>NC_064855.1:36086896-36772570 GCF_024139225.1 Suncus etruscus | reverse complement strand
TGCCTTCAATGTTTAAGGAGTTACATAAGTTTTATGGCTTTAGATTGCTTTGTGTGCTGCTAAGAAATATTATGTATTACAATCTGGGGACTTGTGGGACAAAGTAATTGTACATGGGTTCTGTTTTATTTTTCTTAATGTTCTTTGGCTGAAAGTTCAAATTTCAGATATCAGCAAGGGGATTTCTGAGAATTCTGTTTATGGATGATTGTCCTTCCACTGTAACTTTACCTTGTCCTCTTTCTTTGCATTTTTGTTCTCATAGTTAAAAATAAAAAATTTTAAAAAAAGCACAGATGCTAACAAGACTAGTGTATAAGCACACTCCAGAAAGACTCTATAAAAAATATATATGATTTAGTTAGTTTAGTTAGTGTAAATCACCAGTATAACTATTGCAGTAATTAAGAAGATAGACATAAACAAGTGCTGACAATCTAATTCCTTGTTTTAAATTTTACTTTTTCAGTATTTGCTCTAAACCCTGCATGAAAGCATGTACCTTGTTTAACGATATATTTATTTGTTTGAGTAAAGCTAGAGCTCAATTAGCCCTTAACTAAGAGTTCTGGAGAATTATCAAAAGCTTACTAGCCTACAGACACTTTTTAAGTTTAAAAAATTTAATTCCTTCTTAACAACAATTAAAAACTCTGTAGGTCCACTTTGAAGATTACCATATTCTCTATCCTCTAATAGTCCACTTGTAGATGCTGTCAATATAAATATTTCCTCATATCCTCTACAAATGGTATTTCTGTGTAATGACAGATAGAGATAAATTAGTAAATAATTGACAAACTATAGTGTTTTTTCACAAATTTATGTTGGTTTTCCTCCAAGTGAGAGGTGTGAGAAAGGACAGAAAATAACTGGATAATACCAGCTTCAGCCCATTCAGGTGTCTGTAGTTTAAGGAAATAGCCTTTCCTCATAAACATGACATGGTGTTCTCCTCCTGCAATATTCCATCTTAATATGAGAGTAAAGAAATTGTATTATTTATCATTTAAATAACAAATTTTTAAAATCAATTTTCAAACTGTAGAAAGAGGGGGAATGGGAACAGACAGACTAGAGGAGACATAAAAGAGACAGTAATGGTGGAGTACACTTCATTTGGGAAGGATGTAGTATCTTTACCATAAATATATTATATCATAAATATTAACACTATTTTAACTTCCTAAATTATAATAAATAAAAACAAAACTTCAGAGTTATAAACCAACAATGATAAAAATGAAGACAAGTAGTGGAAAGGTCAATCCATTTACTAGAATGAATCAGAAGGAACTGATGAAACAGGACAAAGGAAACTACAATAGTAGAGAATGTGAAGTAATTGTACAAATGTAGGCAGTCTTCAAAAAGAATTGCAAAAGCTCAGTACCCAGAAATATCAGGATAATGAAGAAAGGACAATACCTAGGAAACAATAAAAGCAAAATAGGTAACTAGATAGTGAGACAGGATAGCTGCAAAGAATGACTAAAGTATTGTGAGAGAGTTTATTTCACATAGTTCAATTTCCAAACACGAAATACTTCCTGAAAAAAAAAGCACTCTACTTTCTTACCAAAGAAAAACTATTCATTTTAGTACAGTTAGTTCTAGTATATAGAATACCCCAGAAAACAGACTGATCATAGCCTATCCCTCCAAAGTAAAAACCATTTCCAAACCCTATTCATATCTGTGAAGCTTACAATCAAAATTTTAGCACCTTTACATAAAATTAAAAGGTCAGTTAGGGATCATCAATATAAACGTATACATTATTGAAAGCAAAACATTGTTATTAAAAATTATTCTAATAAGACTAGAATAAATACATGGAAAATTACTAAAGTAATCAAAAATAAGTTGAAGGATACAATTTGTACACTGCATAGAGACATTATTGTGCCTATAAAATCAAGAAAAGAATTTGGTGAGTTAAAAAAAAAGAAAAACAAATGTTAAGAGATTTTAAAGCATGATAAAGAATAGAAGTACTTCAAGAAAAATTTAGAACATTTCCCACAAATGCAAGCTAAATGAGAAAAAAAATTTGATTTAAATTATAGTAAGTATAAAGAATTATGCCTACCCTGGATAATGTTCTCTATTATTCATTTTCAGGGAAATGTAAATTAAAACAATGATATATCACCTCATACCTAAAAGACTAGCACACATCACAAAAAAAACTACTAGTGTTGGTGTCGATGAGGGTTAGGACATCTTCATTAACTGATAGTGAGAATGTTGACTGGTTCATATTTTTTGGAAAGAAAGATGGACACTTCTTAAAAAGCTAATAATTGAGCTTCTATATGATCCAGTATTTCTACTTTTTGGCAAAATCAGGGGCTCAAAAACTCTATTCAGAAAAGGCATTCACTATGTTTATTGCTATATTATTCACAGTAGTTAAATCTGGAAACAACCCACATGTCCAAGAATAGATGACTGGAAAAAGAAACTCTGGTATTACACATAATGAAATACTATGTGGTTATAAGATAAGGTTAAATTATGCAATTTGCTGCTACTTGGAGAAGATAATTTAGTGAAGTTAGTCAGAAGGAGAGGATAAGTCACACCATGATCTCTTTCATATGTATGAGATAAACATCATTGAAAGAGAATGACAAATGGTCAAAGACAACAGAAACTGAGAACTGGTTTTTAGGAGGTTACTACAGGGATGTATGGCAGAAGGCAAACACTGGGATAATGGTGGAGGGAGGGAAGTGGACATTCTGGTGGACAGTGTGGTATTAGACTGTTTTATATACAAAACCTTGGATTAACAGGTTTATAAACCATGGTACCCAAATTTTATTTTTAAAATTTTTAAATAGTCCACAAAGCAGGGGGGCAGGACAAAGCAAGGTAAAGTAATGGAGACAGGATGGGGACAGGGAAGCCCAACTCCCAAGACTGAACCTGAACCCAGATTTATATTGAAAATGATGCACTCTCTGGACTCTGTTCACAAGATGGTCTCTGTGGGACTGGTCAGATTTTGATTCCCAGTGTAGGCTGATTCTTTGCCTATCTAGGGTCATCACAGGGAGGGCCCTCTAAGAGACTTTGGTGCCTCTAGAAGATTCTCTAGAGAAACACTGAATCCCAGAGAATTCATCCTGGAGCCCAATATCAGCACTTGAATGTAGTCCAAGCTGATACTACTGCTAATATAGAAAAAGAGAAACAAGCTCCAAAGACATAGGCAATCATTGGAACAGAGAGAAATAAGATATTCCCTGACTGTATCTGTGTCAGGCTCTATGGGGCACAGAAATATGTTCTGAGAAGACCTTACACAGTACCACAAGACACATTCTAGTCACAATAATGAATCCCAATGATAGGGCTAAATACAAGATCAAAAGGGAAATGACATTCAAAGGAGCATACTTAATATTTTCATCAGGTCTGTCACAAGAAGCCCTCTAAGCCTGAAGGCAGTGGTGGGATATAGTGAAAACACTCAACAAAATTAATGCTTCAGCAAGAGTGCTTCACCCAGCCAGACTTATTCAGGATTGGAACTGTGAGAGACTGTGAGTGTTGCTTGTGTGTGTTTTTCTACTGTCCTGTGTCCTGAATCTCTTCTGAGTGGGCCAAAAAGGACCCAGCAAAATCGCTCTCCTAGAGTTACTCAAGCTGGGCCAGAAAGCCAAGGAAGACTGTGTCCTAGAGTGAAAACCAGCTATCATTGGTAAATTTAGAAAGGCGGTCTTCTGTCTGTGAGGTCAGGCTTGAGAAACCTGTGCCTGCCCGAGTGGTTACCAACTGCGAGAGACTGTGAATGTTGCCTGTGCATGTTTTTCTACTGTCCTGTGTCTGAACTTCTCCTGAGTGGGCTGAAAAGGGCCCAGCAAAATCGCTCTCTTAGAGGTTCCAGAAGAAAAAAATCACATTAGGAACTGTGCTGGATCTCTGAAGCCCAGCATATTTCTTTAGACTATCTTTTCTGCTGTGTGCTCAGGCCTAAGATTTGATCCTGTGTTTGGCTTCATCCACAGAGGGCTCCCCTTCTTTGGAGGTGAGTTGACACGCCCAGAATGGGTGGAGCCAGAGGAGCGTGGCCACGCACATCATTTAGCAAATGAATACCACCATAACAAGTAGAAAAACCAACGCAGGCCAGCACCAGGCATAGAGAATGAAGGTGGCAACTCTGATGACTGGAAAATGGCCAACCAACTAGTCAGTCTCTCAGATATGGAGTTTAGAGAAGATATATGGAGGATGTTCACAGAACTCAGAGAAAGCATAGATTTAGTTGAACAGGACACAAAGAACAACCAAGAAAATATGGAGACAGAAATCAGTAAACAGGCCACATATTGTATTTATTCCCATTTTGTTTCTTCACTTCTAAATAAGATATATGCAGTGTGCATAGAAATTTGTTCATAATTTTTGTTTTTACTATAATCTGGCCCTCCAAGAGTCTGAAAGACAGCGAACTGGCCCCCTGTTTAAAAAGTTTGAGGACCCCTGCGAGTCCAAACTGAAATAACAGGTCGAATAACCAATCTGAAAAACTCAGTAGGATTGAAGTAAGAATATATAGCATCATGATTAAATAACAACTCAGAAACTTTACAGACTTAAAACCAGCTGTAAAAGATAAAGTGAAAGGTCTATTTTAAGACAAGATAAGCCAACAAACACAACTAACTCCTACAGAATGATGACACTAAATCCAATACAATTACCTCTCTCAACGTTAATATATAAAATGCACCATTTAAGAGATAGAGTGGCAAAATCGATTTAAAAAGCTGAATCCAATATTCTGCTGCCTACAAGAAACACATCTGAATAGTCAGAACAAACATAAACTCATAATAGAAGGTTGGAGGACAATGATCAAAGCAAACAACTCCTTTTAAAAAGCTGATGAAATTAATTTAGAACAATAAACATCTATTATCAGCTAAAGCAACTCTTAGGGAAAATAAAATGGGAAGCATCACTTTCCCTAACTTCAAATTGTATCACAAAGCAATAGTCATTCAAACAACATGGTGAGGGAACAAACACAGACCCTCAGATCAATGTAATAAATTTAAGTATTTTAATAATATTCTCCAGATATACAATCAATTGATCTTTGAGAAAGGTGCAAAAACATAAAGTGGAGCAAAGAAAGCCACCTGAACAAGTGGTGTTGGAACAACTGGTCAGCCACATGCAAAAAAGAAGTGAACTGAGACCTCTATCTAACACTATGCACAAATACAAATGAATTAGAGACCTGAAACCATAGATACATAGAAGAAAACATAGGTAAAATACTCTATTACATTGAGACTAAAGGCATCTTCAAGGAGGAAACACCATTGTCCAAACAAAGGGAAGCAGAGAGAAACTAGAGGGAAACAAATGAGAAGCTTCTGCACCTCAAAGACAACAGTGACTAGGAGACAAAGGCCACCCAAGAAATGTGATAAACTATTCTGATAAGAGTCTAATATCTAAGATATACAAGGTACTGACAGAATTTAACAAGAAAAAATATCTAACCTCATAAAAAAAAAGTGGGAGAATAAATTAACATACATTTTCTCAAAGAAAAAATGTAAATAGCCAAAAAGCACATGGAAAAAGTGCCATATCATTAAACTTCAGAGAGATACAAATCAAAACAACAATGAGGTATCATCTCACACCACAGAGAATGGCACACATCCCAAATAACAAGAACAATCAGTGCTGGCAGGGGAAGTGGAAAGAAAGGAAATCCCATTCACTGCTAGTGGGAATGCCATCTAGTTCAGCCTTTATGGAAAACAATATGGAGATTCCTCAAAAAAACTGAAAATTGAGCTCCCATATGGTCCAGCTATACCACTCCTAGGGATATACCCTAGGAACATAAAAACATAATACAAAAAAATGCTCTAGGAATGCCTAGGTTTATTGCAGCTCTACTTATAATAGCCAGAATATGGAAACCCAGGTTCCCACAATAGATAAATAGTCAAAGAAAATGTGATACATATACACAATGGAATATTACACAACTGTTAGGAAAAATGAAGTCTTTTTTTTAACAATAATCTAAAGACAAGATTTTATTGTTCAAAGAGTGAAACTCACATAACTTGTTAATGCTATAAATCTAGAGAGTAGTTCTTTCCATAGGAGTACTATCTAATGAAACAGCAAAAAAGCTAGATAATAAATCAATTTGGGGGCTAAAATCAACATAAGTTCAATTATCAGCATATTCCCAGCAACATGTTTCTTATCTTATCTAGTAGCTTTAATCTCTTTATCTGAGAAATGAAAATACAATAGTAATGGTGACATTAAATTACTCTAACGACTGCAGATTCTTGGCATATGACTAGTTTATATCCAGAAAATTAGCAAATATAACTCCTAGTAAATAAACTTATTCAGATATTTAAATAAAATAACCTTATAAATAAAATAATCATTATATTATAAATATTATAATAATGCTATAATGTAAATAAATAACAAAGTTTGATAAATAAGCTATAAGAAATGGATTATATATATCTCTTACTATTTAAATATCTTTATCTGTAAACTTGACTTAGACCTCAAAATATTCTCACATTTGTAGTCACAAATAGCTTACAAATATTTTTTTCGAATTTATAAGCAAAAGATTGAAAATAGTGGGTAGAAGAAAGCAAACATCCTCTTATTTCCTTTGATCCTCACCTTACATTAATACCTCATGTGGTTCTCTTATACACATATTCATGGTTACTGTATGAGACTAACAAACTATAGCACATGTCATAGACAATGACTTAATTTGTCTTTAAAGGGATAAATTCTGCCTTAGTTATTTGCACTCTGATCCTATGTTATTTTTTTATTTTATTTAAACACCTTGATTACATACATGCTTGTGTTTGGGTTTCAGTCATGTAAAGAACACCACCTATCACCAGTGCAACATTCCCATCACCAATGTCCCAAATCTCCCTCCTCCTCACCCGACCCCCGCCTGTACTCTAGACAGGCTTTCTATAACCCTCATACATTCTCAAAATTAGGATAGTTCAAAATGTAGTTATTTCTCTAACTAAACTCATTCCTGTTTGTGGGGAGCTTCATGAGGTGAGCTGTAACTTCCAGCCTTCTCTCTTTTGTGTCTGAAAATTATTATTGCAAGAATGTCTTTCAGGGCCAGCCAGGTGGCGCTAGAGGTAAGGGGTCTGCATTGCAAGCGCTAGTCAAGGAAGGACAGCGGTTCGATCACCCGGCATCCCATAGATCCCCCCAAGCCAGAGGCAATTTCTGAGCGCTTAGCCAGAAGTAACCCCTAAGCATCAAATGGGCGTGGCTCAAAACAAACAAACAAAAAAAAAAAAAAGAATGTCTTTCATTTTTCTTAAAACCCATATATGAGTGAGACCATTCTGTGTTTCTCTTTCTCTCTCTGACTTATTTTACTCAGCATAATGTATTCCATGAACATCCATGTATAGGAAAATTTTATGACTTTATCTCTCCTGACAGCTGTATAATATTCCATTGTGTATATGTACCACAGTTTATTTGGCCATTCATCTGTTGAAGGGCATCTTGGTTGTTTCCAAAGTCTTCCTATGGTAAATAGTGCTGCAATGAATATAGTTGTAAGGAAGGGATTTTTGTGTACCTAGGGTATATTCCTAGGAGGGACAAATGAAGTCTTCAAGTTTTCCTATGCATGGGTCAACTTGAAACTATTATGCTGAGTGAAATGAGTTAGAGGGAGAGAGGAAGATAGACACAGAATAGTCTCACTCATCAGTGGGATTTAAGAAAAATAAAAGATAGTATGGTCATAATACTCAGACAGTAGAGATGCATGCCAGAAAGCCAAGCCCATGATATAAAGTTACCACAAAAAGTGGTGAGTACAGTTAGAGAAAAACTACATTTACACTATCACAACATTAATAGTGAGTGAGAGAAATAGAATGCCTATTTTGAAGACAAGCAAGGGGGTAGGGGAGGATGGAGTTGGGGGGACTTTGGTGGCAGTTGTACTAGTGATGGAGTATATGACTGAAACCCAACTATGAACATGTTAGTAATGGTGGTGCTTAAAGATTTTGTTATAATAAAAATAAAATATGATTACATTTAAATATTGGACCAAATAGCTATAATGTTCTTGTCTTTTCCATCAAAATGAATGTCTAGAGGCCATAGCGGTGGTGCAAGCTAGCCTAGGACGAACCACAGTTCCCCTGTCATTCCATATAATCCCCCAACACAGGAGCAATTTCTGAGTGCATAGCTTGGAGTAGCCCCTGGAAGTCATCGGGTGTGCCCCCCAAAAAAATGTCTAATAATATAATGAAATATTTAGGAATTGGTAATATCTAACAAAATTTTAAAAGATCAAGGTATTGTCCCTAAAAAAGGTACTAGAGGTGAAAAAATATATGAATGGGACCACTCACTCTTACAGAAGCATGAGTTACATTTTTAATATTTTAATATATATTACTTTTATTTTTTTAAATAATGTTTTAAGGATAGTTTTAAAATTACCATATAGAAAATATATTCTACAAATGTAAAAAATAATTTTATAAATTAATATTATACATAAACTGTCTGGTTTATTTAATAAAACTACAATGTGATTTCTATTTTAAAACAGAAATTAGCAAGCATGTATGACATAGATTCTGCCTTCTGAATATTTATTCACATTATAAATCGTATTGCCTTAACCAAAATTAAGGACAAATAAAGAAAAATATTAAGCTAAAGTTTGCAGTGGTCCTTTTCATTTAAAAGAAGTTTTATTACCCTCCTTTTTATTTTACCATAAAATTGTTTTTACTAAATGGACATTCAAGAATACCGATACAATTTTGTTTTATGTCCATTATAAACAAAATAGAGTCTTGCCAACTGAAAAATAACTATCTAATCAAAAATCTAAATAAAAAATGGGCAATGGAAAGAAAAATAAACCAAATGCTATTGAAATATATATGATAATAAAATCCCTCTAATACACAAAGCAAACCTAAAGAAAAGATAAGAAGAGACGCACCTCTGCTAACTCAGCAGGCATACCTTTATAATCTCAAATCTTATGCTTGCTCCTCCACCTTTTCAGATGAGATTAACCTCTAGGGTGACATCGGGCATTTTTGGAATGGTAAATAGACTCTCCTTCCTTTCTGCTGGGCCCCAGAAGCCTCCATAGTCCCTTCCCTATCATTTTGGCAAGCCACCTCCAAAACTCCTGAATAGTTCTAACACATTCCTTGTTCTCATTAGTACCTCTTGTCATTGGGTAAAGATGGCAAGAAAGAAAAGAGTAAACACCCAAGTCTCAGAGCTTTCTATGAAGGAGGAAGGGGAGAACCACCAAATATTCACCCTCAGCACAGCACGATCACAGAGATTCAATGGGGAAGATGCTGAGAAGTCAAACTGAATAAATAACCAGTACCTACCCGTACTAACCAGGTCTGTAAACTCTCAGAAAATTAACCAAGTCTGTAAACTCTAGAAGAATGACCTTCATGACAATGTGTTGAAGATATTTAGTGACATAAAAGAAACAATTGTAGAAGTAATGAGCAAAGCGCATGAAAATATGAGAGTTAATATGGGAAAACCACAATCAGACTGACAGAAATGAGAAATGTAGAAGGTGATATTAAAAGGTGGGGTGACAATAACACAGTGAGTAGGACATTTGCCTTGCATGCAACCTACATGGATTCTATTCACGGCATCTCATATAGTCCCTGATCACTGCCATAAGTAATTCCTGTATAAAGAGCCAGCAGTAACCCCTGAGTACCAGGGGTAGAGTCCCCTCCCCCCCCCCAAAAAAAGAAAGCTCAATAGCAGGTCTGAATATCAGAAAACAGCATCTGAGGAAAATATTAAGGAGCTCCAAGATGAGAAACTTCTAGAAGACAAAAGAAAATGGGGGTAAGCCTGGAAAGAAATAAACAGCATACCACAGAACTATAGGATGAGTTTCAAATAACAATATATCAATACTAGGAGTCCCTGAAAGTAGGAGGGCAAGTTTGATGAATTGCTAATTAAAGAAATCATAGATAAAACTTTCCAAGTTGAGGAATGCAGGAACGATATCAAAGAGGTCCAAGGTGTCCCAGTGAAAATAAATCTATAGAAAAATTACAAATACATTATAATTAAAATAACAAAAGACAGAGACAGAATATTGAAAATAGCAAACTTAGGAAAGGAACTTAAACACAAATGCCCATAAGCAGATATAGCATATTTAAATAGTGGTGTGTGTTTGTGTGTGTGTGTGTGTGTGTGTGTGTGTGTGTGTGTGTGTGTGTGTGTGTGTGTGTGTGTGTGTGTAGAGGAAACTTAAAGAAATTAACATATCACCACGAATTTTCCTTCAGATTTGAAGGAACAAAAAAAAAGATTCATAGATAGGCACCGGCTTAAAGAATTTATAGCCTTGAAATCAGTTTTGCAAGAAGCATTTAAAGAGCTTCTTTAAAAGACAAGACAAATTTCTCATCACTTTGCAATTGAGTATTTATTCAATGTGCTTGTTATTGCCTTCACCAAATTGAGAAAGGATTATTCCTGGGGCCTGGGAGATAACATGAATATTGGGCATTTGCCTTGCTTGCAGAAGGACGGTGGTTTGAATCCTGGCATCCTATATGGTCCTCCAAGCCTGCCAAGAGCGATTTCTAAGCGTAGAGCCAGGAGTGACCCCTGAATGCTGCCAGGTGTGAAAGAAAGTAAAGGAAGGAAGGAAGGAAGGAAGGAAGGAAGGAAGGAAGGAAGGAAGGAAGGAAGGAAGGAGGAAGGAAGGAAGGAAGGAAGGAAGGAAGGGAGGAAGGAAGGAAGGAAGGAAGGAAGGAAGGAAGGAAGGAAGGAAGGAAGGAAGGAAGGAAGAAGGAAGGAAGGAAGAGAGAGAAAGGAAGAGAGAGAAAGAAAGAGAGAGAAAGAAAGAAAGAAAGAAAGAAAGAAAGAAAGAAAGAAAGAAAGAAAGAAAGAAAGAAAGAAAGAAAGAAAGAAAGAAAGAAAGAAAGAAAGAAAGAAAGAAAGAAAGAAAGAAAGAAAGAAAGAAAGAAAGAAAGAGAGAAAGAAAGAAAGAGAGAAAGAGAGAAAGAGAGAAAGAGAGAAAGAGAGAAAGAGAGAAAGAGAGAAAGAGAGAAAGAAAGAAAGAAAGAAAGAAAGAAAGAAAGAAAGAAAGAAAGAAAGAAAGAAAGAAAGAAAGAAGAAGAAAGAAAGAAAGAAAGGAAAGAAAGAAAGAAAGAGAAGAAAGAAAGAAGAAAGAAAGAAAAGGAAAGGAAAGAAAGAAAGAAAGAAAGAGAGAGAAAGAAAGAAGAAAGAAAGAAAAGAAAGAAGAAAGAAAGAAAGAAAGAAGAAGAAGAAAGAAAGAAAGAAAGAAAGAAAGAAAGAAAGAAAGAAAGAAAGAAAGAAAGAAAGAAAGAAAGAAAGAAAGAAAGAAAGAAAGAAAGAAAGAAAGAAAGAAAGAAAGAAGAAAGGCTTATTACTATATTCCTAGCTTGTTAGGGAATTTTATACTTTTAACAATAAATTAATGTCTCATTTCTATTGAATAATCTGTTTAAATGATTCATTAAATCTATAGATAATTTAATATAATCCTTTATTTATTAAAGCAGATATTTAAGCATTATCCATAATATAATATATTCTAACAAAGCCAGTATTCTTTTTAATAATAAAACACATTTTAAATACCTATTCAGGTTTTCTAAAGATTTTCTTAATTTGTCTCTTCACCTATTTTATGTAAATTTAAAATTTTATCTGTATAAAATTATTCATATTATTAACTTTTAAAAATTCATATACCTGTTAAAAAGATATATAATCTGAGACATTTTTGGGTTTTTTTTGCGGTCCATACCTGGTAGTACCAGTGATTACTTCTGACTCTGTGTTCCGGAATTACTCCTATCAGTTTCTTGGGACCATATGGAATGCCAGAGACAGAATTCTGATAAGCTGCATGTTAATGGACCTTACTCACTGTCCTATCTTTTCTTCCCCAGAAATAGTTTTTGAGGGGAAAAAATCATCAATGCATCATTGATTTACATTTTAAGGGAATTTTAGTTTCATTTTATTCATATTACACCTACATTTATATACATATATGTGTGACCATTTCAATAGAATTTTTAAAAGCTCTCTTTCATATGTGAGATATACATGACTCCTAGTAAGGGGACAACAAATGGTCAAAGTCATCCTTACAGGGCAAAACAGTGACTAAGAGTAGCCCTTGAAACATTGGTAGAGGTAATGATGTATGCATGGCAAGTATATTTAACAGTACTGTAAATTCTGGTGCCTCAATACATAAGAAAATAAAAGTAAGAAAAAACGGGAATCTTCTATTTTCCAAAACTTTAAATTATGTTAAACTGCTAGAATGATCAAGAGTGTGGTACTGATCATCAGGGATATGCAAATCAAAACAACTATGAGATACCACCTCATACCACAGAGATTGGCACACATTACAAAGAATGAGAACAAGCAGTGTTGGTAGCGATGTGGAGAGAAAGGAACTCTTATCCACTGCTGCTGGGAATGCAGTCTAGTTCAACCTTTCTGGAAAGCGATTATGGAGATTCCTCCAAAAACTGGAAATTGAGCTCCCATACAATCCAACTATACCACTCCTAGGAATATATCCTAGGAACACAAAAATACAATACAAAAATCCCTTCCTTACACCTATATTCATTGCAGCATTATTTACCATAGGAAGACTCTGGAAACAACCAAGATGCCCTTCAACAGATGAATGACTAAAGAAACTGTGGCACATATACACAATGGAATATTGTGCAGCTGTCAGGAGAGATGAAGTCATGAAATTTTCCTAAACATGGATGTACATAGTATGCATTATGCTGAGTGAAATAAATCAGAGAGAGAGAAAGACACAAAATGGTCTCACTCATCTATGGGTTTTAAGAAAAATGAGGGGCCGGGCGGTGGCGCTAAAGGTAAGATGCCTGCCTTGCCTGCGCTAGCCTTGGACGGACCGCGGTTCGATCCCCCGGTGTCCCATATGGTCCCCCAAGCCAGGAGCAACTTCTGAGCACATAGCCAGGAGTAACCCCTGAGCGTTACTGGGTGTGGCCCAAAAACCAAAAAAAAAAAAAAAAAAGAAAAATGAAAAACATTCTTGCAATAATTTTCAGAGACAAAAGAGAGGAGGGCTGGAAGTTACAGCCCACTTCATGAACCTCACCACAAAGAGTGATGAGTTTAGTTAGAGAAATAACTACATTGTGAACTGTCCTAACAATGAGAATGTATGAGGGAAATAGAAAGCCTGTCTAGAGTACAAGTGGGGGCGCGGTGGGGAGGAGGAATATTTGGGACATTGGTGGTGGTAATGTTTGCACTGATGATGGGGTGTGTCCTCATATGACTGAAACCTAATCACAATCATGTTTGTAACCAAGGTGTTTAAATTAAAAATATTATTTTAAAAAAGAGTGTGGTACAGATTCTCAGACCAATGGACAGTGTGGTTGTTCTCTAGTGAATTTCAAAGAGGTCTGAGTGTGGCTTCCCTACACCAGCCATTATTAGGCTCTAGCAAGCTCTTAAGTCTTAAGACTTAAATTGAATTTTGATTAATTCTGACTCAAATTGAAGGCACCATCAAACCTATTCAGTTTTTTTCTTAATTTTTTTCTTAATTTGTCTCTTTTCACTCTAGCACAATCAGATTACACCATAAATTGGAGGTTTCATTAAGTCTTAAACCCAGTTTTTCCTCCATCCCAAAAGACATACTTCTTAGCAAATTGCAAGCCTTGTTCTTCCAAAGATAATCTTGCTGCAAACTTTAAGTGTCAATTGCAAACCCACATTATTCTGTACATCTAGCTAAGTATCATAGTCTCCCAGGACTTCCTATTTGGATTTAATTATAGCTCACAGTGGCAAGAAAACCAGCCTACTTACTATTTTACTGACTAATTCCAAAATATATTAGTATTAAAGTCAGGTGATAGTTATGTAAAGTGAGAAATGGGGACTATGGAGAGAGATTCAGCTCCAGAACTTTCTTGACTTGTACCATTCTCTCCAATCTAGAGTTCACCAACCTAGAGTTCATAGAAGTCATTTATCTTGGTTTTCATTAAGTCATAATTTATTAAATCATTGGTCATTGATCATTTATCAATTTAACCTCCAGCCTTTCTCCCATCTATGGTAGGATTGTGGGAGATAATTGGAATTTTCAACCCTCTAATAACTTGGTAAGCAACCAGCCTCTGTCCTAGATACTTTCCCAAAAGTGACCTTATTAACTTAAGAAGAAAGGGCTTCTCATTTAGACTTACAAAATTCCAAGTATTTCAGAACCTATGGGCTGTGAATAAAGACTAACTGTCCATGAGAATATGACAAAAAGTCTTTATACCATAAAATTCAAATTTTAATTTGAAAAAAACTGAAACAAAAAATATGTTTTTTTTTTTAATTCTCATTATCTAACAAAAATCTTGAAATGTACCAATTTCAAGTTGTATTTCCTGCCTCCTTGCCCTGAAATCAACCATTTTTCCAGGGAGTTTTGTTTTCTTGGTGGGGGGCATAATATTTAGAAATTAAGATCTAAACACATGATTTTCAGTATCTTACCAATTTCTTACAAAAAAGTAATAAAGTTCAAGTCTTGTGATCTTTTATTTTGAATGGTATGCTTTGTAAAAGTAAATTATAATTGTTTTTCTTGTGATATTTAATATATTTTAGCAAGTCCAGGGAAAATGTTATCTAAGTTGTCCCCCCACCCCCCGTTTTTTTTTTATTCAAATAAATGCTGTGGTGATGTAGTTGAGGTTGTGATGGCAGCTGTTGTTCTAAAATTCCAGGTGTTTCTTGTTGTCTGTAATTATAAATACCTCAAATCTAGATGCAACTGACTGCTTTTCTTACTATTAATTCTTCTACATTTGTCAGCAAGTGTAAACTAACCCAAATTGGATCTTCCTGTGCTTATGATTTTTGGCAAGGACATTGTAACCCACAAAGACTGTTACATATATCCTAGAGTAAGTATTGGTAGACTGATGGAAGGAATCCAACGGACAGCTGTGTAATTCAGGTGGCTCAGAGCACTGTCCTCAGCATACCAACTGAGTTCATATGAATACATGTTCTCTGTGAACTGAAACTTTTCAAATTGCACATGGATTCTTTTCAATCCTTCATGCATCAACCTTGTAATATAGCTACATTCCAACTTGTACTTTCCTTGGCTGAACTTCAGCACATAAACTAAAATGTTCAGGGGATGTTATTTTATCACACTATAGTCAAAATAACTCAAGAGAAATAAACAAAATAAGTAAATCTTGGAGGAGTAGTGGCCTCAGTACTGTCACATTCCAGCTTCAAAGATAATTAGCACAAATTTCTTCAGATAGCTAGCATGAAAAAGGATGTTATCTAAATTATTTATTCTATATTATATATAATATATATTTTAATATATATTCTATATACCATATTTTCCAGCATATAAGACGACCGAGCGTATAAGACGACCCCCTAATTTTACAGTTAAAACATAGGTTTAGGCCTATATTTGCTATATAAGACAGAATGTTCCTGTGTATCTTCCACAGTGAGCCAAACACAACAGGCAAAGGCCCAAAGGTTATACTGTAATAGACGTCCTCTCTAACTCTGGCAGTCTGAGCAGGCTTTTTACAGTGTAGATTCGGGTCAGAACAATGTATAATTTGCATGCATAAAAGCCTGCTTGGATTGGCTGAGTTAGAGAGGGTGGTCCGAGCAGCCTGGCAGTGATTGGTGCAGGATCGAGTTGGAAAATTCGTTTTGTGGCAATATTCAGACAATTTTCGTTTAACGGCATATTGAAACATTTTTTGGGACATACTCACGTATAAGACGACCTCCGATTTTCGATTGACTTTTTTTTGTTTTAAAAGGAGCAGGAAATCCTAAATTGAGCAGGGAAAGCCTCTTCAACAAGTGGTGTTGGCACAATTGGATAGCCACTTGCAAAAAATTAAACTTAGACCCCCAGCTAACATCATGTACAAAGGTAAAATCCAATGGATTAAAGACCTCGATATCAGCCCCAAAACCATAAGATATATAGAACAGCACATAGGCAAAACACTCCAGGACATTACAGGCATCTTCAAGGAGGAAACTGCACTCTCCAAGCAAGTGAAAGCAGAGATTAACAGATGGGAATATATTAAGCTGAGAAGCTTCTGCACCTCAAAGGAAATAGTGCCCAGGATACAAGAGCCACCCACTGAGTGGGAGAAACTATTCACCCAAACACCCATCAGATAAGGGGCTAATCTCCAAAATATACAAGGCCTGACAGAACTTTACAAGAAAAAAACATCTAACCCCATCAAAAAATGGGGAGAAGAAATGAACAGACACTTTGACAAAGAAGAATACACATGGCCAAAAGACACATGAAAAAAATGTTCCACATCACTAATCATCAGGGAGATGCAAATCAAAACAACGATGAGATACCACCTCACACCCCAGAGAATGGCACACATCACAAAGAATGAGAATAAACAGTGTTGGCGGGGATGTGGAGAGAAAGGAACTCTTATCCACTGCTGGTGGGAATGCTGTCTAGTTCAACCTTTATGGAAAGCGATATGGAGATTCCTCCAAAAACTGGAAATCGAGTTCCCATACGATCCAGCTATACCACTCCTAGGAATATACCCTAGGAACACAAAAATACAATACAAAAACCCCTTCCTTACACCTATATTCATTGCAGCTCTATTTACCATAGCAAGACTCTGGAAACAACCAAAGATGCCCTTCAACAGACGAATGGCTAAAGAAACTGTGGGTACATATACACAATGGAATATTATGCAGCTGTCAGGAGAGATTGAAGTCATGAAATTTTTCCTATACATGGAATGTACATGGAATCTATTATGCTGAGTGAAATAAGTCAGAGAGAGAGAGAAAAACGCAGAATGGTCTCACTCATCTATGGGTTTTAAGAAAAATGAAAGACACCCTTGTAATAATAATTTTCAGACACAAAAGAGAAAAGAGCTGGAAAGTTCCAGCTCACCTCAGGAAGCTCACCACAAAGAGTGATGAGTTTAGTTAGAGAAATAACTACATTTTGAACTGGTCTAATATTGAGAATGTATGAGGGAAATGTAGAGCTGTTAAGGATACAGGCGGGGGTTGGGTGGGGAGGAGGGAGATTTGGGACTTGGGTGATGGGAATGTTGCACTGGTGATGGGTGGTGTTCCTTTTATGACTGAAACCCAAACACAATCATGTATGTAATCAAGGTGTTTAAATAAAAAAAAATTATGCATTAAAAAAAATAAAAAAAGTCGTCTTATATGCCGGAAAATATGGTATATATAATTATTCCAAATTATTTATTCTAAACTATTATTATTATTATTATTATTATTATTATTATTTTGGTTTTTGGGCGACACTCGGCTGTGCTCAGGGGTTATTCCTGGCTATCTGCTCAGAAATAGCTCCCGGCAGGCACAGAGGACCATATGGGACACCGGGATTCGAACCAACTACCTTAGGTCCTGCATCAGCTGCTTGCAGGGCAAACACCGCTGTGCTCTATCTCCAGCCCAAACTAATATATTTTTATATCTTTATTTAAACACCTTGATTACAAACATGATTGCGTTTGGGTTTCAGTCATATACAGAACACCCATCTTCACCAGTGCAACATTCCCATCACCCAATGCCTTAAATCTCCCTCCTCCCCACCCCCACCCCGCTATACTCTAGACAGGCTTTCTACTTCCCTTATTCATTCACAGTTATGATAGTTCTCAATGTAGTTATTTCTCTAACCTACCACATTTTTCAGTCCTGTTATTTATGCTTCAAGTTTTCTTATTTTTATTCTTAGATCCACTTAAGTCTTATTGGCCATTCATTTGGTTTTTTACATGATTTCTTTGAGATCTTTGTACATTCTTAACATTTTCTCTCTAAACTTCTTATCAGAGGCTATATAAGTGGTTGGTACTAGTTGGGTCTTCAGAACTACCATCTTCATTCACTTAGAATGGTAGAGCCCTCTGTTCTTTCCTCATTGTGACATTTGCAATGTGGTGTGGGTTGTGCTGGGCTCATTGTGTAGAATAAATACACAGAAGCTTCAAAGTAGAGTGGCTATGCTCTGCTTGTGGAGCACTGGTTCCACCTCTTCAGTGTTAAAGATGTGGTCTGGTCTTGTTTAAATCTCTGCAATTTCTTGGTGGCCTTCTTGTCACTACTACTCCAAGATTTACTTATTTTGTTTATTTTTCTCAATGAGCCTCAGCACAACACACACCACATTGCAAAGGTCACAATGGGGAAAGAACAGGTCTGAAAAATGTGGTAGGTTAAATGAAAAACTCACTGGAAGACCTCAGCAGCAGAGAAACCATTACAAAGGACAAAATCAATGAGCTAGACGATGAAATGAACAATAATTTCATACAAAAAAAGAGGTTGAATATAAATAAACAAAAGACAAAAAAATCTTCAAAATAAGCAAAATATGGGATACATTCCATAAAAACAATTTAAGAATCTTTGGGGTCACAGAGAACAGGAAGAAAACCCCAATGAAGAAGCATCAGTCAAAGACATCATTGTTGAAAGTTTCCAGAGTGCCTATATCCACATCCTGAATACATGAAGATCACCATCTAAAGAGACATATACAAAAACTCCCAAAATTACAACCCAGCCACAATGATGAAAACCACAGATAAAGATAAAACACTGAAATCAGCAGAACTAAAAGAGAAATTACATAAAGAAGGATCCTTCAGATTTACAACATATTTGTCACAAGCAATCCTCCAGGTCTGAAGACACAGGAGAAATATAGTGAAAAAAGCTCAATAAAATAAAGACCTCACCAGGAATACTTCCACTCAGCCAGACTTTCATTTAGATTTGAAGAAAGATGGATATAAAAGCTTAGAAATTTATAGACTCAAGAAAATATTAAAAGAAGAAATAAAGGTTCTACTTAAGGCTACAGAGTCCACAAACATACAAAACTTGTACAAAAATAACACAAAATTTTATGACAATAATATCCTCAATGTTAATGGATTAAATGCACTGATTAAGAGACATAAAAAGGCAAAATGAATCAGAAAATTGAATCCAACATCTTGGAAGCAACATCTGCAAGAAACATATTTGAAGAGTCTAATGTTGAAGAACAATCCTTCAAGCAAATAACTTCCTTAGAAAGTTTGAGTTGACACAGAGATCAGGCTTAAAAATGTTATAAGAGAAAGAGATATTTATTAATAATCAAGGATGAAATCACACTCCTAAACATATATGCAACCACAGAATCTCCAGCATCCTAAAGAAAATTATTACTATGTTCTCAATACCTAGAAAGCTAAAAGATCCTAATCCAATCCTGAGTGCATTGCTGCAATTATCTCAAAGCTTCCACAGGAATTAGGTACAAATTATGGCTCTCCCCTCTGATATTCAACAACATCCTTGTGGGGGAAGGAAGACTTGAGGTTGCTTCATAAGGTCATCAGGTCTTCAGGATTCTTCTTGTATTATTAGGTTAACTTGTTCATAATATGTGGTCTAGGGACTGACATATTTAGACATTCTCCTCTAAAGTCACACTTCCACATTTTAAAGATATTTCAGAATCCCAGACTAATCCAAAATCTAGAAATATTCCCTAGTCTAAATTGCATACAACTCCCAAGTCATACTACATTGGTGGCCCAGTCCTTCTGCCAACTTGGTTGGCCTAACCATAGAGAAGTTATCACTTCTCAGCTCACTCTGCATCCAAGGTCTGGATATAATTCAAGCCTCACCTCACTACCAAATGCCAAAGCTATTCTGACTCTTGAGGCACTAGCCATTTAAAAACTTTTAAAAAGACAAACTTAGGGCCAGCTGTAGCACAACCTTAAGGCTGTCTCTAAAATGAGCGCTTGCTATTGCTAAAGGTCAATGCAATGTGCTGGCAGGCGAATGCCCCCCAGAGCCTATAAAGTTGCTTTTCCATAAAGTGTTCTCAAATAAATAAGCACTACACCCTATTAATAATGTCCTCTATGGATGCATATATTTTCAAGGTGCATTAAAGAAATGGAATCACTTCCTGTTCAGTATGTAATTTAGCTGTTGATTCTTTTCTCCCAAGCTCTCACGTGCCACACATTTAGATTAGTATAAAAAGAGGGGTGGTGTGGAGAATGCTGTTTACCTGCAGAGCGAGAGTTACTGCTTAACCAAGCCGTGCTCAGCATATTTGATAAGAGACTAGAAAGTAGGAAATGGTCTTTTCTTTCCTTGGGAGTTACCAATTAACTTATAAAAAGAATAAAGATGTACTGGGCAGATTTGACCAAGTTTCTGGAAGCTACAGTCACATCTTGCTCACCCCATATTGGCAATTTGCAAGATTTTAAATAGAAAGACCAAGAAATAATAATTATATTAATATTTATATTTATTCTGAGAATACTAATTTTTACAAATAAAACATTGGGGAAGGGATTGCAAATCAATAGAAGTTAAAAACAAGTTAATTATTGGAGTGAAAGATCTGTATGAACTTCCGAAGTAATTGGCAGTAGTGCCATTATAATGCTCAGCAAATAATTAAAAATTGCCTTATTCTAATTTATGAACTCTGTGTAGATTCACTGATACTACATAGACAGATCTGCAGAGAAGCTCACAAGAAATTGTGCTAAGGCCAAGGATGAAAAGAGAGTGGAGCAGAAAGAAGACAGAAGATGTTCAAATCTTTATTTGCACTTCATAGGAAGAATAAAAACCCAATTAAAGAATATTCCCGGGGCCGGAGAGATAGCATGGAGGTAAAGCGTTTGCCTTTCATGCAGGAGGTCATCGGTTCAAATCCCGGCGTCCCAGATGGTCTCCCGTGCCTGCCAGGAGCAATTTCTGAGCCTGGAGCCAGGAATAACCCCTGAGCACTGCCGGGTGTGACCCAAAAACCAAAAAAAAAAAAAAAAAAAAAAAAAAAGAATATTCCCTTTACATTTTACTTTTTAGGCTATACAACACCATGCCAAGAATTAACTATCTTATAGTATTTATATGACATGCCTCTAGATGATGCATTATAACTTGTTAAAGTTTAGATCTCTTGCTAAGAAAGATTTTTGTAAATAAAAATTAATGTATCCCCAAAAAGATATTTAGTTATTGGGAAAGAAAAGAAAATGGTAAGATTTTGTTTTCTTCCATACTATCTCAAAACTCTAAGTTTTAGGTACCATAATATTACTTCACATATGCGTGAGAAATGAACAGTGAGAAATATGATCATAACTATCTCTAAAAGTTCTGTGTTCTCACTTCAAATACAGATCATGGAAAATACCAAGAACAAGTCCCAAGAATTAAATGAAAGGCCAATTGTGAGAAAATATTCCCAACACTTGCTTGTCCTCAATTGGCATGAGGTTACCTGTCTTCGGGTCAGGTGGGGGTGGTGGTAATGATTTGTTCTTAGCAGAAGATTTTTCAGCTAGTCTCTGTTTCAAATAGCCATTGACTATTTTTCTCTCATCCTAGGTTCAAAATTGCTTTTTAGTCTAAAAGCTATCACAAGGTAATCGGAACTCAATAATGTTACCATTTTGTGTCAATCTGTCCGCATCAATCTATTTTCTTTAATTTAAGAACCCGGTTTATAACATATTCATTGAAAAATTGCTCCAGCAACATACTGAAGGACTGCTCTATTAACAGCATTTGAACTCTGCTTATCATCTATGTGTGTTTCTTTCTGCATATACATTTTGGGGGAAAAAAAAAGACATCTTTTTAAAAAATTGTAAAGAGCATTACAAGTGTGCTATGAAGTCTGGGTAAATCCCGTCATCTAATCAAAATACTGTCAATGTGCCGTAGAGGAAAATTTGGAAGAAATAAAATCCCACATGTAGGGACAATTGAAACTTAAATTTATGTAATACTGCTTACTTTATGGCAAAGATTGCTAAAATTTTATTTTTTAGCTTCTTATCCTGAGCATACTCTCACATTTGCAATTCCTCCTGCCTACCATCTTTTCTTAATTTCAAGAATGCTTTAAAAAATTAAGATATTTGAAAATATTAAGAATACATTTTCTTGATATTTATTTTGAAAAAATTATCTGAACAGGAAAAGTTAATATATTTTAGTACTGGCCAAAAAGATAGTTAAAACTAGTTAAGTTACAATGTTCTTCATTTTTCCCACTAATATCTCTATGTAAGAAACACATGATACTTATCTTGCAAGGGTTGTGTCTGCCTCAGCCTCACCTTGTCATCATGAAAATTCAGACAAATTTTGAAATCCCAGTTTATTTCAGTTTAAATTTTAATGTTGTCTCATTCTATTTAACCCAAAACTCCTTTTTACCAAATAAACTACAAAATAGTTAAATTCATAGAGCTCTCTCCTTTCCAAAATAAAGAACTAGTTGTCCTAGATAAATTGCGTTTGTGTGGTTGCAAATAGATGGACAGAAACCACCTCCAAAAAGACTTTTCTTCTTTTGAAAACCACTAGTGCCGAATGCCTCTATAAAGGCAAACTCATCAATTCAATTGTTAATAAATTTACTTTTTCCTGAATTTGTAAAGCTATATTTTATCTTATCGGTTAGGTGCTTTCCGTAGCTTACCTTATGGATAAATCCAAAAATGTGTGTGTGTGTGTGTGTGTGTGTGTGTGTGTGTGTGTGTGTGTGTGTGTGTGTGTGTGCGCGCGCGCGCGCGCGATAGTGAACTGGCCCCCAGTTTAAAAAGTTTGAGGACCCCTGCTAGACCAACATAAAGGCATCAAAAAGTTCAAGAGAATCTAAGTTATCTTGCAAAACATATGAAATATATTAGGTAAATGGTGACTGCAACAGTATGGCACCTCGGTTTTCAAAGATAAGAATCTCTTTTATCTCAGGATCTCTAGCAAATGTTTATTCCAGTTGATGATAATAGTTACAAATCTTTTTGTAATTGCTTACCTCTGAAGAAGACAAAACCTCAGGAACAATGGCGGAGAGGATCAAAATCCCATGCTGCAGGACAGCAGAGGTGCTGACAGAACTTAACAAGTGTAAAACATGTAACCCCATCAAAAAATGGGGAGAAGTTAAAGAATACAAACGGCCAAAGGCACATGAAAAAATGCTCCACATCACTAACCATCAGGGAGATGCATATCAAAACTACAATGAGGTACCATCTCATGCCACAGAGACTGGCACATATCACAAAGACTCAGATCAGTGCTTGGCAGAGATGTGCAGAGAAAGGGACTCTCATTCACTGCTGGTTCGAATGCCATCTAGTCCATTCTTTATGAAAAACAATATGGAGATTCCTCAAAAACCTGGAATTTGAGCTCCCATATGATCCCATATGATATCACTCCCATATGATATCACTCCTAGGGATATATCCTAGGAACACAAAAATACAATTCAAAAATGCCTTCCTCACACCTATATTCATTGCAATGCTATTTACAATAGCCAGATTCTAGAGACAACCAAGATGCCCTTCAACAGATGAATGGCTAAATAAACTGTGGTACATATACACAATGGAATATCATGCAGCTGTCAGGAGAGATGAAGTCATGAAATTTTCCTATATATAGATGTACATGGAATCTATTATGCTCAGTGAAATAAGTCAGAGGGAGAGAGATAGACACAGAATAGTCTCATTCATCAATGGGTTTTAAGAAAAATTAAGGACATTATTATAATAATACCCAGACAATAGAGATGAGGGCCAAAAGGACTGGCTCACAATATGAAGCTCACCACAATGAATGATGACTGCAGTTAGGGAAATAACTACATTAACAACTATCATGACAATCGTTATGAGAGAAGTAGAATGCCTGTCTCAAATACAGGCAGAGATTGGGAAGGAGTGGGGGGCATTGGTGGTGGGAATGTTGCACTGGTGAAGGGAGGTGTTCTATTTATGAATGAAACCCAACTACAATCATGGAGGAGGAAGGGGAGGACCATCAAATATTCACCCTCAGCACAACACGATCACAGAAATTCAATGGGGAAGATGCTGAGAAGTCAAACTGAAAAAATAACCAGTACCTACCAGTACTAACCAGGTCTGTAAACTCTCAGAGAATTAACCAAGTCTGTAAACTCTCGAAGAATGACTTGCATGACAATGTGTTGAGGATATTTAGTGACCTAAAGGAAACAATTGTAGAAGCAATGAGCAAAGCGCATGAAAATATGAGACTTAATATGGGAAAGCCACAATCAGACTGACAGAAATGAGAAATGTAGTAGGTGATATTAAAAGGTGGGGTAACAATAACACAGTGAGTAGGACATTTGCCTTGCATGCAACTTACATGGATTCTATTCATGGCATCTCATATAGTCCCTGAGCACTGCCATGAGTAATTCCTGAATAAAGAGCCAGCAGTAACCCCTGAGTACCAGGGGTAGAGTCCCCTCCCCCCCCCAAAAAAAAGAAAGCTCAATAGCTGGTCTGAATATCAGAAAACAGCATCTGAGGAAAATATTGAGGAGCTCCAAAATGAGAAACTTCTAGAAGACAAAAGAAAATGCGGGTAAGCCTGGAAAGAAATAAACAGCATACCACAGAACTATAGGATGAGTTTCAAATAACAATATATAAATACTAGGAGTCCCTGAGAGTAGGAGGGCAAGTTTGATGAATTGCTAATTAAAGAAATCATAGATAAAACTTTCCAAGTTGAAGAATGCAGGAATGATATCAAAGAGGTCCAAGGTGTCTCGGTGAAAATAAATCCATAGAAAAAAATACAAATACATTATAATTAAAATAGCAAAAGACAGAGACAGAATATTGAAAATAGCAAACTTAGGAAAGGAACTTACACACAAATGCCCATAAGCAGATATAGCATATTTAAATAGTGGGATGTGTGTGTGTGTGTGTGTGTGTGTGTGTGTGTGTGTGTGTGTGTTGGAAACTTAAAGAAATTAACATCTCACCACGAATATTTTAACCACCTAAATTATCCTTCAGGTTTGAAGGAACAATACAAATATTCATAGATAGGCACTGCCTTAAAGAATTTATCGCCCTGAAATCAATATTGCAAGAAGCATTTAAAGAGCTTCTTTAAAAGACAAGATGGGGCCAGAGAGATAGCATGGAGGTAAGGCGTTTGCCTTTTATGCAGGAGATCATCGGTTCAAATCCCGACGTCCCATATGGTCTCCCATGCCTGCCAGGAGCAATTTCTGAGCCTAGAGCCAGGAATAACCTTTGAGCACTGCCGGGTGTAACCCAAAAACCACACCAAAAAAAAAAAAAAAAGACAAGACAAATTTCTCATCGCTTTGCAATTGAGTATTTATTCATTGTGCTTGTTATTGCCTTCACCAGATTAAGAAAGGCTCATTCCTGGGGCCTGGGAGATAGCATGAAGATTGGGCATTTGCCTTGCATGCAGAAGGATGATGGTTCAAATCCCGGCATCCCATATGGTTCCCCAAGCCTGCCAGGAGTGATTTCTAAGCATAGAGCCAGGTTAACCCCTGAATGCTGCCAGGTGTGAAAGAAAGAAAGAAAAAAGAAAAGGAAGGAAGGAAGGGAGGGTGGGAGGGAGGGAGGGAGGGAGGGAGGGAGGGAGGGAGGGAGGGAGGAAGGGAGGGAAGGAAGGAAGGAAGGAAGGAAGGAAGGAAGGAAGGAGGAAGGAAGGAAGGAAGGAAGGAAGGAAGGAAGGAAGGAAGGAAGGAAGGAAGGAAGGAAGGAAGGAAGGAAGGAAGGAAGGAGAGAGAGAGGAGAGAGAAGAAGAAAGAGAGAGAGAAAGAGAGGAAAGATAGGAAAGGAAGAAGAAGAAGAAGAGAAAGAAAGGAAAAGAAAGAAAGAAGAAGAAAGAGAAAAAAGAAAGAAAGAAAAAGAAAGAAAGAAAAGAAAGAAAAAGAAAGAAAGAAGAAAGAAAGAAGAAAGAAAGAAGAAAGAAGAAAGAAAGAAAGAAAGAAAGAAAGAAAGAAAAAAGAAGAAAGAAGAAGAAGAAGGAAGGAAGGAAGGAAGGAAGTAAGTAAGTAAGGAAGGAAGGAAGTAAGGATGTAAGGAAGGAAGGAAGGAAGGAAGGAAGGAAGGAAGGAAGGAAGAAAGAAAGAAAGAAGAAAGAAAGAAGAAAGAAAGAAGAAAGAAAGAAAGAAAGAAAGAAAGAAAGAAAGAAGAAAGAAAGAAAGAAAGAAAGAAAAGAAAGAAAGAAAGAAAGAAAGAAAGAAAGAAAGAAAGAAAGAAAGAAAAATGTATACTGATAAGTTTCTGTTGTAAAGAGAAATGTGAGCATTCTTTTTATACCCGTGACTGATAGTATACCCCCTATAAAACCCCCTAGTATGGATATTAAACCCAGAACACTGTTCTCCATAAAAATAAAAATAAAAATAAAAAGTAAAATAAAAAAAACAAAAAACAGAAAAACAAATCCTTTTGTATTCTTGGCATTCGCTCACATTAAAAATTCTCCAGATCACCTAAAATTGAGTGACATGAGAAATAGCTCTAAATTCCTCTAAAAAATTATACTATTGGGGGAATAAGTCTCTATGACTCATATTTGTGATATCTCCCTACTGCCCAATCATAAAGAGAATTCTAAATTAATTTGAAAAACTCTTCTCTTAGATAACATCTAAATAAAATCTTAGTTTTTCTGGCCTGTTTTGCTTTCGCATCAATACTTTGGCCAAATTCTTAGGCCATATCCTGCCCATTATAATTAAAATCTAAATCCTGGGCCTAAGCAATAGCATGATGGGGAGAGAATTTGCCTTGCATGCTGATGACCAGAGTTTGAGCCCAAAGCTGCGTTCATATGACCCTTTGAGTTTCCTAGATATGATCCTTGAGTGCAGATCCAGGAGTAAGCATTGAGTACCACTGGGTCTGGCCCAAAACAACAGCAACAACAATTTCTTAGCTTCTAATCTTGCATCCAAAAGTCTAAACTAAGGTGTAAGTATATTATTTTGTTAGTTCTCCAATTCTAATGCCTTGTCCAAATATGGTAATAAACAATTTTGTAAGACAATTATATAGAGAAATATATCAGGTTATAAAATGGGAGCATTTCTATTTTGCATAATAGAACCATATATTTAAATATATTAATAATTGTTAATTTTATAGCATTTCTTTATATTTAGTATTTTATCACATTTACTTTCTACTGTTATCCTTATATATGCAGTAAGTGGAAAAATTATATATATATATTCTCAGGTTCTATTTTATTAGAAAAAAACAGTTGTTCAACATAAAATTTAATACTGCAAATTTGAGTTTTAGTTGCTATATGATTTAGAGTTACAAATCTAATATATATAAATATTTCTAAATTATAAATAAAATTTATCCACAAGCTCAATTTAGCTTTTTTAATCCTCCTTTTCCTATCCTAGATCCTATCTCGAATAGTTACTCAATCTGTGCAACCCCATTCAAACCAGGATATTGCCAATATCTGATAGGACACTTCACAGATTCCTGTTTGTCTCATATAGCCCAATTTCTAATCCCCACTCAACCAGAGCGAGATAGAAAGAAAGATAGAGGCTAAGAAAGAAAGACTATTGATGTTATGGCCATTCAATTATCCTGTTACTTTTGCAACTTCTAAATTCTCATCTGACTCTTTGAGAGAGTGAAACAAGACACAGTTCTAAGATGAACAAGTACAAAGCTCCTTTGCCTTTTGAAAGAACCAGAAATAAAATGCTTGTTTATTCTAAGTTAAATTCAATAATAATTTTAAACATCACATGATTCGCTATGCATATATCCCAGCCCTGATTTGGGAGTGGTAAGATTCTTTCTTCACTCACGCCATAATGTTAAAATTTGGTAACATTTAAGCCAAAAACAGAAAACACTTTGAGACACAATATATCATAGTTTAAGAACACAGAGTCTAAAATCAGAACCTTATCAAATCACTTCAAGCTCTATCCTTCTGCAAAATTCTTGGTATTTCTCTATTTAGATTTACCCACCTATAGAGTGGGAGTATTACATAATACTTTCATTATAGCAGTGGTTCTCAAATAGTGGGGCGCGCCTCCCATGGGGGCGCGAGGCTTCGTAAAGGAGGGTGCGTTTGTCCTTGGCAAACACTGTCATAACAAGCTAAGCCCCGTGCTTATGTCTCTGTATGTCTCTGGAGCTGAGAGTTTCTGTGTCCTGCTTCAAACCCCGCTTCGAAAAGCTATGCATTGCAAAACGTACTCTTGTACTCTTGTAGCCATTAATCCAGACATCAGCTTTGATTAAAAAATCAGCTCAAATTATTTTATATATTTCTGTTTTGCAGGTCAAAGGTTTTTTAAATAAAGATACTATTTACAGTGGCGTGGGGAGCGCGAAAAATATTTTCTTCTTCCTAGGGGGGCATGACAGAAAATAATTGAGAAGCACTGCATTATAGGGAGTAACAGATTAAATAAACATATTTGTAATTTTTTCTTATTTTTCTTTTTTTGCGGCTGTGGGGGCAGTTACTCCTGGCTCTACGTTCAGAATTCGCAACTGGCAGGCTCGGGGGAACCATATGAGATGCCAGGATTCGAACTGCCATCCTTCTGCATACAAGGAAAAAGCCCTACCACTGTACTCTCTGGCCCCCCTATTTATAATTTTTTGTTTGTTTGTTTTCGGGTCACATCCGGCAGTGCTCCGGCCCCTATTTGTAAAAATTTTAAAGGAACCCAGATAAGGATCCAAAACAATATCACAGCCAGCAGGTTGGGTGCTTTCTTTGCACACGGCTGACCAGGATTTGATTCTTCAGTATCCCTTCTGGTCCCCTGAGCTCACCAGGAGTGCTTCCTGAGCACAACCAGGTGTGGCCCCAAACCAAAAGAGAAAAAAAAAAGAAAAGAAAAGGAATCCAAATAAGTACCTAGTTACACACCATATCCAGTCATTAAAAGCATTGGTAAAGCAAAAAATAAAATAAAATAAACAGTAAAACAAAAAAAATATTAAGTATTAAACTGAACTGGCATTTTGCACAGTTATTTATTAACTCCACAAACATTCATTTAGTACTTAGTGTATTCCTAGACATTATATTAGTCGCAATAGTGATATGAAAGATATAAATCCCTTTGAATTTTAATAATGACTGACAAATAAGATTACACATTTAGTATAAATACTAAATGGTGATCAGGCGAATCTATAACAGCTTCTTTGCTTTCATTTATTTTTTCTTTTTAGGCTTTTGGGACACACTGGAGAAGCTTAGCGGTCATGCCTGATGTTGCACTCAGGAATTACTCCTTACAGAGCTCAGGGGACTTTATGGAGTGCTGGGGATTAAACACAAAACAGCTGCACTCAGGGAAAGTGCACTACCAGTTGTACTGTTGCTCCAGCTTCCTTCTTTTTGTACCTTTTAATAAGTGCCATCTAAAATTACTCATAGTAAAAAGAATCTAATATTTAAATTTTGGCTATAAATTAAAATGAAAGTGTATTGTCAAACATCTTGCAAAAAAACTCCCTCTGTATTTAAAGACGATTATATTCCACAAAGAAGAAAAATTCGATAAAATCAAACTCTGTGTAGGGCACAATTGTGGGGTATAGTGGCAAAGGGCACTTTCTTTGTATATGGCTGACCTAGGTTTGGTCCCCAGCTCCACATTGATGGCCAAAGCATATCAGAAGTGATCAATGAGTACTGAGTCAGGAGTAAACCCAGAGAACCACTGAATGTGGCTAAAATGTTGTTATACTAAAAACACTTTACCATTGCACTAAAGGAATCCTAATAACTTTAAGGTATAATTTAATATCTTTAGGGATTTAATAACAATAGATATTAAGGCTAGAATACAGGATGGGTAGAAAGCACAGACATTAACCCAAATCAAAGTCTGCAATGGTTTGTGATAAGGTTCTAGAATGTCAATCATGATAAAAGCCAGTGGGGACTAGAAAAGTCACTATGTTCACTGAAATAATAGCAGAAATGACATCTTGAAATAAGTTATGGATCATATACCTACCCAAATCCTTGCATTCTACTCGTGGTTTGAAACAAAAATATATTATATTGTCCCATAAAACATCTTCAGGCTGGACTTGACCCTCTCTCTAGCAGTCCTCTACCACCTCAAGTCTAATAATATTCAAAGACCAGAATTTTAAAAAGTAGTTCATTGTTACATGAACGGACAGTGTGTGCTGGTATAGGTATTTGTATATAAAATAGATTTCAGAAGAGGAGTAAACCTTGCTGAAAATACAAGAAAAGATTAATTTTAAACACCCTTTATTTTATATTACCTCTCCTACATTTTATAGATTGATCTGAAAGTCTTGAGTGAGAGAACTTCGGCTCATAAAAAGTGAGTCACAGGAGACCAAGTATCTCAGATACTTTTTAAGATTGCATTTTTGCCCTGGGTTGCCTTGTTTGTTTGTTTGTTTTAATTCAATATTCACTCTTGTCCTCATCCTCTGATTTATGTGTATTGGAAGGAGCATGGGTTCTGTAAGACAGGTCTTTCCTACTTTGTTTACCATATATGTGATGTTCAATGAATATTAAGACTCTCTTACGCACTTAGCTATTTTTTAAATTGGTTTATTTAAGCACTGTGGTTGCAAAAAAAGTTCATGGTTGAATTTGAATCATAGAATGTACACCACCCTTCATCACTGCACATTTTCCTGCCACCAATGTTGCTAGTATACATCTTACTCCGAGGCCTAACTCTATGGCAGGCATTTTTACCCTGCTCCTTTTTTAATACTGTGGTTTTGCTCTTTCTAATGAAGGAGTACCTTGCATATCACTTTATGCGCTATCAGAATCCAGTTCTTCAGAGTGATCAGTTCTAACTATCATTGTTACAACTATCATTGTTACAATTATCATAATCACAGTAGAAAGTTCACTATCCTAACTGTATTCACCATACTATGTGACAAGCTTCCTACTATGTACTGGTCTACCTGTTTCTCATCTCTATTTTTCTCTGGGTATTATTACCATATTATCTTTTGTTTTTCTTATATCCCACAATTAATTGGATTAGTCTATCTCTAGCTATGATGTATTTCACTCAGCATAATATTTTACATATCCAGCAACGTATAAGCAAATTTCATAACTTTATTTTTCTTAATAGCTGCATAGTATTCCATTGTGTAGATGTACCACAGTTACTTTAGCCACTCATCTTTTCTCGGGTACTTGGGTGCTACCCCATCCCCCATTCTTCCTTTTTAACTGTTGGATTAAATAATTAACGATGGATCTGGATGGTGAAGGATGGAGGTGGATTTTTCCCTGCCATCCCAGGCCACCTGGCTCCGCAACCCCCATTCAGCTGGCGGGTCCCAGGTTTAGGTGAACGCGGAATCAGACTCATCCAGAGACAGGCATCAGGAAGCATCAGCTTTATTCATTCCTATCCACCACATGTGTGGCCTATATCATAACCTTTCAAGCATTCAGCCATTCTTAGCTAGACCTGCCTCTTAACTCCTTTAAGCCATCTTCCCTTTCACCTCCATGCTGGCCAAAGACCAAAAGGGCCAAGACCCAAAAAGCAGAGAGCCAAAAGCCCCAAATCCCCTGGGTCAAAGGCTTTATCTACCTTTTCCAAGACTCCTCCCAGGAATGGGCGGGGTCTTGCAGGTAAGGTCAAGTTACCTAGGGAGAAAGGGTGGGGGATGAGGCTTCAGTAACCTTACCAGACCATTTATGGGAGGGGTCTTTGGTAGGTAACAAAGAGGTTTGCCTCAGAGGCAGGAGGGAGAATTGATTGGGAGGAGATTGAGAGAGAGATTCAGTGAAGAGAGCTGGCAGGATTGAGGTAGAAGAAACATGTTAAGATAACAGGGACAATAATGGAGATGGCTTGAAAGGTTATGATAGGCCACACATGTGGTAGCTAGGGCCTTGAATAAAACTGATATCTCCTGAAGCCTGATTTCTGTGGATTTTCTCCCTGCCGCTATCCTGAACCTGCAGACCCATCAGTTGAAGGGAGTTGCAGAAGCGTGGCCTAGGCTGGAGGAGAAAGACCTCTCACCCTCCATCACCATCCATCACCATTCAACTCGGTCCAGTGCTGTTATTCTACACTTGGGTTATTTCCTAATTCTGCCTATTGTAAATAGTTCTGTGACAAACATATGATTGTAGAGGGCTTTTATTCATGCTAATTTTGAATTCCTAGGGTGTTAAACCTTGGAGTGGTATTGCTGCTGGATCATATGGAAGCTCAATTTCTAGTTTTTTGAGTAATAATCATAATGTTTTCCAAAAAGGCTGGAGCAGTCTACATTACCACCAGTGGTGAATGAATCCTTCTCTCTGCATCTGCACCAGCACTGATTGTTCTTGGTTTTGTGATGTGCGTAAGTCTCTGTGGTGAGACATTACATCTCATTTGTTCTGATTTGGATCACCCTGATGATTAGTAAAGTGGAGCATTTTTCTATGGACCATTTTGGACCACCTGTAGGAAGTATCTGTTTATTTCTTCTTTCCATTTTTGAATGGGGTTAGATATTTTTCTTTTCTTTTCTTGCATTTTCCTTTTTTTGGGGGGGGGGCGGTTGGGCCATATCCAGTGATCCTCAGGGTTACTCATGGCTCTGTACTCATAAATCTCTCCTGGCAGCCTTAGGGTACCAAATGGGATGCCAATAATTAAACCCATGTCTTCTGCATGCAAAGTAAATGTCCTACCTACTGTTCTATCTCTCCAGTCAATAGATTTTTTTCTTCTTGCTATGTACTCAGTGCCTTTTATATCTTAGATATTAAGCCCTAATTTGATGGTTATTAGTTAATAATTTCTTCCATTACAATGGTAGTCTTGGTATCCTAGTCACTGTTTCCTTTGATGTGCAGAAGCTACTCAATTTATGGTAGTTCTATTGGTTTATTTGTGCTTCCTCTTGCTTGGACAGTGGTGTTTGATCTTTTAAGATCTCTTAAGATCAAAACCTTTAGCTTCAATATCATGACTTGTTCTACCTACATTTTTCTCTATGTACCTTATGGTTTCAGGTCTGATATCAAGAACTTTAATCCATTTTGATTTAACTTTATGCATGGTGTTAAAGAGATGTTTGAGTTCACTTTTTTGAGTGTAGTTGACCTGTTTTCCCAACACAACTTGACAAAGAGGCTATCTTTCCTCCACTTTGTGTTTCTTGCCACTTTATCAAAGATTAATCGGTTGTATGCCTGGGGATCAGTCTCAGAATACACACCTATACCACTGATCTGAGGTTCTTTATTCCAATACAATGATGTTTTAATTACTATTGCTTTATAGCATGAATTTTTAAATTTTTTTTGACCAAATGGATTACAAATCTTTCACTGTAATATTTTAGATACATACTGACATTGAATCAGGGGCATTTCCACCACCAATGTTGTCCTCCTTCCACCCCTATTCCCAGCATGCATCCCATATCTCTCTACCCTAACCCTTCCACTGGGCTGCCAGTATAAGTGCCCCCTGCTGTGTCTAGCTAGTTGTAAATTGGGTATCAATTTTGTTGTAGTTAGCTTTGAATTTGGTGCTTAAGTCTGATTGTTTTTTTCCCACTTAATGTTTATACGACTGTTTGGTCTTGGTACCATCCAGTATTACCCCCTCAATTTGTGAGGTGTAAAAAGATGGTTCAAGTTATGAGGTTATGTTAGAAGGAAAGAAAAAAAGTCAAACAAAAAACCTGAAAAGTACCACAGCAATAAAGACAACAACCACACAATAATCGTGGTCCTAAAATAAAAACAAAACAAAGTAAAAAAAGAAAAAAAAGAAAAAGACAGACCCTCAGATCAGTGGAATAGGCTTGAGTTCTCAATGTTCCCCAGACACACAATCACCTAATCTTTGACAAAGGAGCAAGAAATCCTAAGTGGAGCAGGGAAAATCTCTTCAACAAATGGTGCTGGCAGAACTGGTTAGTCACTTGCAAAAAAAGTGAACATAGACCCCCAGTTAACATCATGTACAAACATAAAATCCAAACGGATTAAGGACCTTGATATAAGACATGAATACTATAAGGTTTATAGAACAACACATAGGTAAAACACTCCATGACATTGAGACTAAAGGCATCTTCAAGTAGAAAACTGCACTATCCAAACAAGTGGAAGCAGAGATAAACAGATGGGATAACATTATGCTGAGAAGCTTCTGCACCTCAAAAGAAATAGTGCCCAGGATACAAGAGCCACCCACTGAGTGGGAGAAACTATTCACCCAACACCCATCATATAAGGGGTTAATCTCCAAAATATACAGGGCACTGACAGAACTTTACAAGAAAAAAAAAATCTAATCCCATCAAAAATGGAGAAAAGAAATGAACAGACACTTTGATTAAAAAAAGAAATACAAATGGCCAAAAGGCACATGAAAAAATGCTCCTCATCACTGATCATCAGGGAGATGGAAATCAAAACAAGGATGAGATACCTTCTCACACCACAGAGATTGGCACACATTACAAAGAATAAGAACAATAAGTGCTGGCGGGGATGTAAAGATAAAGGAACTCTTATCAACTGCTGGTGGGAATGCCATCTAGTCCAACCTCTATGGAAAGCGATATGGAGATTCCTCCAAAATCTGGAAATTGAGCTCCCATTCGACCCTACTATTCCACTCTTAGGGATATAACCTAGGAACACAAAAATACAATACAAAAATCCCTTCTCACACCTATATTTATTGCAGCACTATTCAAAATAGCCAGGCTCTGCAAACCAAGATGCCCTTCAACAAATAAATGGCTAAAGAAACTGTGGTACATATACACAATGGAATATTATGCAGCTGTCAGGAGAGATGAAGTCATGAAATATTCCTATACATGGATGTACATGGAGTCTATCATGCTGAGTGAAATAAGTCAGAGGGAGAGAAAGAGACACAGAATAGTCTCACTCATCTATGGGTTTTTAGAAAAATAAAAGTCATTTTTGCAACAATCCTTAGAGACTATGAGAGGAGGGCTGGAATTCCAGCTCACTTCATGAAGCTCACCACATAGAATGGTGAGTGAAATTATAAAAATAACTAACTGAGAACTACCATAATCATGTGAATGAATGAGGGAACTGGAAAGCCAGTCTAGAGTACAGGTAGGGGTGGGGTGGGATGAAGGGAGATTTGAGACATTGGTGGTGGGAATGTTGCACTGGTGAAGGGGGTGTTCTTTACATGACTGAAGCCTAATCACAATCATATTTGTAATCAAGATGTTTAAATAAAGAAAAAATATATTTAAAAAAGAATATATAAATATATATACTCACATATATCTATATAAAGGAAAAGATAGATAATACCTATATTCATTACAGTGCTATTTACAATAGCTAAAATCTGGAAGCAACCAAGATGCCCTTCAACAGATGAATGACTAAAGAAACTGTGTACATATACACAAGAGAATATTATGCAGCCATCAAGAGAGATGAAGTCATGAAATTTTCCTATACATAAGTGGACATGAAGTCTTTTATGCTGAGTGAAATAAGTCAGAGGGAGAGAGATAGATGCAGAACCGTCTCACTCATCTATGGGTATTAAGAAAAATAAAAGACATTCTTACAATAATTTTTAGAGACAAAAGACAGGAAGGCTGGAAGTTCCAGATCACGACATGAAGCTCACTGCAAAGAGTGATGAGTACAGTTAGAGAAATAACTACATTGAGAATTCTTATAACAATGTGAATTAATGAGAGAAGTAGAAAGCCTGTCTCGAGTACAGGTGGGGGGTAAAATTTGGGTGGAGGGAGATTTGGGACATTGGTGATGGGAATGTTGCACTGGTGAAGGGGGTGTTTCTTGACTGAAACTAATTACAATCATATTTATAATCAAGATGTTTAAATAAAGATACAAATTAGAATTTTAGGAGGAAAATAAAGAGAGACAGAGGAAGGAACCCTTATAGAAAAAAATAATAGTTACGAATTTCTTCCAAATGAAGAGGAAGATGGGAACTTTGATCAATGATCTCCAAAAAATGCCAAGCAAAGAAAATTCAAACAGATCAGTAGGCAACACACATTATAATCAAAATAGCAAGAACCAAAAATAGAGACTTTATAGAACTTCTTATGCAAGAAGTCAAAGCATAATATTTACAGATTTCTCTAATGAAACTCCATAGACAGTAAAGAAAAAAGAGACCAGAGCAATAGTCAGCAAGTTGGACACTTGCTTTGTATGCAGCCAATCTCAGTTCCATCATTGGGACCCCATATGGTGCCTGATTCCCCTCCTACAGTGATCCTTGATCACAGAGCCAAGAATAAGTCTTGAGAATTGCCAAGTGTAGCCCAAAATAACAGAGAGAAAAATAAGTGAGTTCCCATGGTCAATTCCAGCATCCCACACAAATAATAGAGAAAAAATAGGGTAACATATAAAAATTATTAAATTTTAAAACCTCCAATCAAGAACCCTCAAACCAATAGTGTCGGAATTAAAAAATAGACAAGGCATTTTCATGCAATGGTTAAAAAGATAGTACACTAGCCTTTTACACAGCTGACCCAAATTTGATCCCCTGAACTGGATAGGATCCCAAACTCAGGAGAGATTGCTAAGTAGAAAGCCAGGACTAAGTCCTAATCACTGCTGGGCATGGCCAAACTCCAAAAACAAACAACAAATTTACATACAAATAGCAGCCGATGACACAAAGTTCTAACTCAGCTTTGGGAGGATAGTTAGTGACATCATAGAACAAGCAAAAATAAAATGACAAGAAACTAAACTCCTAATATATATGAGGCAATCAATTCCTTCATACAATAATTCCTCTAAAAATGTCAAAGAGCTAAACTCTCCAATAAACAGCACAGAGTGACTTGAAGACAAGAAAGCACCATCTATAAAATTTAATAAAAATAAAAAAATTATTGTAATAATACTCAGAGACAGTAGAGATGATGTCTGGAAGCATCTACCACAAAGAATGGCAAGTTCAGTTAGATAAATAACTACATTACACTGACAACTATCATGACAATGGTAATGAGTGAGAAAAGTAGAATGCTGCCTCAAAGACAGGGAGGGAGTGGGAAAGGAGGTAGATGGAGGGCAATGGTGGTGGAAATGTTGCACTGGTAAAGAGAGTTTTTGTTTTTAAAATTGAAACCCAACTAAAAACATGTTTGTCATCATGGTGTTTAAAGATATTACTTTATAAAAAAAAAAACAAGATCCAACCTTCTATTGCTTACAAAAGAAAGACAAACTCTCCTGATAAGCTCAAGCCCAGAATGAAAAATTGGAAAATTACCATAGAGGCTAATAATAGGGAGGAAGCAACGACAGTAATCTTTTATTATACTAAATAACATTAAAGATAAATAAAACTTTAAAAGCTACATATGGCAACAAATTTTATGAAGAAGCTTCTAAAACACTTGAGAGATAACAATTCAATACTAATAGGAGACTATAACACTACACTTTCATCAGTGAACACATCAACCAGTCACTACATCAATAATAAATAAGAACCCTGAAGAATTGAAAGAATTGGATCTAAGATGTATTTAGTATCCTCAACAACAACAAAAACTAAATCCACATTATTCTTCAATGCACAAAGAACATTGTACAGATATACAGCCTTCTGGACAAAATTTAAATGTCCATAAAGTCATAAAAATAGAAATTATATCAAATATCTTTTAAGACCTAAAGCCATAATGGTAAAAGTATTCATCACATAAAGTATACATTATATAAAGGGTTAATATGCAAAATATATAAAGCATTCACAAAACTCAACACAAACTAAAGAAAGAAAATGTCAAAGTATTTATGAACATTTACTCAGACCATACTATATCTAAGTCATAAACCAGGCCTCATTATATTGCAAAAAGGTCAAGCCAGATAAAGTTCTTTCTCTACACAATATGAAATTAAATTATTGTCAGTAACAGAAAAATTTTCAAAAAAAATTCTCATAAATTTTAAAAGAATATACTTCTAAATGGTCCATGAGCCAAAGAACAAATCAACATGGAATTATCCAAAGAACTAGTAAAAATAAGCAAATGGGAGTACATTACATTTTAAAATGTCAGTGCATCAAAGACAGCAATCAATAGAGGGAAAAGGCAACCATACTAAATGGAAGAATATATTTTAAATTATATATCTTGAGTTTAATATCTAGAATATATAAAAAAATTCTGCAACTTGATAGTCAAAAAATATACATATATAAAATCTAATTTTGTTTTCTGTTCTGAGGTTACATCTAGCACTGCTAAAGTTCTACTCTCAGCACCTGGTGGGATTTGGGAACAAAACTATGAGATATTAACAAAGCATACAGACAATCCCTTTGGTCTCTTTCCCTTGCCCACAATCTTATTTTTAAAGGAAAAAGAGTTTTGAAAAGACATTTCTTCATATATAATATATAAATTGTCAACAAACACATGAAAATATTCTCAACTTGATTAGCCATCAGAGAAATTTAATCAAAACAATGTTCTACCACTTAACTCCAAGTATGCTAGTGTAAAACCTAAATAACAAGTGTTACAATAATATGGAGAAATTGGAAGGCTTATAGCCTATTGATAAAACTGTAAACTAAATTGTTTGAAATAACTTGAACTTTTCTTCAGAAAATTAAAAGTGGGCTACAATATGACCCACCTCTGATAACAGTTCCAAAAGATTTAAAACTATTTCTCAAAGAGAAAATTACCCACCCATATTCATAGTACTACTCACAAGTTCCAAGATATAAAAGCAACCCAAAGTTCTCATAGATGAATGAATTAGCCAGACATGACTCATAAATACAATGGAGAGCTACTCAGCCTTTAAAAGAAAATAGTCACATATTCCACATAGATCAAACATAAGGACATTATGCTAGGTGAAATAAGCCAGTCACAAAAAGACAAGCATTTCATAAGTCCATTTAGTTGAGGTATTAAAAGCAGTCAAGTTCATCTAAGCAGAAAGCAAAATAGAGTTCTAGGAAATAGAAGAAATGGGATAGGATTTAACAGATAGTGTTTGTTTTGCAAGAATAAAAGTTTGGGCTGATGAGTTTTGCAACAATATGGTTTTGCAACAAACCTAACACTGAAAAACTGTAACCTTTAAAAGGTTCAGATGGCACAGTTTGATTTGTTATGTTTTACTTTTTAAGAAAAATGATCATGATTATATTAAATGTGAAAACTATAACAAAATAAATTTACATTAGTTTTAAGAATGAGACAACTTGTCATAGTAATTTTACTAGGAACACTTTTCCTTAAAGGCTGAAAACTGTTTATAGTCCGTTCCAGACCCATAAAGTAAAGGGTATTGCAGGACCCACTAACTTGGGAGTGGTTCCATTATAGGAGAGATATATTATCTTTCATTCAGATGTAACAAGGACAGAGACAGTGTATACAGCTGCTCCTGTTGGTTGGGAATTGACTTTCTTAGGATCAGTAACTCCTTTTTCCCTTATTTATGAGTTTTCTCGTGTTGAAGTCAATATTTTACAAATAATATTAAATATAAATTTAAATTTCTTTTAAGAGATAGTTGAGAATCAAAATGGGAATAGATTCATAGAGGATTACATTTTTTCTTTCCCAAATTTATGTATTGTAGGGCTTAAAAAGAACCCAATTTGATCCCAAAAAAAATTAAAAAAAGACAATGGTGACTCTGTGCCAATTGTTTCTTACTAAAGTTGTAAATAAATGCTACTTACTCTTTGACAAAAAGGTTCTTTCTTCTCTTTTCAGTGTGGGCCTTCTCAGAGAGCATTAACTCTACTCACTGCCAACTGGAAGTGGGACATGCAAAGAACTTTGACTCTTGGTCTTTGAGCACAATTTTCAACTGTATATATGTTGTTCCTTGTTCATAATGCCCAAGCAGCCACTTTTTCCAAAGGACTAACACCTTGCTCTGTGTTTTTTGCTTATTCTAAACATAATTCACTTCTCTTGCATTTTTATTTGACTGAAGAGATGCTTGTTTACAGTTTTGAAATTCCTAAGCTAGTTCTAACTAATCCTCTACAAGTTGATCAAAGTTCTGTTTCTCATAAATAGACTAAAGAAGATTCAGAAATTTTTTCACCTAAACATAAATTGTACCCATAACTAGAACATGCAGTATCCAGTAAAGCTATTTACAACAATGAAAACAGGTGGTATGTGTATGGATAAGTTCCCTTTACCCTATAAAGAATTCAACATTTGACTGCCTGGTCAAATTTTGTATTTTTAAGATAACGTAGAAGTTCTATATATTCCTTGCAACTAGTAAATATCTTCCCCCACACTTTAAAGTGAAAGGTAAAATAAGGGAAGAATTCATTCTTCAAATCATGAAGAATATGTTTGTGCTAACCTTCATGCTAATCTCTATGCTGGCCAAGTCATTCACACTGGTTTTATAGTAACACTGGAACTCAATTGGAAACTGTTGTCTGAGTGGTATCATTCTTGGATTTTTGTGCTCCCATAGGCCAAAATGGTGGGATCAAACTTAAGTACTTTAGGAAGAAGCCTTATAATTTCTTTCAGCGTTGTTCTTGCACTCAAGATCACAAATACGTCCATCAGACACAATGAACTAACAATACTTGCTTACCCACAAGCAGGTAAGTTCTCAATTATGTTTTTCATCACTATTTTAATGAAAGAAAGCAGAAAACATTCAAAATAAGAACCATGCTCTATAAAAACAAACACTACTAATTATTGCTGGATTTGAGGATAGAGGGAAGGCAAAAGTTCAGTATAGTTGTAGTCTCTCAAAACTGAAAAAAGTTAAGAAACAAACATCCCAAGATTTTTCAGAAGACATTAATCCTACTGATTTTTTTGGATTTCGGTGATTGAGAGTGACTTCTTATTTATAACCTTCAGTTTTATATAAGTACCATATATCCTACTAAGCTACTAAACAAAAAGGAAGAACGTACTTTTAACTAAATGAATATAAAAACACAATGTATTAAAATGTAAAAGATCTAATTAAAGAAGAATTTACTGATAAGTGTACAGATCTAAGAATAAATTCCTAAAGCTAATTACTTTACTATACATCTTAAGAATTTATATAAAGAGGGCCCTGATGTGTGATTACCAATTGGGAGAAACTGTGCATGTAGCCTGTGCGTGTTTATCTACTGTTCATGTCCTGAACCTCTTCTGAGTGGGCCAAGAAGGGCCCAGCAAAATCGCTCTCCTAGAGGCTCTAGAAAAGCATGGCCGCTGTGCTTCGCTTCATGGCTGCATGCTCTTTCTAACAAATTAACCCCACCATACATAACACACAGAAAAAGTCACACTACAAGTGTGACAATGGGGAAACCTCACAGGCAAAACCATGCAAAGAGAATTAAGATGATAGCTCTGATGATCCCAAAAAAAAAAAAAAACCAAACATCTGATTAACCTATCAGATAAGGAGTTTAATATGGAAATATGGAGGATCCTCATGGAAATCAAAGAAAATATAGCTCTAGCTGAACAGAACACAAAGACAGAAATCAGAAAAACTCCAAACTGAAATAAGAGATCTGAAAAATACAGTAGCTGAACTGAAAAACACAATGAAAAATTTTTCCAGCAGGGTAACAGCAGCCAAGGACAGAATCAGTGAACTGGAAGATCAAATGCAGAACTCCATACAGCAAAAGAGATTGGAAAAGAACCTTAAGGCAAACAATCATACAATGAAAAAAAGTACTCAAAGAATGTGAACAGATGAAAATAGAGGTCTTTGATAAACTCAATAGAAACAACATAAGAATCATTGGAGTCCCAGAGACCCAGGAAGCAGATCCCCAGGAAGAATCAACAGTCAAAGACATCATCACAGAAACTCCCAGAGCTAAAGACTACATGCAATCAAATACTGCATGCCTGAAGAGTACCAGCTAAAAAAGACCTGAAGAAAAACACCCCAAGACACATCCAAGTCACAATGATGAATCCTACATATAGAGATAGAATATTAAAAGCAGCAAGATCAAAAAGGAATTACATTCAAAGGAGCATCCATAAAATTTAAAGCAGACATGTCACAAGAAACTCTCAAGACCAGAAGACAGTGGTGAGATACTGTGACAAGACTGAATAAAATGGGAGCTTCACCTAGAATACTGCACCCAGACCACTCATGTTCAGGTTTGAAGGAAGGATACATAGCTTCATAGATAAGCAACAGTTCAGAAACTTTACAAATGCAAAACCAGACTTAAAGGAAAAACTTAAAGGTCTACTTTAAGACAAGACAGACCAACAGACACGCCAAACTTATAAAGCTGACATTAAATCCCATGACAATCATCTCTCTCAATGTCAATGAACTAAATGCACCAGTTAAGAGACACAGAGTGGTTAAAATGAATCCAACTTTCTGCTGCCTACAAGAAATACACCTGAATAGACAGAACAAACAGACTCAAAATCAAAGGCTGAAGGAAAATCATCCAAGCAAACACCCTTAAAAAGCTGGGGTGGTCATATTAATATCAGATGACACAAACTTTAGACTCAGAAAAGTTGTAAGGGACAAAGATGGACACTTCGTACTAATCAAGGGATATGTGCAACAGGAAGAAATCACACTACCCAATGAGAAACCAGAAAATTATTTAATATAATTATTGACAAATTTGAAAGAGGACATCAATAACAATAATTGTGGGAGACATCAACACGGCCCTGTCAACACTTGATAGGTCAACCAGACTGAAACCTGAATATACATTATTCTCCAATGTACATGAGTCATTCTCCAGGACAGACCACATGCTGGCACATAAAACATGCCTCCATAAAATCAAGAGGATAAAAATTTTGCAGACTATCTTCGCTGACCACAAGGCTCTGAAACTAGATGTGAACTACTAAGGGACACAGAAGAAGAACGTTAACAACTGGAAATTAAACAGCCTATTGCTGAACAACCAGTGGGTCCAAGATGAAATCAAAACTTTTCTGGAAACAAATGACAATGATGACACAAACTATCAGAATCTATGGGACACAGCAAAAGCAGTACTGAGAGGAAAATTTATAGCTTTGCAAGCACACATCCGAAAGGAAAAAGGGCATACCTCACTAGCCTAATGACGCAGCTCATAAAACTAGAAAATGATCAAGAAAAGGAAAAAAATAGGGAGACAGAAGGAAATAACAAAGCTTAGAGCAGAAATCAATGAAGTGGAAACCCAAAAAGCATATTAATGGAATAACTAACTTGAATCAGAAGATACATGAAAATTTGCCAATAGGGTAATATTTTAATTTAGTCATGAAAGAGAAGTATAGATTCAGCATATGAACATGAAGGAAAAGACATATAGGCAGATAGAATGACATCAGCCAGAGAACAAAGCACAGAGAAAACATTAAAGTATAGAAAGTATATTTGCAAATCTCAGTAACTATGCCTCAACGAGATAGGATAGGTGCTTGTCTTGCACATAGTACCCAGTTTGATTCCAGCTATCTAAGAACTGAGAGAAGTGATTGTTTATGTAGAGCCAGAGGTAAGCCAGGCACACCACTAGGAATGTCCCAAAGGAAAAATAAATAAATAAGTAAATAAATAATAAAAATACATGTGAACCTATAAAGAAAGTGAATGGAAACAACCAAAATAAAATTCCAGCTCCCAGAGATTTTCCACCTTCAAGCAAAGATAGGCCCTGGAAGGAGAAAGGAACTGAACAGAAGCAACTAATTAACAGAACATTTCTCAGGGAAAGGAAGTGATGGATATAACTTTACCTTTCTTTAAAACTATTCCGATTCAAAATCTATATGTGATGCTAAATCTTGACCAAGACTCAGCAAATTTAGGATCATTGCAGCAAACATACTTCTGCAAGCATACTTTTACAAAAGTGCTAGGGAAGGAAACTGTGGCTATTCCACCATAGCATGGCAAGCAAATCTGCTCAAAGCAGAAACAAAGGCTTCCTTCTTCCCAGCCCCATTCCATCTCATTGCGTTTGACAGAGCTCATACATACATTTACCTAAATAAAAAGAGTTTCCCAAAGACTAATTTAAAAAATGGTTCTATTGTTTCCACAGCACACAAACTTAAACAGCACAGTCTTCAGAAGTAATTGGCAAATGTGAACAATTGATTGCCACTCTGATCTGCACAAAACCCCACCCTTGTCCCTAGAACTCACAACAACACAGAAGACACAATGAACAAGCAAAGGAACTCACTAATCAATAAACAAAGATATAAAAGCTAGGAATTTTCAGGTGCACAAGAGTTTTCTAATTTCTTTGATGAGGACTTCAAAGTAACGTGATATCTCTGAACTGAGGAAACAATAGTTAATAGCTTCAATGAAAAAAGAGAAATGGTGACAAAATTTTAATCTCAAAACATTGTCCTAAAAAAACATAGTAACAAACTAAATAACTCAATAGATGGGTTCAGAAGCTGCATGTTAGAAGCTAGGAAGTAAATCAGTATGTGTAAGTATAAAACACATAAAACCAAAAAATAAATAAAAAGAAAAAAGGATTAAGGACCTTTGCCTTACATGAGGTCAACTTTAATCTCCAACACTACATGGTCCTCCAAGCATTTCCAGGAGTGATCCTGAGTATGGAGCTAAGAATAGCCCAAGCACTGTTGACTGTGGCCCTTACAAAACAAATAAATAAAAATAAACAATTATAATAAAAAGAAAGAAAAATTACTGAACAAATGAAGAAGACATACGGAATCTATAAACAGCTTAAAGAGGAATTACATCAGCTTTATCAGAGTTTCAGATAGAGGGAAAATGGGAAATAATTATTTATCAAAGAAGTTATAGCTGAGATTTGGAGCAATAGCACAGCAGGTAATGGCATTTTGCTTTGCATGCAGCCAACCCGGATTCAATCCTCAGCATTTCCCATATGGTCCTCCGAGCCTGCCAGGCATGATTTCTTAGAGCAGAGCCAGGAGTAATCATGTGCTTCTAGGTGTGGCCCAAAAGCCAGAAGAAAAATAAAAGAAGAAAAGTTATAGCTAAAAACTTCCAGTCTGAGGATGGGAATCACATGTCTAGGAGCTCAAAAAGTTCCAAGTAAAATAAACACAAATAGGAAAAAAAGTTAGTAAAATAGAAAAAAGCCAAAGCCATAAAATGCTGAGAGCTAAAGTGTCTATATATAAAAACTCATAAGATTCATCATATCTACCAAATAAAGGAATCGAATAATATATAGACTACACAATAAAATTGATACTTCACTAAGAATAGTTTATCCAGCAAGAGTACCACTCAAATTCAAAGGAGTGACATAAAAATTTACAAACAGCAGTTAAACAAGTTTATGATAACAAACCCAGTTGTATAAGAAGCACTAAATAGTTTCTAGAAACTAATAAAAAATCCTATTAGGAGGTTGTAAGATAATAAGAACATAAAATATGAGAAAAGATGAAAGTAAAAATATATAGTTAAATACCTTTATTTTCATAATTTTGATTAAGGATTAAAAATAGGTCATCATTCTGAATTTATGCTTTTTAAAGCAAACTCGAGCACAAAGCTAAGGGAAGTATCTCCATACATTCAGGTATGGACAAAAGATAAAATTTTTTATGATAAAATAATAATTTTTCTTAACATCGATAGTCTAGTAAACTCACCAATCAAAAAACATAGGTATATCAGAAAACTGAACCTAATCTATTCTTACAAGAAAAAACCTGAATTGCCATGATAAATACGGTTTCAAATTAAAAGAAAACAAGCTTATAGAAATATTCCCTGACCATGGTTCTATCCCCTGGCGTCCCATATGGTCTCCTCAAGCCAGGGACAATTTCTGAGCATGTAGCCAAGAGTAACCCTGAGCATCAAACGGGTGTGTGGCACAAAAAAAAGAAAGAAAGAAGAAAAGAAAAAGAAAGAAAGAAAGAGAAGGAAGGAAGGAAGGAAGGAAGGAAGGAAGGAAGGAAGGAAGGAAGGAAGGAGGAAGGAAGGAAGGAAGGAAGGAAGGAAGGAAGGAAGGAAGGAAGGAAGGAAGGAGGAAGGAAGGAAGGAGAAGAAAGAAAGAAAGAAAGAAAGAAAAGAAAGAAGAGAAAGAAAGAAGAAAAGAAAGAAAGAGAAGAAAGAAAGAAAGAAAGAAAGAAAGAAGAAAAGAAAGAGAAGAAAGAAGAAAGAAAGAAAGAAGAAAGAAAGAAAGAAAGAAAGAAAGAAAGAAAGGAAAGAAGGAAGAGAAGAAAGAAGAAAGATAGAAAGAAAAGAAAGAAAGAAGGAAGAAAGAAAGAAAGAAAAGAAAGAAAGAAAGAAAGAAAGAAAGAAAGAAAGAAAGGAAAGAAAGAAAGAAAGAAAGAAAGAAAGAAAGAATAGAAAGAGAAGAAAGAAAGAAAGAAAGAAGAAATGAAAGAAAGAAGAAAGATAAGAAAGAAAGAAAGAAAGAAGAAAGAAAGAGAAAGAAAGAGAAGGAAAGAAAGAAAGAAGAAAGAAAGAAAGAAAGAAAGAAAGAAAGAAAGAAAGAAAGAAAAGAAAGAAAGGAAAGAAAGAAAGAAAGGACAAGAAAGAAAGAAAAGAAAGAAAGAAAGGAAAAGAAAGAAAGAAAGAAAGAGGCAAAAGCCGGTTCCCTGTGTGTGACACCAGGCGGGGGAAAATCGCAGAAAGTTACACCGGCCCAGTGGGGCCCAAACTGTGAGAAACTGTGAGTGTGACCTGTCTATGTCTGTCTACTGTCCTCTTGAGTGAAGCTCTTACCAGTGGGGCAAAAAGAGGCTCCAGAAACCCATCGCTCGCCCAGACGCCATTTTCAGGTAGGGACACAGAGTATGAAAACACGGCTAAGCTTTGCAAAACCCCGGCTCCCTGTGTGTGACACCATGAGGGGAAAATCCGCGAAAGTACACACCGGCTCAGTGGGGCCCAACTGTGAAAAAACTGTGAGTGTGACCATGTCTATGTCCTGTCTACTGTCCTCTTGTGTGAAACTCTTGTGAGTGGGGCAAAAAGAGGCTCCAGCCGGAGCACTCTTTCTAAGGAAAGAACTCCATCTGCAACAAGAAGGCAAAAATCACACTAAGAATGGCGCCTATTATCACAGAAGCAAACATTTCTCTCCGGACTGTCTTCTCTGTTGCATGCTCGGGCCTAAGATTTGACCCAGTGTGAGGCTTCATCCACGGAGGACTCCCCTCCCTCAGAGGCAAGTCAGCCCATCCAGAAAGGGAAGAGCCAGAAGAGTGTGCTGCCTGCATCATATAGACAATGAACACCACCACAACACGTAGAAAAACCCACAATACAAGTGTGACAATGGGGAAACAACACAGGCCAGCATCAGACATAGAGAATGAAGATGACAATTCTGAGGACTAGATAATGACCAACCAACTAATCAACCTCTCAGATAAGGACTGTAGACTAGCAATATGGAAGATGCTCAACGGACTCCAAGAAACCATGGATTGAGTTGAACAGAACACTAATAACCAAGAAAATATGAAGACAGAAATCACAAAACTCCAAACTGAAATAACATGTCAACTAACAGGACTGAAAAAGTCAGTAAACGAAGTGAATGACAAAATTGATAAGCTCTGGGACAGGGTATCAGAAGCTGAGAATAGACTTGGTGCTGTGGAAGATGAGATACATAACAATTCCATACAGCAGGAGAGATTGGACAAAAAACTTAAAGCAAATGAGCAAACAATGGAAAAATTAGTCAAAGAATGGGAACAGATGAAAATAGAAGTCTATGATAACATCAACAGAAACAACTTAAGAATCATTGCAGTCCCAGAGACCCAGGAAGAAAATTTCCAGGAAGAATCAACGGTCAAGAACATCATTAAAGAGAAACTTCCAGAGCTAAAGAATATATGTGATCAAATCCTGCATGCCCAAAGAGTACCAACCAAAAGAGACCCCAGAAAAACCACCCCAAGACACATCCTAGTCACAATGACAAATCCCACAGATAGAGACAGAATTCTGAAAACAGCAAGATCAAAAGGGGAAATCACGTTCAACCAAGCTTCCCTGAGATTTACAGCAGACCTGTCACCAGAAACCCTCAATGCCAGAAAGCAGTGGTGGGATATTGTGACAAGACTGAATGAAATGAATGCTTCACCCAGAATACTATACCCAGCAAAACTCACTTTCCGGTTTGACGGAAGAATACATGGCTTCACAGACAAAAAACAGCTCAGAAACTTCACAGACACAAAACCAGTCTTAAGAGAAAAACTGAAAGACCTAATCTAAGACCAGACTACCCAAAAGACACACCAAATTTTGAAATAAAGATGGTGTTAAATCCCAGGACAATTCTTTCTCTCAACGTCAATGGACTAAATGCACCAGTTAAGAGACACAGAGTGGCTAAATGGATCAAAAAACTCAATCCAACCTTCTGCTGCCTACAAGAAACGCACCTGAATAGTCAGAACAAACATAGACTCAAAATAAAAGGGTGGAGAAAAATTATCCAAGCAAACAACACCCATAAAAAAGCTGGAGTGGCCATACTAATATCAGATAATGCAAACTTTATACTCAGGAAGGTTGTAAGGGACAAAGATGGACATTTTATATTAATCAAGGGGTACGTAGAGCAGGAAGAATTCACTCTCCTAAACATATATGCACCGAATGAGGGGCCAGCAAAATATTTAATACAACTGTTGACAAATCTGAAAAATACTATCAACAACAAAACAATAATTGTGCGGGACCTTAACACGGCTTTGTCAACACTGGATAGGTCAACCAGACTGAAACCCAACAAGAATATACTAGACCTGAGGAGAGAAATGGAAGAAAGAGGCCTAGTGGATATATATAGGACACTCCATCCCCAGAAACCTGGATACACATTCTTCTCCAATGTACATAGGACATTCTCCAGGATAGACTACAAGCTGGCACATAAAACATACCTCCATAAGATCAAGAGGATAGAAATTTTGCAGACTACCTTCGCTGACCACAAGGCTCTGAAATTATTTGTAAACTCCAAAGGGACTAAGAAGAAACACTTTAACACCTGGAAGTTAAACAGCCTCATGCTCAATAACCAGTGGGTCCGAGATGAAATCAAGGAGGAAATAAAAAGGTTCCTGGAAACAAATGACAATAAAGACATAAACTATCAGAATTCATGGGACACAGCAAAAGCAGTACTGAGAGGAAAATTTATAGCTTTGCAAGCACACATCAGGAAGGAAGAAGGAGCTTACCTGAATAGCTTAATGACACAGGTAATAGAAATAGAAAATGCTCAACAAAAGGACCCAAGAATGGGAAGACAGAAGGAAATAACAAAGCTGAGAGCAGAAATCAATGAAGTGGAAACTCAAAAAACAATCCGAAAGATCAACGAAAGCAGAAATTGGTTCTTTGAGAAAATAAACAAGATTGATAGACCACTGGCAAACCTAACAAAGAAAGAGAGAGAGAGAAACTTGATAACTCGTATCAGAAATGAAAAAGGAGAGATCACTACTGATATGACAGAGATTCAAAGGGTAATCAGAAACTACTTTGAAAAACTCTACGCCACTAAAAATGAGAACCTGGAAAAAATGGATAAATTCTTGGACTCTTATAATCTTCCACGGTTGAAGGAAGAGGATGTAGCATATCTAAACACCCCCATCACCATTGATGAAATTAAAACAGTAATAAAATGTCTGCCGAAAAACAAAAGCCCAGGTCCAGATGGATTCACTAATGAATTCTATCAAACTTTCCAAGAGGAACTACTGCCAATCTTGGCAAGACTCTTTCATGAAATTGAACAAACAGAAACACTTCCAAATAGCTTTTATGAAGCCAACATCACCTTGATACCTAAACCAGACAGAGACGCTACCAAAAGAGAAAATTACAGACCAATATCACTGATGAATGCAGATGCAAAGATCCTCAACAAAATCCTGGCAAATAGGATTCAATGCCTCGTTAAAAAGATCATCCACTATGATCAAGTAGGTTTCATCCCAGGAATGCAAGGCTGGTTTAACATCCGTAAATCTATCAACATAATACACAACATCAATAACAAGAAAAATAAAAACCACATGATCATATCAATAGATGCAGAGAAAGCATTTGATAAGGTCCAACACCCATTCTTGATCAAAACTCTCAGCAAGATGGGAATGGAGGGAACCTTTCTCAATATAGTGAAGGCCATCTACCACAAGCCAGTGGCAAATATTATCCTCAATGGAGAAAAACTGAAAGCCTTCCCTCTAAATTCTGGCACAAGACAAGGCTGTCCTCTCTCACCACTCCTATTCAACATAGCACTGGAAGTACTTGCTATAGCGATTAGGCAAGAAAAGGATATCAAGGAAATCCAGATAGGAAAGGAAGAAGTCAAGCTCTCACTGTTTGCAGATGACATGATACTCTACTTAGAAAACCCTAAAGACTCTATCAAAAAGCTTCTAGAAACAATAGACTCATATAGCAAGGTGGCAGGCTACAAAATTAACACACAATAATCAATGGCCTTTCTATACACCAATAGTAATAAGGATGAAATGGACATTAAGAAAACAACCCCATTCACAATACTGCCACACAAACTCAAATATCTTGGAATCAACTTGACTAAATATGTGAAGGACCTATACAAAGAAAACTATAAAACTCTGCTCCAAGAAATAAGAGAGGACACACGGAAATGGAAACGCATACCCTGCTCATGGATTGGCAGGATTAACATCATCAAAATGTCAATACTCCCCAAGGCATTATACAGATTTAATGCTATCCCTCTAAAGATACCCATGACATTCTTCAAAGAAGTGGATCAGACACTTTTGAAATTCATTTGGAACAATAAACACCCTCGAATAGCTAAAGCAATCATTGGGAAAAAGAATATGGGAGGAATTACTTTCCCCAACTTTAAACTGTACTACAAAGCAACAGTTATCAAAACAGCATGGTATTGGACTAATGATAGGTCCTCAGATCAGTGGAATAGGCTTGAATACTCAGAAAATGTTCCCCAGGCATACAACCACCTAATTTTTGATAAAGGAGCAGGAAATCCTAAATGGAGCAGGGAAAGCCTCTTCAACAAGTGGTGTTGGCACAATTGGATAGCCACTTGCAAAAAATTGAACTTAGACCCCCAGCTAACATCATGTACGAAGGTAAAATCCAAATGGATTAAAGACCTCGATATCAGCCCCAAAACCATAAGATATATAGAACAGCACATAGGCAAAACACTCCAGGACATTACAGGCATCTTCAAGGAGGAAACTGCACTCTCCAAGCAAGTGAAAGCAGAGATTAACAGATGGGAATATATTAAGCTGAGAAGCTTCTGCACCTCAAAAGAAATAGTGCCCAGGATACAAGAGCCACCCACTGAGTGGGAGAAACTATTCACCCAATACTCATCAGATAAGGGGCTAATCTCCAAAATATACAAGGCACTGACAGAACTTTACAAGAAAAAAACATCTAACCCCATCAAAAAATGGGGAGAAGAAATGAACAGACACTTTGACAAAGAAGAAATACACATGGCCAAAAGACACATGAAAAAATGTTCCACATCACTAATCATCAGGGAGATGCAAATCAAAACAACGATGAGATACCACCTCACACCCCAGAGAATGGCACACATCACAAAGAATGAGAATCAACAGTGTTGGCGGGGATGTGGGGAGAAAGGAACTCTTATCCACTGCTGGTGGGAATGCCATCTAGTTCAACCTTTATGGAAAGCGATATGGAGATTCCTCCAAAAACTGGAAATCGAGCTCCCATATGATCCAGCTATACCACTCCTAGGAATATACCCTAGGAACACAAAAATACAATACAAAAACCCCTTCCTTACACCTATATTCATTGCAGCACTATTTACCATAGCAAGACTCTGGAAACAACCAAGATGCCCTTCAACAGACGAATGGCTAAAGAAACTGTGGTACATATGCACAATGGAATATTATGCAGCTCTCAGGAGAGATGAAGTCATGAAATTTTCCTATACATGGATGTACACGGAATCTATTATGCTGAGTGAAATAAGTCAGAGAGAGAGAGAAAAACGCAGAATGGTCTCACTCATCTATGGGTTTTAAAAAAATTGAAAGACACCCTTGTAATAATAATTTTCAGACACAAAAGAGAAAAGAGCTGGAAGTTCCAGCTCACCTCAGGAAGCTCACCACAAAGAGTGATGAGTTTAGTTAGGGAAATAACTACATTTTGAACTGTCCTAATAATGAGAATGTATGAGGAAAATGGAGAGCCTGTCTAGAGTACAGGCGGGGGTCGGGTGGGGCGAAGGGAGACTTGGGACATTGGTGATGGGAATGTTGCACTGGTGATGGGTGGTGTTCTTTACATGACTGAAACCCAAACACAATCATGTATGTAATTAAGGTGTTTAAATAAATTTAAAAAAGAAAACAGACGAATGGCTAAAGAAACTGTGGTACATATACACAATGGGAAAAAAAAAAGAAATTATCACTCTGGAAAAGAACTGGGTGATGAAAGGAGGTAAAGTGATATGCATAATATCCTTTGGTAGCAAAATTGAAAACCACGGTATCTAAAAGGCAAAAGAAAGAAAGAGAGAGAGAAATGAAAAATATCTGCCATAGAGTCAGGCAAGGGGGAAATCAGGGGTAGAGCATGGGAGGAAAACTGGGGCTTTGTTGGCAAGAAATGTACACTGGTGCATAGTTGATGTTGGACACTGTTGACTTTGTGTATCCCACAAAGATTCAACTAAGTAATTTTTAAATTAAAAAATAAGCACATCAGTTATTTAATTATGTCCCACATTAATTGTCTTCATTACATCTACAAAGTGGTATTCACATAAATGAAAAGGGGATTCATAATCAGGGATGGGAAATTACCTGATTTGGAGGAAATGTTCAGTCCAAATCAGTTCCCTAAATGAATTTTACAGCACATGAACTTTAAAACATCTAGGAACATGGATGATGAATCTCATTAACAGCTATGAAAGGCAGGGTCTAAGTCCAGTTACATATAACCCTAAACAACAGAGATTCCATCTACTTGGTTTAATTGCACAGTGGAAAAAATGCATAGGTAAAACACAGGGAACAGTAGAGGAAAAAAATAACACTTCTCAGAGCAAACAATCTAGTTTCTATGAGGAGTTACAGACCATTTCTTTTGAAGCAAGTTCACAAAGAATCCACAGAACAAAGGAAAGATTTTGGGGGTTTTGTTTCTTTTGTGTTGTTTTGCTTGGGCCCAAATCAACAGAGCTCATTGCCTACTCCTGGTTTTGTGTTCAAAGATCACCTCTAGTGGTGCTTAGAAAAAATGTTGTGGTGCTGGAGACTTAACATGTGTAAGGCAAATAAATACCTTATCCCCTATAGTGTCTGACACACAGACCTTGTATTTTTACCGTAAGATTGAAACTAAATGTAAGGTCCTTTGCATCATGATGCAAGTTGTCTATACAAAGAAAGTTAATCTTTAGTTTCATCTGCTGCATAGATTGATCAAGATCCACCTTTTTCAATTTTATGACATTTTCAAAGAATGAGTGTTGCTGTAGCATCTGAAGTCAAATTACTTAATTCAAATCCTGGCTCTGATTAATCATGTACACATGATTCAGAACCTCTTCTGTAAATTGGGTATATTAAAAACAACTACTTGGCATAATTAAATAACACGTGGAAAGTTCTCATCATATAATCAGTAATTAATATGTAAGTTATTCCTTCTATGATATCACCAATGTGGTTGTTGCTAACACTTATTTTAAAATGGAACATGACATTTTGTAGTTCTAGTTCTTAACACCATGAATCCATATGACCATGTAATTCGAAACCTAATAAACTTATAAGCCAAAACTTTCCTCTGATATTAATGAATCAAGTCAAAACAACCTTGAGGCTATTAAATATGTTTTGGAGAAGACTTCTTGATAAGCCAAAGCATTAATATGTCTCCTTAGAGACAATAGAAGAATGAGTCTTGGAATATATATTTATTTCATTCTCAACAGCCTACATAAAATTACTTTTTTATTGAAATGTTTTATTAAATTCCACATAAAATGTAATATGATTCACTCACATTTATAAAACTGAATAGCAATCTTGCTATATTTGTAAAACAGAGATGCTCAGTAGTTCTCTCTTCTCCCCAAATGGAATAGAATCCAATCTGTACTTTGTGAGGATAAATAGACACTAGGTTGAAAGAGAAAATTGCCACTTTTGATCACGAAAGGTGAAGCGGCAAGGCTTTAGGTTTGTTTGCTTCTCTACAACCACATGGGTGAAACATATAGGATGAAACCAAATAGCCCCTCAGTACAGATTTCATGTCTATTGCTGTAGTTGTTATTACTGTGTTGACTCACTGCATCATCAATCATAAAAATCAGAACTGACACATAAGACAAAGGGCCAAGGTCGCTTAGAAGGCTTGCATCTAATGTTTTTCATATTGCCTTCTACATCACACTACCATGGCCCCTGATATTAAAAACAATAAGAACTTAAATCATGGCTTTTTCTAAAAAGAGGCACCATCTAAGTTGCTTTCTCTGCACATTTCCATGATCCACTTTCAGAAGGAGGCAAGATGAAAGCTTGTATTACACTGCTCTAGATGTTTATTTCCCTTCTTAATGTTTACTCAAAACAGTGTTCCCCACCCATATTGAAATGAGGCTCCCCACAGATGCTGTTAATGCTCAATATCAGGACCAGGATTACCATAGACACACTTGAGCTTCTAGAATCTTTGGTGCTTGTCAAGTTCTTTTCTGTCTCTGTGTTCTTTGGGGTTTAAAACAGAATACTGTGTATCTTTACTAGTCACTTTCTTGCATCTAAGTAAAGAGAGGGCAGAGGTGTGAGGCCATTCTTCATGAGTCTGTGTGACTACACTATCTACTATTCTATCCCTACATATCTCTATATAGCCCTATCCCCTCCTTCAAACCATGAACATTAAGGAGACCTCTGATTGCCATGATTAAGAAAAATATGAACACTGAATAGATTATCCATTTTACTAAAATCATTTTCAAAGCATTTTTATGCTTGTTGCATATTGGGCCATTTTGTTAAGGTCTTAGCTTCACAGGGAACAGCAAGACACCTAAAATGCAAGAAACTGTCTCTGGATGTTCCACAAAAGTGAAAAGAGCAAAGAGAAAAAGTTGCAGCTCAGAGGAAAGGTAGAGGCTGAAAGAAAGGGAGTTTAGAAAAGAAGAAAAAGTAGGAAAGTCCAAGAGGGAAGACAGGAGCTTTTGATGAGAAAAGAGACCAAAAATGTCCAGGAAGAGAACAGAACACTGACCCTGCACCTTATGTTAGCTATTGAAGCTAGAGCCCATGGTTTGACACATACAGAAAGGCACCATCAGCCCATAGAATCAGGGAAGGGGCACCCTCATAAATTAGCCTGCAATAAACCCTAAAGCAAATGTAGACCTTTTTTCAGAATGATGATTAGATTTTTTCCTTTTGGGCTACATTCGGTAACGCTCAGGAGTTACTCCTGGCTATGCACTCAGAAATCGCTCCTGGCTCAGGAGACCATATGGTAAGCAGGGATTGAAGAGAGGTTCATTCTGGATCTGCTGTATGCAAGGCAAACATCCTACTACTGTGTTATTGCTCCAGCCCCTTGATTAATTTTTGTTATAGAACTTTCCTAGAGGAAGAAGAGTAAATCAGAGAAGTACAAGTACAGAGATGGAAAGAACCAACATAGATCTGAAGAGCCTGGGTTGAGGAAAATACAGGACAGGGGCACTATGTTGAATTCTGGAGTGATTTAGAATAGTTTTTGGAGAACCATTCAGTGTAGAGCTAGAATTGTGGTAAGCATTAGCAGTTCAAAGTTTACTTGATAAAATTTAAGCAGGAGATTACCACAACCACATCATTATTTCCTGTCCTAAGAGGGTCCTTCTGGGTCTGGTGTATAAGAAGGGCGGAGAAATGGGTTAAAATTCCAGAGTTCCATTCTCAATGCTTTCCACATGGTGCACATATAAATATTGTTCACTATGTGCAGCTGCTGCTGCTCCTTCCAGCACAGCACCTGGCTCTGTTTGTCACCAACCCAGCCCCACTCCACAAAAAGCTTCAACTCCCAGTCACCTTCTAGTTTTCTTATTTTTTCAGGCCCATAACTTACAAGAGTCACCTTCAGAAGGTCTGAGCTCTGTGCTCTCTAGCTCCGTCAACTTTTACCCATCCATTTCAGCCCTTATTTTTGCTACTTTAGAAAAAGTTCTACCACCAGCCCCAAACAGTAAGTTCAGATATTGAGGCCCACAAGTAGTGTGCTGACAGATGTCCCTGGACTTTGTTAAAGGCTGACAGTTGCAGCAGAATGGGGTCTAATAATCAAAGCCACTTCTCTATCAACAGTTGCTTTTCCTGTTGATGTAGCATACAGGTCACATAGAAGTGTGTCAAGTCAACCTCATGAGCTGACTATAAGGACACCACAAAAGAGCATGTGACAAAAGAAAGTGAGAGGCATCCATAGAGGGGGTATACAACAGCCTGGCACAAGATTTGGACCATAGACACCATAGACATTTTAATGATGGGATGAAGTTTTCAGTGACTAAATATTCTAGAACATCTGCTAAGTCAGTTATTGACAGTTGTTGACAATTAAAATGATATGAATAAAATCAACAAATATTTTGAACTGAGCCTTGCTTGCCCCCATCACCTTGTGCACATCTGTGACAAAGGTACAAGTCCACCCCTTCTCATCTTGCAGGTATAGGATGCCAGCCCACATCATAACTGAGTCCTACATTTTTGCTAAACCTTAGATTAGATTTGAAGCTTGAAGCGGTAAATAGCAGAAAATGAATATGTGTGGGCCCAAGGTAGATAACCATCCTCCTCTCAGGCATAAAGTCAGAAAAAATTTTCAGCTCTGTAATTACAACTGTGAATCTTGAAGGGCATATGAGTTTTTTCTCATTTTTTTCCTTTTTTTCCAAGCCATTTTTCCTATTATATGCAGAACATAAATATCTGCTCAATTGTCGGGAGTGAGGAATCTAATGTGTGCAATATCTTTAATGCCCTTATAGCAGAGCAAGTCACCAAAGAGTTGTCATTAACTTTGTAATTGACCATCTTGATATCCTCATAAGAGAAGCAGAAGGATGGTGAACTCTATGCAATCTTTCCTCATTTAGCTCTGAAAATACCAAAAGTTTTTATCCCATTGGACTTCCAAAAGTTTCTTTAGGCAGAGCCTTATTGTTGACAATGGTGGTGGGGTTGGGGTTGAAATATTTTATGACCAAAACCCAACTATGAATAACTTTGTAAATCACAATGGTTTAAATAAAAAAAATTCTAAGAACACACATATAAACCCACAGATGCAGAATCTGGACAGAGGTGAGAATGTAGTAATGTATCTTTTTAAAAGCTTACCTGTATCTTTTTGATAAATTGGGGGGTTCCAACATGTTCATGTACAAGTCCCCTTGTACAACCACTCAAGGTGGTTAGCATCCAAATAGCCTAGACAAGGACGATTCTTCTATTTAGATATTTAAAATCTCAGAATAGGAAGCTCTGTGTGTAACTCCTCATAATGTCGTGCAAAACCATAACAGGCTCCAATAATGCTATTTTTAAAAGGCTTTAAATAACATTTTCAATGCAAACCAACCCACTCATACATACTTAAATCATTTTATAGGACAGTCTGAACCACACACGTTGAGAGTCCTGCTGACTTACAAAATAAACATTACACCCATTTCCACACAGGTAACTAGCAACATGAGGTTAAAGCAGTGAATTCCACAAAGTTGAAAACAATATGTTGCAATATGGATCTGCCCTTACTCTGTCCCTTTGGAACAACAACTGATATCGTTTCAAATAGAATCCCTGTGTTCTACTGTGTCTATTTCATGCACTTCCCCCAAAAAAGAGTTGTTCAGAGCTTCTCTCTCTGTGAACCTGGATCCAGCTGATCTCTTTTCCCTGATAAGTTAATGCTACCCACATCACAGTAGTGACCTCAAGTCCACGTTATGAACAACAGTTCAGCCAACGCTTTGAGCTTGATAGCTCACTTGCTACCTCTTAATTAAAATTCCAAATTAGTGTTTTTGTTTTCAGAAGAAAGATGGAGCCCATTAAGGTCACTTGGTGCAAGCTGCTGGGAATTATGCCTCACTGCACATCTACACGCCAGCAGCTCCAGGGAAGGCTGCATACTGCAGCAAGAAGGATATTCTAACAACTTTCAGAACATTTCCCAGCTATAAATAGCTTTTGTGGCATGATATATTCTAGAAAGAAAAACTGAACTAAAAGTAGGTTATTGACTGGCAGATGCCTGCCTTCTAGTGTGCTCAGGAGCACCCAGAATTGGGCTCTTTCCATCTGTATTTATCATCCACATTAATGTACTGCTGAACAATGCTTTTTAGAAAAGCCACATAAATCAGAAAAGGAAAGATTACTAAAATTTATGATGCAATCACTGTGAAAAACCCCTGGGCATACTCATCATGATAAGTACTTTGTTAAGCCCCCTGTTCATCTCTACCTTATGTTTCTTGTTAACATAAGGGGTCCATTACCAAGTACTGCCACTTCCCAGAGAATAAGCCATCTGCATTTAGGAATTGTACAACAATCTGGGCCTGATCCAACCTGACAAATTCATTCTTAGAATTGAATAGAGAATAACCTTCAAAATGGGCTCCCTGAATTTGCAAATGGAATGCCTTCATAAAAAAAAAGCAAGTTGATCCATATGAAAGGAAAGGAATTTGGTTTTTTTGTTTATTTTTTTCAATAATATTTTTTATTTAAACACGTGGTTACAAACATGATTGTGGTATGAAAGTAATTTGGAAGCATCACATCAAGCAATATCACAGGAGCACTGTGTGCCCTGAGGCAAAGAACGGACAAATAATTACATGGTCTGATTCTGGCTTCTAATGGGCCAGCAAAGGATCCCATAGCAGGCATACATGGATGCCACTAAGAGTAAATTTAATATTAACTAATTAGATTAATTGGATTAAGATAATATTAACTAATTAGCTAATTAGACTTTCAGGAAAATATCAGCCTCTCTAAGGTGTAGGGGTAAGGTTCATAGAATAGCAAAAGGTAGAGAAGTACTATAACCTACCATGGAATGTTATTGGTAGTTTGGTGGTATATGTGATATGGCCAAATACATTTGAAGTATTAGACTTATTCTTTAAGAACATATAAAGTGTTGTAATTCAGTATTACTTCATTAATAATTAACTTTAAAGGGAAGGTATATATTGGATGTTGCTATACTAATTATTTGCGCTTTCCCAAAGGTTAAAAGGGATTAACAGAAATTAGAAGATTTGTTAAATATTGGAGTTGAGTGGTTTTTGTTTTTAGCTGCACCCAACGGTGCTTGAAGAGTACACTTGACTCTGTGCTAAAATCACTCCTTGTAGTACTCAAATGACTGACTATATGGGTGACAGTTCATACAGGAGTTCATACAGTAAAATGCAGTTATTTTCTGTTATATTTATTTAATAAATATGAATTGAGTATATACTATGCACTAAGGATTTTGTATCAGTCCTTAAATTTTTGTCTTCCATCTTTACAAAAATGAGCTGAAATAGTCTTATTATTTTAATTAAATAAATCCAGTCTACTGATTGATCTTTTTTATATAGATCATTTTCATGATAATGTAAACATTATTCAAGTTATCTAATTTTCATAACTAAACCTGGTAGTTTAATAACTAAATAATAAACAAGCCAAGATGTAAGTTCAGTTGAAACTAATCAAGGGTCTTTCATATTTTGAATGATACAGAAACTCAAAACAAGTTATTTGGCTTAAAATCATTTAACCACATTATAGAATTTTGATGTATTCAACTTTGCTCAGAATAAGATGTACCTGTTGGATGAAATAATTCTACAAAATAAAGAAAAAATCTGTGCTAGCTGTATATATAACTGTAGCCTGATGTATTAAATCTAATCATGAAAAAGAGCTCCTTACCTCCAAAAACAATTTAACTGCTGTACAAAAACAGGGAATAATAAAGATCAAATTCAAAATATTAATCCAGTTCTGCAAATGTTAAATAAACCCCAAGAAAATCACATAGCCACTGTAAATTTTGGTATCTTCATCTGTTTAAAAAAAAAAGGCCCCTAATTATCCCTAGTACCAAAGTGTTTGTGACTCATATGTAGAAACACATTTGAAGTACCTGGCACTGAATAGATTGTGGAATACAAGAAGTACCTTCCTCCCTGGAGAATAGCCTCCTCCCCACATCTGCTCTCCACCTTCAGATCACACTAAGTAAAAAACGAACATCACAACAAGATATCACAGGTATGCCTAATTCCTCTCATTCCAAGGACTTTCAGATTCTCTCCCACCATGGCCCAAAATCCGTATCTGTGGCCCTGAAATCTTTTCCAAATATTACAATGAAGTTGAGACTCCTTACATATCTATGGACATATAGTTAATAAAAATAAATACATTAAGTTAGATAAGAGGGAGTTTTAGCAACTATATCAATATAGGAACACACATGACACTAATTCTAGACTACTGACCTGCCAGATCAGAGCTGTGGTTTTTCAAAGAGAAGTAACAAATCAAATTATTTTATAAAGAATTTATTTAACAACATCTTCAATTTTGTTGTTAATGTTAACCACATCCCAGTCAAATAAACTGAATTGAAAGCCAAATATGTACTGTGCATAGTGAACTCACCTTATTTTACTGAAATCACAATTCCTACAGCTCATTTTAAGTTTAGTTCAAAGTCTTTCCATAACTTCAAATTTAAGATTTCAAAACTTGGGGCCAGCGAGGTGGCACTAGAGGTAAGGTGTCTGCCTTGCAAGCACTAGCCAAGGAAGGACCGAGGTTCAATTCCCCCGGCATCCCATAGAGCAATTTCTGAGCACTTAGCCAGGAGTAACCCCTGAGCATCAAAGGGGTGTGGCCCCCCCAAAAAAAAGATTTCAAAACTCACCACAATATTTTTAGATAAGCTTATTTTACTAGTTTTTCCAATTCAAATACTACTAATTTTATTTTCCTAAGCACCCAGGTTTGAAACCTCTGCATAAACATTAACTTTTTCTTCTCATTTCTCTCAACAAACAAGTTATGCTACAGTTTTTAATGAATCTTGAGTTAACTCATTTCATATACCCTCTGTCACCAGTACATCTACATTTACTGTTTAAATAGATTTACTGATATTCCCATCTCCTCTTTCTCTCTACATTAATCCATCTATACACTATTCTCACATTAATCTAAGATATCCTTTTCACATAACTCCCCTACTCAAAAGTCCCACCGCTTCTATAACCACTGTTTCCTATAACCTCTACTTTTCAAAGTAATAATGTACACCAATGAAAATATAAAATTCTTTATGATAGTTTCTGGAAAGCTCTAAAAGATGAGGTATATAAATTCTTTACCTACTTCTTTGTCCTTTTCTCTGTTTTTATGTCTAGAGTAAGATGTCATAGTTTTAGAATCTCAACTGAAGGCCCACATTGTAAAGCAATAAGAGAAAAAAAGAACATTGTCCTTGACACTATGAAATTTCTTACCATCCTGGAAAACCTAAATTTTACATGTTTATTTTATAGTATGTTTACATACTTAGCACTTCTGGTTTTCTGCCACTCACAGAAATCCTCATCCCACCACTTAAATCATCATTTCTCATTCCTTTAATATTATGACACCAATAACTCTAATGAAGCTACCATTTGTTTCCAATGTGCATCTGCTTTCCTGCTTCTCTGTTTCTATTCCTCTGCCATGCCTGGGTAACTTTTCTCTTGTGGAAATTTTATTTTTGTCTCTCAAAAGATGATGATCTCTCTCTTTCTCTCAAGCTCATCATTTTATATTATTTTATTCCTTTTGAATTCTATTAATCTTAACACATATACATACACACAACCAGCAATATACTCAGTTATTACCAGCCCTATGCATATGGGATAAAGTACATTTATATAATTATTGGTTTAATTGGATTAAGGAGAAAAATCACCCACAGGAAAAGAAATTGATGAGAATTATACACTAAAGGAATCCCTTTACAGGTGTTAGATGGTGTTAGAAGATATTTTTGTAATAAACTCTGTGTATATAAATGAGCTGAAATTGCAAAAGAGCACCTGCTGGCAAAGCCAACTTCATATTATATTGTAGAGCTATTTGCCCACAAAACCTAGAGACCAAAGAATATCATTAAGTCCCCATACTCTGGTCGTGACTCTCTCTCTACCTGATGGAAAAACACCTGTTAAGGATAGTACTGGATCACTGGGGTCATTTCACATTTTATTTCACATTTTACAAGTTCTGGCGTACACATAGCCTCTACTACAGCAAAGTTTCAATAAACCTGTTCAGATTTTTCTTTTGGAAAATCTCTGAATGTCAATAAGAATAGCTTGACTTGACAGAGGGTCCAGCTTAGGATTACATAACATATGGCCCTGTTGGATGTGTGCCACGCTATCAGGTTAAGGGGCCAGCCTTTGTGATACTGAACTGCTTACCTGAGAACCTCTATTCCTTATCAGAGACTTTTGACAAATAATGACTTTTGAATATAAACTGCAGAGAAATGAGTTGGGGGGAAAGGTAGAAATGTTGTCTCTAGGCCCCAGGCTACTAAGGGCTGGTCCTTCTGGGAGTCAGATGCTCACTGAGATTCTGCTGAGAGTCAAATAAACCTCCATTTGCCTCTCTCCTGAATGACATCTGTTTTCTCAGGAGTCACAGGGTTCCTCAGCAGGCTGGGTTGGATAATTTCCCTATCATTGTAAAGAAAGGCTTAGGCCCCACATCTGTCTTCCCAACAGCACTCTGTTGGTTTTCCTCAGCACAGTTTAAATGCTTAGTGTAGCCACAAACAAAAGAAATCCAGTTTTCAGGCTGAATGAGTTTCCTGCAGAGTGAAGATAGGAATGGAGACGGAACAGAGGACAATAAGGGAAAATTATGAAAAGTTGGTATTAATAGGTTTAAAATAAACTCTCCAGATTAGTCTGCCCATGTCATTCTTGAGTCTGAAGGTTCAATTTTGACATTGCTTCTATAAGAAAAAGAGCATTTTGTAGGCAATTCAAATGGAATTAATTCAATGACTTTGACTTGAACCTTGAATTCGTTATTTTTAACCAGCGATGCTCTTTAAACATTTCTATTTTTCATGTGCTATTTTACTTTACTCTTCTATTAATTGATTATCTTTTACCTATTTTAAGTAGATATAAGAAATGACTGTTTAAACTGTCAGAAATCATGAAAGTTGCTTAACATCTATATTGGAGGAGGTGAGTGTCAGTAAATAGTTTCTACAGAGTCAGATAGTGAATAAGTTTAGACAAGCTATGTGTTCTTTGTCACAAATACTTGCTGTAGCCATTGTAGTATAAAAGTAGTAAATAACATTTATATTTGGGAATTTTGTTTACAAAAACTACAAAGTTCTTTATAACTCAGAAAGTAGATTTCACCCGCAGATGGTAGTTTGCCTACTCTTATCATAGATGCAGAGGTGGTTCAGACACAATAATCCCAGAAATTCAGTTCCATAAAAAGCCAAGAGATGAAAGAATTTTCACCAATCTTTCAGTTAAGTATAAATTCTTATTTCTATCTTAAATAACCTGTATGCTCATCTCTCAGTCTCTTAGTCACCATAGTTTTTGATCTTCAATGATCACTCAGCTATCTACTAGTCAAAAGCCTCTTCAATTTTTCTATTTTTTTAGTAAATCACCATGAGACACAGAGTAAAAAAGGTTGTTGATAGTTGAGTTTCAGTCATACACTGTTCTAACACCCATCTTTTTGACAGTATTTATTAACCACCCCAGTTACCCTCTTGTCCACTCCCCAACATACTCCTAGCCTGCCTTTATGACAGATACTTTTCTTCTCTATATATAGCAAACACTATTTTCTTATCTCTCTCTTTCTCTTGCTTCCATTTTTTCCTTTCAGGCACCATGGTTTGCAACACTGTTACCAAAGCTTTATCAGTCATATTTATTTCCTTTCAGTTCTTGTCTAGAGTCATCATTTAATCATAGTAGTCCCTTCTTTGTCCTAACTGCACTTTCTCAAGCCTCTTTATTTTTATCCCATGCACATGCCCTTGCTTTTATCTCCATCCAACACCCAATCGTCTCTGGGTTTTATTTTTGCACAAAATACCAATAAGTGCATAAAAGGGCAGTAACAGAGGTCAGAGTGATAGCATAGCAGTAAGACGTTTGCCTTGCATGTTGCTGACTTGGGACAGACCTGGGTTCAAAACCTGGCATTCCATATGGTCCCCTGAGCCTTAAGGAGAAACTTCTGATTACAGGACCAGGAATAACCACTGAGCACTGCCTGGTGTGGCCCAAAAACAAACAAACAAAAGGACAGTAACAAAAAAATTGCCGTGGTGTCATAAAAATAATCACGGAAGTGCCACATTAGCTGGATTTGTCAGGCACTGAAAGTAGGGGTAATAGGGAGACTTCATTTCAGCTAGAGAAATGAAACTTTTAAAATGACTTAATAAAATTTTAATTTTAAACAGATGCATGCTATTATGAAAGGATAGAAGAGATGAAGACAAAACAATGGAAGGTTGCAAAAGTCCAGACAAATTATGATGAAAAGCCAAGTGAAGCGTTGGCAATAGTGTTGGTGTCAAGGACCATATGTTTGTGTCAAATAGCCAATGGTATGAGGTGGCAAAGTGGATGGGGTAAATTGCTAACTAATATGGGAGCCCTCATGTATTAGATTCCTTTTAAGATTCAACAACAGAGGTGATGTTGCTCTTATATCAGTCAAAGGAAAAGCAGATGGCCCTTCATTCATCCTTACTTGATACCTGAATTGTTGTTCAGAGTTGTTTCATGCTTGGAGTACATAATATAAAAAGGAGGGAGACCAGAGTGCTTGCTTACTTTCTCTTCTCTCCCACAATGTCAAAACACAATGAAAAGAAAGAAGATTGACTACCCACAAGCTAGAAAAAGGATTCATAGATGTTAATCTATCTATCGGCACCTTAATCTTGGACTTTCTAAACTTCATAACTATGAGAAACAAATGTTTGCTATTTATACTTCCTACTCTATGATACCTTGTTCAAAAACAACCCAAACTGATAAATATAATTTGGAGTAACCTCACACAACACAATGTCTATTTTAATCTAAAAGAATCAAGCACTAAGTTAAATATGGGCAGCCAAGATGAGTTGGTTATAATTAATTAGGTTAACCATAGTGTTAGGTGATTTTCAGGTTAACATTTTTAATAATTTTTATTGTGATCAAAGGGAATTCCAGTCTTTCACATTAGTAGTTAAGGTACATAGTGACAAAGAATTAGGATTATTCCCACCACCAGTGTTGTCCTCCCTCCACCCCTGTTCCCAGCATGCATCTCAGACCTCCCTTTGCCCCCATGGACTGCTAGTGTAAGAGGTCTCCTTTGTGTATAGCTTGTTGTAGATTAGGTATTAATTCTGGTGACACTGAGTTTGGATTTGGTGCTTAAGTCTGATCATTTTTTAATTTCCACTTAATGTTCATATGACTGGCTGCTCCTGGTACCATTCTTTTTTCCCCTCAAGTTATGAAGAAGAACAAGATGATTCAAGTTCTTTGGTTCTGTTTAAAAAAGAAAAGAAAGAAAAAAACCTGAGAGGAATACATCTAGAGGCTATAAATATCAATTCAGAAGAAGAAAGGAAAAAAGAAAAGGAAAAAGAAAAACAAACAAAACAAAAACAAGCAATAACAAAAAACACAGCAGCAGCAACAAAAAAATCATCACCAAAACAACAATCACAAGAAAGAAAAAAATGGGACCAGAGCTGTGATGTAGCAGTAAGGCATTTGCGGTTTGATCCCTAGGGGTTCCATATGGTCCCCCGAGCCAGGAATGATTTCTGAGCACATACCAAGAGTAACCCTGGAGTATCACTGGGTGTGGCTCAAAAAACAAAATAGGGAGGAGAGAGAGAGAGAGAGAGAGAGAGAGAGAGAGAGAGAGAATAAGAGAGAGAGAGAGAGAGAGAGAGAGAGAGAGAGAGAGAGAGAGAGAGAGAGAGAGAGAGAAGGTAATAAAGGGCTGGTGTGGCAAGGCTTTGTGTTTTTGTTTTTCATAGGCACAAAAAGTATTGGGGAAATTAGAGAGAATTCCCCTGGTCTAGGTTCTAGGAGATATAGCGTTTCTCCACCCTTAAAGTATACTGTCATGGGAGCAACTACAGATTCCATACAGGTTCATTATTGAACCTCAAGGTCTTTTTATGGTGCCAGGAAACTTTCTGCTCAGTTGTGGATGACAAAATCAGTCCTCTGTAGCTCGAGATCTTGGTATTTCAATGGGTCATAGGACAAAGTCTAAAATAGAGTTTTTCATTATGGTTCTAGAAGTCTGTACCATCACATCAGGTTAATATGAAGATAAGGTTTTGACCTAGAATGAAGTCAATAATTTGTTTATTTCCACTTTAAAACAAGAATCAGAGTTTTCATAAACAGTCATAACTTGCCAATTCTAATTAATATTTTTTTAATTTTACATATTTATAAATGCAAAGAAAATCTCCTAATTATTATTGGCAATTATTTATATTTACTTTAGATAGCCCATTAATAGTTTAAAATAGATTACAACTTAAAATAGATTCTTATATTTTTTAGAGGAAGCAAAATCTTAATTGGTATTTCTTATTAATTGTGTTTTAAAATCTTTCATCATATGGGAAGCTTTTAGAGACAATAAAGTCCCCCCTTTTTTTTATTATGAAGACAAAAATACAAAGAGAGGACAGGTGAATTTACAGTGGGAAGACAATCACCCATAAACAGAATTTTCATTTTCAGCCAAAAAACATTAAGAAAAATAAAACAAAACACATGCACAATTACTTTGTCCCTCAAGTTCCCAGATTGTAGTACATTATAACATTTCTTAGCATTACACAAAGAAGCAATCTAAAGCCACAAAATTTACGTAACTCCTTTAACATTAAAGGCTATAGTATTGTTGACACATTTATCATAATACATTATTTCATTAAGGATGAGTCAAAGGAGCACAGCAAATACACTTAGAGTGGCAATTGTTTGCATAGGCCCAGCAAAATATAGGGGAAATGAAAAGAAAAAGCCTTGGCCCAAATACAAGGAGACCTTACCCCTGAAGTTTTCTGGCATAAGACCAACTCTAGGCTCCAACCTAGGTTGGAGGTTGTCCAACCCAAGTCATTGTCTGTAGTGCCAATACACTTTTATTTTTCACACAGTCACTGTTGTTGGTGTCAGGTTTCTGTAGCTAAGGATCCTGGAATATGTCCATATCCTACATCAAAGTCAGGATGATGTGGAGCGTCCTTTAGTTTCACCTCACAATTAGAGGGGGATGCAGAGAGCTCGATCCTGAAAGCAGGCCGTTGTTGTTGCTAAATCTTCTGGGTGTTACTGGAAGTCCTCTTTAAAAAAAAACAATTGATTAGGGGCCAGGGCAATAGCACAGCGGTAGGGTATTTGCCTTGAATGTGACTGATCCAGGACAGATCTCGGTTAGTAGATTCCCCTGCATCCCAAAAGATCCCCCAAGCCAGAAGCGATTTCTGAGCACATAGCCAGGAGTAGCCCCTGAGTGTTAGTGGGTATGGCCCAAAAACAAAACAAACAAACAAAAAACAATTGATTAAACTCATTTATCTTTTCAGTGCACTATGTTTCCTGAAGGAACCACAGAAGTCATGTAGGCTGATCCAGCAAATAAAATTGGAGATCCAAAATTCAGATGGTATTTAAAATACAGAAAATAAAAAAATCTTTAGAAGAAAAGATTGAACAGTAAATATAAAAGAGAAAATATAAAAGCAAGAGGTATGAAAGTTTAATTCAGAAATTTAGCAAACAGATGAATTCAGTAAACAAAACTGCTATTTTTAAAAACAAATTGTGACTCATTACCAGCCTACTCAAGGATTTGAGTAAATTCAAATACATCCTTTTCTGTTGTTTAAACTGGACTATGTGAGCTATCTAATAAACAAAGTATCATGTTAGCATTATAATCTCCTGAGTCTGGAAAAGGGCTAGAAATCCTGAAAGATGCCTCTTTGAGAAAATCTCTCTGAGAAAGAATTTTGTTTTCCTGCTTCCTAATAGTAGTTCTAAATGTAATCAAGTCTTGACAGGAATCCCTGATTGTGACCATGTTTGTTTCTGTATACTTCATGTTTCTTCCACACACTGTTACATCATTGGTATACTACAAAACTTCTGCATGAGGGAGCTGAGTTGGGAATTATGCCTCTCAACTATTCCAGATATGTCTGCCTGACATGTAAAAGCCCTTGACAAAATCAGCTTAGCTGACTTTATTCTTAATATTCCTCTCATGGTGTACTTGCTATCAACAGTGTGTTTCAGTCCATCCTATGTGGCTTTTCTCAACTATCATTCTTTCAAAATGAAATACCCTTTTTTGAACTTCCTGTCCATCAAGCTGCACCTTTCAGGCATGTCTCTCCCAACAGCATTGAACAAGCAGACAACATCTCTGTCACATATAGAAATATCCTGAGGTAGAAGTATCTGTGACCCTGATCCTAGTGACACAATTATTCCAAGGTATTCCGTCAGCATAAGTGACCATTTTTGTGGTCATGACTAAGATTCTTTGACCAAAATTGGTGCTACCAATGTGGACTCCTGAGCTTGGTATAGAAAAAAAGTTGATCAGTGGCCAATGAGTTTATCATGTCAAAGTCAATGAATTATAGGTGAACTAGTGAGATTTCATCTCTTGGAAATTTGAAGGAGCGGGAAATAGTACTAACAGAAACTGGAGTGTTTTCACATCAGCAAGAGGCAATGTCAATGGGAAAGCATTAGACAAGGAGTCAGAATTTCTGCTGCTGCCTGACTAAAATAGATTGGCTATGTTATTTTATTTACTCACTATTATTCTGCCACAATAACTTTTGGCAGAAATGCTGATTTTATTTTTAATGTTAAAATGAGGAGAAATATAATCAAATAAATGTAATAAATATATCTTTTCCACTACACCATGCATTAAGGAATTGGTATATGGAGATAAAATGAATTGATATGTGGAAAGAAAAAATGAGTTAGATAGGTGTCCATTCAAGTGTCATAAGTATATATTACTTTAAAAAAAAGTCTGCATTTTTAACTATTATTAAATTGAGAAAGCATATCTGAACTTCTCTTCATTTGTCAGTCCCTTAAAGTTTTATTGGCACAGTACTAGGAGAAATCATGTTGAAAGTGCAATTTTAACATTGGCTGAATTAAAAGGTAACACCACAGTAATGTGTCTTGAAGATGTAGTGCACTGGGATGGAGTGATAGTACAGTGGATAGGGAATATGCCTTGCAGACAACAGTTCCAAGTTTGTTGTCTGGCATCCCTTATGCATGGTCCCTTGAGGAAAGGCAGGCGTGATCTCTGAACACAAAGCCAAGAGTAAGCCTTAAACGTCACCATGAGTGGCCCAGAAACAAAAATAAAATAAATGGCATGTTTCTGAGAATTGACAACTGGCCATTAAACTACACTTCAGATTAAACTATTTTGTAATGCCCTCATATATAAATTTCAAAATGAAAAATATTTTTAAAAATATGCACTGTCAGGTTCTAGATTTATTTAGTGGGCTTCTGTTGTCAATTTTTCTTTCTCTACTCTTTAGTGCTGACTCCTACAAAAAGCTAGCAGCTACTAAAGCCATTGTAGAAATACCAAAGTCTGTTCCATTCATTGAACAACTGCTAAGGCTGTGAAATGAATTGGCAAGGTAATAGTGAAAAGAAAACTATATAGAAGTTAGTAAGGCTGATACAGCAGCAAATAGGCTAATGTAGTTTTGGGCTTTGTTCCCAATGGTTTCATCAGCAGAGACAGAGGTGAGAGTCCCTCTTTAATAGCCTTTTCAAGCCCCAGCAGGAACGTTACATTAAATTCCAAGCACTTCAATACCATAATGATGTAGAAAAAAAAAAAACCTAAAGGGAGTTCAGAGAAGAGTAATAAAAATGATGGGGAGGTTGGGAGAATTGATTTACTAGGAAAGATTAAAATAACTAACTATGTACAGCACGTCTGGGTGGTGACTGGTGAGGAGCAAAGGGGGAAACATAGCAGCCTATAAATAATGGAAACATGTAAACACCCACAGGAAGAGTTATTTAGCGTGGTACAAGGAGGCACAGCCCAGGGTAATGAGAGTAAGATGAAGAAATGGACTATTTATGAATAACATTGGGAAAGTTGGGTGGGATTTTGAGACAGAGTGAGAAGAGCAATTGAAAATACAAGAGAGAATGCAGTCACAGAAATAATTACACTGAGAACTATCATAATTAATTGTGACTGAATGAGGGAAGTAGAAAGCCTGTCTAGAGTACAGGCTGGTGTGGGGTGGGGAGGAGGGACACTTGGGATATTAGTGATGGGAATGTTGCACTGCTGAAGGGTTATATATATATCAAGAGTTAAAAAAAGGAAGAAAATACAAGAGAGGAGAGTGAAAAATGAAAGATCACAGAAAAAGAGTGAGAGAGACATTAAGATATTAAGGAGTAATGCTTCAACTCTGCAAGTAAAATTCTATTTTTCTGAATCACATTGGCTTTCAAACTACCCTCAATATCTTCTCCCCAATTTACCTAATATTCTGTTGTTATTCCTCCTTCTCCTCTGTGCTGGAAACAATGAGAGTGGAAATATTCATGATTAACTTTCTGGCATCCAATGTGGTGTCAATGTGTTCATTTCCCATAATACTAATTATAAATGACAAACTTCAAAGAGACAGAATGAAAGACATATGTTACCAAAAAGAATATGCAGGTAATGCACAAAAAATATCAACAACTCCAGATTGTATGGGTTGTATCATTAAAAGTCTTATATTTCAAGAAATATAAATGAGTCAGCTCAAATGCAAACCTATACACAATTTCTAGCATACTAATATAATATATTGTTAACTTTTTCTTTGAAAAAATGATTCATTATAGAACCCAATTAAATAATGGCACTATCATATAGTACATAATAAAACCACTTTTTTTCTTTTTCTTTATTTTAGAATCCATAAACTGCTTCTAGTAGATCTCCATGGCTACACTTGAATGCTAATTACAGTTCACCTTCATTGTTAAATATCAGCATTCTGGTGGGCATAGGCATTCTCAACCCTAAATCAGGGCCAGCTCATAGCATTCATAGAATTAAATTATAGTATTATTGACTTCACCAAGTATCATTCACAGCATGCTAGGCTGTTTACATGTAAGGAAGATAAGGATTTATGAAGTCCTATCAGTCTGGAGCAACTATAAAAACTCAGATATCCCTTAGCCACCAGTAAGCCAAACTGTCTAATACTTCCCCTTATTACCTCCCAGGGATGCTTGCCAACACTCCCAATTTCACTGAACCAACTTATTAACAAATATTTGTGATGAAGAAAAATTTTTTGTCAATTTAACTGATGCTTTCAAGTTATAGTTATGGAATTTGAATTGAGGTCCAGACAACACTGCATGCACACATTTGTTTCTGAAAGAGCAAGCTCAAAGTCTAATTCTATGTGTTGAATTCAAAATTGCCCATTAATATCCACAATAAAATTGTAAATGCATTACAGAGAGAAAGGAAGAAGTCTTTTTTTTATTAATTTGCTCAATAAGCTAATCTATGTTTTCAAGCACCAGGCAGTTTCTAAGCACTGGATACAACAAAAGAAAAAGATGGACTTTCTCTTGGAATATGCCATTCGAGTAAAATGTGAAGTGTACCATATGAAAAATACTGGGAAAAAAATCTTGGTGAAAAAGCCCTTTGAAGAGCCAGAGAGATGGTACATGTGTATGGAAGTTGCCTGTACACAGTTTATGAGAGCTTTATCCCTAATACCCCATAAGGTCACCTGAGCACTGCCAAAAATGATTCATGACAGAGCCAGGAGTAAGCCAAGAGTTTACAAAAAAAATAATAAAACAAGGTTTCTGCTGTTTGCCCTGAAATGTTACAGATGTCTTGTGTCTTCTCTCTGGTGTCCAGAATCCTGGGATTTTGATCCTCTCTGTCATTGTTCCCTGAGGACTCATCTTCTTCAGAGGTGAGCAGTCCCACCCACAAAAACTGGAGTCAGAGGAGCATGGCAGCTCCACAGAGTGGCCATGCTCACCTTCTAGCCAATGAACAGCAACACAAACACATAAAAAAAAATCCACAATACAAGCATGATAATGGGGAAACAATGTAGGCCAAGACCGGCATAGAGAATGAAGATGGCAACTTTAATGATCCAAAAACTGCCAACCACCTAGTTAGTCTTTCAGATATAGAGTTTAAAGAAGAACTATGGAAGATGTTCATAGAACTCAAAGAAAGCATAGATCAAGTTGAATGGACCACTAATAAGAATAAAGAGAATATGAGGATACAAATCAGAAAACTTCAAACTGAAATAACAGGTCTGAAAAACTCAGTAGACAAAATAAAAACCTCAATGGAAAGCCTTTCCAATAGGCTAACAGCAGCTGAGGATAAAATTAGTGAGCTGGAAGATGAGATGCATAACAACTCCATATAGCAGAAGAGATTGGTAAAAAGCCTTAAAGCAAATGATCAGACAATGGAAAAATTACTCAAAGAATGTGAACAGATGAAAATAGAAGTCTTTGATAAGCTAGCTCAACAGAAACAACATTAGAATCATTTAAGTTCCAGAGACCCAGGAAGAAAATCCCCAGGAAAAATCAGCAGTCAAGGATATTATTGCAGAGAAACTCCTAGAGATAGACTGCAAGTAACCAAATCCAGCATGCCGAAGAGTCCCATCTAAAAGAGACCCAAAAGAAAGCACCCCAAGACACATCCTAGTCACAATGATGAATCCTACAGATATAGATAGAATACTGAAAGTAGCAAGATCAAAAAGGAAAATTAAGGAGCATCCTTAAGATTTACAGCAGACCTGTCACAAGAAAACCTCAAGGCCATAAGGCAGTGGTGAGACATAGTGACAAATCTCAATGAAATGAATGCTTCACATAGAATATTGCACCCAGTCAGACTCACTTTCAAGTTTGAAGGAAGTATACATAGCATCATGGATAAATAACATCTCAGAAACTTTGCAGACTCAAAACCAGCCTTAAAAGAAAAATTTGAAAGGTATACTTTAAGACAAAACCAACCAACAGACACACCAAACTTCTACACAAAGATGGCCTAAATCTCATGACAATTATCTTTCTCAATGTCAATGGACTAAATACAAAAAAAAAAAACAGAAAAATATTTAAGTGATGTTAAGTGAGCCAAAGAATGTATGTATCTAGTAGACCCAGGCACTACAGGAGAAGGACAGCTTGAACAAAGACATAGTATCAAGGGAAGTGCATCATTCTGTTTTTGCCTTTCTGCTTCCATGATAAAAAGCAATACATTTTTCTTATTTTGCTGTTTTAATAAAAAAAATAAAATACTAATACTTTTCCATTAATGCTAGGCATTTTCAAATTTCTCCTAGCTTTTTCTGAATGTTTGTGTCTTTCAAATTTCTATTTTAAATTCTAACCTCCAAAAGTGATGGATTAGAAGGAGGTGTTTGGGGAGGAGCTTAAGTCTTGAGAATAGGTACTTTATGAATGGGATTGATGTCCTTATAAAAGAGACGGTAGGGCATTTGCCTTAAATGCAGCCGCTTCAGGATGAATGGTGGTTCAAATGCCAGAATCCCATAACATCCCCAAACCTACCAGGGGCGATTTCTGAGATCAGAACCAGGATTAACCCCTGAGTGGCACTGGGTGTAACCCAAAAATGAAAAAAAAAGGACTCCAGGGTTGCAGAGAGTACAAAGGGTAGAGTGTTTACCTTGCATGCAGCTGACCAGGGTTTAATACCCATTATTCCATATGGTCCCCTGAGCCCACCAAGAGGGATAGAGGGATTCCTGAGTACAAATTTAAGAGTTCAGTCCTGAGGACAGCCAGGTGTGACTCAAAAACAAACAATAACCCACAAAAAAGGTTCTAGAGCCAACCCAGCTGCTTTCCCCACATGAGAACCAACAAGAAGGTGCCAGCTATGAATAAGGAAGAAAGCCCATACAGAAATACAACCAAGCTGTTGCCTTGATCCCAGACCCCAGCTTCTAAAACTGTAAGAAACTCATTCTGTTATTTATAAGCTTCTTTTCTATATTAAAAGATTCTGAAAAAACTAAGACATTTCTTTATATTTTTTCTTTTGTAAGAGACAATTCAGGAGAAAGAGGTAATGCAACATGCTGAGCAGATTTTGCGCAGAAGGCCACCAAGCTGGGAAAAGCCATGGTCACTATTGAGTTTGAGCCAAACCAAAATAAGAATATAGACCAAATATTTCCTTGTATTTTTCTTAATTTCTGCTGAATTTCATTAAACTGTGAGAACAGAATATTAGGTACCAGTTCTCTATTTTCTTGAATGTAAGGTTCCTTTTTGACTAAGCATATGATTCATTTCATAAATGTTTAGTGGATATATATCCTACTTAAAGAATAAAATGTTCTGCATTAATATGCAATATGTTAAATCAAAATTACTCATTATGATATTTATTTCTGTCATATAGCTTTCACTGAAAGATTTTTAATTTTAACTCTGGGACACATAAACTAAAAATTCCACTAAAATTGTTTTTTTTTTTTTAGCATATTCTCTTTTTTAGCATTTTTGGTTTATTTTGATTTTTCCCTGTCCAGAGACAGTCATGGTTTAAGTTTACTCCTGGCTCTGGATTCATAGATCAATTCTTCCAAGGCTCAGTGGACTATATGGGAGCAAGAAACCAAATACAATTATCTGAATAAAAAAATTGAATATAAAATAAAAAATAAAAGTCTGAATAAAATTGTCCTACACACTGTATTATCTTTCCAACTGAATGTTGATTTTAAATTTAAGGGGGAGGAGGAAAGAAAGAAGAGAAAGAAGAGAAAGAAAGAAAGAAAGGAAAGAAAGAAAGAAAGAAAGAAAGAAAGAAAGAAAGAAAGAAAGAAAGAAAGAAAGAAAGAAAGAAAGAAAGGAAGGAAGGAAGGAAGGAAGGAAGGAAGGAAGGAAGGAAGGAAGGAAGGAAGGAAGGAAGGAAGGAAGGAAGGAAGGAAGGAAGGAAGGAAGGAAGGAAGGAAGGAAGGAAGGAAGGAAGGAAGGAGGAAGGAAGGAAGGAAGGAAGGAAGGAAGGAAGGAAGGAAGGAAGGAAGGAAGGAAGGAAGGAAGGAAGGAAGGAAGGAAGGAAGGAAGGAAGGAAGGAAGGAAGGAAGGAAGGAAGGAAGGAAGGAAGGAAGGAAGGAAGGAAGGAAGGAAGAAGAAAGAAGAAAGAAGAAAGAAGAAAGAAAGAAAGAAAGAAAGAAAGAAAGAAAGAAAGAAAGAAAGAAAGAAAGAAAGAAAGAAAGAAAGAAAGAAAGAAAGAAAGAAAGAAAGAAAGAAAGAAAGAAAGAAAGAAAGAAAGAAAGAAAGAAAGAAAGAAAGAAAGAAAGAAAGAAAGAAAAAGAAAATTAAGTAAAGATAAATAATTAGATATAGATTAGGAGAGAGAAAGAGAAAACAAAAGATGAGAGAAAACAAAAATGAGTAGATACAGTAGAAATACATTATAATAAAAAATGGCATCAAAATTGGAAGGTTTTCCAATTTCTAAGCATTTTATCACTTATAAGGGTGGGCCTTACTAAATGACAGTTTCAGGGTTAGATAGTGGCTGGAGCATTTTAGGTTACACATAGTTTTCGCATCTAGAGTACTAAGCAATATGGTAGTGTGATCTATAAGAGATGGCTACCCTATGTAGAATTGTCCGTTGCATCTTAGGTATCATGGTTCCTTTCTTAAAGAGAAACAGACAGCGTGGGTTTTATTTAATCTGGATGGATTGAGTTGATGTAAAATAAGAAGAAAGGGGAGAAGGAAAGAAGTAGGGAAGAGAGAGAGAGAGAGAAAGAAAGAAAGAAAATGGTAATTTGCAAAGATGAGTAGGACCTGTAACTTAAGTCTGTGGTGTGGCATTGACTGTTTCAGTAGTCTGAATGATCATATGATTTAGATCCTAATAGAAGACATAAAAAAAGAAAGTGGGTAAATTATTTTATTGAGACATTATCATGATGAACACTTTATATGGTATCTAGTATGACTGATCAGCGAGGTGTAAAATTGGGGTGTGCACATTTTGTATTCAAGAACCACTGTGGACACAAAATCTGAAGTGTTATTTTATACTTGGTAAAATTAGGGCATTAAAACATTTTGTTAGTAACCACTGCAGCTAAAGACTCTGGCTTCTCATCCTATTTTTTAACTGGTTCTGTGGATAAATACATTAAGACATTATTATAGACCTTTGTAGTTAGAGGATGATTATATACCTGTTCACTCTAAACCTGTGTTTTTATTGTTGCTGGATTTTTTTATGGTATAATGGATAGTCAAGGCTTTGTGTTGTCCCTCTTTCACTTGATTTGCTTCTTCTCGCTAAATGCTGGCAACTATGGTGCTTGGAGTTTCTCCCCTATTAAATCATTGTATTTGCTCATGGAGTATTATATGTATATATGGTACATATTCTAGATTCCTCATATAAGTGCTATCATTCTGTATTTATCCTTCTTCTGGCTTACTTTATTCAACATAATATGTTCTAGATCCATCAATGTTGCTGCAAAATCCATGATTGCATCATTTCTAACTGCTATGTAGTATTCCATTGTGTATAAGTACCACATCTTCATGATCCATCATCTGTTGTTAGGCATCGAGGTTGGTTCCAAATCTTGGCTATTATGCTGAGTGCTGCGATAAATAGTGGAGTGCATACATAATTTGAGATGAATGTCCTTCCGTCTTCGGGATAGATTCCCAGGAGTGCGATTGTTGTGTCATATGGCAGCTCAATTCTGAGTTTACTGAGCACTCTACACACTGTTTTTCATAGAGGCTGGATCAGGCAGTATTCCCACCAGTAGTGGATGAGAGTTGCTTTCTTATCATATCCCTGCCAACAGAGACTGGTACCGTTATTTTTGTTGTGTGCCTTCCTCATTGGTGTAAGGTGCTACCTCACTGTTGTCTTGATTTGGATTTCCCTAACGATGAGTGATGGTAAGCATGTTTTCCTGTGTTTATTGGCCATCCTTCAGTCTGCATCAGAGAAATGTTATTTCATTTCTTCTCCCCATTTCTCTATGGCTTTATTAGAATTTTTGGAACTCACTTTTCTGAGTGCTTTGTATATCCTAGATATTAACTCTTTATCTGATGTGTTGAGTGCAAAAATTTTTCCCATTTCATTAACTGTCTTCTAGCTTTAACCAGGATTTCTTTCAACATGCAGAAACATTTTAGTTTGATGTAATCCCATTTATTTAGGTTTGATGCTAAAATTATTTCCACTGGCATTCTATCATCAAAGACTTTTTGTTATATAGTGAAGTTTTCTGTCTATTTTTCCTCAATGAACTGTATAGATATGGGTCTGGTTTTAAGGTCTTTAATACACTTTGAGTTGACATTTGTGTAAGGTATGAATCAATCTTTATTTTCTTACAGGTGGTTATCCAGTTGTTCCAACACCATTTGTTGAAGAAACTATCTTTGTTCTAGTTCAAATTCTTTTTTTTATTTACTTTTTTTTATTTAAACACCTTGATTACATACATGATTGTGTTTGGGTTTCAGTCATGTAAAGAACACCACCCATCACCAGTGCAACATACCCATTACCAATGTCCCAAATAGTTGACCGTATATTTGGGGTTTATCCCTGGATATTCTATTCTAACCCACTCTCTAAGATTCTGTCTTTGTTCCAGCACCATGCTGTTTTGATCACTATGGCTTTATAGAAAAGCTTCAGTTTGTAAAGAGATGCTACCCAGCTTCTTGTTTTTCAGTATGTATTTGCCTAACCTGGTTTTTTTGTGGTGTCATATGAATTTTATAACTGATTGTTCTAAGTTCTTAAATATTGCTACCTGAATTTGGATAGAGATTGCATTGAATCAATATAAAATTTTAGGTAAGATAGCCATTTTGACTATGTTGATTCTACCTACCCATGAGCATGGGGTGTTCTTCCATTTTCTTGGGTCCTCTTCAATGTTTTTCAGGGGTGTTTTGAAGTTTTCATGGTATAGGTCCTTCACTTCTCGTAAGGTTGATTCCTAGGTATTTGATATTTTGGGATACTATTTTAAATGGAATTTAAAATATCCTTGATCCCTTTCTTCTATACTTAACAATTTGTACAGAAGAATGCTACAGTCTTTTGTGCATTGACTTTGTGGCCTGCCACTTTGCTGTATTGGTTAACTTTTTCTAGGAATTTTACTGTGGACTCTTTATAGGTTTCGATGTATAGCATCATATCATCTGCAAAAAGAGATAGTTTGACTTCCTCTTTCCCTATCTGGATTCCTTTGATTTCCTACTCTTTTTTTTTATTTCTATTGCTAGGACTTTTAATACTATGTTGAATAAGAGCAGAGACAGTGGACAGCCTTGCCTAGTTCCTAATCTTAGTAGAAATACTTTCAGCTTTTTGCCATTAAGGATAATGTAGGTTGTGGGATTTTTATAGATAGCTGTAACTATCTTGAGGAAGATTCCTTCCACCCTATTTTGCTGAGTGTTTTCATCATGAATGGATATTGGATTTTGTCAAATGCCTTCTCTGCATCGATTGATATAATCATGTGATTTTTTAATTTTCTTGTTAATGAGGTGGTGTATGATATTCATTGATTTGTGTATGTTAAACCATCCTTGCATCCCTGAGATGAAACCTATTTTTCATGGTATATAATCTTTTTGGTGTATTGTTGGCTTAAGTTTGCTAATATTTTATGAGGATTTTTGCATCTATGTTCATTAGTGATATTGTCTGTAGTTTACTTTCTTTGTTTAATGCTTTTTATTTATTTGTTTGTTTGTTTATTTTGGTTTTTGGATTACACACGGCAGTGCTCAAGGGTTACTCCTGGCTCTACGCTCAGAAATCGCCCCTGGTAGGCTAGGAGGACCATATGGGATACCAGGATTTGAACCACCAACTTTCTGCAAGCAAGGCAAGCATCTTACCTCCATGCTATCTCTCCAGCCCCATGTAGTTTACTTTCTTGGCAGTGACTTTGCCATCTTTGGTAATGAGTGTAATATTAGCCTCATAAAATAAATTAGGAAGGGTTCTCGTCTTTTCAATGTTCTGGAAGAGCCCTCTGAGGATCAATGGTAGTATTTCTTCTCAGAATGTTTGATAGAATTCACCTGTAAAAACCATCTGGACTTGGACTTTTTTCTTGGGAGTTTCTTTATATATAATGTAATGTAATGTAATGTAATATAATAATACAATATAATATATATAATATAATATAATATATATAATATAATATATTTAATATAATATAATGTAATGTAATATAATATAATGTAATAATATAATATATATAACATAACATAATATATAACATAATATATTTAATATAATATAATGTAATATATAATATAATATAATAATATAATATAATTAATATAATTAATTATAATTTTTATTTGGATGAAAGTGGATATCTTTCACAGTAATATTTGAGGTACATATTAACATTGAATCAGGGGAATTCCCACCACCAAAGTTGTCCTCCCTCCACCCCCGTTCCCAGCTGGCATCCCACATCCCCCACCCTTACCCCCAGGGATGCTAGCATAAGTGGTCCCCTCTATGTCTAACTTACTACTTAATGATCATACAACTGTTTGGTCTTGGTACCCTCCATTATTTTCCCCTCTATTTGAGAGGTGGAACTAGATGGTTCAAGTGATGTGGTTCTGTTTGAAGAAAAGAAAAGAAAAGAAAAGAAAAAATGGAGTAAAAATCAAATAAGCCAAAAATGGACAGAGTCCTAGAGGCTCTCAACATCAGTTTGAGAGAAGGGAAAAAGAAAGAAAAACACCACAACAATACAAAAAGAAATATCAAACAAAAAAATCCAATGAGCACTGTGGCAATAAAGAAAAGCCCTACATGATAACCACGGTCTTGAAATAAAAACAAAACAGAGCACAAAAACAAAACAAAAAAGGGAAGCTACAACTACAATATCAATACCAAAAATAAATAAATAAATATTAATAATAAAAACAAATAGATAAATAAAATATTATTTTGTGTAGTTTCTTTTTTCCTACATAGGCACAGTAAATATTGGGGACATTAGAAAGGGAATTCCCTTGGCCTAAGAGATACAGGGTTTTTCTACCCTTGAAGTATACTCTCATGGGAATCACTACAGACAACTTGCCTTTTCGTTTACTCTACATGGGGAGTTTCTTAATTACTGTTTCAATTTCCTCAGATATGATTGGCCTATGTAGGCTTTCTATGTCCTCCTTATATAGTCTCAGAAGATGATATTTAAAAAAAAATCTGTCAATTTCCTCTGGGTTCACTAACATGAGTATAGTTGTTCATAATAAGTTCTTATGATGTCTTGAATTTTGGGGGGTTCTGATGTAATCTTTCCCCTTTCATTTGTAATTCTACTTTTTTGGGTGTTTTTTTCTTTTTTTCTTTAATCTGGTGAGTCTTCCCAGTGGTTTTTCTATCTTGTTATTCTTTCGAAAAACCAATTCCTAGTCTCACTGACTTTTTGTATTGTTTTCTTAGTTTCTCTGTTATTCGTTTATGCTCTGCTTTTTATTATTTCTTGTCTTCTGGTTGTGTTTAGGTTACGTTGTTGCTGTTTTTCTAGATCCTTAAGGTGTCCCTTTAAACTGTTGATTTTGTCATTTTTTCTCTTTCCTGACATACACCTGTATTGGTATGAGTTATCCCCCTCATTACTGCTTTTGCTATGTCCCACATATTTTGACAGTTTGTCTCCTCATTATCATTCATCTCAAGGAATCTTTTTATTTTTTCCTTGATTTCCTCTTTGATACAGTGGTTGTTGACTAGAATGTTGTTTAATCTCCATGTGTTGGATTTTCTCCACAGCTTCTTTTTTTATTAATTTTTTATTTTTAATTATGAGAACAAAGATGCAAAGAAAGAGGACAAGGTAAAGTTACAGTGGAAGGACAATCACCCATAAACAGAATCCTCAGTCGTCCCCTTGCTGATATCTGAACTTTGAACTTTCAGCCAAAAAACATTAAGAAGAATAAAACAGAACCCATGTACAATTACTTTGTCCCTCAAGTACCCAGATTGTAGTGCATAGTATTTCTTAGAAGCACACAAAGCAATCTAAAGACATAAAACTTATGTAACTCCTTAAACATTGAAGGCAAAGTACTTTTTTACATTTCTATGCACATGCATATTAGTTTAAGTTAACCTCAAAAGTTTAAGTGGGTTGATTTTCTTAAGGATTAGAGTCAAAGGAGCACAGTAAAAAAAGGTGTTAGAGTGGCAATTATTGTTTGCACAGGCCTACCAAAATATGAGGGACATGGAAAGGAAAAGTCTTGGCCTAAATACAATGAGACCCTACCCCTGAAGTTTCCTGGCATAAGACCAACTCTAGGTTCCAGGCAAACTAGTTTGTCCAATCCAGCTCATTGTCTGTAGTGCCATTACACTTTTATTTTTCACACAGTCTCTGTTGTTGGTATCACGTTTCTGTATTAAAGATCCTGGTATCTGCATATCCTATATTGCAGTCAGGATGGTGCAGAGCGTCCTCTCATTTCACCTCACAATTAAAGGGCAATGAAAAGAGCCCTGTCCTGTAAGCAGGTCATTGATGTTGTCAAGTCTTCTTAGTGTTAAGGGAAGTCTCTTTTGAGCAGGTCGATATCAGAGCAGTGGTAGGGTCTTCCCTAGTAGAGGATTGCTTCCAGGTGTTGTTATAAAGAACCTTGGATGTTTCTTAGATAGCTTCCCTGGTTCAGGGGTGAATGGAGGATGCCCATTCATCTGAGGCCTGTGCCAGCTCATTATATCAATGTTCAGGGTGTAAGGTCCCATTGCACTATGAGATTTGTGTGTTCCAATCTCTATTAGATAAGAACTTACTTGTATGTATAGTATTTTCCCATTTTAATGTGCCTATGCAAACAAGGAACAATGCCACATGGCGTTATCGGCACATATGGGGGCCATAAGAACAAGTCCAACAATCCCCATGACATGGTTCAATCATAAGCATTAAACTGAGGGATTCTTCCAACAAAATTCCTTATTAAACAGCTCAAAAGAGAAGACAAGATAAAAAGTGGGTAGAATCATCATGGTAAAAGAATATTTAGAGTTATAGTTGTTAAAGAAAATACACATAAAATATTCAAAAGACATATGTGTCCATTTTATGTCTTGAAACAGTTGGGGGTTGTTAAATCCAATGCATGACTTTGGTGTGCGATTAGAACTGTGTAGTACTAAAGTTAAAATGGGTAAATGTGGGGTACTGAAGGTTGGGGGTGAGAGAGTTAAGGAGTAATAATGAGCTTGTAGGGGTGTGCAAAATGGCAGAATCTGTTGGGGCAAGAGGTCGTCTTGGTGCCTAACAAGTTAAGAACTGAGGGTAAAGAGGGTTAATTAAGGAGAAGATAATGAATCCAGATTGGGAGATGAGGGAGTAGAAGGGGCTCTGGTGTGGAGGAGGGGAAATATATCAGAGGGGCTATATACATTGTATAGATGAATTGTTTATGGATTAGGCTTGGCAGTCAGAGAGGACCACTGTATAGGAAGTCACGTCTACATATACACTGATTTTAGAGACCTATTTTAATATTATCCTTCAAATCTAGAGAATTCAATTTTTCTAGAAACAGTCGAGAATTAAGAATATTTTTGGCCCGCCCTGCTGTGCCTTTGTTCACTCTGAGGATTTCAAAGGAAACTTCTCTTGCCTGTGCCTGTCTGCCTGTGCTTCTGAATCCCTGAAGGTCTCCTCAGAGGCCTAGGGAGTGCACTCAAAAAAAACTGCATTTTGAAGCTGCCCAGTGAGTACATTCTGGCTGTGGGGGTCGCCATCCAATAAGCTGAACTCTTTGGCCTGTCATTCCACCATCATCTTACTTGAATCGTTTCAAAAGGGTTTGATTCTAATGTTCCTACCTTTGTACTTGAGGTCTTTTTTGTCCCTAATTGCTTTAAAGAATTCATCTTTACCTTTGTTTTTAGCCATTTGGATTACTATATGTATTGGTGTTGGTCTATTAGGGTCTATTTTATTGGGAACTTTTTTTGCTCTTTGGATTTCTACAGGTGTCTCTTTCGAGAGGGTTGGAAATTTTTCTGCTATTATTTTCCTCACTACTTGTTCTTCCCCTATCCCTTTTTCCTCCCCTTCTGATATTCCTACAATTCCTGTTATTTCTTTTGTCATTGTTCATTAAGTACTTTATCTTACAATGTTTGTCTCTCATTTCTTTTTCTTTGTTGTTACTGGCTTATAATTTGTCTTCACGTTCATCCATGAGATTCTCTATATGTGTAAGCCTGCTATTGTGGCTCACTAGTATGTATTTTAGTTCCCTCAGTTTCGTTTGTATGGACTCTCTCATTTTCTGATAGAGGTCTTCTTTGATTTGGATGAATTGTTTGTCTATGCATTTCATAATTTTTTTAGTTAATGATTCTTTGAATTCCATTGCTAGAACATTAAGTACTGATTTTATGTCCTCATCTATAAAGTTCGTACATTTTGGAGGACTTGGGAATCTATTACGATTTCACTATCTTATTATTGGTGTCTAAAAAAAGAATTAATTTTTCTATAGAGTTCTTACATCCTACAGCCTAGCTAAATCTATTGTTTTTCTATAACTAGTCTCATTTTTTTTCATAGAATGATTATGCCATCTGGAATACAAGTAGAAAGTGGCTCTTCTTAATGTTCAATCCATATGTCTTTTTTTTTTTTTTTTTGCATTGCTGCACTGACAAGACTTTCCAGCATACTATTGAATAGAAATGGTAAGGATGGGCAACCTTGTCACATTCCTGAATATAGCAGTAATCTTCAGAGGTATGTTGTTTGTTATCTTTGTAAACACTTTCCATTGAGCTAAGGTGTTCTTTTCTATATCTAATTTTCTGAAAGATTCACTAAAATATATGGATTTCTTAAAATGCTTTCTGTGTTTATTGAGATAATTGTTGTCTTATGTATTTTATATTATCTCATTATCAGATGGGTGTTTGGTGAATAGTTTTTCCAATTCAGTGGGTTATCTTTGACTCCTGGGCATTATTGTCCTTGAGGTTTACAAGCTTCTTGGTTTAATATAGTTACATTTGTATATATTTGCTTTATTTTTAATAATATCTTTATTTAAACACCATAATTACAAACATGATTATAGTTGGGTTTCAGTCATAAATAAACACCCCCCTTTCTCAGTGCAACAGATCCATCACCAATGCTCCTCATCTTCCTCTTCCCCCACTGCCTGTATTTGAGGCAGGCTTTTTACTTCCTTCACACATTAACATTGTTATGATAGTTCTCAATGTAGTTATTTCTCTAAGTGCACTCTTTGTGGTGAGTTTCATATCATGAGCTGGTCCTTCCAGCCCTTATCTCTGGGAATTATTTCAATAATGTCTTTTATTTTTCTTAAAACCCTTGGATGAGTGAGAATATTCTGTGTATCTCTTTCTCCCTATGACTCATTTTACTAAGTATAATAGATTCCATGTACATCCATGCATAGGAGAATTTCATAACTTCATTTCTCCTGGTCGCTGCATAATATTCCATTGTGTATATGTAAGACAGTTTCCTTAGCCATTCATCTACTGAAGGACATCTTGGTTGTTTTCAGAGTCTGGCTATTGTAAATAGTGCTGCAACGAATATAGGTGAGAGGCAGGGATTTTTGTATTGCGTTTTTGTGTTTCTAGGGTATATCCCTAGGAGTGGTATAGCTGGGTCACAAAAGAGCTCAATTTCCAGTTTTTTGAGGACTCTCCGTATTGTTTTTCCATAAGGGCTGGACTAGATGGCATTCCCACTAGCAGTGAATGAGGGTTTTATTCTCCCCACATCCCCGCTAGCACTAATTGTTCTTATTCTTTGTGATGTGTGCCAGTCTCTGTGGCATGAGATAGTACCTCGTTGTTTTGGTTTGCATCTCCCTGATTATTAGAGATGTGGAGCATTTTTTCAAGTGTCTGTTGGTCATTTGTATTTTTTCTTTGAGAAATTGTTCATTTCTTCTTCCCATTTTTTGATGGGGTTTGATTTTTTCTTGTAAAGTTCTGTCAGTACCTTATATATCTTAGATATAAGCCCCTTATCTCATGTGTTTTTGGGTAAATAGTTTGCTCATTTTATGGGTGACTTTTGTATCCTAGCCATTATTTCTTTTGAGGTGCAAAAGGTTCTCAGTTTAATATAATCCCATATGTTTATCTCCGCTTTGAATTGTTTAGAGAATGTTGTTTTCTTCTTGAAGATGCCTTTAGTCTCAATGTCTTGTAGTGTTTTACCTATCTGTACTTCTATATACCTTATGGTTTCGGGTTTAATATCAAGGTCTTTAATCTATTTGCATTTGACCTTTGTGCATGGTGTTAGATAGAGATCTAATCTGAGTTCATTTATTGCACATGGCTGACCAGTTTTCTCAAGACCACTTATTGAAGAGGCTTTCCTTGATCCATTTTGCATTCATTGCCCCTTTATCAAAGATTAATATATTGTATGTCTGGGGGACATTCTCTGAATATCTAATTCCACTGCTCTGAGGGTCTGTCTTTATTCCAATACCATGCAGTTTTAGTGACTATAGCTTTGTAATACAGCTTAAAGTTGGGAAAAGTGATGCCTCCCATATTTCATTTCCCAGGAGTTTCTCTAGCTATTCATGGGTGTTTATTGTTCAGATGAATTTCAGGAAAGTTTTAGCCTCTTCTTTAAAGAATGTCATGAATATCCTCAGAGGGATTGCATTAAATCTGTACAATGCTTTTTAGGGGTATTTCCTTTTTAATTATGGTAATCCTACCAATCTTCACATGTCTTCATTTCCTCATGTTCTCTTGTATTTCTTGAAGCAAAATGTCGTAGTTTTCTTTGTATAAGAACCTTCACATCTTTATTAAATTGACTTCAAGACATTTGAGTTTGTGTGACACCAATGTAAATAGGATTGTTTTTAATATCCATTTCTTCTCTATCATTACTGGTGTATAAGAAGGCCATTAATTTTTAATTTAATTTTGTAGCCTGCCACTTTTCTATATGATTCTATTGTTTCTAGAACATTTTAATAGTCTTTAGAGTTTTCTAAATATAGTATCATGGTATCTGCAAACAGTGAGAGCTTGGCTTCTTCCTTTCTTATCTGGCTGTCCTTGACATCTTTTTTTTTTGCCTAATTGCTATGGCAAGTACTTCCAATATTATATTGTATATTAGTGATGAAAGTTGACAAACTTTATTGTGCCAGATATTAGAGAAAGGATTGTTTTCCCCCATTGAGTATAATTATTGCAATGAATTTATGGTATGTGGCTTTGATAATATTGATGAAAATCCTTCAATTTTCATATTGAGTTTTTATTATGAATGGGTGTGGATTTTTCCAAATGCTTTTTCTGCATCTATTGTCATGATCATATAATTTTTATTATTTCTTTCATTAATATGGTTTGTTATGTTGTTTATCTGTGTATGTTAAACCATCCTTGCATTTCTGGAATGATTCTTTATGGTTATACTATATAAGCTTCTGATGAATTATTAAATTCTCTATTTCCTAGTATTTTGTTGATGATCTTTGCCTCTGTGTTTATCTAGAATATTAGCCTGTAACTTATTTTGCTCCAATAACATGCTGTTTTGATTACTATGGCTTTGAAGTACAGCTTTAAGTTAGGTAATGAGATACCTCCCAGTTTCTTGTTTTTCAGTATAGTTTTGCTTACCTGGCCTCATTTAAGGTTCAATACAAACATTGTAATTGGTTGTTCTAAGAATGTTCTGAAAGAAAGTTGTCTGTATTTGGATACAAATTGCATTAAATCTATACAGTAGTTTAATGGTCATTTTAGTAACACTGATTCTTCTGATATGAGCTTGTAATGTTTTTTTCATTTGTTTAGGTATTCAATTTATTTATTGTTTTTGATGTTTTCTTCATATAGGTCTCTCGTCACTTTTGTTAGGTTGATTAATAGGTACTTGGTGGGTTTTTGACACTTTTTAAATGGGATATACTCTTTGATCTCTTTCTCCTTTGAGCCATTATTTATATAAAGGAATGAAACTGTCTTTTTTGTAATGACTCTGTAGCTGGCCACTTTGCGGTACTGGTATATTGTTTCCAAGAGCTTTGTTTGTGGACTTGTTAGGGTCTTAAATGTATATTATCAGGTCATTTGCAAATAGAGATAGTTTAATTTCTTCTTTTCCAAAATTAGATTTTTTATTTTCTTCTCTTTCCTGATAGCTATTGAACAAAAGTGGAGACAATCGACATCCTTGCCTTGTACCTGACCTCAGGAATGCTTTCTGTTTTCACCATAAAGAATAATGTTGGCTATGTGCTTTTTATAGATAGGTGTTACAATCATGAGGAAGGTTCCTTTCACATATATTTTGCTAAGTGTTTTAACCATAAATGGGTTTTGGATCTTGTAAATGTTTTCTCTGCATTGATAAAATGATTTTTTCTTTTTACTTATGTGTGTATTATGTTGGTTGATTTGCATATATTTAATCATCCTTGCATTTTCAGAATGAAACCCACTTGGTCATGGTGTACGATATTTTAATTTGCTGTTGTATTCTGTTTGCTAAGATTTTGTTGAGGAGTTTTGCATCAATGTTCATCAGTGAGATTGATCTGTAGTTTTCTTTCTTGGTAGTATCCCTGTCAGCTTTTTGATTCAGTGAAATGTTAGCTTCATAGTAAGCATTCAGGAACATTCCCAACTCTTTCATATTTTGGAAGAGTTTTAGGATCAGTGTTAATTATTAATCTCTGAATGTTTGATGAAAATCACATGTAAACCCATCTGGTCCTGGATTTTTATTCTTGGTGAAATTTTTATTTACTGTTTCAATTTCCTTGCTTGTAATTGACCTCTTTAGGCTTTCTACTTTCTCCTCATTCAATTTTTGGAAATCATATGTTTCTAGAAATATGTCCATTTCTTCTAGGTTTTCTAGCCTAGTAGAGTATGATTGTTCATAATAAGCTATCATGATGCCTTGAATTTCTGGGGGTTGTGTTATAATTTCTTTCCTTTCATTTTTGATCCAGTTTATTTGAGCAATTTCTCTTTTTTCTTTGTGAGTTTTTAACTGGTTTGTCTATCTCATTTATTCTTTCAAAACAAAAAACAACTCCTGATTTCATTGATTCTTTGTATTATTTTTTGTTTGTTTCTAAACCATTGATTCATTAATTTCTGCTCTGGTTTTTATTATTTCTTTTCTTCTTGTGTTTTGAGATCCTTTGTTGTTGGTTTTCTAGATATCTAAGGTGTGCCTTTAGATTGTTGATCTTATCTTTTTCTTCTTTCCTTAAGTAGACCCATGTCACTATGAGTTTCCCCCTAATTACTGCTTTTGTTCAGTCCCATTGATTTTTGTAACTTGTTTATTATCATTAGTATCAAGAAAATATTTATTTTTTCTTTGATTTCCTCTTTGAGCCAGTTGTTATTGAACAGAATTTTGTTCAGTATCCAGGTGTTAGAGTTTCTTCATATGTTATTTACAATCAGTTTCTATCTTGGTGGCATTGTGATCTGACAGAATACTTGATGTTATTTATATGTTTCTGAAATTTTGTAAGTTAGACTTATGTCCTAGAATGTGATCTATCCTAGGGAATGTTCTATGAGCACCAGAGAAAAATGTATATTCAGATTTTTGAGGGTAGAAGGCCTGTATAAATCCATCTTTAACTCTTATGTCCTTACTGATGTTCTACCTATGGATCTATTGAATGGTGAGAGTGTCAAGTTAAAAACTCCCATTACTTTCACTTTTCTAGCCATGTGTTTCTCTAGATTTATAAGAAACTTTACTGACCCAACATTTGTTGAGTATATGTTGATTAGAATTAGTACTTCTTGTTCTCCTGATCAATAGGTAGTGTCAATCCTTGTCTTTAATTTCTTTCATGAGGTTGAATATATTTTGGTCTAAGATAAGTATGGTTGTCCCAGCTTGTTTTTGTTTTCCAATAGCTTGTATAATTATATAATTATGTCCATTCTGAAATTTTCTGTGTGTTTCCTATTAGCAGAAAATGGATGGGTTTTGTTTCTTGATCCAACCCTCTATTCTGTGCCTTTAGATGGAAAAGTTTAGTCCATGATATTCAAGAAAACTATTGACAGAAAGAGCTGTTGTGTCATTATATTGTTTGTGTATGGCTGCTGCTGTTACAATGGTTATTTTGTTTATATAATTAACCTTTGTGTTAATGCTTTATCCTCTTTCCCATATAAATGAGATGTTTGATGGGTATTAGACACTACGTTGAAATTTTCTTTCATTCAGTAACTTGAATATGTCATTTTATTCTTGTCTTGCCTGAATCGTTTCATATGGGTGACCTGGTGTGTCATTCTTATGTTCTTTCCTTTATATTAAAGGTTTTAAGGTTTTTCTTTTTCTTTCTCCTTTATTCTTTAATAAGTCTCTCTCTGCCATTTTTGATTAATATACATCTTGGTGTTGTTCTGTTAATGTCTATTTTATCTGACACTCTTTGGGATTCTTGATTTGTGTAACTATCTCTTTCCAGACGATGGGAACATTATCTGCTAATATCTCTTCAACACTTGTTTTACACCTTTTCCTTTTTTTTTATCCCTTTCTGGTATTATTATAATTTGGATATTACTTTTATTGTCCTTATTCATTAAGTGCCTTACATTTTCTTCTATATTTTTGTCTCTCTTTTCCTTTTGACTTCTTTATCAATGCTGGCTTGTAATTTGTCTTCAAGTTCTCCACCTGTGCAATTTTGCTACTATGGCTGGCTAACATGTTCTTTTTAATTCCTTCAATTCCATTTATACAGATTCTCTCATCTTCTGAAAGAGTTCTTTTGAGTTGGTTGAATTATTCTTCTATTGATTGCTTAATTGTGCTTAACTTAATGCCTCGTTCATTTACATTGCTAAAGTAGTAAGTGTTGATTTTAGGTTCTCATTGTATATTTCCCTATCCACAACTGCAGTTGACTTCCATAGTTTCCTTATTGTTCTTTGCATTTTGTGGTTTAAGAATTTGACCTCTTGGGGCCAAAGTGATACCACAATGGGTAGAGCATTCGTCTTACACATGGCCCACCCAGGTTTGATCTGGGCATTCTATATAGTCCCTTGAGCCTGGCAGAAGTGATTTTTGAGTGCAGAGCCAGGAGTAACCCCTGTGTGCCAGAAATAAATTTTTAAAAATCCTAAAAAATAATAATATGCCAAAGATGCCTATTAATACATCTGCATTTCAGGTCATATTCCAAACTATGTGGAGTTATTTGAGTATACTAAAAAGAAAAGAGTTACTCGTTTTGATTGGATGAGTTGTGAGACGGTACACTATAAGAGAAAGAAGTGCAAGGGCCCTAATTGGAAATAGAAGTTAAAATTAAATCTTCCCGCATATACACCCACCTGGGACAAAAGGGCAGAGGGATGTCAGGATGAGTGAGTGGCAGGCTTCCAGCCTTGGATGAGGAGTGGAGCATGGTGGCTTAGGGAGTCTGGAGAATAGACATTCTATAGTCTATAGTCAGGTCTTGTCCCTAGAATGACAGCACCTCTGATGAGAAGGCAAAGAGACCTCAGGACCAGCAAATGAAAGCCAATATCCTTGAATGGAGAGTGGCTGAGCTGGTGGCTTGAGGAGTCTGAGCTAGTAATACTTTACAAGGGATTTATCCATTAAATCTAAAAAACTTAATTTATTCAACATAAAATACTTGTAACAATTGTTTTGAATATACCATTATTTTATTTTAACATCTATACAGTAATAATTTTACTGATTTTTAATATTTATAACATGTCTTCTATTTATTAATATCAATTTAAATATAAGTTTTTCCTTGATTTTGTCAAGGAAATATTTTTGGGCTTCATAATTTCTTCTATAGCTTATATTTTTATTTAAATAATTTTTATTTTGATTATAGCTTATATTTCTTTAGGTTTGTTTATTTCTGCTCTAGTCTTCATATTTCCTTTATTTTGCTAACCTTATTTTTGTTTATCATGCTTTTCTATTTTTAACATGTAATCTTTAAACCATTAATCTGAGAACTTTCTTCTTTTCTAGCACAGGTATATTTTTTATGAATCACATCTATTATTCTTTATTGAATTTTTCTTTGAAAGTCATCCTGTTTTATTAAAAATAAATCTATTTACTTTTAAATTAATTATATAGATTAATTACCAACATAGTTATAAACATATTCATGTTTAATATAGCTAATTTTCTTTTTTAATATATGTGTATTTTATTTAAACACCTTGATTACAAACATAATTGTGGTTGGGTTTCAGTCATGTAAATAACCAGTGCAACATTCCCATCACCAGTGTCCCAAAACTCCCTCCTCCCCACCCCACACCACCCCTGCCTGTACTCTAGATAGGCTTTCTATTTTCCTCTTACATTCTCATTGTTACTCATCACTCTTTGTGGTGAGCTTCATGAGGTGAGCTGGACCTTCCAGCCCTCTTCTTTTATGTCTCTGGGAATTACTGCAAAAATGTCTTTTTTTTTTTCAAACACATAGATGAGTGAGACTATTCTGAGTTTTTCTCTCTCCCTCTGGCTTATTTCACTCAGCATAATAGATTACATATACACAATGGAATATTATGCAGCCTTCAGGAGAGATTAAGTCATGAAATTTTCCTATACATGGGTGTACATGGAATCTATTATGCTGAGTGAAATAACTCATTTTCTTAATTGTCTTTTTTTAGAAAAATATAGTAACTCAGCACCTCCTCATAAAATACTTTCTTTAAACAAACAGCAGATACCTACTATATGTATCCCACTCACTAGCACCTCTTGAATTATTCCAGTGCCCTCCTGGGAAAGCAGTAGTACTCATTTTGGAAAATAGTTATAAAATAATAATTACAAAAAATTATGTATAATCATTATTAAATATAATGTAACTGCAATGTAGTGATTTAAATAATTTATAACTCTATATTAGTTAACAATAATATATTATACCCCCTATTTAAGTTGGAAGTCTTCATTAATTTACATGGTAAAAACATATAATTCTGAGTGAATGAATACAACCCAATTACCTGATTAATTCAATCTTTTATTCTCTTATTCTTCATCCATTTACTCATTTATCTGCTAATCAAATATAGAAATCAATGACTCAAGAGAAACGTTCACTGGTAATGGTTTCCTGAGTTGTATTCTTAAATACAAAATTAGGTTTTCTTGTATCTTACTTTCCAAACAGCAAACTGCAGGGTAAGTACAGGGGTTCATACTATCAGGTTCTAAGTTTCTTCTATCTGATTGTTTTGCTGTCAGCAGTGTGTTGAGCCATCATTACATAGTCCACAACATTCCCTTTCACATCCTCATACCAAATAGAAGGAAAAGCAGCGATTCTAGAGTCTTGAGAATAATCAGATGTGTTCAGCTTGAAAGGCAATATCATTTTGTTTTGTTTTGTTTTGTTTTGGGGCCACACCTAGTGACTCTCAGGGCATACTTCTGACTATGCACACAGAAATCACTCCTGGCTTGGGTGACCATATGGGATACCAGGGATTGAACAAAGGTCCATCTTGGGTCAGCCACGTGCAAGGCAAATGTCCTACCACTGTGCTATAGCTCAGGTCCCGGCAATGTCATTTTTGTTTGTTTTGGGGACACACCTGGGAATACTCAAGGGTTACTCCTGGTTTCTGTGCTCAGAAGTTGCTCCTGGCAGGCTGGGGGCACCATATGGGATGCCAGGTATTGAACCCAAGTCAGCCACATTCAAAGCCACACCTTACTCATTGTGTGATGGCTCCAACTCAGGCACTGCACTTTTAAGCACACATGTCACTGGTCACAGATTTATTTTATGAACATAACTAATGGAAAGATGTGTGAGTAATGGCAACTCTTTTTTAATAATATTTTATTTAAACACTTTAATTACAAACATGATTGTGGTTGGGTTTCTGTCATGTAAAGAACACCACCTCCATCACCAATGCAACATTCCCATCACCAAAGTCCCAATTCTCCCTCCTCCCCATCCCACCCCTGCCTGTACTCTAGACATGCTTTCTATTTCCCTCATACATTCTCATTGTTAGGATAGTTCTCCATATAGTTATTTCTCTAACTAAGCTCATTTGTGGTGAGCTTCATGAGGTGAGCTGAAACTTCCAGCCCTCCTCTCTTTTGTTTCTAAAAATTATTGCAAAAAATGTCTTTCATTTTTCTTAAAACTCATAGATAAGTGAGACCATTCTGCGCTGCTTCAGGGGTGGGTCGAGACATGCACACAATGATTCCTGCTGGTTTTTGCAGGGAGTCAGAAGGGCACAGAAGCCATCTTAGGCCATGCGGTTTCCAGCTGCCTGAGACTGGATTTCATCAGTGTTCCTGCCGGTGATCCTGCCTGCTTCAGAGGTGGGTCTGGACGTACACAACTGATTCCTGCTGCTTTCTGCTGGATGTCAGAAGGGCACAAAAGCCATCTTGGGCCGTGGTGTTTCCAGCCGCCTGAGACTGAATTTCATCAAAATTCCTGCCTGCAATCCTCCCTGCTACAGAGAGTTCTTGGCTGGCTCCATCCTCCTGCTGTGCCTTAGATGACCCTGAGGACTTGAAGGGAACTCTTTTCTTTGCTTGTCTGTCTTTCCTGAATACTTGAAGCTCTCCTCAGAGGACTAGGAAGTGCACTCCCAAAAAAACTGTCATATAGAGGCCACAGAAGAGCATGGCTGCTCCTCTTCACAGCCAAGCACTCTTTCAAACCAATGAACCCCACCACAACATGCAGAAAAAATCACACTATGAGTGTGACAATGGGGAAACCTCGCAGGCAAACACCATGCACAGAGGATGAAGATGATAGCTTGGAGGACCCAAAAAATTCCAACCATCTGATTAACCTCTTGGATAAGGAGTTTAGAATAGAAATATGGAAGACGTTTGTAGAACTCAAAGAAATCATAGATCGATATGAACAGAACACAAAGACAGAAATCAGAAAACTCCAAACTGAAATAACAAATCTGAAAAACACAGTAGCTGAACTGAAAAGTTCATTGGATGGCCTCACCAGCAGGGTAATAGCAGCTGAGGACAGAATCAATGTACTGGAAGATGAGATGCAAAACACTCAACACAAGAGAAGAAATTGGAAAAGAACCTTAAGATAAACAATCAGGCAATGAAAAAAGTACTCAAGGAATCTGAACAGATGAAAACAGAAATCTTTGATAAACTCAACAGAAACAACAAAAGAATCATTGGAGTCCCAGAAACCCAGGTATGAGATCCACAGGATGAATCAACTGTCAAAGACATCATTAAAGAGATACTCCCAGAGTTAAAGACTACATGCCCGAAGATTACCAGCTAAAAGAGACCCAAAGAAAAATACCCTGAGACACATCCTCGTTACAATGACAATTCCCACAGATAGAGATAGAATACTGAAAGCAGCAAGATCAAAAAGGGAAATTACATTCAAAGGAGTATCCTTAAGACTTACAGCAGACATGTCACAAGAAACTCTCAAGGCCAGAAGACAGTGGTGGAATATTGTGACAAGACTGAATGAAATGAATGCCTCACCGAGAATACTGCACCCAGCCCGACTCATGTTCAGGTTTGAAGGAAGGACACATAGCTTCATGGATAAACAACAGCTCAAAAACTTCACAGATGAAAAACCAGCCTTGAAGGAAAAACCAAAAGGTCTAGTTTAAGACAATAGAGACCAACAAACACAGCAAACTTATCTACAAAGATGACATTTAAATCCTACGACAATCATCTCCCTCAATGTCAATGGACTAAATTCAACAATTAAAAGACACAGAGTGGCAAAATGGGTCAAAAAGATGAAACCAATCTTCTGCTGCCTACAAGAAACACACCTGAATAATCAGAACAAACATAGACTCAAAATCAAAGACTGGAGGAAAATCATCCAAGCAAGCAACAACCTTAAAAAAGCTGGGGTGACCATATTAATATCTGATGACACCCACTTTATACTCAGACAAAGATAGACACTTTGTACTTATCAAGGGATATGTCAACAGGAAGAAATCAGACTGATTAAACATATATGCAGCCAATGAGAAACCAGAAAATTATCTACTATAATTATTGACAAATCTCAAAGAAGACATCAATAATAACACAATAATTGTGGGAGACCTCAACAAGGCCCTGTCAACACTTGATAGGTCAACCAGACTGAAACCCAACAAAAACAGACTAGCCCTGAAAAGAGAAATGGAAGACACCATTCTGCATCTTTCTCTTTCTCTCTGAAAAATTTTATGACTTTAACTCTCCTGACAGCTGAATAATATTCCATTGTGTATATATGTACCATAGTTTCTTTAGCCATTCATCTGTTGAGGAGCATCTTGCTTGTTTCCAGAGTCTTGCTATAGTAAATAGGGCTGCAATGAATATAGGTGTAAGGAAGGGATTTTTGTATTGTATTTTTGTGTTCCTAGGGTATATTCCTAGGAGTGGTATAGCTGGATCGTATAGGAGATTAATTTCCAGTTTTCGGAGGAATCTCCATATTGCTTTCCGTAAAGGTTGGACTAGATGGCATTCCCACCAGCAGTGAATAAGTTTCTTTCTCTCCGCATCACCGCCAACACTGCTTGTTCTCATTCTTTATGATGTGTGCCAATCTCTGTGTTGTGAAATTGTACATCATAGTTGTTTTAATTTGCATCTCCCTGATTATTAGTGATGTAGAGCATTTTTTCATGTGCCTTTTAGCCATTTGTAATTCTTCTTTATCAAATTGTCTGTCCATTTCTTCTCCCCATTTTTTGATGGAATTAGATGGGTTTTTCTTGTAAAGTTCTTCAGTGCCTTGTATATTTTGGATATTAGCCCTTTATATAATGGGTATTGGGTGAATAGTTTCTCCCACTCAGTGGGTGGCTCTTGTACCCTGGGTACTATGTCCTTTGAGGTGAAGAAGCTTTTCAGCTTAATATATTCCCATATGTTAATCTCTGCTTTCACTTGTTTGGAGAGTGTCATTTCCTCCTTGAAGATGCCGTTAGTCTCGATGTCATGGAGTGTTTTACCTACGTGTTGTTCTATATACCTTATGGTATCAGGTATGATATCAAGGTCTTTAATCCATTTGGATTTTACCTTCATACATGATGTTAGCTGTGGGTCTAATTTCAATTTTGCAAGTGGCTAGCCAGTTGTAGTACAGGTATTTAATGCTACAAAATTCTCCCTAAATATTAATTTAACAGTAATCCACAGTTTTTGTCATGTGTTATTTTAATTTTTATTCAGCTCAAACTGCTTTATAATTCCACTTTTAGTTATTATACAAATATATTTTAAAGTATGCTATTTAGATTTTAGTATTTAAAAGTATCCACAGACTTTCCATTGGTTAAAACTTTCCTACACTCAAAAATCAAATTTTGTATGATTGAATGTTTTAAATTTATTGAGCTTAGTTTTATTACTCAGATTAGTTTAGTAAGTGTTCTTTGTATACTTAAAGGGATGATTTTCAAGGATATTTTTGAGAGAACTCGGTCAAATGATGGAGTACATGTTTTGCACACATGACCTTCCATGTTCCCCTACCATGGCCAGGAGTGACTCCAAGCAATGAGCCAGGAGAAGCCTCTGAATACTGTTTAGGAAAATCAAAAAGAACTCAAACAATAATGTTTTTTTGCAATCCTTAGGAGGATTGCTGTTTAAGTGCCAACTATATCAACTAGTGGATAATATGTATTGTTTAAATATTCTGTGTTCTTGGGGCAGGAGCGATAGCACAACAGGTAGGCATTTGCCTTGTATGCGGCCAACATGGATTACCTGAGCCTGCCAGGAGTGATTTCTGAACACAAAGCCAGGAGAAACCCTTCAGCACTGCCAGGTTTGGCCTAACCCCCACCCAAATTTCTATGTTCTTAATGATTTTCTAATTTTTATTATTTTAAAATAGTACTATTTGGCTGTTTGTCCTTGTATATTTATCCCATTTACCTTTATGTATATTAAAGATTTATTTATATATATTTATATTTATTTATGGTACACATTTTTTTTCATTTTTAATGATTTTTAAAGCCACATCTGGCAATGCTTAGGACTCCCTCCTGGGTCTGTACTCAGGCATCACTCCTGTAGCTTGGGGGACCATATGTGATGCCAGGGATTAAACCTGTGTTTGCTGCATGTTTAAGGCAAATGCCCTACCAGCTGTATTATCAGTCTGGTCCCCTGTTTTAAACTTTATTTGTATGTTGTTATAATAATTGATCAATGTATTTTTCTGCTCATTCTAATATCTTTGGTTGTTCATGTTCAAGTGAAATTAGATTATTTTTCTTGCTCATTTTGTGTTTTTATTTTTTTATTGTTGTTGTTTGGTTTGGTTTGGGGTTTTTTAGTGGATTTTGAATGAATAGTAGATATTTTATATTTTGTCCTTCAGGATACAGAATATTTTTATTCTCATGAATATTATTCCAGGAATAATATTGTTCTATGAATAAATTAAATGATTTGAGAATAATGTGGTCACTTTTGGAATTTCTAGCCAGACTCTGGAAACAACCAAGATGCCTTTCAACAGATGAATGGCTAAAGAAACTGTGGTACATATACACAATGGAATATTATGCAGCTGTCAGGAGAGATGAAGTCATGAAATTTTTCTATACATGGTTGTACATGGAATCTATTATGCTGAGTAAAATAAGTCAGAGGGAGAGAGATAGATGCAGAATAGTCTCACTCATCTATGGGTTTTAAGAAAAATAAGACATTTTTGCAATAATTCTCAGACAAAAGAGGAGGGCTGGAAGGTCCAGCTCACAACATGAAGCTCACCACAAAGAATGATGAGTGCAGTTAGAGAAATAACTACATTGAGAACTCTCATAACAATGTGAATGAATGAGGGAAGTAGAAAGCCTGTCTAGAGTACAGGCGGGGGTGGGGTGGGGAGGAAGGAGATTTGGGACATTGGTGATGGGAAAGTTACACTGGTGAAGGAGGATGCTCTTTACATGATTGAAAACCAACTACAATCATATTTGTAATATGTTTAAATAAATTTGTGTTTAAATAAAGATATTAAAAATATTTTATAGAAAGAGTAAAAAATGCTAAGCAAAATAGTGTTTAGCATAAAATGTATTATTTTTCATAACAAATTATTCTCACATAGTAGGCAATATCCTATTATGTAGTCTGCATAATGCTCTAGGCTTTTCATCTCCTCGAGGTTTTTCATTTTGCTAGTAGGAAGAAATACTATTCCTGGACCCATGTATGTAGCAAATACTGTAATCTTTTATTGTTTTAAATGAGTTCATCCATGTTTTTTCTTTTTTTCCCCTCCTTTCTTTTTTGCTTAGGACTTATTCCTGGCTCTTGCACTCAGGGATCACTTCTGGTGAGGGTTGGGGGACTATATGGGATGTCAGGGATTGAACTTGGGTTTGGCTAATTGCAAAGCAAGCTATACTATCTATCATCCCACCTCTCATATTTTTCATATACTCAAATGCTAATCAAAATACAGTGCTTTTCTAGCATTAAGTACCTAAAACTGTTTTTATAATTTTTTAAACATTTGTCACATGCTCTTTAATTTCTTTTTTTTGTTGTTGTTGTTTTTTTGTTTTGTTTTGGTTTTGGTTTTTGGGCCACACCCGGCTGTGCTCAGGGGTTACTCCTGGCTGTCTGCTCAGAAATAGCTCCTGGCAGGCACGGGGACCACATGGGACACCGGGATTCGAACCAACAACCTTTGGTCCTTGATCGGCTGCTTGCAAGGCAAACGCTGCTGTGCTATCTCTTCGGGCCTGCTCTTTAATTTCTTTAGTGTACTCAGAGCCACTAGGGATGATTCTCAAATAAAATAGCATTGTGACAAGTCATTATAAGTTTCTGAAATAAAAAGTCACATAGAAATTTTGAAGCATAATTACTACTGTGAATTAAAAATATAATTATTAAAAAATTTGCAGAGGGTGTGCTAAATTATATCATATTGACTTTATGAATGCTTGGTTGTTGGTTTTAAAAACACCCTTCAATTCAAAGTCAAATCAAGAAGGAATTCCTCTGGGAAGAATTGAAAGTAGTTGAATGGGAACAGAAAGAAGATCTCTGAATGGCAGAAGTCCATTATTTAAAGTACCTGCTTTTAATAATGGTGATGTTTTAAACTCCATCCCTAGTTTCTCCAGAACTAAATTATATTTCATGTAATGGAAACAAAAATAAAATCTATGACAATTTTTCTTGACATATTCACAGGAAGTAGGCATAAGTTACATGAATTGGCATTACATATGAAAACAAATGTTAACAATTTTTTTCTATTTAATGACACTTGACATGCTGATACTTGCTTGCTGAATAAGTTAATAAGTCTCAATAAAATGTTTTCTTCACTTTGAATTTGGATTGGATCTAAGCCATTATTTGGTTATTATAGCCATATTATAAAACCATGGCTTAATCTAAGAATAAAGCTCAATTATTATCTGACGTTTACTATTTTTTTAGGTTTACTATTTTTAAGGCACCAGCTATGACCCATAATACAGAAACTAACTTTTGTATATTAAAACTACAATATTATTTCTGTTTTGTTTTTGGTTTTTTTTGGTGTTTTTTTTTTTTTTTTTTTTTAGTTTTTGGGTCACACCCAGCGGTGCTCATGGGTTACTCCTGGCTGGCTGCTCAGAAATAGCTCCTGGCAGGCACGGGGGACCATATGGGACACCGGGATTCGAACCAACCACCTTTGGTCCTGGAACGGCTGCTTGCAAGGCAAATGCCACTGTGCTATCTCTCCGGGCCCTATTAATGAGTGCTCCCATAGTTTGATCTGCTGCTATTTGAATAAGTTATACAACCCAACTTTTTGTTTGTTTGTTTGTTTGTTTGGGCCACACCCGTTTGATGCTCAGGTCTCAGAATTGCCCCTGGCTTGGGGGGAATCATATGGGACGCTGGGGGATCGAACCGCGGTCCTTCCTTGGCTAGCGCTTGCAAGGCAGACAACTTACCTTTAGAGCCACCTTGCCAGCCTCAACCCAACTTTTTGTAGAAATTGTTTAACTAGAATAATTTTTTTAAATCTCATTTAATATACATTTTGGTCATTTCAATGCATTGTATTTGGGAATATATTTAAAACAAAGAAACATAGAATGAGGCAATGGCTCCTGAATATATGCTAAATGACAACAGATGATTTTCAGGCAGATTAGTCAATGTACTTCAATCGGAAGTACTGCTAACACAATATAACTCTTTTTTTTTTATTTAAATTTTTTATTTAAACAACTTTATTACATACATGATTGTGTTTGGGTTCCAGTCATGTAAAGAATACCACCCATCACCAGTGCAACATTATAACTCTTAAAAGACATTCTTGCAATAATTTTCAGAGACAAAAGAAAGGAGGGCTGGAAGTCCCAGCTCACAACATGAAGCTCACCACAAAGAGTGATGAGTGCAGTTAGAGAAATAACTACATTGAGAACTCTCATATCAATGTGAATGAATGAGGGAAGTAGAAAGCCTGTCTAGAGTACAGGCGGGGGTGGGGTGGGGAAGGGGGAGATTTGAGACATTGGTGATGGGAATGTTGCACTGATGAAGGGGGGTGTTCTTTACATGATTGAAACCCAACTACAATTATGTTTGTAATCAAGATATTTAAATAAATATATTAATTAAAATATATATTAAAATATATATATCTTCCACTTAACCTATAATATATATTTTCTAGCTGGAACCAAATAAAATTGATGAGAATAGAATTCATTCATTTTCATGAGAAATATTCTGGGAGGAAAAGCAGGAAGCATACATATAGGCATATTAGAATCATCACAACATTTAAAGTTGCTTTTTTAAGTAAACCATCAGAATAATAGTTTGAGGACTAGGCATTCACCTTTGTGATAGAGCATTTGCCTTGCATGTATGAGGTCCTGAGTTCAATCCCCAGTACTGCAAGTTTCTCTAGCACCACAAGATTTTTTTCCACCCACTCCCCAAATAAAAATCTGATTTTTTGTCTGTACCTATTTACCAAGGAGTTTCTCATGGTTATCTTTCTCTAGATCACACTTCAGATCTGGGGTAAATGATAGCATCATGAAAAGCTCTGTTCTTAGATTTGGTCCAAACTGGACAGTTATGATGTATCTCCTGAAGGATGGAGATTTTCTTTTCTTGTCCATATGCCCTACTTTGAGTCCTTCTCTAATTTCATTTTCCCATGCCAAATTTAAGATCAGAAAACACTCTTGTGATTCGAAAGGCCATCTGTCACATTTTGTCAGTTCTACTTATTTTCTAATGTGCACCTAAACATTTTTATTCTTTAGATGTAGGTAAGGAGAGGAAGAGCCCAGAGAATAGGAAAGTATGGTATTCCTATAATTCGAAAAGGAATCAAAGCAACCTACAGGAAGCCAGAGCTGATGAACTACAGATTTGTGATTCTGGTAAAGACAAAGCTTATCCCTCAAATCAAGGAGTATCATTTCATTTCTCTTATATTAAAAGTATAGTTATATACCATTTAGATTTCAGTACAGTAGATATTTTAGGAGATATAGTATTATCCAAATCTTTTTTAGACCTTTTTAACTTTGCTGTATTTTGGCACCTTTAAAAGACACCACAAATGTCCAACTGAACAACTTTTGGAATGGCATTACTTTTCCTTTTTCCTTTTCCAAAGAATTGGGGAGCAACTTCCATACTATTTATTTCAAAGATAGCTCATCCATTGCCCAGGAGCTCACCTGTTGAAAGATACTATCTAATTAATTTTGAGGACCCATTTTTTTAGTAGCCCAGATAAGGAAGAATTTTTATCTTTGTAACTCCAGTGCCTGTTTATAATAAAATTCTCTAGAATTGAGAGTCAGGGCAAAATAGGAAGGAAAGATAGAGTGGTAATTCAAGTGGGGTCAATGATCCAAGTAGAATTATTCTTTCCTGGCAGGAGGCTGACACACTGTTCAAGCTATCTGGAGGTAGACAATCTCCTCCATGGGTAATGTAAGTGCCACTGAGTGCAGCACCCAGGGTCATGTTTTGGGCCACAAAATAGGAGCATTGGAGAAGTCATGGCATAAATCCAGACCCACCTTTAAATTTTCATCTTACTGGGACCAGATAGAGAGTACAATAAAGCATTTGTCTTGCAACTCATCTGACTTAGCTTCAAAACATAACACCCCATAACTGCAACAGCTATATCCACAATACTTACATCCACAACACTCCACAATACCATGAACCCTGCCAGAAATGATCCCTGAGCATAGAGCCAGGAGTACCAAACCCTAAATAATAATTATAATAATAAAATAAAATTCCATTTTAAACAACATAATGGGGTTTAAATAAGGTTTCATTTGAGTTCTTAATATATTAATATAAATTGAGTGAATACTTAAGGACAGAAAATTCATGAAAAATTAACATTGCCATCCTAACATTGGCATTCCAATCCAAAGGTAACTTAAGCAGATACTGCATATTTATTTAATCATTAATCTAAACTCAGTCAGATACTTATATAACAAGATGAGAATGTTGCCTTATTTTCTCCTGTACTACATCCTCAGCACTATTCCATGTTATATCGCTGTTTCACAATATATCTTTAGAATAAAGCATATATTTGAAGAATATGATATATTTTCTAGTCCTATAACTTGAGTTTAATTGCTAGCATGTTTTACATTTTTCTCTATGAGGTAAATTAAGGAAAGTTAAAGTGAATAGCTGTCCAAAACCAAGAGTCATCTTAACTCTGGACAGAAACCAAGAGTGACCAAAAAGCATTCTGATACTACCTCAGTAGATACAAATTAACATATAGACTAGCTTTTTCCTTTATCATAATTACTATTGCCACTCCAGAAGATATGATTCAACCCTTGAGACCCAAATCAGACATTTAAGCAACTCCTCTGTCATCCTCAGCCTCAGATATTAGAAAAGTTTTCCAAGTGTGATATATATTCTTGACACATTTAGAATTGCAGCAAATGGGCTCTTTTTTAGTTCCTCCTACTCTTCCTTTGCATTTTTCCTTAGACATCACAATCACAGGCCCTCAAGTCTGAGTTGGGTACCTTATGTCTCTCAGCCTCCAGTCTCCTCATTGTCACAGTATTATTACTATATGCCAGGTTGCTGGCTTGTTGAACTGCAGGTATAACATGAGGTACCGAACCTGTTTCTACTGCTGATGCCAGCTCCACTCAATGAAACAAAGGAATAGAGTAGAAAGGAAATGGTATTTGGTTAATCCCAGAGTAGAGGTGTTTTGGATGACCGCTTCTTTCTGGAAGAGCAGATATTGGAATCAGAGTACTCTCACAACCTAGGAAAAGTTCCCTTTTGTAATAGTTTCATACATAAATCATGCAAAGCTTTCATTTACCAATCCTGTATGTTTGGGTACAGTAGAAGACAAGGCAGCAGCTAAGTTGAGCTCACAGAATGTTTTGCAAAACAGTAGGGGAAAGACTGCAAGAATATTTTTAAATATAATTTTTTCCAAGCTAAGCCATGAATATTGTATTTACACTGCTGTTGCATTCAGGAGGCCAATCTTCAGCCCAATGTCCTCAAATGCTTTCTTTAAAAAAATTTTTTTTGGTTTTTTTTTGGGGGGGGCCACACCCGGCGATGCTCAGGGGTTACTCCTGGCTATCTGCTCAGAAATAGCTCCTGGCAGGCACAGGGGACCATATGGGACACCAGGATTCGAACCAACCACCCTTGGTCCTGGATCAGCTGCTTGCAAGGCAAACACCGCTGTGCTATCTCTCCGGGCCCATTCTTTAAAATTTTTATGTGTATTTTTGAGTTACCCTTTTGGGGGATCATACCCAGCACACTCAAGGGTTACTCCTAGCTCTGCACACACACTAGGGGGACCAAATGAGATGCTAGGGACTGAACTCTGGTCAGCAGTGAGCAAATGCCCTGCCCACTGTACTGTCACTCCAGCCCCCTCATGATGCTTTTTAACTAATTTCCTAATAGCAATAAAAATCTAACCCACACAAGAAACATAATTAGAGGGATCCTCCAAATGGGACAAGGTAGAAAAAGCAAGCACAGCTTGCCAAAGGCTCATGAGATAATTAGTATGCCTACACATTTTCTTTAATTAAATATATTTGGATGTGGTGGAAAATTCACAGGAATTCTAACAATTTTTTATTAACCAAAGTACCAAAAAGGTGTCATCACAGTAACCATTCAACCTTCCAGCCACATATATATACAACCAAAGACTGAAGGAATAGAAGCAAAAGAAAGCAAGCATATTCAAATATTTGCTTTCACTTTTTCCCCTGAGGAAAATTATACAAGAGATGATAGCTTGTTTTTACATAAGCCACCTTAGTTAAGAAAAGATAACATCAAAAAGTCTTTTAAGAAAAACAGGGTGAAGAAGAGGGTGGAGGAAAAGGAAGTCCAGACACTCACATTGCAAATAAAAGGAAGAAATCAGACACTAAACCAGTGGTTTTTAACATTCTTACACCAGTGGACTTGCAGCAGGCCAGGGCCATTGGCTTAAATTAGTTTTACTTTTAGCAATAATTTTTTATTGACCAATAGGAAATTTCTGCAAACTGGCACTAGTCCACAAACCAGCAAGTGAAAAACCACGGTTCATTGATCACACCTTTGCAACCAATCCTACTGTGTCCCAGGTTCCCTTTACAACCCTGAATACCATAATTTGGTGTTATAGATGAAAGGAAATATATGCCACTTCCAATATAGCAATGATATAGCAATTCTAAACATTATAGCAATTCTGAAATGTGAAATATCTCTGGATCTAAATGGGCATTATATAGCATGTAAAATATAACAACCATACACTTGTGATGGATCTGATGTATAAGACAGCTTTTATCTGTTATTTTACCCTGTCCTCAACATTTCATTAGTGATTTTTTCCTATGCAAGTGACCAAAAACTGGGATCTAATGTTAACATATTTCAAGATCAAATTATACAGCAAACAGAATTTAACCTCAAACAATATGCCTTTATGCATTCACTCAATCAAGTAAATTTACACAAACAAGGTTTCATTTGCTACAAATTCATAAATCTTTATCCTGGAAGATAAGTAGCTTCTTCATCTAATGCCTACAGAAAAGACAAAGACATCTGGATGTGCTTGTTTCTTCCCTTCTATTCCCTCCCCCAACCCTTCAACACACAAGCAACAGCTGTAGAGTAAGGGAGCATATTTTTAAAATCCCATTTGTTCATGTAGGCACATAATATGAAGCAGCTCCAAAATGGACATCAAGTAAAAATACCAGTTTTCAAAATTCTATAATTGCATATTTACACAAATTATATAATCCCGTATGTATTTACATACAATTACATATTAGCAAATAAATAGCACAATGTTCTAGTGTTAATGAGATGAAATTGAATGGAAACACCATAAACTGAAGCCATTTGTTTATCTACAAAATAGGTGCTGGCAGGGGCAGGTTCCCCAACACTGACCTGGCATGTTCTTCAACACTGCCTGGAAACATTCACATAAAAGACTAGAGGGTAGTTCAGTCCATGCATGTGAAATCTTTGACCACGGTGCAAGAGTTGGCACCACCAATAAGAGTGGTTTGGCTATTTGAAGGTCTGTTTGTAAGAACTGGACCCATCCATTCCACAGTGGTTTACGGCTGCCATCCAATGGATTTTGGGTCTCAGGACAAGAACTAGATGCAAACTCAAGTGCCGAAGATGATTTGTTTTATTGCCCAACAGGACAATATGCATATAGAAACCCTGAGCTGCCTACTCTTCCGGAACACTTACTTACATCAGTTGCATGAGTCAAGTTTTATTTATTTACAAACCATTACAGTTTATTGTATCAATTGCCAAAAGCATATAACATTTGTTTTTTAATACCCCCCCAACAAAATATCTTCAAAAGTATACATTAAAGTAGCATTTTCTAGGAATGCATGGAGAAATAGTTTCACAAATTGATTTCTTCCTTTTATGGACTGATTTTCAAAGTATCACATGCTACTTTAAGATTACTTTTAGATATCTCCAAAATGTCCTAGAAAATGGGTTCTTTCCTGTGGTCAGATGCATAATATTTTTCTGCAAAAAAATATTGAAAACCTTTTAGAAAAACAGAAGCCTGAATATGTGCACATTTTAGCAGCAGCAAAGGATTAAATAATAAATAAGAATACATCTTAGAATTAAATTCAGTTTCTGTTTAAAAAGTAAAAACTAAAAGAAATGAAATATAAAGCTAGAAAAAAAGTGAAGCCAACATTTTGGCCTTTATCATAAATCAACTATTTTACATTTGCTTCTGTCCCATGCCCCCAAACACATAATATTTCTCAAATTTTGAATGCAAGACTTCATTTTTCCTTAATGCACATCACAGGAGAATTCAGCTGCACACTCCAGTTTAGACTAGAGAAGAGCCACATGTATCCATGGCAGTAAGTCTTGGGCTTCCGCTTCAAAACTACTTTAACTCACCAGTGACATCATTTTATTTTCCAGAGCTTGTGCATTAGAACAAAAACAAAGTTAGAATATTAAATTTTTAATTAGTTACATAAATTCCAACACATTTTTCACTGTCGCTTTCAATTTCCCAACATAACTGGCTAGAAAGTGTTCCATGTGGTATGAGAATTTGTTATAAATTCCTTTTTCTTAAATATTGCTTTAAGAATTTGGCTCTTTTCTCCTTAGTAGATAGTAAGAAATAGTCTGTCTTGCCCTGGGGCAAGTTTCAAAATTATTGCTTTGAAAGAAACATGTATTCTGCTTTTCAGCATAACATATTATAAAAAGCCTTGTAAAAGATATTCTATATAGTAACCTCTCCCTTTAAAAAATTGAGTGCTTGTGTAGACCATTTTAAAAACAAAATACAGTCAACAGATATTATGCTTTCCCCTTATTGTCATTGATGATGAAAATTTATGTTCCATTTGAACGTTTAATTTGATGGGCACTATTAGCAGGTATTATGACAGGTTGCACCAAAAGTAATCTTCTATAAAAGATGTTACAGTGACCCGTAATACTTGTGATTTCATATTTGATAACACAAATAAGAAGTTTACAAGGATAATTCCTTGAATCTGAATCCTGTTCTGTGAAAATAATTGGTTTCTTTTAGCTTCCTCCCCATTCTTTTGAAAATTCTATATCATTTAGAAGTTATTCCTGGGGTTATAGAGGATCTGCTAAAATGAAAGCATAATCATTATTCAACTTTGGTATATTCTGCTGTATATTTAAACAAATAGGACATATACCAACCCTTACACTTTTCAACTGTGAAGTTACAATGATAGAGTAAGTGACTATGAGAGAGGAAATATTAAAGACACGAATAAAAGTTTGAGACCCAGTTTATCTTTAATCCTCTGGGATAAGCTAAGGAACAAGCAGTCTGAAGAGTGAATACTCAGTGTCATGAAAGATGTGCATACGTTTACAATAATATGGGCACAAAAAAAAAAGATTGTCGCCTTTAGTACATTAGGGTCATTAGAGTTTCTCTTATCCATGCACCATTATATTTACTTGCATGAATTTACCACAGATTCATAGTGGACTTTGCCATTTAATGCTTACAGAGCCTAAAGCTTCCAAAATGCCTATCTGGCCTGTACATATTTCATTAAAAATAAACTCTATATAATAAATAAATATATAAAATAAATAAAATGTTGCCTTTGGAATTTCTATAAATAAATTTAACTTTTTTTTTTTTACTAAGAGGTCTTTGCTTTAAATTCACTGGAATGATTCCAGTGAGAATTAACTGAAAAGTCTTTTACATAAGACTGCACCTTCCATGCCTTTGAAAATGCAGCGTACCCTTGCACAGGCCACCAGCTGAAATCCTGATGAGTTGAAGTATGGCAGCTGTGCTGTATAGGATGAAGTACAACTGATCAAAACATGGAAAAGTGTTTCTAGTTCCCAGCATGCATCAGGCCATTTTCCTCTGTTTCTGCTTCTCTTCACTCTTGCCTGTTCCCCATTCATTACTCACACATTCACACAGCTTTCAGTCTCCCTTTCCACCTCTCACAAGAAATCAAACAAGTGAGCCTGGGCAGTCCTCCAGGAGGACAAGCCTTTAAGTGCAGCACAAAATCAGCATGATCCCATTCAGTCCTCCACCATACATTATGCATGCGACAAAGTTTGGCAACAGTGGCTCTGATGTGATGGCACAGCTAATCAATAAGAACCCACCACATGAAACCTTTATAGTGGTTACTTTTTTAAGGGCTCAAGTGAAGAAATTGTCTTTGTCAACTTTGGCTTAGAATATCCTTATAGAGTTCGGGTACTTTGTCAGGGTCCACTGGTCTAGGTAAAAAATGTGTGAATTTCTGATGCCGTTTAGTCCTCGTTCCTTCTCTTGGCGTCCCATCTTTATTCAATGCTACATAATAGCGCCTTCCAGTGTCCACGTGTTTGTATAGATTCGATGAGTATGTATTATACCAGTTTTCTTCAAACTGTTCTCTGAAGACACACTCTTGGGTTAGTTTTTCCTGTTAAAGAGACAAAACAAATAAAGGTAAATATTATGCAAAATTAGTCTCTCGTTCTGCATTTAAGGCAATCCAATAACTGCTGAGAAAAACAAAATGGATTCTAACCCACCGGAACTATTTTGGCAAAATGGTTTGCCTCTATGAATTTAACTATGCTCTACATTTCGATTCATAGCTAGAAAACAAAACATTCTAAGTTTTTTCAATTTAAACTTTTTCACATGCCCATTAGTAAGATGTGTCAAAGAGGCAAAGGATCACACATGTGATCAGCTCTCACTTTTACAACAACAGCTGTCAGCCCATGAGAGAGAGCCACAGCTGAAGCCCAAGATTTGCGTGACCACTTCCTCTTTAATCTATTGTCATAAAATCATTTGCAGAGAGACCAACTGTGGCAATAGCATAAAGGACATCAGACACTTTATACTCTGAAGATAGTGAGATAGATTCATTTTTATGAGTGTTTTACAAACATCAATGAGCAGAATAAGTCTCTAGAATTCTTTTTACTAAATAAAGGTTCCTTATCTTTAAAAAAAAAAAAACCTTTAAAATACAGACCCAGAAAGTCTGAAAATCTGCATTTTCCAGGTTCTTCCAGGAATATCTAGTTCTGGATATTTGTAATGATATTTAATAATGCAAATCATCCTAGAACCATACTTTAGCAGTATAGTCATTCCTATTAAAATTGAATGAGTCTTCTAGAATGCAAAGTTGTAAACAATTCTAACCCTTTAATTCCACTGGACTTAGACACAACTGCTCAACCCAAGCTTTAAAAGTATATATCCATACTGTTTTTTCATAAAAATTTAAACAGAGACAACATTTCACCAGAAGTGGATGAGAGTTCCTTTTTCATCATATCTCCACGAATACATATTTTCCCAGTATTTCTGATATGATCATTCTCACTAATTTGAAATGGTATCTCATTGTCATCTTAATTTGGATTTCCCCAATAACAAATGATGATAATCATTCTTTCATGTGCCCTATATATTCGCTGTTCAGAGAAGTTCCTGTTCATTTCAGCTCCCCACATTTGGATGGGGTTGTTGGATGTTTTGTTGTTGAGATTGATCTTTATATATCTTGTATACAAGTGATGTGTTGAATACAAATATTTTCTCCTGTTCAGTTTTAGCCCATGTTTCTTTGGTCTTGCAGAAACTTTTATTTTATGAAGTTCCATTTGTTTATTTTTAATTATTTTGTCTTAGCTAATGGCATCATATCACTGAAGATAACTTTGATCCCCACATCATGGGACATTCTATGTTTTTTCTAAATATACTTTATGTTTTCTGCTCTGATATCAAGACCCTTTATCCACATTCAACTGACTTTTGTGCAAAGTGTGAGATATAGGTCCAACTTTAATTTTTTATGAGTAATCTCCAGTTTTCACAGACCTATTTGTTCAAGAAGTTATTTTTATTCCATTTTATGCATTCAGCTTCTTTGTCAAAAACCAGATGACTATATATGTGTGTGTGTGTGTGTTATTTTATATTTTATTCTTAACCCTTGACCAGAGAGTTTGATGTTTTGATCACTATTACTTAATAGAAAGGTTCAAGGTAAGTAATGATATGACTCAAAGTTTCTTATTTTTCACTATGTTTTTGCTATCTAGGTCTTTTATGATCCCACACAAAATTTGTAATTTTCTATTCTAAGTCTTTGACAAGTGTTGTCAGCACTTAAATGGAGATTGCAATGAATTTATATAATAGCTTAGGTACAATGGTAATTTTGACAATATTGATTCTTCCAATCCAGGAGTGTAGGATGTTTATCCATTTCCTATGGTCTTCTTAAATTTCACGTTGCATTTCACAATAATCCACCTGTGGAGGAAATCCTCTCAATATCCTTCACAGTGATGTTTCTCTCTCATCTCTTGAAGTAAATGAAATAAAATGTGTATGAAACCATACAAATAATTAAAAATGAAAAACATTAGGCTGAAGCAATACTATTATTTTTCACAAGGCCAACCAGGGTTCAATCCCTGGCATTCCATGTTAAATGCACCTCCCAAGCACCTCCAGGAATAATAACTAGTGCCGAGCATGAGTAAGCCCTAAGCACAGCTGGGTGTGGCCCAAACTTTTCATTCCAAAATTTAAAAATAAAACATGTAAAATATATTAACTATTTGGGGGTTGGAAGATAAAATGATATATCATTTCTACCCTTCTCTTTTTCCTCTCTCTCCTGGGCTCCTTGGGTGGCAGTCCAGGTTGATACATTTTGGTGTCCCTGGGTGTGGGCACTTCACCCCACCCAGCACCAGGTCCCCAGGCCAGTGCAGCCTTGCAGCTTTAGGACATTTGCAGCTGGTGCCCTGAACAGAGGAACACAATTGAACCTTGAATTCTGCAAGGACTTCAAAAGAAAAAGATGGACACCAAAAAAAAAGTGATTGTTGGAAAAAAGAGAGAAATGGAGAAATGAATTAGAGAAAAATGAAGAAACGAATGAAAGATAGAAATTGAACAAAAGAGAAAATGAGGAAAAATGAGCAATAAAAAGAGATTTAGAGAAAAAAAATAAGCAAAGAAATTGATTCAGAATAAAATAAGCAAATGAGATTTAGAGAGAAAATACACAAAAGAGATTCAGAGAGAAAATAAATATGCAAAAGATATTTTTATAAAGAGAAAAAATAAAAACTAAAAAAATAGACAAAATGAGAAAAAGAAAATTTTAAATAGAGAATCTTTGTGCCTTAGATAGATAGAAAATAGAAAGTGAAAAACTCAAATAATCCCACAGTGTCTCTTATCAGTATGAAGCAACTAGAAAGAATCTGTCACCCATTACCCAAAAGGATTGGATTTTTCACTTTCTTAGGCAAGGCATAGGTTTTATAAAAAAAAAGTTACTGTTTGTGTTCCCTAAAATATTATTTCCTTTCACCCTTATAGGTAGTGTCTCGACTTTAGAGCTTTTAAATTAACTCTCAAGGGGGCGGAGAGACAGCACAGCGGTAGGGAGTTTGCTTTGCACGTGACCAACCCCAGACGGACCCGGTTCAATGTCTGACATCCCATAAGGTCCCTTGAGCCTGCAAGGAGCAATTTCAGAGCGCAGAACCAGGAGTAATCCCTGAGCGCCGCTGGTACGGACCCAAAACAAACAAAAATTTTAACTCTCAAGATGAAAGTAGCTGATAGACCACCATGGCTAGAAGTCTTACAGAAGACCAAGACCATCACTTGACAGATCTCCATTGACCGCTAAGGATAACTTTCCATATAATTTAAAAAAATAAAAGGGGGAAATAGATATATGTATTATATACATATATATACATATATTATATATATACATATATAGCCCCTGAACAAGCCCTTGGAAATGGACCCGGACACGCCCCTGGACACGTCCCTTGGACACACCCCTATAATGGACAATGATATTTAAGGATGGCAGGTAATAAGTGACAGGTATTTAAGGAAAAAGTTTGACAGTTGACGGGGCCCAGGAGAAAGTTTGGAGCAGAGCCTGGCAGCCCACCAGGCCCAGATGGACCTGGCCGGGGATAAAGCATCATTGAGATACTGCCAGCTCCCCTCTTTCTCTCTCTCAAACTCAGACCTACAGGCCTTCCCCTGGCCCTCTCTGGACAGTGATAGGTGAATTACCTATCTATCTCTCAGAAACCACCACCCACCCCATCTCTCTCTTTTAGAATCTGCCCACCTTTAGCGGCAGACTTCAGAATAGGAATAAAATGATAAGTTGTTTCTACTTCCCTCTTTCTCCTCTCTCCCACCCAACCTCCATCTGCAGGGTTCCAGCTTGCTACATTTTGGCGTACCTGATATATAAAATGATAAATTGTTTTACCTCCCTCTTTCTCCACTCTCCACCTTCTCACCTCCCATCTGCAGAACAGCTTGCTACATTTTGGTGTACCTGGGTGGGCTCTTCATCCCACCAGGCAATCCCTGGCACATTATATGGTCCCCAGAGCTCTACAAAAAGTGATCCTCAAAGTGAAGAGCCAGGAGTAAGTTTTCAGTACTACCAGGTATGCCCAAAAGTAATAAAGAAAAAAAAAAGACACTTATTATTTAGTTTTTACTTCCATCTTATCATAAACATTCTCCTCCTGGACATGATTACTCCTGGTTTTAATCATGGTTTTGGTTTGCTGCAATTAAATAAATTTCTAAAAAAAAATTGCTCATTTATTTTATATTAATAATTTTTTATTTTTTTCATTTAATATTTTAAAATATTTAATAAAATTGACTCAGAAACAAAAACCCAAACAAGGGGCCGGAGAAATAGCATGAAGGTAAGGCAGTTGCCTTGCATACAGAAGGATGGTGGTTTGAATCCCGGCATCCCATATGATCCCCAGAGCCTGCCAGGAGCGATTTCCGAGTGTAGTGCCAGGAGTAGCCCCTTAGCACTGCCAATTGTGACCCAAAAAGCAAAAAAAAAAAAAAATAGTCAAATTAAGCTTTCTTTTTCTCATCAGGAAATTATATCATTACTGAACAAAAAAACATTATATAAAAGAAAAAATTTCTCTTCTTTTAGTAATTGTAAACTATGCACTGATCCATATTTACTTTGCATAAATGGCACATCTATTCCATAGTGACCTTTCTTGTTAGAAATATTTTGGACAAAACTTCTGCTTTAGGGTATTTGCACAAAGGTAAATATCTGCTTCAAAATCAAATACCACCACAGATCCCTGGCTTCACCCTTCCAACCGCATCTTTAACTTCTCTAAATTTCAGTGTCCTCATATCTAAAAAGAGGTTGGTGGTACCTGGAGATTAGTCTATTACAAATACACAGTCAAGAGACAAATCTCCGTGCAAAGGAAGCCCTCAGTAAACAATAATAATTGTTGACATTTTATTAACAAAATAGTCACTTGACCAAGAACCAACTATTTGTAAGAATAGTTTTAGCATTTTATATATGGGCAGTGAAACCCAGGTGTGAAAAGACTAGTCCAAGTCTATGTCACAGAATTTTATTTTCCCATTAATGAAGCCTCCAGAACATGTAACTGAGAGTCATACAAGGGACAAAGTCACCCAAGATTGGTCCATTCATTCAATGACTGGCTTTGCTTGTTTTCTTACTTTTTATTTTCAAATTCAAATTTAATTTTCATATACTATATTTCTGTGGAGATTGTCTCAGAAAATACATAGTGAGTATAAACTTCTAATACATTCATTTTGTATTTCATACAAATTGTATTTTTTTGTGAGTAAAACAGTTTCAGCTATTACAACAGGATTTTCTGATTCCTATGCTTGAGCCTTCATGACATTTGACCAAAAACAGGGCAATAAAACAATACAGAATGAAACCAAAGAATCTGTGTGTTGGCAGTGTCTCCGTTGATACATATACTAAAAATCACTTTTAACATCCCTTGGGATATACCTGGACCCAATTCTATTCTGTGTAAAAATAAAGTTCCCTGATATTTTTAGTTTTTGTAACCTGCTCATAACTTTGCAGAAGTCAGTTAACCTAGAGATTAATCTTAAGTATCTTTATCCAAATGATATACTCTTATATAGTTCACTTGGCATTACCTGCAGTGTGGTTCTTCCTTTATTTCCCCCAGTAGGCAATACCTCACCAGATGGAGACACTGGAATGATCTAGAGAAATTTTGTAGTCATCAGGGTGGAGAGTGGAGCAAGGGGTGTCTATTTGCCCACTTAAAAGACCAAACTGATGCAAGACTACTAAGTAGTAGGTTAGATACAGAGGGGACCACATATTCTAGACGCCCTGGGGGTGAGGGAAGAGGAAATGGGAGGGAAAACAAAAACGGAGGTGTAGGGAGGACAATTTAGGGATGGTAATCCCCCCTGATTTTATGTAAATATGTACCTAAAATATTATTGTCAACAATATGTAAGCCACTATGATCAAAATAAAAATTATATTAAAAAAATAAAAGTAAATTTCAGAGAAAGTAATGAAAGGAGGTGCTACATGACTTTTTTTCCTGAAAAGTTGGCAGTAGAATCACCATAAGTCTGGGACCTCTGCTCCAGAGCCTCTCAGACATGAGGAGAACTCAGAGAAAACAGCTATAAGTTTTAACTGTTCCCCAAAATTCAGGACAGCAATTCTTTACCTTGTGCATCCTCTCCTCTTACTGCCTAAATGTAATAATTTTCAGAAATAAGATCCATTTTGCCAGAAGTGTGACTTAAGTGTAACTAGAAAACAGCATAAAATTCTTGGACCAGACAGATCAGAGAAATAGTACAGAGGGTAGAGTGTTTGCCTTGCATGTGGCTGACCCAAGTTAAATACTTAACATCAGATAGGGTCTTCTAAACCTCACCAGAAGTGATTCTGAGCACAGAGTCAGGAGTAAGTACTGAGCACATTCAAGTGTGGAAATAAATAATAAGTAAATAGAAAGCTGGAGTGATAATAGAGTAGGTAAGAGATTTCTTTGCATGTCACCAACCGGTTTTAATCCTCGGCATTCCACATTTGTCCCAAGCCTGCCAGGAGTGATTTCTGAGCATAGAACCAGGACTAACCTCTGAGCACCACCAGGTGTGACCCAAAAAACAAACAAACAAATAATGTAACATAACATAACATTCTACAGTGGTAGGCATATAACAAAGAATGTGTTTTGGGTATTTTTTTTAAAAGGTTCTCAATTTACATGCTTTTAAGGCAGATATTTTTGTATCATAAAAAGATTTGTAGAATCAGGGATCAAAGTTGGGGCCTCAAGCATGCAAAGTATGTGCTGTAACTCTATAATCAACACCTACTGAAATATGTAAGGGTTCAATCATCCTCTATATGAAATGGCTGTATAACTTCAATTAAGAAATTAAAGAAGATGAGGCTGATCTTACAGAAAAGAAAAACCTGTACATTTTAGATAGGTCTAATAGTTATTATATATACTTTAAAATTAAAATTATTTACTTTTATATATCATATATATGCACTATGAAATAAACCTTTTTCTCTATGTGGGATTATGTTAATGAAAGACTTTTATCTTGTTATTTTATTTTAGATAAAATAACAAGCTATTCTGTAAATTGCTCTTAACATTTTTTAGCAGGTAATGATAAAATAATTGGCTTAGGTGAATATAAATTTATTATGTATTTGTAATCTGAGTGTTCTGTTATAATTTAAATTAAAAGTCAAATTTAAGAAAAGTAAATTAATGCTAAGTGGGACAATAAAATATATATTATCCTGTGTTCTGATAGATATGCAGAGAAGAGGGAAAAAAGCTTCTGCCTCCACATAAACTATACATTTGAGAATTATAGAACTCAGATGTTTTAAGAAGTTAGCACATGTTTTCAATACAGACAGTTTATAGAGTATTCCACTATAAAGTGATCAATTCCTATTTTATTGTATTTCCATGTTTTAACATTTTTTAGATTATTTAACTATAACTGTTTATAGCATACCTATCTTTGAACTATTGGATTATATCACTAAGTTTGGGTGGAGAATGTGGATTTAATTCAAAAGTCTACTAAAGTCAAGCTTTGGAACAAAATCTGGTGAATGTTAACAACTAACTTTTTTCATTTTATATCATCAAATTTTGAGCAATAAGGAAAACTTCAAAAATTTACTAATGCTATTAAAACTGAAGTATGAGATAATGTTAAAATAATAATATACCTCCAGAGTATATTTAGATATGTTATAAGATATAAATTCACATAGATACTAATGTAAAATGTTAGTCCATAGGAGAATATATAACACACATGGGCACTTTTATATTTATATTTATACCCATTTAATAATTTGAAATCCAGAATTTTACCAACATTCTCCTTGAAAATGTATGGTCACATCATTTTAAAACATAACTTCCATATCTCTCTATAAGTACACACATAAATCTATATTCAAATTAGTGAGTTGTTCAAGTCACTTGTATAAATTGCCACACACAAAGCCAAGGTTGGTGAACAATCAAGAAATGGATTGATCCTAGAGCTCCCAAACATTTTATAAATAATCATCTGATGGAATAATTCATTCTCATATCTCATATCTACCATTTATTCCAGTCCTGGTATACAAACCTCCCTTAATCACAATCACTTGTTTCACTAATAATCAAGCAGTAAAGTCTTGTATTGTTGCAGGATTTCGGGTGATTAAATATAATGACTAAAGAAACATTAAGAAGAAACAAAGTCTTTAAACTTTTCTTTACTGGGAGAAGTCCCCAAATAGAAAGAAATAAACACAGAGGCTAGGCAGAAGGACAGAATACCTTATTTCATTGGGAGCTCCAATTCAGTCCTCAATATGCCTCATCTAAAACCCCATTTTTCAAAGTTTCTTAAAAAGTGCCCTGTTGCAGAGTGGCCTGCTCTTCTATCCATGACCCTAACCACCAAAATGATGTGAAAAACAGAATCAATTAAGTCTGGTCAAAGTGAATCAAAGAAAGCAAGTAGGTTGATAATTTATCAGAATATTCAGAAAGCCAAGACTGCATTCTGCCCAGAGAAAAACAACACCTGAAAATACTTTCTCTCTGAAGCTGCTTACTTAGGTAGCTGAGAATTCAAAGGTAGGGCCCAGTCTAAATCTACAGTCACACACAGACATCCTCTGTACTATGTTCTCACAAGCCATATGGTACTAACAATTCTGCCAAGGACAGAACCTGCCAAATGTACCACAAGACAGACTAGACAATTTAGAGACATAGAGATATGGGCATTTGTTGAACAAATCATAATAGCTAATAAGTTTTAATTAAGATTTCAGAAATGGAGACCCACAGAAAAAGAAAATTTTACTCAAGGAATAACAATCCAAAATTGACAGTTCGTTTATTTTAAGAGATTAGTTTGCTGTGTTCATCTGTGGATAAGGTTTCTACAAAGAAAAATACAAGAAAAAAAATTATGAAATTTATTTTAGGATACTATACTTTCAAGTTATAAAGAAGTCACATGTGAGTTTGTCCTTTTCAACTACAACTTGAAATGCATGTTAAACATAGATTTAAGCTAGACAAATAACTCAAACTAAATTTTACTCTATATACTCTATAAACAAACCAAAACTAGAATGTCCTCAAAGAATTAAGTTGGTGATTAAGAGAAATTTGAAAATTAAAGAGGTTGAAAAGTAAAATTCAGGATCTTAGTATGAAAAAAGGATCCCCACAAAGACTGATTGAATCCTAACCACTATATATTATAATCAGCAGACACACTATAAAGGGTAGAATGAAAAAAGATTCACCAAAGATGTTCTATAATATATTAGGCACATACAGGACTTGGCTTGTAGAAATAAAAGAAACCATAAGGCTGGGGCTAGCCTAGGATGGACTGTGGTTCAATACCCCAGCATCCCCTATGGTCCCCCAAGCCAGGAGCAATTTCTTTTTTTTTTGTTTTGGTTTTTTGTTTTGTTTTGTTTTGTTTTTTTTTGGGCCACACCTGTTTGATGCTCAGGAGTTACTCCTGGCTAAGCACTCAGAAATTGCCCCTGGCTTGGGGGGACCATATGGGACACTGGGGGAATCGAACTGCGGTCCTTCCTTGGCTAGTGCTTGCAAGGCAGACACCTTACTTCTAGCGCCACCTCACCGGCCCAGGAGCAATTTCTGAGCACATAGCCAGGAGTAACCCCTGAGCGTCACAGTGTGTGAACCCAAAAAAAAAAAGAAAAGAAAAGAAAAAAAAAAAAAAGAAAGAAGGAAGGAAGGAAGGAGGGAGGGAGGGAGGGAGGGAGGGAGGGAAGGAGGGAGGGAGGGAGGGAGGGAGGAAGGAAGGAAGGAAGGAAGGAAGGAAGGAAGGAAGGAAGGAAGGAAGGAAGGAAGGAAGGAAGGAGGAAGGAAGAAGAGAAGAAGAAGAAAGAAAGAAAAGAAAGAAGAAAGAAAGAAAGAAAGAAAGAAAGAAAAGAAAGAAAGAAAGAAGAAAGAAAGAAAGAAGAAGAAAGAAAGAAAGAAAGAAAGAAAAGAAAGAAAGAAAGAAAGAAAGAAGAAAGAAAAGGAAGGAAGGAAGGAAGGAAGGAAGAAGGAGGAAGGAAGGAAGGAAGGAAGGAAGGAAGGAAGGAAGGAAGGAAGGAAGGAAGGAAGGAAGGAAGGAAGGAAGGAAGGAAGGAAGAAAGGAAGAAAGAAACCACAAGGTAAGCAAATCTAATAAAAATATAAACCTAAAGACCATTTTTGAAGAACTAAAAGGGTCACAGAAATTCCCCTGGTAAGGGAATGCCAATCTTCCACAAGTGTTTGCACACACAAAATCTGATAACAGTAAGCAGATGATTAACTACCCTGGTCCTTAAATATTCTAATCTTTAAAAAAAAATGGAGATGTCTGGGGTGTCTTTGCTTCTAAGATTCTAAGGATTAAATCTAAAAACTTAAGTCAAGAAGAGAAAAGAACTATGCATACCAGCTCTGTCTGAACACATTGATTAGGGGCTGGAAGTGAAAGAACAGCAGAGCTGGCAAAGAGGGAAGGAAGCCAAAAACGACAGGTTACCTCAGAACCATGGGGCAGGGTCAGCAAACGGGAAATACGGACTCAAGTCAAATGTAGCAGGAAGAGACAAGTTTCACCAATGCACTGTCTTTAAAGACATGGGTAAACACAAAACAAAAATCTTGTCTTCCCAAAATCCTTTCAATTACAGATGATAATGCACCTAGCTGTTTCCTCAGACTTCAACCAAGGGCTGATGAACAAACGCCTTTTGGGAGGGGAGCTCCATCTGCCACTCATATCTCTATGACCACTCTCTGCAGGAAGTAGCCAGATGACCTTGGCACCAACTATGATCTCCTGAGCAGTTGGAGCCCCCTGTTAAAGAGGAGGAAATGACATAGCCATATAAACACAAGAGGAAAATAGTAAGGGCATGATTAGAAAGGATGACCCTAGAGGGAAATTCCTGAAGAATCAGCCCAGGATCTGTAGTCAGGCAGAATATACAGATCTTCCTTTCAAATAATCTGCTCTTCCTCTGCCCCTTTGTCTTCTCTCCTTTATATCTTAAGCCCAATGCAGGGCTTTAAAGAATATAAGTGGTTTTCCTTTCCCAGGCTTTCTATTTTAGGATATTACATTCTCCAGCTTCCTTTCCATTTTTTAAATAAAATTTCAACTGATTTTGGCAAAAGTAAACAGATTTAAAAAAAAAAACTAGTCAAGTGCAGGAGCTATGCAGGGCATGAGGTCACTCTGTTAGAAAGGATAACACTTTGCAGAAAGATCCTAAGAGGATCTTTCTGCATCCTCTCTGCATCTTGCCCTTCCCTTCTAGATGTCTGGACACTTCTAGAGGATGTCTGGCCAGCCACTTCCTTGCTTTTGGAAGAACCTATGCTCTCTTTCAGTGTTAGCCTCACTAAATATGGCCACACCTCACATCCTAGTTTTCTTAATAGTTTGACTCACAAAATTGTATATGGGAGTTGTGAAAAACTTGGCAATGGTAAAAGGTTTCTACAACACAAGTAGAAAGGAATTTAAAATCAACCCTGTAAGGAATCCAAGGTAGTTCTGCCAGCATTTACTTACCTACATTGAATTTCTCGGGGAAAAAGCGCCTGTGGATGGGAAAGGGGCTTAAGAAAGTTTCTTAGGAAACCCTACTCTACACTGAGAACTGTCCTCAGAGAACTTAAGAGCAGAAAACTCAAAGCCTGTGAGAAAAAGAAAGGGTGTGAAGTCACAGCACACTCAATGCTCAAGGAAATGTGAGATTTACTAACCAAATAACGCTCAAAACCCAAAGAAAGAATTCCAGAGCTCCTAAATTTTGCATAGATAACAGTCAAGGCCCAGGACACCTGCACTGCTGTTCTCTCTCATACCCACAGAGAAATCCCAGGAAAACTGCAATAAAAACTAAGCTTCTCTTTGACATCCCCTCTTTCCTTGGAGTCGCCACTCCTGCCCCCAAGCTGAACTCATTTCAGCCTAGAATACTCTAGAACAAAATTCTTTCTTCCAGCCTCAACCTTTTGAGAGGAAAGTGGTTTTGCTCTTGTAGAAAGGGGAGAATCCTAGGTCTGTAACACTATAGTGACAGATGAATTTCCTCAGGATCCCTCTTTTACACATCCCAGACACCCCCCCCCTTCTAGAATAGATCTAACCACACTAATCACACTCTTCCTCCAAGACACCAAATTTGTAGCCTGATTCATGTTTTTTGTAAAGAAAAGAAAAACTCACAGGTCTTGATCCTGAAAAAACATTATGATGGTAAATATTTAATTGCTTATAAGTTCATTTACATGTAAACATTAAAAATCATCAGATATCATGTCACACCACAGAGACAGACTGGCACACACAAAGAAAAAGAACAACCAGCTCTGGCAGAGCTGAAATATGGACAGCTCTGCATTTGCTAGCCGATTGCCAGAGGTCACATAGGAAGTGAGTGACAGAGCTTGATTCCAATGCTTATACTATACCACTTCATTTCTTTTATCTCCACACTCAAACCATTCGGAGTTCTAGTTAGAAGTGTGAACAACCCAATTCACACAAACACACACACAACACATACACACACATCAACATGAAAAATAGAGTAAGAAAAAGAATCAAAAGGAATAAAGGGCATATTAACCTTGTAGGTTTCCTGAAAGGAGCTCTCTGTGTAGAATATTGTATCTTAAGAATTTTCTTTTGTTGTTTCTGGGCCATATATGGTGATGCTCAGGGATTACTCCTGGTTCTGTGCTCAGAAACCATTCCTGCCAGGCTGCCAGGGATCAAACCCAGGTTGGCTGCATGCAAAGCAAATGCCCCACCCACTATGTATCATTCTGGCCCACTTAAAAAACCTTCCTTAAGCCCTTTTCCCACTCACATGTGCTTTTCACCTGAGAAATTCAATATAATTAAGTAAATGCTGGCAGAGAGGATATGAGAACAGAAAGTTAAGGTTAACTGTGATTTTGTGTTGTTGTACAATGCACTAAGCATCAAAGTAGATAAAAATCATTCATTTACATTACAAATAAAATGTAATATATCATATATATAATAAAAATATTCAATAAACCATTATATATGGCAATCACAAAGGAATAATTTTGGCAGGACCTTGGCATATTGGGTCTTGGAAAATTGATCTTTAGCCACTTCAGTCGCAAGACAAAGCAAATTGCAGTACAGAATTCAAGGAAGAATTCAAAGGACAACCACCAGAAAGAGGACTCTAATTAGTCTTATGAAAGTATGCTTCATGGGTGTATCTCTTAGGTCAAGTAAATTTCCTTTCTAATCTCCCCATTGTTTAATATGCCTGTGCAAAAACAAAAACAAAAAAACCTTCCAATACAAAAAAAAAAAACTTGCCACATCTGCTCCCTCTTTTTCCTTTCTTCTTTTAATTTTATTTTTATAAAAAGGCTCCTGTCTTTTTCAGAGAACCTTAGAACTTGAATCATTTTGTTCTGCCTCATATTTATATGTCTTTCTACAAAATTGAAAAAATAAATAAAAAGTGTTGATGGGACCCAGGGGCAGGTGTTTTCAGGAGTATTGAGTGGAAAATAAAAGGATATATCTAAATACCCAAGCCAAAGTCAACAATAATAAAATCAAGAGAACCAAATTCTAACAAGCTAGTCACAAAATGGACCTGTTACATTAGTAGTCCAGGGAGCTAAAGGTAGAGGTCTGGAATGCATGCTGGGAATTCTGGTGGAGAGAGGTCAAAGTAGTGGTGGGAATGGCCCTAATTCATTGTCACTAAATGCCTGAAATACAACTGTGAAAGACTTGTAATTCACAATGGTCTCAATTAAAAAAAATTTTTTTTAGATATCTGATATTTTGTTTTATTTTAAATTTTGGTTTGCCCCTATTTTTTAATTTATTCATTTAAAGAAAATGTATCACATAGTTGACATAACTAATTATATTTGTTTCTAGATGACAGAAAGTGACGTTATTTAAAAAGAGAAAGAAAATAGAAAAACTAAAGAATATGAAAGAAAAGAAGGAAGAAAAATTTCATTAGCAAGTATATTCATGAAAATTATTGTGTCACCAATAAAGTCATTAATACAATAGCAGAAGGCTTAGTAAGCTCCTTTCTTTTTTAAGATAGGAGATACACTAAAAAAAAGATGTGTGTGTGTGTGTGTGTGTGTGTGTGTGTGTGTGTGTGTGTGTGGTAGTTGCTGTTATTGTTTGCATAGGCACAGCAAAATATGGAAAAAATAGAAAGGAAAAACCTTTGGCCTAAAAACAGAGAGACCTTACCCATGAAGTATTCTGGCATAAAACCAACTTCACACTCCAGGCATACTAGGCTGTCTAACCCCTTAGTCATTCTCGATGGTTCCAGTAAGAGCTTTTCACCATCATGGTTGTTGCTGTCAGGTTTCTTCCCTGGCAGTCTCCCAGTCCCTGGTGCCATTGCCGAAACTTTATTCACATGAGGACAGGGAAACCTGTGCCTGGGTAGACAACAGGAGGCTCCAGACCTAACACCCTCAACAGAGCTCACACAGGGCCAAGGGACATCCTTCCCACTCCAACCTCCCCACAGCACCATCTGTAATAGATATAATATCAATTTCATGATATAGACTCCCCAATACAGTGCTCATTACTATATCACTTGGTTTTTCAGACTTGAAAATTATGATTGTTTTTTAAAAATGCTCTATACACAACCTAATCTATGAAGCCTTTCTTCAGTAAGGTTCACCCTCACCAACCATGATTAGCCTAAAAAAGAAACAGAAAACATTTACATCAGATTTGCCAGCTTTACAATTTTTTTCTTTTAAAGTGTTCTGTCCCATATCACCTATCAAATGTAACCTATGGATCAATTCTCTGTGTCTGCTGATGTATTTGCATGAGTGTATATATTCACCATATCAATGTCAGTCTAATTAATTCATCTGTAATAGATACGTTTATGTTGTACAGTGGTCTCTCTCCTATCATAAATAACCATTCCTTCCCCCTTTTTGCTTACCACATTACAAACCCATTTCTAGCCCTCTGTGGTATTTCCCCACATTTAACCTTTTTACCCTCAGTCCTTAACTCCTCATGAAGCTGAACATTCTCCCCACCCCAGCCAGATGCCAACTCACTCCCAAAGTAAAAAGATTCCAGCATGAGAAGAAACTGACACCTGCGGCTATTGATTTTGTTTTCTGATGCCCCTCTTCTTTCACCCCACCCCCACTATGGACTTCTGCTTGCTACAAGATTCAATTGTTGAGAAGTTCCCCATTGGAGGACATTTTCTGATATGTGACTTCTGGGAGCCATTTTCCTTAGACTGCGCAAAACCAAATCACAGGTTGAAGCTGCGCTCCGGCTCTTACCCCTCCCCCGACTATTTCTAAAGACTTAAAGGGTACATATACATCTCCTTTGAATATCCCTATAGATGCATCCCTTTAATAAGCATAAACTTTATTAAATATCTTCTTATGTAGCGATTATTTCTCCCATCCTAAGGAGCTGTTTAGCATGGAATCCTAGTCGATAAGTCTCTGTTTAGAGTTCAAGTAAGGAAAAGGTTATGGGGATTGTTGGTCTTCATACTTCTGCCCGCGCATGCACCAGTAATACCTTGTGGCATTGTTCCTTTTTGCATAGGCATATTAAAATGGGAAGTTTACATATGCAAACAAGTTCTTATCTAATAGAGATAGGAATGCACAAAATTTTACACCCTGAACACTTGGCATAGTGATTTGGCTTAGACTTCAGTAGATCGGACATTGACCATACACCCCTGAACCATGGGTATCATCTACAGAAACAATCATGGTTTCCAACACTATCACCAGGAATAAAAATTCTAGCAAGAAAGGCCCTACACCACCATGGCACCAACTTACTCCAAAGAGGGTTCTTATGACACCCTGATGATTTAGTAACAGCAACAGTCTGCCTTTAGGGCAGGATTCTCTACAATGCTACCTAATGGTGAGACAAAGCCAGAAGATGCTACACATTACCAGGACTTCGATATAGGATCTGTACAGAAACTAGGATATAGATTAGATAGATAGATAGATAGATAGATAGATAGATAGATAGATAGATAGATAGATAGATAGATAGATAGATAGATAGATAGATAGATCATTTTTTTAAAAAAAAGAAGTCTGCTTAAGTTGGGGGTTCTCTACACTAACAGCAAAGAAGGTTACTGTACAGAGCTTTTTCATTTAAGATCATAATCTTTCCCCCTTGGGGATCTCCTGAGACTGGGATGCCAGAGGTACAGACAGCTTCTCAGCTACCAACCTCTCAAATAGCCACTAAGGAATCAGTTTGCTGCAGTGGCAGATAACAAGGTGTTTGCACACACACAACAGCCCTAAGGGAGGAAGAAAGGGATGACCAGGCTCTAGAGCAGTGACACTCCACTTGGGGAAAGTGTAGATCTTCCCAGAGTAGGTGGTTTTGCTCTCTGAGATGATACAATTGGGTGGGGTGGCAGGAAGGAACCTCTGCAGCAATGGAGGAGAAGAAGGTACTTTGTGTTCCTTTGCTTTAGAAGGTACATTTACAGGGGGAAAGGCAATGAATTTTTTTAATTTTTAACAAAATTTCTTATTGAGTCACTGTGATACAAAGTTTCATTGATACAGTTTCAGTCAAACAATGTCCTACACACATCCTTTAACCGGTTGCACATTTCCCACCCATGTCCCATTTTCCTCCTGCCTTCCTCCACCTTCCCCCTGCCTACCTCCATGGCAGAAGTTATCCTTCTCTCTCTCCCTCTCCTCTCTCTCCCTCTTATCTCTCATCTCTCTGTCTCTCTTTCACTCTCTCTTTCATTCTCCCTACTTTTCTTTTTTAGACACTGTGGCTTGCAATACTATTTCTGAAGGAGCATCATGCATATCACTTTACTTCCTTTCAGCCCCAGTTCTTGTTCAGAGTAATCATTTCCAACTATGAATGATTTGTTTTCCTGCAAAGGAGGCAGTAGGCAGATGCATGTGGGACCCTCTGGGCCAGTAAAACAAGCTTTCTCTCTGAGGCTCAGACCAACCAACAGCATAACAGCAGCACTGCTAGTGTGCTGAGCAGGAAGTGCCACCAAATGTCAACACAGCAACAAAAAAAAAAAAATAGGGACCCCCCCCTGGACAAAAAGGAAGTAATCTTCAGTAAGATGCTAAAGCCTACATGCAGCCTACTTATGTTCTCCCAAGCCTTTGTATTTATTGAGCTTTTTTCTATCTCTCCTCAGAGTAATTCTCAACTTCTCTCCTACCTTGAAAACTCAGCTACCTTTTCTAAACCAATCTGAATTCTACTTATAACAATTATCACATAAATTACAATTTTAGACACCAACAAAGCTTGGAGTTATTTTGGTTCATTTCTAAAATCTCCCAGAATAGGGAACAATGCTTGCATTTGGATGGAAAATCTCTCCCTCCAGAGGATTCATAGTAGTTCTATAAAGTCAACAGGAAATTGGAATTAGGAAATACCTAACTTTTACACCTCAAGAAAACACACAGAGAGAAGTTCCCTCTGAGCTTCTAGTTAGCAGATTTTATCAGACAGTCAATAAATAACTTCATTTTGTGTCTGTTTCCGTTCAAATAATACTGTTGACTCACTGATAATAAATTTGAAGCCTATAGCCCCATGACTCATTCCTGAGTAAAGCTCATCTAACACATGAACCTTCTGCATAAGGTACGTTGCACATTTCTTGCATTTAAGGACCAACTTCAACCATCTGCCAGAGAAAGCATTTTAAGTGTCATAAATCATCCATAGAAAGGAAGAATGTGAAAAGTATGACATAAATAGATCTTCCAAAGGTTCTTTTTGTTTGTTTTATTTTTTATTTTTAATGATATCTTTATTTAAACACCATGATTACAAATATGTTTGTAGTTGGGTTTAAGTCATAAAAAGAGCATTTCCCCCTTTACCAGTGCAACATTCCCACCATCAATGTCCCCCATCTTCCTTCTACCCCATCACCTGCCTATATTTGAGACAGGCATTCTATTTCTCTCACTCACTACAATTGTCAGGATAGTTGTTAGTATAATTATTTCTCTACTACTTTAAGAAATTCTATGCTGGGGCCGGAGAGATAGCACAGCGGTGTCTGCCTTACAAGGAGCCAGTCCAGGACCTAAGGTGGTTGGTTCAAATCCCTGCATCCCATATGGTCCCCCGTGCCTACCAGGAGCTATTTCTGAGCAGATAGCCAGGAGTAACCCCTGAGCACTGCCGGATGTGGCCCCAAAACAAACAAACAAACAAAAACAAAAAACAAAAAAGAAATTCTATGCCACAAAACAAGAGAACCTGGAAGAAATGAATAAATTCTTGGACTCTTATTTATAATCTTCCGTGGTTGTACCAGGATGACCTAGCATATCTAAACAGACACATCACTATTGAGGAAATTAAAATGGTAATCAAAAGTTTTCCAAAAAACAAAAGCCCAGGCCCAGATAAATTCACTAACGAATTCTTTCAAACCTTTCAAGAGGACCTACTACCAATACTTTTCAGGCTCTTCCAGGAAATTGAACAAACAGAAGCACTCCCAAATAGTTTTTATGAAACTAACATCACCCTAATACCAAAATATGAGAGATGCTGCCAAAAAATAAAACTACATACCAGTATTCCTGATAAACATAGAAACAAAGGTTCTTTATTTACAGTGAGCTATGTGTGGCAAAGAAAGTGAGGGTCTCAGCTGAGGCCATGATTTTTTTCTTCTCTAATGCATGTTTACAAATAACCATAATCATGAGTAATGATTGGGATCTGTTAATAAATATAATAAGTATATAAATTTATAAGTTTGGTATTTAAAAATCATAGGGCCTGGAGAGATAGCACAGCGGTGTTTGCCTTGCAAGCAGCCGATCCAGGACCAAAGGTAATTGGTTCAAATCCCGGTGTCCCATATGGTCCCCGTGCCTGCCAGGAGCTATTTCTGAGCAGACAGCCAGGAGTAACCCCTGAGCAATGCCGGGTATGGCCCAAAAACCAAAAAAAAAAAATCATAAAGACCATATGTATTTCCAGTGCCAAATACAGCCTGAAATGTGTTGGTCATGAGCAAAATCAGTCATGTTTGATTACTTTGTGAAAGCAAGAAAAAGTATGTGAGTGAGTGAATGGAAGAGTAAATCTGAGCACCTGGGGGAAAGGAGTTTAAAAATGTAGTTTCATGAGTGGAAGATTGGTGAGTGTGTGAGCTAGAGAATATAATATTTTGCATGAGTGTGTAAATGAGTGAACATGAACACTGTATATGGACCAATGAGTGTACAAACAAGTTGAGTGTGAACAGTGAGTATATGAGATTTTGTTTGTTTGTTTTGGTGACATACCCAGAAATACTAGGTTATTCCTGGCTTTGTACTCAGAAATTATTCCTGACAGTACTCAGGAGATCATATGGGATACCAGGGATCAAACCCAGGTCAACCACGTGCAAGGTAAATGCCCTACCTGGTATACTATCGCTCCAGCCCTTGAACAGTATTTGAACAGTGAATGATGGGAAGTGAATGAATAAGATTTATTTATACCTGGTGTGTGACTGGCAAACCAGAATGCACCTCCAACACATAAACTGAAACTGCAGTACCTTAGGCAATTTTGGGAGACTGAGATGAGAAAGAACATAAAGTTCTTCAATTCCCAAAGCAGTCTAGAGAACAGACTTCAGTGTGACTGACAATCTACTTGGGTAAAAGAAAGGTAACACTGGAAAGGGGAGATGAAAGGTCCTTTGTGCAGTGCTAAAAAGGGATCCCAGGATTCTGGGGGTTCACCAAGGAGGGAAAGAGGAACTGGAAGATGCAAGAATTTGGAGTGGGAGCATTGATGCTTTTGCTGGCCCTATGTCATTGTAAGTTGCCTGTCCACAAACTAACCAAATGTGGTGGTACAGCCAGGCTCAGAACCACAACACTAGGCATTAAGACAGTTCAGACAAAAGAACCCTATCACAGATTGTGCCTTTTAAACAAATACATGAAAATAGATGAAAATTAACCTTAGACTATCACAAAAGTAGTTTTCTGTTTGCTTTATTCTTTCTTTCCTTTCATTTTTTTTTAATCTTAGGGTCACAGCAGGCCTTCTGCAGGCAAAGCATGTGTTCCAACCCATGGAGCTATTCTCTCTGGCCCCATTAACTATTCTTCTATCAAAAGACACAAGTATAATGGCAATGATATATTACCTAATACATTTTTCATCAAAAGGAAAACTATAAATTTCAAAGCAACCAAAAGCCACTCTGTTCTATAGATCAACCATTGTCATATCAAATATCTACTGATAGGGGGCTGGAGCGGTAGTGCAGGGCAAAAAGTGTCTGCCTTGTGTGCGCTAGCCTAGAACAAAACCCAGTTCGATCCCCCGGTGTCCCATATGGTCCCCCAAGCCAGGAGCAATTTCTGAGTGCATAGCCAGGAGTAATCCCTGAGTGACACTAGGTGTGGCTGAAAAAAAAATCTCCTTATAAACAAAGTGATGCATGCTATTCAAAAAAATCAAGTGCCCTAGTCTCTCACTAATAATATAGACAATAATTCATCACCTATGTCATAAACCTTAAGTGCCTTAGGCACATAAGACAGTTTTGAACACCAGCAAAACTCCTGGAAGCAAAAGTAAACAAGTAAACCTTTTCAAAGTTGACACTTAAAAAATGAAATTCTGGGGAAAAGCGCTTCTTTGCCTTGAATGCAGTTGATCCTGGTTTAAGCCCAGTACCTATAGTATACTGAGCCACTATGGGTGTGGCCTGAACATCTTCATTTAATTCATTTCATGGTTTGCATTAAATAAATTCTGGGCCAGAGAGATAGCACAGGGGTTAGGCACATGACTTGTATCAGCCAACTTTGGTTCAGTCCCCTTCACCTGGTGTGACCCTGGAAGCTCCTGAGATAACCCAGGCAATCTTCTAGACCTCACCTATAGGCCCTCCCAAAATGATTTTCTCAGATTTTTGTCAAAACTTCTCAGGCAGTTGTGTGAACAGGGTATATGGTATAACTCAAAGAAGAATTACCTGTAAAAGTTGTGTAATATGCCTAAATTTGAAAAGCCTTTTCTGAGCCTTTTACCTTGAGCCTAAAACCATCTTCTTCTCATCTTCCATCCAAATGGAAATGTGTGAGAAATTGACTATGAAATTAAATCCTTCCTAAATCTAAAGATTCTAAAATCTTCAGACTTGTGTTCTTGGATCTTGGCTAATACTTAGGCTGTTTTAAACATGCCCCAAATAATCATAACTGTAGCTAACTTGCTAAATAACATAAACAACTAAAATTAATATATATGATTTTTAAAAGATTTACCACTAATAAAGAGAAAAATACATATGCTAAATACCCCCAAATAAACTACTAACAACTGAACTATTAGAAAGTAATATTGTTCTAAAATTTTATCTATAAAATTACTAAAATCCAATATACATATGTATATACATATATACTCATATACTATTTTAAGAAAACTGGAGGACTACACATAAATATACATGCAATGATTAACCTATTTTCAGATTGTGATTTGTTACCACCAATTTGCCTGTGAGAAGAGAATCACTCAAATCTCACTGTTATATTTAAAACAAGAGCTGTGCATAAAATAAAATAATACAATGTTCTTTGCAAATCTGTCATCCAAGAATTACACTCCATCCTTGAAAACTGGTGATGCAAAGAAATGATATAATATTCTATATTCCAAACATATATATAAAACCACCCATTTCAAGAACATGCCTACATGCATATAACAATATGCATTGTCACACAATGGTACCATGCATTACCTTATATACATCACATTCTTTGGAGTCTCTGCAAGCAAGACATGTCTGAACATCTACCACCATAATAATCTGCACTGACACACCACATTGACAAATTTCTCTTTTATTAGCCTTTTTAAATTTCTTTATTTAAACACCCTGGGTACAAGGTTGTTCACAATAGAGTTGTTCTTTTTCTTTCCACAGATAAAAGTTATTCGGTCAAACTATGTGCAACCATCCTTCATCAGTGCACAATTGCAGTCACCTTCCTGCCCTCCTTCCTCTCTGCCTCTGGGGCAGACATTTCTCTTTGTCTATCTGTCTCTGTCTTTCTCTTTTTCTCTCTATCTTGCTCTTTCTCTTCTACCCTTTTAGACACTATGTTGTGTAATATTGTTACTGAGGGGTATCATGCCTATCACTTTATCGCCTTTCAAGCATCCAATTTTGACAATGACAAATTTCTAATTAAGTAGTGGTATCTGATTCCTTCAGCACACAAGCCCAGTCAACTTGCTCAAAAGTGGTTCTTAATTGCTGCTTCAGAATGAATGCCCAGTGAAGACAAGGTGGCTACCAACACACTGCAGGCTCAGTTGCCTCCCCAGCATACCCCTGCCCACTTTCCTTGTTAGAACTTTGCATCTAGTGTAATGGTCTTAAAACTGGCACCTCGGGGCCAGGAAGGTGGCGCTAGAGGTAAGGTAACGCCTTGCAAGCGTTAGCGTAGGACGGACCGCGGTTCGATCCCCTGGTGTCCCATATGGTCCCCCCAAGCCAGGGGCGATTTCTGAGTGCATAGCCAGGAGTAACCCCTGAGCGTCAAATGGGTGTGGCCCAAAAACCAAAAAAAAAAAAATGGCACCTCACCTATGGATTCCTGGAAGATAAAGGACCTAATCTGGTGTTGTGTATGTAAACATTTTATGGGATTATTATATTACTGACCCTACCCTGATCAGTGATTGTGCCTTACCCTAGGGTGTGACCTGGCATTCTGCCCCCACCCTAGGGTGGTACCTGATTCTGCTTCCACCCTTGGGTGGTATCTGATTCCACCATTGGGTGGTACCTGATTCTGTGGGATATAAACAAGGGTCTGTGGAAGGCAAGGGGCTTTTGGCTGGAACTGATGCTGAGGCTTTGTCCACCAAATAAAGCTAATATTTCCACAAGCCTGACTGTCTGTGAGCTGTTTACCCACCGCTTCACCTCAGAACCGCTGGCTGAACAGGGTGGCAGACGCGTGCTCCGAGCTGGAGGGGAAAGACCTCATCCTCCATCCCTCCATCAGTCAACGTCTTCAGGGGCTGACTTGCAACATCTGGGAACTCCACATTTTCTTCAGGAATACTGTTACTTTGGTTTTGTATTTCATGAAAATGTAAAAGGTTATTTCTAGCACTCCAGATATACGCCTATAATGTTGCACTACCACCCAAGAAAGTATTTATGTATAAAATTACTTTCTAATTTTATAGAATTGTGCCACTCCCAGGGCTAATCAATAAAACAACATTAGAAAATGAGTGAAGACTGGATGATATAATGTGGTTTGGATTTGGGGAAGAGGTGCTGGTGGGAAAGAATGGTCCTTTCAAGGTACTCTCAGTAAGGGCTGCAACAAGCTCTGAGTCAAGCCATCACTGCAGTATACAGAAAGTAAAACAGACCTGAAGCCTTAATCATCTCATCAAATCAATTGTGGCAATTAGATATTACAATGTTTTAATTGTTAGGTTTGAATTTTTTAAGTTGAATGTCTTGAAGTGTAGCTTCTAACAAAGTAGAAGCAGCTTATATTTGTAGATAACAATAAAACTTAAGTTAACATGGGGCTCTAAGTATGTAAGAAACTTTTTTTTCTCAAGAGGCTGATCTATTTCAATATAGTACAGACAAATCTATAGGGCATGCCAACCTGCTCTCACTCTGAAACATGAAATACCCAATCTACCCTAATACTCCCACCCACCCTCATTATGAAACAGCAGGAGAGAAGGGGCTTTGGTTTATAAATCTCTCCTCATTGGAGGCAACTGACCCAACTAATGTGGTCTGTGTTCAAAGGCATCAACAAAAATCCATATTCTATTTAGTTATTGATTACATGGATTCATATAAACCAAGCCCAAACTGTATCCCTATAAACATTACCACTATACAAACTAATTTACAAGAATCTCTCTCAAGGGCTGGAGTGGTGGCACAGAGGTAGGGCATTTTCCTTGCACATGGCTGACCTAGGACAGACCGCAGTTTGATCCCCCAGCATCCTATCTGGTCCCCCAAGCCAGGAGCGGTTTCTGAGTGCATAGCCAGGAGTAACACCTAAGTGTCACTAGGTGTGACCCAAAAAAAGAAAAGAAGAAAGAAGAGGAAGAAGAAGAAGAAAGAAGAAAAAGGGAAGACGAAAAGAAGGAAGAAGATGAGAAGAAGAGAAGACAAAGATGAAGAAGAAGAAGAAGAAGAAGAAGAAGAAGAAGAAGAAGAAGAAAAGAAGAAGAAGAAAAAAAAAAAAAAAAAAAGAAGAAAAGAAGAAGAAGAAAAAAGAAGAAAAGAAGAAGAAGAAGAAGAAGAAAAAAGAAGAAGAAGAAGAAAAGAAAAGAAGAAGAAGAAGAAAGAAGAAGAAGAAGAAGAAGAAGAAGAAGAAGAATCTCTCAAGACAGTTCCAAATTACTAGTGATATAAGAAGAGCAATGAGTTCTTACTCTGCTGTCCAAGGTCTAGGTCTTTGAACAAGTTACTTAATCATTCTCATTTTCTAGTTACAAATTAGAAGGAAGAAACTGATGGTTCTAGACTAGGGGATGCATTAATTAAATATAGGATGCTGCTGCCATATGATTAGCAATCCTACTTTTGGGTGTCTAGCCCCAGGCCTTAAAAATCATTCACTCAAAAGGACATGTGCACACCATTATTTATTGTTGCACTTAGTACAATAGCTAAGATATGAAATCAAACTAGGTGTCCAAACATAATGAATGGATTGTGAAGATGTGGTACATCTTCACAGTGGAATATAGCGTATACACTTTGCAGCTACAAGAAACAATTAAGCCATGCAATTTGCTGCAACCTGGTTGGAACTGGAATATATGTTGAGTACAGTAAGCCAGAAGAAAAAGACAAACATTTGATGATCTCACTTATCTGTGGTCTATAGTATAATTGGATGGAAAAAAATGTAATAAAGTAAAGCAGAGATGCCTAGATCATCCTTGACCTCAGAGCTTAAGGAGAAGGAAAGAGAAGGAAAGAAACCAAGGCAGGAAGGTAGAAGATGAGAGAGAAGTAATGGAGAACAGAGGTTGGGGCTTCCATTACATTGGTAATGTGGGAAGTGCTAGTTCTATAAACCCAACACAGACTCAACAATACTGAAAACATAGTAATAGCTAAGCCACAACCATCAAAGTATGCAAGGTGTATGTCAAAGTGGCAGGAAAGGTGGGTTGGGGTACAAAAGGGTGAGGGATAGAGGATGATGGTGAAGGGAGTTGACACTGGTAGTGAAATTGGTGTTGAAGTGTTATGTGACTAAAGCCCAACTATAATAATATTGTGAATCATAGTTCTTTTACTAAGTAAGAAATTAATAAATACATTTTTCAAAATAAGCACAGGATGCTCAAATAGAGCATGCTGGTCATCACTGACTAAATGACAAGGTCAACAGAAACCACAATCAATTGTGCTGCTGGACTTTTGAAAAACAGAAGTATTATATGTCCCTAGATTGCAGAGCTAAAATGCCAAGTAAAGATCTGAGAGGTCTGTGGGCACAGAGAGGATTTGCTGGGAGCAAAGGCATAAACTAGAAATAAGATAAGGCCTCTGTTGGAGGTCCTAGTAGCTTTGCTGAGGACAAAAGGGGAGGGAAATGGGGGTACTGGTGGTGGGAATGTTGCACTGGTCAAGGGGGGTGTTCTTTTTGTGACTGAAATCCAACTATAGTCATGTTTGTAATCAAGGTGTTTAAATAAAGATATGATTAAGAAACAAAAGCCATAAATGTTAATACTATTGTAAGTATATGACCCAAACTGCAATAATTAAATTTTAAAATGACAATTTTATGAAGGGTCAAGTTGGGACAGAATCTTTGTGGAGAACTAGGGGTAGGTAGATTTAAAACATTGTTAACCTGAGTAGAGAGCCAGGGGTAAGCCCTGAGAACCATCAGAACTGAAATCCCCACCCTTCCCCCCAAAAGAAAAGAAGGGTTTAGTTCAAGAAATGCTAATCAGAACTACTAGAGATTGAGTTGGAGATTATGGTGCATATTTTACAGAAGAACCAACATTTTCATAGTGTCTTAAAGCATAAATGCAGCTTCATCAGAGAGTTGGGGGAGAGAAAATCATGGCAGATGGAAGGACTAACTTGACCACAGAAACAAATGATGTGTCATGTTTATAGAACATCAAACAGACAAACTAAAATGCCACAGGGCAGGAGGACAAGAGATAATATTGGCAACATAGATTCAGACAAAGGAACATCTGCTAAAAGACACAGAACTAACTTTCTAAGACAAAACTAACTTTTCAAGCTGAGCTGACAAGTGACACCCATTTCTGAATTTGAAAGGTAATTTTCCTATCCATATGGAGAACAGATTAGAAATGGGAGAGATAGGAAGCAATGCAGAGAAGATTCATGAGGCAATTTGCAGGGCTAAAGTGATAGTATAATGGGTAGGGCACTTCCCTTGCATGTGGTATAACACGATTCAATCTACAACATCCTATACATTTCCCTAAGATCCATCTGGAGTGATCCCTGAATTCAGAGTCACTTAAACCCTAAGTAATTCTGGATGTGGTCCAAAAACAAACAAAAAGCCATTTCCAACAAAAGAGAAATCACAACATGAAAATTCATTTTTCATCCTTTCTAAGCAGTCCCCAAGTGTTAAGGACACTGCTAGAAAAAAGCAGAGAAGGAAGAGAAGCTCCCTATCCTTTCTTTTCTTAGATTTTTTTTCCCCTTTCCCTGACCAGAGTTCTATGATTGGGATTGTCAGCTAGCTATCTCGCTATGTGGCTAAGGCCATGGCTATGGCACCAGAGTCACATCTAACCATACACACCATGTGTTCAAAGAGCTTTACACAAGGCAGATGCCAGTCACAGAAAATGTCACAAGACAGATTGGATCCCAGAAAACATGCCAAGATAGGATTTTCCAACTTTCTGACAAGATTTCAGGCAATCCTGTCACTAGCAGTCATTGGGTCTATGGCAGGGGCCTCCTGAACCCTGCCTTGTGCTACTCCCAGACTGTGTTATAGACAGGCATGAAAGGACATGAGAAAGAAGAAGCCATGCAAAAATCCAGATGAAGAGTCAAAGTACAGCTGGAATATAAATATAATGGCCACTTTGCTGAATGCCAAGTGCTAGCGATCACCTTTTCATCTAATATACTACAACAACTACCATGGCAGTGAATTTCTCTAGAGTGCTAGACATCTCTCTATAAGAGAAGACACCCAAGAGGCATGTGTCAGGAGGTCCAGGTAATAGGCCCTACTTGTCAGGAACTAACACGGATTCTACTTGTGTTGGCATATTCACCAAATTTCAAACATTTCACTTCCAGGATCCTTGTAGATATAATTCAAACCACTGGGATACATGTCTAGCCTTCAAGAGTCCCAGATTTAATTTCTGATACAGAAAGGTTCTCTGAACATTATCTTGAGCAGAACAGTACTGCAATGTCTAAGCTGCACCAGGCCAAGTAAAAGCCAGGAACAGATCTGCCTCCATTGAGAATTACCTGGGAGAGCCAAATAAAAACTATGTTTAAACAAATTTAATGACTTCATTTTTCCTAACAACTGCATTGATGTATTGATGAATCACAGTTTATTTACATATATATTATTGGGGGGGGTTAGATCACAACCAGCAGCGCTCAAGGGTTAGTACTGGTTCTGTGCTTAGAAATCACTTCTGGCAGGCATGGGGTACCCATAAGGGATGCTGGGATTCAATCCACCATTTGTCCTGGATTGGCTGCGTGCAAGGAAAATGACCTACAACTGTGCTACCTCTCTGGCCTCTATATTTTAATTTTTTATTTTAATACCATGGTTACAAGATTATTTATACTACAGTATTTTGTCACAGATACAGTTGCTCATGATTGAGTTACAATTGTACAATGATTAACAACCTTCACCAGTATGCATTTCCCACATTTTCTGCCACCGATGTCAACTGTTTCCCTCTCAATTTCCCTGATGCTCTCTTTCCTTCCACCTAACATTTGCTACCTGCCTCTGGGGCAGGCATTTTACTTCACTCTTCCTTTTCTCTTTTGACACAGTTTCTTTATGCACTATTCTCAGGCAATTGGGTTATTTCCAAATTCTGGCTATTATGAATAGTGCTGCAATGAACATAGGAGTTCAGATGACTTTTCTGCACTGTGTTTTTAGGCTCCTAGGGTGTATTCCCAGGTGTGGCATTGCCCAATTATATAAAAGCTCAATTTCTAGTTTTTGGAGTAATCTCCATGTTGTTTCCCAAAAAAACAAAAAAGAATGAAAAGGATGAACCAATTGACATTCCCACAATGAGAGTCTCTTTCTCTGCATACCCATGCCAGCAGGGGTTGCTCTTGGTCTTTGTGATCTGTGCCAGTCTCTGTGGTATGAGATATCTTATTGTTATAATTTGAATCTATCTGATTATTAATGATATGGAAATTTTTTCATGTACCTGTGGAAAGTATTATGCTGAGTAAAATGAGTCAGAGGAAGAGAGATAGACATAGAAAGGGGGATGAGGAAAGATACTATGGTAATGATACCAAGTGACAAAAGTGAAGAGAGCCAGGAGGACTGATTCATGATACAACACTGTCACAAAGAATAAGAGAATACAGTTAGGGCAGAGACGAGACCACTATGTCAATGATAGTTGGCAATGATCACTCTGGACAAGAAATGGGTGTTGAAAGTAATTAAAGTGATATGCATGATGCCCCTTCAATAAAAATATTGCAAACAACAGTGTCTAAGAGGAAAATTTGTAAGAGTGAGAGAGAAATAAAGAGAGATAAAAATGTCATAGAAGTAGGGAAGGGAGTACAGGAGGAAGGGAGGGATAAAAACTGGGGACATTGCTTGCAGGAAATGTGCACTGGTGAAGGATGTTGGACTATTGTATAACTTAAACTCAATATGAACAACTTTTTAACTTTTTATTTCACAGTGAATTGATTAGGGTATTTATTTTTAAAAATAAAATAATGCAAAATTTTTACTGAATAAAAATAAAAACATATTGAAAAGTTTCATTCTATATATATTCATATGTTATATGTTTATATGCTATATGTTTATACATATTTATTCAAGAACACAAACTATTTTTGAGAGAATGTTTAACTTGTTTATTTGCATTGTTGAGATCCATTCTAAAAATTTTGGGGGGTTATGACATTTTTGTAATCCAGAAAAGGCCTGGAAACCATTGTCAAAACCATAACACCTAATTATCTGATACACATTTTGTTACATCTTTAAATAACATTACAGATCTATTAATCAATGAACTCTAGCACAACACATAGAAAAAAAAACACACTAAAAAGCATGGCAAATGGGGAAATAATGCAGGACAACAACATGCATAGATAATTAAGATGGCAGCTCTGTTGACCCAAAAACTGCCAACCACCTAATTAACTTCTCAGTTAAGGAGTTTAGAGAAGAAATATGGAGGATGTTCACAGAAATCAAAGAAAGCAGGCTGAACAAACCAAAAATAAAAATTAAGATAATATGAATAGAAATCAGAAAACTCCAAACTCAAATAAAAGGAAAGAAAAACACAGTCGATGAAATGAAAACCTCACTGGAAAGCCTCTCCAACAGAGGAACAGCAACTAAGGAAGGAATCAGTCAGCTGGAAGATGAGATAAATAATAACTCTATACAACAGAAGAGATTGGAAATGAGCCTTAATGCAAACAATCACAAAATGGATAATATCCTTAAAGAATGTGAATAGACAAAAATAGAAGTCTTTGATAAACTCAACAGGAACAACATAAGAATCATTGGAGTACCAGAAACCCAGGGGGGAAAATCCTCAGGAAGTATCAACAGTCAAATATATCATTGCAGAAAAACTCCCAGAGCTAAAGACTGCATTAAACCAAATCCTGCATGCTCAAAGAGTAATAGTTCAAAAAGAAAGACCCAAAGAAAAGCATCCCGGGGCCGGAGTGATAGCATGGAGGTAAGGCATTTGCCTTGCATGGAGAAAGATGGTGGTTCAAATCCCAGCATCCCATATGGTCCCTGAGCTGCCAGGAGCAATTTCTGAGCATAGAGCCAGGAGTAACCCCTGAGCACTGCTGGATGTGACCCAAAAACCGGAAGGAATAAAAAGGCATCCCAAGACACTTCCTAGTCACAATGATGAATCCTACACATAGGGATAGAATACTGAAAGCAGCAAGATCAAAAAGGGAAATTATATTCAAAGGAGCATCCTTAAGATTTATAGCAGATTTGTCACAAAAAAGCCTCAAGGCTTTTTTTGAAAGCAGTGGTAGTATATAGTGAAAAATCTCAATGAAATGAATGGTTTGCCTAAAATACTGCACCCAGGCAGACTCATGTTCATGTTTAAAGGAAATATACATAGCTTCACAGATAAATAACAAATCAAAAACTTTATAGACTCAAAACCAGCTTTAAAAGAAAGAACGAAAGGTCTACCTTAAGAGAAGACGAACAGGGGCCCAGAGAGATAGCACAGCGGTGTTTGCCTTGCAAGCAGCCGATCCAGGACCTAAGGTGTTTGGTTCGAATCCTGGTGTCCCATATGGTCCCCCATGCCTGCCAGGAGCTATTTCTGAGCAGACAGCCAGGAGTAACCCCTGAGCACCACCTGGTGTGGCCCAAAAACAAAAACAAAAACAAAAATAAAAAGAGAAGACAAATAGGCACACCAAACTCCTAAAAAAAAAGATGACATTAAATCTTATGACAATTATCTTTCTCAATATCAATGGACTAAATGCACCTTCTAAGAGACATAGAGTGACAAAATGGATCAAAAATCTGAATCCAACATTCTGCTGCCTACAAGAAACACACCTGAATAGTCAGAATCAAAATAAAAATAAAAAAAAATCATAGACTCAAAATCAAAAGAGGAAAATCATCCAAGCAAACACTCCCCTAAAATTGCTAGAGTTGGGGCCGGGAAGGTGGCACTATAGGTTAGGTGTCTGCCTTGCAAGCAGATGGACCGCGGTTCGATCCCCCAGTGTCCCATATGGTCCCCCCAAGCCAGGGGCGATTTCTGAGTGCATAGCCAGGAGTAATCCCTGAGCGTCAAATGGGTGTGGCCCAAAAACAAAAAAAAATTGCTGGAGTGGCCATATTAATATGAGATGACACAAACTTTAAACTTAAAAAATACATAAGGGACAAAGATGGACATTTTGTAATAATCAAGGGATTTTTACAACAGAAAGAAATCTCACTCCGAAACATATACATACCCAATGAGGGACCAGAAAAATACTTATACATTGTGGACAAAACTAAAATACATTAATAGCAACACAATAATAGTGGGAGGCCTCAACATTGCCCTGTCACCCCTTGACAGGTCAACCAGGCTGAAACCCAATAAGAACATACTATCTCTGAAGGGAGAAATGGAAGAAACTGGCATAGTAGATATATAGAGGGAACTCCATTCTAAGAAAACTAGATATGCATTCTTCTCCAATACACATAGGTCATTCTCCAGGATAGACTACAAGCTGACCCATAAAACATATCTCCAATAAATCATAAGGACAGAAAGTTTACAGACTACCTTCTCAGATTAGAATTTACTAAAATTAGAAGTGAATTACAAAGGAAGAAGAAGAAGGTGAAGAAGAAGAAGAAGAAGAAGAAGAAGAAGAAGAAGAAGAAGAAGAAGAAGAAGAAGAAGAAGAAGAAGAAGAAGAAGAAGGAGGAGGAGGAGGAGGAGGAGGAGGAGGAGGAGGAGGAGAAGGAGGAAGAGAAGAAGGAGGAGGAAGAGAAGAAGGAGGAGGAGGAGAAGAGGAGGAAGAGAAGAGGAAGAAGAAGACGAAGAAGAAGAAGAAGAAGAAGAAGAAGAAGAAGAAGAAGAAGAAGAAGAAGAAGAAAACAAATGGCCAAAAGGCACATAAAAAATGTTCCACATCACTAATCATCAGGGAAATGCAAATCAAAACAACAATGAAGTACCATCTCACAACACAGAGACTGGCACTGGCATACATAACAAAGAATAAGAACAATCAGTGCTGATGGGGATGTGGAGAGAAAGGAACTCTCATTCACTGCTGATGGGAATGCTGTCTAGTACAGCCTTTATGGGTAACAATGTGGAGATTCCTCAAAAAAACTGGAAATTCACAAAAAATGAGAATAAACAGTGTTGGCGGGGATGTGGAGAGAAAGGAACTCTTATCCACTTCTGGTGGGATTGCGGTCTAGTTCAACCTTTATGGAAAGCGATATGGAGATTCCTCCAAAAACTGGAAATCGAGCTCCCATACGATCCAGCTATACCACTCCTAGGAATATACCCTAGGAACACAAAAATACAATACAAAAACCCCTTCCTTACACCTATATTCATTGCAACACTATTTACCATAGCAAGACTCTGGAAACAACCAAGATGCCCTTCAACAGACGAATGGCTAAAGAAACTGTGGTACATACACACAATGGAATATTATGCAGCTGTCAGGAGAGATGAAGTCATGAAATTTTTCTATACATGGATGTACACAGAATTTATTATGCTGAGTGAAATAAGTCAGAGAGAGAGAGAAAAAAACGCAGAATGGTCTCACTTATCTATGGGTTTTAAGAATAATGAAAGACAATTTTGCAATAAAATTTTCAGACACAAAAAAGAAAAGAGCTGGAAGTTCCAGCTCACCTCAGGAAGCTCACCACAAAGAGTGATGAGTTTAGTTAGAGAAATAACTACATTTTGAACTGTCCTAATAATGAGAATGTATGAGGGAAATGGAAAGCCTGTCTAGAGTACAGGGGTCGGGTGGGGAGGAGGAGATTTGGGACATTGGTGATGGGAATGTTGCACTGGTGATGGGTGGTGTTCTTTACATGACTGAAACCCAAACACAATCATGTATGTAATCAAGGTGTTTAAATAAAATATATAAAACATGTATTTATATAAAAAAAAACTGGAAATTGAGCTCCCATATGCTCCAGCTATCCAATTCCCAGGAATATACCCTAGGGATACAAAAACACAATACAAAGCAGAGAATTTTCTCACCCTCTGGAAAGAAACTTCAGGGCAAATTCAGGAAGTGAAGAGAGTCCCTAATAAAATAGACCCTAATAAACCAACACCAAGACATATAGTAATCCAAATGGCAAAAAAAAAAAAAAAAAAAAAAACAAAGAGAAAGATGAACTCCTTAAAGCAATAAGGGAGAAAAAAGCCCTCAAGTACAAAGTAAGGGACATAAGAATCAAGCCAAATCTCCCATTTGAAATAATTCAAGCAAGAAGACAGTGGAACAACATATTTAAATGATTGAATGAAAGAAATTTCCAACCTAGGGTCCAATACCCAGCAAAACTATCACTCATATGGAAGGGCAGTCTAAAAACATTCACAAACAAGAATGAACTTGAACTATTTGTGCAAACAAAGCTGATCCTAAACGACCTACTCAGAGATGAATTACACAATCCAAATCCCCAAATGTAACAGCAACCACTCCACACAACACAACTGCACAACAGTCCTCTCTCTCAATAATCTCCCTAAATGTTAACGGACTAAACTCTCCAATTAAAAGACACATAGTAGAGAACTGTATTAGGAAAAATAAACTGGACTTCTGCTGTCTGCAAGAAACACACCTACAACTGCAGGATAAACAAAGGCTTAGAATATAAGGATGGAAAGTAATTATTCAGGCCAATGGAAAACAAAAAAGAGCAGGGACAGCCATTCTTACTTATATCAGACCAAATTGCATTCAACCTCAAGAAAGTAATCAGAGACAAAGAGGGTCAATACTTACTGATCAGGGGAACATTAGATCAAGAAGTACTAACCCTGGTCAATATCAATGAAACTAATGTAGAGCCAGCAAAATATGTGAGGCAACTGCTCACAAAACTGGAGAAACACATGAAGGGAAATGTGATAATAGAAGGGGACCTCAATACTCCACTATTAACACTGGACAGATCCACCAAACAGAAAAATAGCAAAGAAATAAGAATTTTAAATGAAAAATTAGAAGATCTAGAGCTAATAGACTTATATAGAACCCCCCCCATCCCCAGAAAGCAAAATACACATTCTTCTCAAGCCCACATGGAACCTTCTCCAGAATAGACCATGTCTTAGGATACAAAGCCAACCTATATAAGACCACAAATGTAAGGATCATTAGAAGTACCCTATCATATCACTATGCAACAGAGGTCAAAATTGACTTCAAGAAGAAGCAATGGAGAAAAACTAATACCTGGAGATTAAACAACATGCTGCTCAACAACAGCTGGATCAAAGAACAACTCAAGGAAGAAATAAAAAGATTCCTTGAGACAAATGATAATGAAGAGACAACTTGCCAAAATTTGTGGGACACAGCAAAAGCAGTAATTAAGGGGAAACTCAGCAATACCTAGCCTATGTCAATACATAGCCTATGTCAAGAAACAGGAAAATGACAAAATCAACAGTTTAAACAATCACCTCAAGGTATTGGAACAACGGCAGCAGAGAAATCCAACCACAAACAGAAGGCAAGAAATAATAAAAACCAGAGTAGAAATAAACAACATAGAAACTAAGAAAACAATACAAAAAATCAATGAGACCAGGAGTTGGTTTTTTGAAAAAATAAACAAGATAGACAAACCACTGGCAAAACTCACCAAAAAAGAGAGAAAACACCCAAATCAGTAGGATCACAAATGAAACGGGAGCTATTACAACAGAACCCCAAGAAATACAACATATCATGAGATCATACTATGAACAACTATACTCAGCTAGGCAAGAGAACCCAGTAGAAATCGACAGATTCTTGGAAAAATACCATCTTCCGAGACTAGAAAAAGAAGAACTAGAAAGCCTAAACAGACCAATCACTTCAGAGGAAATTGAAGATATAATTAAGAAATTCCCTAAGAACAAAAGTTCAGGCCAAGATGGATTTACAGGTGAATTCTACCAAACATTCCGAGAAGACCTACTACCACTTTTCCATAGGCTCTTCCAAACCATAGAAAAAAACAGGAATCCTCCCCAACTTTTTTATGAGACTAATATCACACTCATTCCCAAAGATGGCAAAGACACCACAAAGAAAGAAAACTACAGACCAATCTCACTAATGAACATAGATGCAAAGATACTCAACAAAATCTTACCAAACTGAATCCAGCACTTCATCAAAAAGATCATACATCATGACAAAGTGGGTTTTATACCAGGAATGCAAGGTTGGTTCAACATATGCAAATCAATCAACATCATACATCACATCAACAACAAGAAAGACAAAAACCACATGATCATATCAATCGATGCAGAGAAAGCATTTGACAAATTCCAACACACTTTCATGTTAAAGACCCTCAGCAAAATAGGATTAGAAGGAACCTTCCTCAAGATAGTTACAGCTATATATGAAAAGCCTACAGCCAACATTATAATTAATGGCAAGAATCTAGAAGCTAAGGTCAGGAAGTAGGCAAGGCTGTCCACTCTCTCCACTCTTATTCAATATAATCTTAGAAGTCCTAGCAATAGCAATCCGACAAGAGAAGGGAATCAAAGGAATCCAAATTGGGAAAGAGGAACACAAACTATCTCTATTTGCAGACAAAGTGATGATATATATTGAAAAGCCTAAAGAGTCCACAATAAAACTCCTAGAAAAAAATGAACAAATACAGAAAAGTGGCTGGATACAAAGTCGGTACACAAGACAGTAGTGTTTCTATACACAAACAACAAAGTCGAGGAGAGAGAGATTAAAAATACAATTCTATTTAAAATAGTATCAAAAATATCAGGTACCTAGGAATCAACCTTACAAGGGAAGTGAAAGACCTATACCAGGGAAACTTCAAAACACTTCAGAAAGAAATTAAAGAGGTTCTAAAGAAATGGAAGTACATCCCATTCTCATGGATTGGTAGAATTAACATAGTCAAAATGACTATCCTACCCAAACTACTATATAGATTTAATGCAATCCCTATCCAAATTCAGACATTATTTAAAGAATTAGAACAATCAATCACAAAATTCTTCTGGAACCACAAAAGACCCAGGATAGCCAAACACATACTGAAAGACAAGAAGCTGGGGGGCATTTCCTTACCTAACTTGAAACTATACTATAAAGCCATAGTGATCAAAACAGCATGGTACTGGAATAGAGACAGGACCACAGACCAGTGGGTCAGAACAGAATTCTCAGACATAAACCCCCAACTAATATTTGATAAAAGAGGCAAGAACTTGAAATGGAACACAGTCTATTCAACAAATGGTGTTGATACAACTGGAAAACCACATGTACAAAAGTGAAATTGACCCATACCTCACTCCTTATACAAAAGTCAACTTAAAATAGATCAAAGACCTTGAAATCAGACCCAAACCTATAAAGATTATTGAAAATAAAATAGGCAGAACACTTGAAGACCTATGTATAAAAAAGGTCTTCGAGGATGGAGCACCAATGGCAAGAACTTTAACGTCAAACATAAACAAATGAGACTACATCAAACTAAAAAGCTTCTGCATGGCAAAAGAAACCCTACTTAACACAAGAAGACAGTTAACAGAATGGGAAAAATCTTTTCACTTGACATATCAGATAAAGGGCTGATATCTAGAACATACAAAGCACTCAGAGAGCTGAGCCCCCAAAACCAAACAAAGCCATAAAAAAATGGAAAGATGAAATGAATAGACACTTCTCTGAGGAAGACAGAAGGATGGCCAACAAACACATGAAAACATGCTCACCTTCACTCATCATCAGGGAGATCCAAATCAAGACAACAATGAGATACCACCTTACACCAGTAAGGATGGCCCACATCAAAAATAATGGGAACAACCTCTGTTGGCGGGGATGCAGTATGAAAGGCACTCTCATCCACTGCTGGTGGGAATGCCCCCTAGTCCAACACCTATGGAGAACAGTCTGGAGAGTGCTCAAAGAACTCAGAATTGAGCTGCCATTTGACCCAGCAATTGCTCTTCTAGGTATATACCCCCAAGTTGGAAGGACATTCATTCCAAAATACGTGTGCACCCCACTATTTATCGCAGCACTCAGTATAAAAGCCAAGTCTTGGAACCAACCTAGATGTCCAACAACAGATGAATGAATCATTAAGATGTGGTATTTATACACAATAAAATACTACATGGCAGTCAGAAATGATACAATCACAGACTTTGCAGCAACATGGATGGACCTAGAAAATATTGTGTTAAACGAAGTAAGTCAGAAAACAAAAGATAAAAACAGAATGATAGAATTATTCTGAAGCACCTAGAACATACACTTTATATACAACTAATACTCAACAATCAAATAACAGGGTATAACCGAGTAGAAACTCCAAACACGGTAATACTCAACGTATACTCGGGAACAGTACCCAAAATACATGATAAAGGAACAACACAAACTCTTGAATACACATTATACCACAAAGAAACCAGCAACAGTAGAAACAACTATATAGAGCATAGAGAGAACAGGTAAGTAATCAGCCTTCTACTACAAAGGCCCATAATAATCCCTTAGGGATCTTATACACAGGATCACAGGTAAAGTATACCACGGGAAATCACTGACTCCAAAGGAAACATCCCATAACACTATGTTTTAATGCCTTAATCTTACTATATTTAAAATAACCTCTCAGCTTTTCCGTCCACAGGTGTTCTTGGATACAAAGGGTGGACAAACTAAGATGGCATCTCGAGGCTCAGTCACATGAGATAACATACCCAGCTTGCACTATGAGAATGTCCTGAGAAAACTCTTTAACATACACTTTATCTCTAGGTTATACCTTATTTTAGGATTTGAAGCATGTGACCAGTCAGACCACCAAAGCAGCAACTGTGATGTACAGACTTATACTACTACTTACACTCATTGAACACATTCAAGCAAACTAGCATTCCCTTGCTATTTTCTCCTCTCTTCTCACTACTTTCTTTTTTCTTTTTCTTTTCTTTTCTTCTCTTTTCTTTTTTTCTTTTCTCTTCTCCCTTTCTTTCTAATATATTTTCTCTTTTCTTCTTTCCTACCACTTCCATATACTTTCCCCCCTTTGGAAATCCAACTATCCCTTCACCCCTTAATCCCATCCAGACCTCCCACCATATTAAAACTCTTCACCGTTAGTTCTTAATCCATTAGGCATCAAGTCTGACCTCCTACCCCAATGAACCAGTACCCAGCACCCAAGTGAAGGGACACCCAGTCAAACCCACACCTCGGCCTCCGCAAGAAAAGGCACCAACTCCCCTGCAGACTCATGCTGCATGGCCCTCCCTACCAAATCCCCCTAACGTGGACTGTTACTTGAAACCGGACTTAGCTCTAAAAGTATCCCTAATGCAAGAACTCTTACAAGACCTCCCTGCTGCAAATCCTTTGCCAATCTCAAGAAGGTCAGGGGGAGTGATGGAAAGGTGCCTGGGAACCCACACACCACAAGAAAATCCCAAAAGACAATGGGGAAACCTATACTTCCAACATAAGTATAAGACCGGTATTGCACCACCTCTTTACCAGCTTTTCCCCAAAAGTAAGGTAGTCTCAAGCATCACTTGGTTCCTTTAATTATTTTGTTAATTCATTTTTTAAATGTTTGTTCTACATACATATGTGAGCACATATACTTTTATTCCTATTTTTATCTTGTTTGGATGTGGGACCTGTTTCTGTTTTCTTCTCTGTCCACCCCCAAATGCACCGACAATATAAAGTAGCACCATTTCTCCCTGCAAAGGCACACTAAAAAAAGGGGAAATCTTACATATAAAAAAGAGCTCTTATCTACTAGAGATACGAACTCATACTTGTTTACAATACAAGGATATCTCCCACCTTGAAAATATGTCACATGAACCCAACTTAGACCTCAGTTGATTAGACACCATCCGTCCAGCCTTGAACCCTGGATCCCAGACATAGAATCGATACAGTTCTTCACAACAGCTACAGGAAACAAATCCCATCCGGGACATCCTTAAGACCGCTGTTTCACCAATAAGTGCCAGCTCTAATATGATATCCTGACAACAAAGAAAATGGGAACAACTTGACCTAAGAACAGGTTATCCTACCTCACCAGCTAACAATAAGACAAAATCAGAAGACTTGTCACCCTTTGGTAGGTCCAAAAGCCAAGATCGCGATGTACAGATGACAGTCTGCTAGAACCATGACTGGACTGAGTATCTTGAGACCAATAAAAAAGCTCTAGTCTAGGTTTTGAACTACGACCCGCACAACAACCATGATCCCCAGTTCCAAAGGTCCGGCAGAGACCATTGCAACGGAATGGGGCTTCTGGGAACACAATGAAAGAAGCTATCCTAGGTTCCATCCTAGGATCAGTGCAAAGACCAAGACCACCAACCACAGAAGATGAATTTAAATTACAATGAGGGAACAGAACTTCTAGAACCACAGAGAAAGTCTTCATCATAAGTCCCACTCCTGGACCTGTGCAGATACTGAGATCTCTAGATACAGAGGTCTTATTTCATCACCCAGGACGGAGCAGAAGTTTTCCAAACACCAGGAATCCACCACCGGTAGAGTCAATGAACCTGAACGGAGTCTATAGTTAATCCCGTGACAATATGCCCCAAGGGTGGAGAAACCCCATAGCGCTTAGGCCAAGTGAATTCCTTTTCGAATGACCCCAATATTTACTGTGCCAGTGCAGGAGGGGAAAAAAAGGCAAAAAGCACAAAACATTTTTTATTTTTATTTATTATATTTTTTCTTCATTTATTATTATTACTATTTTTATTTTTATTTACCTATTTACTTTTTGTCGATTTCTTTGTTTTGGTGTGGTTATTGAAGTTGTTGTCCCCATTTATAGTTATATTGGTTTTTTTTTTCTTCTTTTCTTTCTCTAGGTGCTCTGCCATATTTTTTAACTCAAGACCATGGCTTTTTTTTGTGGTGCCTATCATTATCACTGGAGTGCTCACTGGATATCTGACACTTCTTTGTGTACTGTTGGGGTGTTTCACCTTCTTTTTCTCCTTCATCTCTCAAACCAACGATGAGAGCCTCTAGAAGGATTCCGCCCATTTTTGGCATATTAGACTTTTACCCCAGTTTATTACTTTTCTCTTCTTCAAATAAAACCACATAACTTGAACTATGTAGTCCTTCCTCCCAGTTAGAGGGGGAAATAAGGGAGGCACCAAGACAAGGACTACTAAGTAGTAAGCTAGGTACAGAGGGGACCACATATTCTTGCAGCCCCGGGGGTGAGGGAGGAGGATATGGGAGGTAGGACAAACATGGAGGTGTAGGGAGGACAAATCGGTGATGGGAACCCCCCTGATTTTATGTAAATATGTACCTATAATATTATTGTCAACAATATGTAAGCCACTATGATCAAAATAAAAATTATATTTAGAAAAACATGGTACAAAAATGCCTTCTGTATGCATATATTCATTGCAGTGCTATTACAATAGCCAGAATCTTGAAACAACCAAGATGCCCTTCAACAGATGAATGGCTAAAGAAACTGTGGTACATATACACTTGCAGTCGTCAGGAGAGATGTAGTCATGAATTTTCCTATACATGATGATATGAAAACTACTATGTTGAGTGAAATAAGTCATGGGGAGAGAGATAGACACAGAGTATTTTCACTCATCTATGAGTTTTAAGAAAAATAAAAGACATTATTGTAATAATACTCAGAGACAATAGAGATGAGTTCTGAAAGGACCGGCTCATGTTATGAAGCTCACCACAAAGAGTGGTGAGTGCAGTTAGAGACATAACTATACTAACAAGCATATGACTATGTTAATGTTTGAGAGAAGTAGAAACCCTGTCTGGAATACAGGTGGCGGGGAGAGGCGGGAGATGGGGGTCATTGGTGCTGAGAATGTTGCACTGGTGAAGGAGAGTGTTCTTTATTTGACTGAAACCTAACTACAAACATTTTTGTGATCATGGTGCTTAAATAAAGATATTATTTTTAAAAAGTTACAACCCTAAGAACTGCAACACAAAACTGAATAAATGACAAAAGAATATCACTTTGTGTTTTTAGAATGAAAATGCTTAAGAGCTTTTCCTTTATACTTAAAATTGTGGATGAAACAAAACCTTTGTCACCTTCACTGCTGTTTCAAATCCTCTAGAACAGAACCTAGCACCTAGTAAGAACAACAAATACTTCTTCACTTTTCCCCATGTACCTCACAATCCTAATGGGGAGAGGTTATGAGATGAACATCATAAAGAAACTCTGAACATTTACCAATAATTGAAATTTTTTATATTCTTATTCACATACAAGAATAATGAACCATAATTTTCATATCTCCCTACATAATGAAATTTTTAAGTAGCTCAAAAAATGGGCTATCTATCCTCTGCATGGTCTATTTCTAGTTTTAATTATACCACTTATAAAGTTTGGAAGATTATTTCATTCATTTCAAAAATAACACCCACTCAGTACAAGAGCTTGGGTTTTTTTTTTTTTTTTGAATGCGTATGACTCTTCTATTTGCTTGATAATGAAAATGGGTTGGCATATAAATAAAGCATATCCTCAGACTCTCTGGGCTTGGAAGGATTCCGGACAGATATCTACTAATACAAAGAAAATGACATTTTTCAAAAAGTAGAAGCTTCCACTTTCTTCTAACCCCACTTAGCTTTGTAACTGTTATTTACAATAGATAGAATAGGTAGAAAATACAGCTGGAATCAGCACTCTGACAGCAATGGTGGAACATCAAGATACTTACTGATCCATACAGCTCCCCTTTCTCATTCATTCCAAGGTAGAGGCCACTGTCCACTCCTCGAATGCTGACCAGGCCCACTGCTATGCTGATAAACTCCAGAATCCCTGTAAGACAAAGGGGTCAAGTGCCAAGAGGTCAGATTATGGAGCTTGTTCTTAGAGCCTTAGCAGCTGGGGAACTTTGCTGTTTTTGGGGAAGATGCTGTTTTATTCCCAATTCACAAAATTATACACTTATCAGAGCAAGGTCTTTTCTTTTAAAAACTATTGCCTAAAACAAATTCAATAATATAACCATGTTAAAAACACTGATCATCACAACAAAACATTATGGATATGCAAAAGAATAAATGACAGATAAGCATTGTGTATTTTTATTGTCATTGTTTTTAGGCCACAGGCACCTCTGCTTACTCCTGGCTCTGTGCTCAGAGAATAATTCTGGGGCTCAGGGGGATTATATGAGATGCTGAGGCCAAATCTGGGTGGGCAGCATTTAAGGTAAGCACCCTTCCCTCTTGAAGTATCACTCCAGCTCATGATATTTTCTTATTCACCCAAAAGCATAAAAAATATATAAAAACAACTATTTTCAAGGTGTAAAATTAATAATTCCTGCATGAACAGATCAGGAAAAGCAAATTCCACTCCTAAAATGGTCTAATGTCACTCAAAATAAGCCTATCAAATGCATGCTGGGTCTGTTGATGGAAGGAGGTTGACACAAGTGGCGGGAAGGGCCTTGACTTATTGTATATCTGAAATTCATCTATGAAGGATTCTGTAGGTCACAATTGTTTCAATAAAATAAATTTTAAAATAAATAAGCCTATGGAGTGCTAACCAAAATCTTGATTGATATATATAAAAATTATTCAGCTCTCTTGTATAACTTTACTGAGCATCATCAAAAGAACTTAAAAGAACCTATATATCTTCCAGATATTTTTGCTTAAATAAAATATTAGTTTTGTTGAATTTAACTAAGTCTCAATGAAATAATTAAGTATAGATTAGGAGGGATGACATAGAAGTGGAAAGAAAGCAGGGTTGGAATGTTACCTCTGGAAAAGCACTAAACACAGAACACTAGATCCCCAAATAAAATAAACATTATGATCTTTTATTTCTTTTCTTTCCTCTTGCTTACCTCATAAAAAAGCAACACCTAAAGTAGACACAAATTTAGGATTCCATGACAGTATTAACTTTAATTTCTCTTTATTATGTTTTCAGATGATCTAATATCTTAAAATAATGACAAACATACTTCCACTGAACAGTTTAGAAAACAAAGAGGAATTCTGTTGTATAGTCATTTTCTGTAACAACTCAACACCTACCTGGACTTTTAAACTCTGCAATCCTCACAAAATAGACTTCAATGCAATCAACAGATGGCAGGATCTGTGTAAGCCTCATAAATTGAAGGGCTTCTCTCAAAGAACTATATTGCTAATTCAAAGCATCTTTACAGAACATAGAGAACATATCATGCTGGTAAAGCTAATAAATAGAATGTGAGGTGATGTGCACAGTAAACAGAATGTATCTAGACATTTTGGATCTGATTTCATAATAGAAGATAAATAACCCAGGTAGCAATTGAGTGGGGTAATAGCTATTAAGTGGGGTAGCTATTTCCCACTTTAGAAGGCCACTGGAGAGACAAATAATGAAAATTCTGCATGAGAATCATTTCACAAACATGCATATTAATTTTATTGCACTGTACTATCTTTTAACTCTGACAGTGAAATATAATCAGCACTGTAGCAGTTTTGTGGTTACTAGGGCTCTCTAATACTGGGAAACATCCCCCAATATTGGTCACAGTATTCTTAAAATTAGTGAAAGGAATTTACTCATGTCCCATTTTTTACTAGAAAATGAAAGGCAGGAAACATTGTAGGCCACTAAAAGTCTGACCAATCTCACTTTGCATAAATGTTTCATTGTAAAACTAAAAAATGCTTGCATTCTAAGAGTCCACTGAATGAACTTTCTGTTTTTCCTAAATTTGAGAAAGGTCTGAGAACTAGTAAAGACTATCCACCAACATGATCCATCAAGCCCAACCATAAAACAAGGTGACCATCATTTTAGAAAGAACATCTGACCATTCTATAAAACAACCAGAACCAGGATTATGACAAGGAGAATCAGAAGAATTAGAACACTTGACTCTTTCACCTATGCCAAATGAAAGGCCTTCTTCCCTGAAATTCTCAGAACACTCTATGTGACAATATGTTGATCTCTTGTTTAAAAATGGGGAAATTGAGGTTTGGGGGTATTAAATAACTAACCCCATGCAACCATACTATGGAGTCTAGATCTCTTAATTATTAGATACACCTTACTTCTGGTTTTACCTGTTTTTCATCTATCTGTGATTTCTATGTGCCATATACATATAACCATCCCTTCTAGAAACCACAAGAACTTGCCTAAATCAAATGCCACAGACTCCAATTGGTCAATAGTAGAAGTAGCAAAAGCTCTGATTGCCAAGTGACCTCTCATTAATCAGAACTAGAGAAGGGGATCATTTTTACAACATGGAGATTATGTATCCAAACAGTTTATAAAAGTGCATATATACAGAACATAGCTTTTTATTTTGAAGGACATTCATTCTGAAATTATTATTGTATATTCCATAAATATAAATATACTGTTTAATTTCTGGCATCAGAGAGTAACTTTAATTCGTAGCTTTCATAATTTACTAACTCAATGACTACATTGGGTCACTATTAGAAGCCAAATATTATGCCATGTGCTAGACAGTCTAAGTCCCATACATTCAAAGAGCTAAAGGGGAAAAAGAGAAACAAAATGATACTGTGGCAAGTGCCAGAGAGAGAGAGAGGAGAAAGAGAGAGAGAGAGAGAGAGAGAGAGAGAGAGAGAGAATGTGTGAGAGAGAAGGGAGAGAGTGAGAGAGAGATTCCAGTCATGATCAGTGTTCAATGATGGTATTCACTCAAGCGTGGCAAGATGAATCAGAGCAAGCTGCCCTCCTGAAAGCTCTCCATGTGAAAGGCAATGAATTAGCTACTCACTACAGATGGTCAAGATTTTTATCACCTCATGCTATCCGTATATCTGAAGCTCCTTGAAAATCAAAAGAACAGCCCAGTTTTATGGCCCAGTGCACAGTGGAGCAAGGAGCTAATCCTGGCTTCGATTGGGGTCATTCCTGGGAAACATATTCAGTGCTGGAGATCAAATGAGGACAAGCTGCATTCAAGGCAAGCACCCTACCCACTATACCCAACTCAGCTTTTTAGGTGAGGGGGGAAGTATCGGAGTCAGAGGGCTACACTAAGAAATGCTCAGGAATCACTCCTGGTGGGGTTCAAGGGACCACATAAGGTGCCAGTGACAGATCCCGTATTGGCCATGTGCAGGACAAGATCCTTCTACACCCTGTGTTTTCTCCCGAGACCACAGCATAGCTCATTTGGGGCGGGGGGGGGGGGTTCACCAGCGGCTTCATCAGAGTCAAGCTGGACCAATTGGTGGTGGTCACAGCTCTGCACTTGAGTGTTATTACTCCTGGTGATACTCAAGAGACTATATGGAATGCCAGGAATCAAAGCCAGATTCTAAGAATGCAAGGCAAATGCCCTACCATACAGCACAGTTCTTTAAATCACCTCAGTGATACAAGATAATGTGTAAGTCATAGTCATCCATTCACCTGCCAATGCTGCAAGGTCAGAAAAATGTGGCAACTTGCCAAGAGGATGCCATGTAGTTCAGGCTAAAATCCTCACATTCCTGATAGAATATTATTCACCAAAAAAACTCTCATCTCCACCTGGCCCACTAACTTGGACCTGAGTTAGAGTCATGCCAGTACTTCAGATTCTTCTCACTTGAGTAGGGCTCACTATCCATGTTTTCTATGCCCCAGGGCTACTCAGCTCTGAGAACGGTTGGCTCAAACCATGAACACCCAGAAGTTCATGCAGGAACACTTCCATGTTTAATGATCAAGGAGAGAAGACGGAAAAAGATGGAAAGAGCAATGAAGAGAATCAAGAAAGAGGTGGAGGAAGTAAAAAAGTGAGGGGGGAATAATATGATTGTGCCTACAATTAAAACTGTGACAAGGGACCATGAACACATTGCACTGTGATATCTCTCTCTCTCTCTCTCTTTCTCTCTCTCTCTCCACTTGAGTAATGACATCCTCCTTCCAGAAAGGAGGTCTGGAAGAATGGGGGAACACAGGAAGCACAGGGCTTCTGAGAACTCTCAGTCATGTCCTTTCACTGTAAAACCCAGTTCCTGATGAGGACAAACACACTGGGTTCTCAGGGGTTTGGAACAGTTCAAGGTCATCCTGGTTCCAGAGTCGGGGCACTTCAGGAAAACAGTCCACACTCCACTGAGTCCCAGTGCTGGGTCAAGTGCAGACTAAATCAACTAAACCAGATCACTTTCAGAGGTCATAACAAGGTTAGGCCCAGGAAGGGGAAGAGGAAAAATAGGGGTGGTGAGAAAAGGCAGGCAAGGCTGCCCTAGCCCAGGCCTTGTTCTAACCTAAAAGCCCCAACAGTGCAGATGTGCATTCTATAGAAGACAAGAATGCACAGAGCCATGCTGAGGCAGGACAGGCAGAGATAGATTAACCTTCCCTCTGAAGCCCTGAAAATCCCAGACCAGAGCTGTGCAATCATCTCAGAGGCTTCATCAGAGTCAGACTGGAGCAACTGACACAGGTCACAGCACTCCCTTGCAATTTTTTCAAGGGTTTAAACTAAAGTGATCCTGAACACAGAATCTTATATAGCCTGTCTTTTGTACAGTAAGATAATGAAGAGTCACGTGCACTGAGCAAAAGTTCTGCACATGTAAAACCCTACAACCAAGATGTTTTTCCATGTCCTTCAAGAAGGGAAGTGGTCTTTACCTCTTTTTTACATCTTTACCACACCTCAGCTCACTTTGAGTCTGGGTGTACCCAAGGTCCCTGATGAAGATGAGGCAGATCTGCTTTTCCAGGTCAGGCCTCTGGCCCAAGACCTAGACAGCTCAGAAGCAGCCATCTCTCTAACGTGAAAGAGTGGGGTCAGGCCCAGTACTCTCTTTTTTATTGTTGGTGTGGTGGTTATTAGTATTTTCTACATTCTTATGTCAGCAATTTTCTACATACTCTTTTCTGCCTACCAAAGGTTCCAAAGATAAGTACACTTGGAAAGTTTTCCTCCTCTCCTCTGATTACCCAGAAACAACCCAGTTCCTTTTTTTTCATCTTCAACTTTATCCTTAAGCTCATCACCTATAAAGAGGAACCAAAACTCTCCCTTCAGGCCCCATTGGGGTTGTCACTGCAGCAGCTCCCGCTGGGACTGGGAAAGGAGTTCCCCCTCCCTACCTCGTCCCTCCCCATGCTAAGCACTGCCTCTGCTGTGTCACCCACACACACCCCAGCAGCTGCAGTCACCTGCGGCAGCAAGTTATGTGTCAGTGAAAGCCTGGGAGCAGCTCTTTTCCTTCTACAGTAGTCTTTTAGACGGAAAACGCATCGTCCATTCAAGGTGTAAACCTAGTGCCCCATCCCCTGGAGCCCACCACTTGTCCCTTAGAAGAAGTGGCAAGAGAAGTTAGAGGTGAAAGGGTTTCCTCCAGTGTTTCGGGGGATTGGGGAAGGGAGGGGAGGTTAGGAAGGTTGGGGAGCAGGAGGCCACCGAGCAAGCTAAAGGGCGGCAGGAGGAGGCGCGCCAGGTGCCAGTCCCTAAGACCTGCAGCCCCAGCCCCGAGCCTGCGAGCTCTTCCGTCCACCCGGGCCGCGCGCCGTGGGGTCCTAGCGCCGAGGCCTCTCGCTTTCCCGCGGGGCCGCGGAGGCTGGGACCGGAGGCTCCCGGCACGCGCACGCTCTGCAGAGGTTGCTAATATTGGGACCTGCCGCAGCGGTAGCAGCGGGAGACCGCGGCGCTGCTGTCACCCCGGGGGCCCGCGCCTCACTGCAGCCGGATGAAAGACTTAAATAACCCTCCAGCCGCACCCTGCCTCCCCACCCCCAATGCGCACAGCCACCCACTCGGCTTCAGCCCGAGCTCGACGAGGAGCGTCGAGAGCCAGGCAGCGAGCGCCCTTCCCAGCCGCTCCTCCCCGGCCGCTCCTCCGGCTTCCGACCGGGCGCTCCCGGCTCCCTACCTTAACCCGGGCCCGCCCACCCTGTCCTCCGAGCCCAGCAATGTCATTCCCCGCCCACTCCCCTCATCGCCCTGGGTGTTGGGGAGTGCGGGGAGGAGGGTGGGGCAGGCTGGTGACTCCGGACGCCCTTCGGCCAGGTGGACCCTCAAAGCGGCCTGTCGGGCGCGGGATCCCGCACCGTGCCCTCCTTGCGTCCTCTCCCCCTGGTGGCAGAGTTGCTGGATTTCTGGACTCGGTTGCAATGCGTGTGGTGGCAAGTGTCCTATTCTAAGGTGACTGGATTTTTTTTTTTAAGTCTGAGGCGGAGTGGGGTGAGATTGGGGAGGAGAGGGTCCGGGCCTGAACACCCCCAAGTCTCCCCGTGGCCCAGCCGGCTGCACCCAGGCAAACCAGAGTCTTTTCGAAAGACCGGGAACGAATGATACACACAATGAAAACCGCTCTGCAGCGCTGCGGGCTACCCCCCGACCTCCCTCCTGTCAGGGTTGGGGTGCCAATCCTGGGTCGGAAAAGCGGGAGGGCGGGCAACCAGCTGGGCTCGAGGAAAGCGGCTAACAATAGCACGCCCCCCTCCGCCCGCCTCTGCAGTCCTTTGTGTCCCCCCCCTCCACACACACACACACCGCTCACACGCACACTGCCGAGGCATGGACCTCGCCCGGCCCGCACCCCTACCCACCTCCCAGCCACAACGGAGTGCGGGAACTCTCCGAACCCGGGCAGGGTGCTGCGGGAAAATAAAAGCGAGAGGAGGATGCGGGGAGAGGCATGGAAGAGAAGACCAGCAGGGCAGGGGTCCAACATTCAGCCCGGCTTCTGGCCCCGCGACCAACTCGCCCTCCACGGCGCGCGCCTCCAGTAGTTTCCCACACTGCCCAAGACAGCGCAGTCCCGGGCGGGGGCTATCAGCCCCATCCAGGCCCGGACTCGCACACAAAGGGAAGGCGAAGGGACTCAACTGCGCCCGCACCTACGGGAAGATTCCCTTCGCGCGGCCCACACTGTGTCATCCCCCCCGTCCGCCACCGGTGCACCAGCAGCCCTCGCCGCCTCCAACGGCGCACTGCTTAGGAGCTCAAAGGAAGCCCCAGGCGAGGCCGTTTAGGACCGCGCGGAGCCGGCGGCGGGCGGCCGCCCAGTGCGCCGCCGGGCCGGGGCTGCCCAGCCCGCACCTGCCGGCTGGCGCGCGGGAGCTCGGCGTTGCGGCCGCCGGGACATCCCCGACAACCCGCCCAGATCGCCCGCTCGCCCTCTCGGGGCGCGCTAGGCCAGAAGGCGCGGCGGGTGGCCTCGCAGGGCCGAACCCCGCACCCTCCCACCCTCGGCCCCCGCCAACCGAGATTCCCGAGCCAGGCGATCGAGTGGCCCTTAAAGCGACCGACAGTCCCGCACTTTTGGTAAAAGTTTCTTCCCGGTTCGGGCTGCGTTCCCTTCGGGAGAGAATAAAAGGGGGAGGAATTGCAAGAGTCGCCGCAACGCTGCCAGCAGAATGCCGGAGCTCCGCGTAGCAGCAGAGGAGAAAGACCGCCCACGGCATGCTCACTTGGGCCTCGTGTCTGCAGAGATGCCCCATCTCCACCCGAGGTCTGAGTATGCCTTACCCCCTGGCATCAGCCACTTCCCCAACAACAGCACGACCGACATCAAGCTTCACATCTGGCATTCAAGTATGAGGAAGAAAAATCCCCCAGGACTGTGTATTTTACGACCTAGTTTAAGTGTTGTCAGGTGGGTTCACTCAGAAGTTAACTCCTTCCAACAGCCTGGCTGCCCACACAGGCATTTTTGGTGGAGTGAAGACTTGGGGTGCTTTTGGTTTAGGTAAGGCGACCTGGGAAGGGTGCTAGAGAGCCCCCTTCTCCCCACACACCCACCCAGCACGATAGGGGTGTGCTCACTGACTGGGTACAGCTGGGCTAATATTGGTCCCGCAAAGCATTCATTCTGTTATGTAGCCCTCACTGCTGACTCACAAAAACCCTCCCCCGGGAAAGGAGACCCTGAAATGTCCTTTAAAATGAACTCTCAGTCACGGGCACCAGGAACCCCGCACCGGGTTCGTGCGACAAAAATCACCTCGTACAGGTGAACGTGTCCCCGGGAAGCGTCCAGACCAGGAGAGGAGTCTCAGACTCCGCAGATCCCACCCCAGTGCCCAAGGAGCCCGCACCACAGCGGAACAATCATCGAGGACCTTTGCCCACGCGACTCTGCCCCGTTTACAGTTCAAAAGGAGAATCGGGTGGAAAAACGACTTCACTGCACCAGCAGAGATGCGGGGCTCGGGGAAAATGCATTTTAAGTTCTGGGTAGTTAATGATTAAAGTGTTAAACTCGTGGCATCCATCTAATTCAAAAGAAACTTCCCAAACCTCGCCCTCCAGGGGGATCCAAAGCCCAAGAGCTAGGGACAGGGACTCGGATTATATTTTTATATAACCCCTTTCAACATGGGTGGGGGGGGGATATTTCTATGTGGACTCCCATCAGTGCCTGAGGCACGGGAGCTTTTTCAGGTTTTTTCTTCTCTTTTTTGTAAAATCTGCCCGGCACCAAAGTAAGACAGAGAAGACTCCGAGAACGTCGCCCCATCCCGCGTCCCACTCTCTCTGCCTGGCGACCGCCTTCAGGGCCTGTAAGACCCGGGAGTGCGGTCGGCTCGGGCGCTGAAGGGTTAACGGCATACCTACCGAATCTGCTGTGGTCTTTCCTGGTTCCCTGGATCGTGCCGTTGGGGAAGATCTCTAAGTGGAATCCAGTCCTGCAGTAGAGCTGCCTTCGCCTAAGAATTCCCTTTAAATGATCCAGGTCCGTGACTGCGGGTCCCCTGGGGAGTCCCCCGGCTTCGGACTGACCCAGGTGGTCGCTTAGCAAAACCGGGCTCTCCACCGGCAGCACGGGCACATTCCCAAATGCAACCGCATCCTGCACGCCGAAATAGTTCCCAACTTCACCTAGGGGAGCCATCAAGAGGACTCGGCTTTCGGAGCGCAGGAATAAACAATAATGACGGTGTCAGCCCAGGAGATATTAGGCGAGGTATATCCAACTCCCCTCCCCGGCTGCCGTTGCAGAGAGAGAAGGAGGAGGGGTTCTTTTCTTCAATCCATGAAATGCATAAATAAAAGTAAGCTGCTGTTTCTCTGGCACGGGTTCAAGGTCAAATCATGAATAGCCTAAGAAACCACTTTATACTCACACACTGGCATATTGATCAACATATCTATGTATCTACAGATAGATCCCCGGGTCTCAGCAGGCAGGAAGGTCTTCATCCCATCCGGCCTTCATAAGAGACAAAATCCGTAGTTGCTCCATTTGGCTCGCTATCGGTGCATAGCGACATAAACGCCTGGGCGTTATTATAGGGATTTTGGAGATGCACGGGCTACGTCAGAATTTACGGATCCCGACTCCAGGAAGGCATGCGCTGTTTTTACTCTAACAGACTCTGCAGACATCAGCACGAATCCTTCAAGGGGAAAGAAAAAATCGCACGTTGGAGGCGGCGGCGGCGGCTCTCCCCTCCCGGCCGCGCCTCCCCTCCAAAAATCAGAATAGTGGCAATTAAAATAATCATCAAGCAAAAAAAGAAAAAAAGAAGAAGAAGAGGAGGAGGAAGAAAGAAAACTTTAGGCGTCCGAGGCTAGTCTCCAGAATGCTCCCGAGAACCGGCGGCCGTCCGTGGGCTTGGAGCGGGGTGGCGAGCGGCGAGAGCTGAAGGAGCGGCGAGTCCCGGAGCTCGCGTGCTGCCGGGGCTGCCGCGAACAGGTGTTGCCGCGCCGGCTCGCAGTGCGTTGTAGCCCGGCGGAGCGCTCCTCCTGCGCAGCCCCCGCCGGCGCGCAGAGTGGCGCAGGCGGCGGCATTGGGCTGGGTTTAAGGTAGCGCCGCGGGCTCCGAGCTTCCCCCGCGGTCCTAGCGTCCGCCCGTACTCACCGCACCGCTCTGCGGCAGGCCTGGTGCGGCGTGCCAGAGCTCGGGACCTTTGGGGCGAGCGCCGCCGCCTTGGAACTGCCGCTTACAAAGGAAGACGCGCGGAGAGATTGGTCACCGCTCCCTTGAGTCATCCCAGGTACTGAGGCCAGTCTGACAGCTACGCTCTGAGTAGAGGTTCGGACTGAAAGCGGGAAACGAGTTTTCGCACTGGGCTCTGTCATGTTGTTTCACATTAAAACAAGAAAAGCCTAGGTTGAGTCGGGGTTTGGGATGGAATAAACGAGAACGGGCCAAGTCGTTTCTCTGGCATGATTCTACCCAACACAGACATGCAACCTGCCTTGTGACGGGACGGGAGAGTGTGAGGGTGTGAATGCCAACCTGCCTCGTCCACCGTTTCGGTTCTTTCTGGGTTTACCGAAGTGCAGCTTTGGGTTGGATGGAAGCTTTGAGCACATCCCGCCCCGCCGCGGAGTCAGACGCTTTCGGCGACGCTGGCGGCTTGGGGGGGTGGGGGGCGCCAGAGCACCACCAGGATCTTCGCAGTTCCACTAGCGCGCGCGTCTTCCAAGAGTCCGTGTGAAGGACGGCGCTCCGGTGAACTTCCTTCCCACCCGCCCGCCCGCCCCAAATACCAGTCAGAGCCGATCGGTGCCACGCTTCTCTTTCTGCACGGCAAAGCGCGAGGGTCTCTGCCCTGCACGGACCGCCACCCGCCACAGCCCGAGAGCCCCCGGGAAAGGTGCTGGGAGTCGGAGGTGGGAGTGTCCCAAGGCTACAAGGCCAGTTCCTTCTCCGCCCTTTGGGGCCGTGCGTGGAAGCCCGAGCTCCTCGCCTCTGCTCCGGGATTCTGCAGGAGGCTGGAGGCCTTCTCGCGGAACCAGAGGTCCGGACAAAGAAACCCGCTACCCCGGGCCTCGAGGAGCCCTGCCTGGCCGTGTCCGCCCCCGATCAGCTGGTGGCTAACGCTGCGCCCGCAGAGCCAGCCTAAGGGGCTCCGGGCACCCCGCGCCTGCCGGCATCGAACGGAGGCGAAGAGTACGCGCGCGCACACGCACGCGCGCGCGCACATAAACACACACACACACACACACACACACAAACACGCGCGCACACACGCATTTGCTCTCTTACATCTCCTTCCTCCTCCTCCTCGTCCTCCTCCTCCATTTCTTCCTCCTCCTCTTCCTTCACCTCCTCCTCCTCCTCCTCCCCTTCTCCCTCCCTGGCCTCGCGGGCCCCTCGCTCCCCGGTTTCTCTTTGTTCACATTGTCTTAGAAAAGGTCCGAGTCGCGGGGTCAGCGTGGGGAAAGTTACCGAGACTTGAGCACCGGCCGCACCGCCAGACGAGCGGGCGAGCTGTAGGGGGAGAGTAAGCGGAGCCCCGCCACGGAGACGGGAGCCGGAGGTTTTGATCCGTTTTTTGTTTGTTTGTTTGTTTGTTTGCACAGAGAACCTGTCCCAATTGAGTCGTCCGCTAAAACGCAGAGGTGCACATCGGTGGCGGTGGGCGGTTTCTCCGCAAGATGATGATGATGAATTTGCAGATTTCTAGGGCGCGGGCCGGCCGGGAATGACCTGCCCTAGCCCGGCGCCCCGGGACTAAGAGGTTCACCCAGGCCGCAGGCTGCAGAAGGGAGAGGGGTGCGGCGACCGTGCCCTCGCCCTTTCCACGCCCCTTTGCCGCAGTCCCGGGCATCAGTGAAGAGCTGCCCCCGTGCGTCTCGCTAGCGCGTCGGTGCTCTGGTGTAGAGCCAGCTGGTCCCTCCCTGGCAGCAACCCGAGCGCCACCGTCGCAACTGCTCTGGGGCAGAGACAAGACGCTGGAAAGGAAGAGTCAGTGGTCGCTACCCTTTGAGGAGCTTCCGTTAATTAAGCCGACATCCTGCAGCTCTGCGTCTTCGCCTAGGGGCACCCCGGGACTTATTGGGTGCAAACATCCGGGTTGATGGATTTTTCCATAAAACCTAAGGAAGCACGGGTGGCGGAAGGGGGTCTGGAGAAGCGATGCGACGAGCGTGTGACACGTGTCTGTTTCCACTGAAGAAAGCCCTGGGACTATGCCCACCCGCGGCATCCCACCTCCTGCTTTGGGTTTGAATTGACTATCAACCGGGAGCTAAGACCGTTTTCGCTGCCAAATAGCGCAGCCTCCCAACTTGTTTCTAAAAGCCCTGCAGCAAGGGGGACAAGGACTGAGAAGTCGCTGATGGAGCACTTTCCCAGTTCCAGGCAGCCTCTTTAGGGCATCTCTTTCCGGGGCAGCTGGTTTTGCCTGCAAAGCTCTGCAGCCCTAACTCTACTGCAGGCAGTTTTTGCTATTCCCTAGACACTTTCACTTGCACCTTAGGTTTCTCTATTTCTCTTGGTTATTTTCCTATTATAGTAATAGGGACAATAGACTCCATTACACTGATCTTAGTTCTCAGGGATTCAACCCCACTGGTTTCCTCCAGAGACCCTCCAGCCCAGTCATAGCTATGAATTCCTGTAGCCAAGCAGATACATACATTGAACAGGTATTCTCAGTTTGTCCTTGTTTCGCGTCAAGAGGACTATGAAATATTCAGCAAATTCTATTACTAGTTTCATTCCCAAACCTCTCCTACATAATATAGTCTCTCCTCCAATAGCTTTACATATGTGAGTCTTACCTGTAGCCTCTCCTCCTCCTCGTACAGCTTTAATCCCTTTTGCTGCTTCTTCTGGTTTGCTGTCTTTCTTTAATGCTGAACAACAATTTAGAGCCAGATGGAGAATAAATGACAAGGTAAGTAAATGGTAGGGGGGAAGAAAAGAGCTTCGTGGGACTCTGGGGAGATAGCTCAACAGGAAACCTGAGTTAAATCGCTGGCACTTACATGGTCCTCTAGTGCGGAAGGAAGGAAGGAAGGAAGGAAGGAAGGAAGGAAGGAAGGAAGGAGGAAGGAAGGGAAGGAAGGAAGGAAGGAAGGAAGGAAGGAAGGAAGGAAGGAAGGAAGGAAGGAAGGAAGGAAGGAAGGACGGAAGGATAGGGAGGGAGGGAGGGAGGGGAAGCTAGAACAACTAGAATGGGGATTAACAGACTGTTTATAAATTTTCCACTACTTCCTGTGATTGTACATTTCTTAGATCAGAAAATACAACCATGGGTTTATGGTACATGTCTGTGAAAAATGGACTGTTAAAGTTCCTACAAACTTTACAAAACTTAAAGTGCCCCATTTGTAAAGGGGCTCTCTTCACCTTCCCCACTTTGCCAAGCACCACAGGATTCTTATCCCTTTCCTATAATAAAGGTTATACTGGGTTCCTATTGTCCCATGCCCCTTTCCCCAATAATTCTCCTATCAGTCTTCAATATTTCTATCCATAGTCTTTTGTTTGTACTAAAAGTGGCTAAAGAAAGGAAGTGATTTGGGAAGGTTGAAGTCTGTTCCCAGTCTTACCCCATGGACTAGATTTGTGGCCTGAGATTACAGGACAGAACTCTGTGGCCTACATTATGGACTGGTTACTAGGCCTCACACATTCTACTACATGCTTTTATACTTTATTTTTTTAATCATCAAAACTACTTACTTTGATTTGTTGAGAATCTAGGTCTCTTGAATGCCAAGAATGGTGTTTTACCATTGAGCTCCTCATGGCCCTCAAAATTAATAAGATTTATTAGTAGTATCCTATTTTACATCAGAGAAAATCCACCTACATATATAAGAAAACATACTTGTTACCACACTCAAGCCACTTTCTCAGATACTAGAGCTTCAGTGAGCAACACTGTCTTGTGTGATGATAGATATTAGCATATTACTTTATATTTTAAGGTATATGGTATTTTTTCCAATGTATTTTTCTTTACTTAAACATCTTGATTACAAATATGATCGTGATTAGGTTTCAGTCATGTAAAGAACATCCCCCTTCACCAGTGCAACATTCCCACCACCAATATCCCAAATCTCCCTCCATTCCACACCACCCCACTTGAACTCTAGACAGTCTTTCCAGTTTCCTCATTCATTCACATGATTATGGTAGTTCTCAGTGTAGTTATTTCTATAACTGCAGTCACCACTCTTTGTAGTGAGCTTCATGAAGTGAGCTGGAAGTTCCAGCCCTCTTCTCATTGTCTCTAAGGATTGTTGCAAAAATGACTTTTATTTTTCTTAAAATTCATAGATGAATGAGACTATTTTGCGTCTCTCTCCCTCTCCCTCTGACTTATTTCACTCAGCATGATAGACACCGTGTACATCCATGTATAGAAAAATTTCATGACTTCATCTCTCCTGAAGGCTGCATAATATTCCATTGTGTATATGTATCACAGTTTCTTTAGCCATTCATCTATTGAAGGGCATCTTGATTGTTTCCAGAGTCTGGCTCTTGTTAATAGTGCTGCAATAAATATAGGTGTGAGGAAGGGGTTTTTGTAATGTATTCTTGTGTTCCTAGGGTATATCCCAAGGAGTGGAATAAATGGGTCAAATGGGAGCTCAATTTCCAGTTTTTGGAGGAATCTTCATATCACTTTCCATAGAGGTTGGACTGGGCGGAATTCCCACCAGCAGTGGATAAGAGTTCCTTTCTCTCCACATCCCTGCCAGCACTTATTGTTCTCATTCTTTGTGATGTGTGCCAATCTCTGTGGTGTGAGATGGTATATCATTGTTGTTTTGATTTGCATCTCCCTGATGATCAGTGATGAGGAGCATTTTTTCATGTGCCTTTTGGCCAATTGTATTTCTTTTTTTTATCAAAGTGTCTGTTCCTTTCTTCTCCTCCCCATTTTTGATGGGAATAGATGCTTTTTTCTTGTAAAGTTCTGTCAGTGCCCTGTATATTTTGGATATTAGACCCTTATCTGATGGGTATTGGGTGAATAGTTTCTCCCACATGGTGGGTGGCTCTTGTATCCTGGACACTATTTCTTTTGAGGTGTAGAAGCTTCTCAGCTTAATGTATTCCCATCTCTTTATCAATGCTTCCACTTGTTTGGAAAGTGCAGTTTCCTCCTTGAAGATGCCTTTAGTCTCAATGACATGGAGTGTTTTGCCTATGTGTTGTTCTATATACCTATGGTATCAGGTCTGATATCTAGGTCTTTAATCCATTTGGATTTTAACTTCGTACATGATGTTAACTGGGGGGCTATGTTCACTTTTGTGCAATTGACTAAGCAGTTCTGCCAGCACCACTTGTTAAAGAGATTTTCCCTGCTCCACTTAGGATTTCTTGCTCCTTAGTCAAATATTAGGTGATTGTATGTCTGGGGAACATTGTCTAAGAACTCATGGCTATTGCACTGATCTGAGGTCTGTCTTTATTCCAATACCATGCTGCTTTGATAACTATTGCTTTGTAGTACAGTTTAAAGTTGGGGAAAGTAATGCCTCCCATTTTCCTATTCCCTAGGAGTGCTTTCCCTATTCAAGTGTGTTTATTGTTCCAGATGAACTTCATAAGTGTTTGATCCACTTCTTTGAAGAATGTCATGGGTATCTTTAGAGGGATCACGTTACATCTGTACAGTGCTTTGGGGAATATTGTCATTTTAATTATGTTAATCCTGCCAATCCATGAGCAGGGTATGTGTTTCAATTTTCATGTATACTCTATTATTTTTGTAGCAGGGCTTTATAGTTTTATTTGTATAGGTCCTTCATGTCTTTGGTCAAGTTGACTCCAAGATATTTGAGTTTGTGTGGCACTAATGTGAATGGGATTGCCTTCTTGACATCCATCTCTTCCCTATCATTATTGGTGTATAAAAAGGCCATTGATTTCTGTGTGTTAAGTTTGTAGCCTGCCACCTTGCTATATGAGTCTATTGTTTCTAGAAGCTTTTTGGTAGAGTCTTTAGGGTTTTCTAAGTAGAGTATCATGTCATCTGCAAACAGTGAGTGCTTGAGCTCTTCCTTTTTTATCTGGATTCCCTTAATATCTTTTTCTTGCCTGATCACTATAGCAAGCACTTCCAGTACTATGTGAAGAGGAGTGGTGAGAGAGGACAGCCTTGTCTTGTAGCAGAAATTAGTAGAAAGGCTTTTAGTTTTTCTCCATTGAGGATAATATTTGCCATTGGCTTATGGTAGATGGCTTTAACTAGATTGAGAAAGGTTCCTTTCATTCCATCTTGCTGAGAGTTTTTATCAAGAATGGGTGTTGGACCTTATCAAATGCTTTCCCTACATCTATTGATATTATCATGTGATTTTTATTTTTTTTGTTGTGTATGATGTTGATAGATTTACAGATGTTAAACCATCCTTGCATTCCTGAGATAAAACCTACTTGGTCGTAGTGTATGATCTTCTTGATGATGCATTGGATCCTATTTGCCAGGATTTTGTTGAGGATCTTTGCATCTGTGTTCATCAGGGATATTGGTCTGTAATTTTCTTTTTTGGCAGCATCTCTGTCTGGTTTTGGTATCAAGGCAATGTTGGTTTCATAAAAGCTATTTGGGAGTGTTCCCATTTTTTTAATTTCATGGAAGAACCTGGCTAGGATTGGTAGTAGCTCCTCTTGAAAGGTTTGAAAGAATTCATTAGAAAATCTATCTGGGCCTGGGCTTTTCTTTTGGGGCAGATGTTTGATTACAGTTTCAATTTTCTCAATAGTAAAGGGGGTGTTTACATATGCTACATCCTCCTGAGTGTCCAAGAATTTATCCATTTCTTCTAGGCTCTCATGTTTAGTAGCATAAAGTTTCTCAAAGTAGGCTCTGATTACCCTTTGGATCTCTGCAACATCTGTCGTGATCTCCTCCTTTTCATTTCTAATAAGGGTTATCAGGTTTCTCTCTCTTTCTTTGTGAGTTTTGCCAATGGTCTATCAATCTTGTTGATTTTTTCCAAGAACCAACTTCTGCTTTCATTGATCTTTTGGATTGTTTTTTGGGTTTTCACTTCGTTGATTTCTGCTCTCAGCTTTGTTACTTCCTGCTGTCTCCCTATCTTTGGGTCCTTTTGTTGAGCACTTTCTAATTCTATGAGCTGCGTCATTAAGCTATTCAGGTAGGCCCCTTCTTTCTTCCTGATGTGTGCTTACAAAGCTATAAATTTTCCTCTCACTGCTTTTGCTGTGTCCCATAGATTCTGGTAGTTTGTGTCTTCATTATCATTTCTTTCCAGGAAAATTTTGATTTCCTCTTTGATTTCATCTCGGACCCACTGGCTGTTCAGTAGCCGGCTGTTTAATTTCCAGTTGTTAAAGTTTTTCTTCTGTGTGCCTTTATAGTTCACATCTAATTTCAGAGCCTTGTGGTCAGCAAAGGTAGCCTGCAAGATTTCTATCGTCTTGATTTTATGAAGGTATGTTTTATGTGTCAGAATCTAGTCTATCCTGGAGAATGACCCATGTACATTGGAGAAGAATGTGTATCCAGGTTTTTGGGGGTGGAGTGTCCTATATATATCTACTAGTCCTCTTTCTTCCATTACTCTTTTCACGGCTAGTATGTTTTTGTTGGGTTTCAGTCTGGTTGACCTATCAAGTGTTGACAGGGCCATGTTGAGGTCTCCCACAATTATTGTGTTATTAGTGATATCTTCTTTCAGATTTGTCAGTAATTTTATTAGATAATTTGCTTGTCTCTCATTGGGTGCATATATGTTTAATAATCTGATTTCTTCCTGTTGCAAATATCCCTTGATTAGTACATACTGTCCATCTTTCTCCCGTACAAATTTTCTGAGTATAAAGTTGGTGTCATCAGATATTATGGTCACTCCAGCTTTTTAAGGGTGTTGTTTGATTGGATGATTTTTCTCTAGCCTTTGATTTTGAGTCTATGTTTGTTCTGACTATTCAGGTGTGTTTCTTGTAGGCAGCAGAAGGTTGGATTTATCTTTTTGACCCATTTTGCCACTCTTTGTTTTAGTTGGTGAATTTATCTTTTGACATTGAGGGAGATGATTGTCATAGGATTTACTGTCATCTTTGTAGATAAGTTTGCTGTGTTTGTTGGTCTCTCTTGTCTTAAAGTAGACCTTTCAGTTTTTCCTGTAAGGCTGGTTTTTCATCTGTGAAGTTTCTGAGCTGTTGTTTATTCATGAAACTATGTATCTTTCCTTCAAATCTGAACATGAGTCGAGCTGGGTGCAGTATTCTTGGTGAGGCACCCTTTTCATTCAGTCTTTTCACAATATCCCATCACCATCTTCTAGCCTTGAGAGTTTCTTGTGACATGTCTGCAGTAAGTCTTAGGGATGCTCCTTTGAATGCAATTTCCTTTTTTGATCTGGCTGCTTTCAGTATTCTATCTCTATCTGTGGGATTTGTCATCATAATGAGGATGTGTCTTGGGGTGTTTTTCTTTGGGTCTCTTTTAGCTGGTACTCTTCGGGCATGCAGGATTTGATTGCATGTAGTCTTTAACTCTGGGAGTATCTCTTTGATGATGTCTTTGACAGTTGATTCTTCCTGTAGATCTCCTACCTGGATCTCTGGGACTCCAATGATTCTTATGTTGTTTCTGTTGAGTTTATCAAAGACTTCTATTTTCATCTGTTCACAGTCCTTGAGGACTTTTTCCATTGCCTGATCGTTTTTCTTAAGGTTCTTTTCCAATTTCTTCTGCTGTGTTGAGTTTTTCTGCATCATATCTTCCAGCACATCGATTCTGTCCTCAGCTGCTGTTACCCTGCTGGTGAGGCCATCCACTGAGGTTTTCAGTTGAGCTACCATGTTTTTCAGATCTGTTATTTCAGTTTTGCATTTTCTGATTGCTGTCTTTGTGTTCTGTTCAGATCGATCTCTGCTTTCTTTGAGTTCTACAAACATCTCCCTTATTTCTATTCTGTACTCCTTATTCGAGAGGTTAATCAGATGGTTGGAATTTTTTAGGTCATCCACACTATCATCTTCATTCTCTGTGCATGGTGTTTGCCTGTGAGGTTTCCCCATTGTCATGCTTGTAGTGTGTTTTATCTGCGTGTTGTGGTGGGGTTCATTGGTTAGAAAGAGTGCGCATCCCCAAAGTGAAGTGGAGCAGCCATGCTCTTCTGGATCCTCCAGGAGAGCCCACTCCCAAGAGGTTTAGGAGGCAGGACAGTGGGAAAACACGCACAGCAATACTTACAGTTTCTCACAGTTGGGAACCACTGGGCGGGCATAGATATTCGCAGCCTGACGTCACAAACAGGGGACTTTCCTTTCTGCAGAATACTGCGAATAGCCGGTTTTCATCGTTGGGCACAGTTCCTTGGTGTTCCGGCTCTTGGATGAGCCTCTGGGAGAGCTATTTTTCTGGGCCCTTTTTGGCCCACTCCCAAGAGGTTCAGGAGACAGGACAGTGAAAAAACACTCATAGGCAACACTTACAGTTTCTCACAGTCAGGAACCACTGGGCAGTATATGATATTTTAAGGTATCTTGCAAGTAGTAGGACCTAAAGTCTATACCCATATCTAAGTACTCACTAGATATGACCCCAAGGATATATAGATAAATAGATTTTTCATAGACTAAATATATAGCAATGATCTACCTGCATATATATATATATATATATATATATATATATATAATTATTCAATGGTAGCAGAAGGGGCCAGAAATAGTATAAAAGCAAGGTTTATGCTTTTCATTTACCCACCCTGGTCAGCTCCACATGGTCCCTTAAGTAGTGCTAGGTGCAGTCCTAGAGGCTCCTAGCACTTTTAGGGTGGCCTAGATGATTCCCTGGGCCTAAAGGACCCCAGAAGTACTCTGTTCTGGTTCCTCACATGTTCTGGTTCCTCACATTCCTCACCACCTGAGGACCACACCGAAAAAGAAAATTCAGAATGAAGAAAAAAATCCCAGTTACAACTTGGAATTAAAGAAAAAAGATTCCAAGGGACAAACTGGCAAAATTATGCAAACCATTTGAAAGAATAGGCAACACTCAAGCAGTATTTAGGGTGTTCAGGAGCACCCTCATGTTCCCATCAACTAGTGAGGGAAGGGATAGGGACTTAGGGTTTAGTGCTCAATGCTCAGGTCCAGCAGAATCTACCTTAAGACCTCCTTGTGCAGGACATGCACTCCAGCCCTTTGCTTCTCCCTAGTCCTCAGGAATGATTTTTAAGTCTTCCAAGAATAAATTATTTGAGGCTGGAGTAGTGGCACAGCAGTAGAGCATTTGTCTTGCACGCGAACAGACCACAGTTCACTTCCCTCGGCATCCCATATGGTCCCCCAAGCCAGGAACGATTTCTGAGCACATAGCCAGGAATAACCCCTGAGCATCACCAAGTGTGCTCCCCCAAAAAAGAATAAATTATTTTGAAATGTACAAATGGAAAGGTATGTGATAAGAGAGTAATTCAATTTGTATATTTGCCATCACTCAGCAATCTGAAAACATGATCACATAAAATATCAAATCTTTTTTATTAGAAACACTAATACTAATACTAAAGACAATGTAGAAATTGGGGAAAGGGTGCCAAAGAGACAGCAGGATTTAAAGTGTTTTTTTATATACAATCTACTCTGGTTTGATCACCGGCATCATATATGGTTCAACAAGCACTGCCAGGAGTCACCCGTGAGCATATGTATGGCTCCCAAAACAAAAGAAATATAAACATAATTAGCTTTTTATGAAAAAAATTATGGGGGTCTCGTAATAAATACTCAAGGATTCCAGGTCACTGGTCATAATACTCAGTCAATTAGGCTGGAGATATGCTAAGGGTCATCTTGCCCTCTTTGGGGTGTTCCAGAGCCACCTGTGCTGCACCCAACAGTATTCGAGGGCTGTGGTGTTGGTGATTGATTAAAAGCGTAGACCATGTACTTACACTCACCCCTAACCCTTGTGCTCAATAGCTCAGGAAATTTTTAATTGGTTCCCAAAGTTGGAAATTGAAATAAAAATATAAAGGTGACAAGTTATATACTATGTTTAAGTATAAGGTAAATTAAAACAATGTTTGAGTGTGTAAATAAAGATAATAAGTAATAATACAGAATATAAATAGACCAAATTCATGTTGGGCTTAATACATAGTAATAAATTCTGAGGAAAAATTAACATAAGAGCTGGAGACATAAGGGCATTTGCCTAGGACATGACAGACCCAGGATTGATCCCTATCATCTCACATGGTCCCCTAAGCCCACCAGCAGAAATTCTTGAGTGCAGAGCCAGGAAAAACCTCTGAATACCTCCAGGTATAAAGCAAAAACAAAGCAAAACAAAACAAAATGAACATAAGTACAATTGAAACAAAGGAATTGAAAACTAGGAAAAAAGGTGGTATGTTTTGACAGGAAAGTTAAACCTAAATAAAGTACATATCTGCATATATAAAGGGAAACCATAAAAGTATTAGAAATCTGGTATCTGAAAGTCAAGAGTGGGCCAAGTACCTACCCTGCCAAAGCCATGCCTACTGTACTCAAACCAACAATCATAGTTTTGTAAGGGACAGCTTCACCACTCTACAGCTCTATGCAAAGGCACCAGTCTGACTAGAACTCCAGATATGCTGATATTTGGGCTTACATCACCAGAACTTTTTTTGAATGAAAGTGTGGTACTTTACCCCTGCCTTCTCATACTTCAAGAAGCCCTTGCAATTAAAACACACCTCACAAAAGCCATAGTATCAGCAATAACAGTTGGAATTCCTGGACCATGCAACCACATTTGCATCTGTGCCAGAACTTCATTTTTGTTTAATACTGGCATCCCGATAGGAGCACACCAATTTAGAAGCCAATGTGTATCTGAAGCCACCTAATGTTTAGAAACAAAAAAGTAACAGAATCACTAACTAGCAACAAGTGCTTACTAAACCTTCTGATAATGACTTAATGACTCAACTGCAAGATACAATAATTTTCACAAATTATCTTTTTGCTGTACTCTTCTTTCTTTTTCTTTCTTGTTTCTTTTTTCTTTCTTTCTTTCTTTCTTCCTTCCTTCCTTCCTTTCTTTTCTCTTTTTTTTCTTTTGTGTGTATGTAATGGAATCCTCTATGTCTTCTATGTCTGCCTAACCTGTATTGTACATAATCCCTGTCTATATTGTACATAGTCTGTATTATATATCATCTCTCCTCCTCCCCCTTCTACCACCTTACAAATTCTCTTCTATTCTATCACCCTCTCAACCCTAGTTTGTTATCTCTCCCTATTTAACCTTTTTACCCTCAGTTTTTAACTCCTTGGGAACCAGAACCATCCCCCTGCCACAGCAAGCTGTCATGGGGCTCCCAAAGCAAAAGGTCACCTTCCAGTCTATCATGTCTCCCACCAGGAAGAAGTTGCAGCCACTGCTTCTGCTAACTCACTTTATGGGGCCCTTTTTTTCCCATCTCCCCTCACTGTGAACTGTTACTTGCTTTCGGATTCAGCTCCAGAGACTCTCAACTTGAGAATCCCTGACTGCTGCAAACCATTCCCAAGATTTACTGCCCCTATGCAAAAAACAAAAACAAAAAACCTGCCACACACACCCCCACACTTTTTTTGGTCCCTTGAGCCCCACCAGGAGTAATTTCTGAACACAGAGTAAAGACACCTGAGCACTGCCAGCTGTGGCCCAATAAAATAAAACTCTGAAGGGGACAATCTTAAGGATTATATATTTTTTTCTAAAAGATACTTCCAAAGAGCTCCTTCATTTCATCATTGAGAGAAACTCAAAAGAATTCCCTTCTACATCCATGAGAGGAGAGAAAAGAATCTCTCCTGAAATGTACCAAAAACTCTGCTCTCGATCTCTTTCTCCTCTGAGTCATTATTTGTATAAAGGAATTCAATTGTCTTTTGTGTAGTGACTTTGTAACCAGCCACTTTGCCATGTTGGTTTATTGTTTCTAGGAGCTTTTTGTGAACTCTTTAGGGTCTTTGATATATATCATCATGTCATCTGCAAATAGAGACAATTTGACTTCCTCTTTTTTCCATTTGGATTCCTTTGATTTTCTTTTCTTGCCTGATTGCTATTGCTATGGCTTCTAATACTATGTTGAATAAGAATGGAGACAATGAACATCCTTGCCTTGTGCCTGAACCCCAACTGTGAAGGACTTTGTTAATCTCAATGGTTTTAATAAAATAAAATAAAATAAACTCTTTTCTCTTTAACTAAACCTGCCATCAAGGTATATACTATTTTAGCAGCATTCAGTCAATTTAGGAGAAAGGAAATCTCCAACTCTGACCCTCTTTAGCATTAATTCCAAAAGAAGGGAAATAACCAACTTGGGCCTACTAAAGACAGATGTCACCTAAGAACAACAAAAATATCAAAGATAATACAGAGCTTAGTACACCAGAATGTCCTCTGATCACCACAAGGAACAATCCCTTTGCACGGAGCCAGGAGTATGCCTTGGGTCCCACAGGTGTGCCCTTTCAAAATAAACACAAATAAACCAAATGAAAACAAAACTCTGCAATAAAATATTTACCCTGTCTTTAGACCTCAGCACTGCTTCCATAAGACTCATGTGTACTAAAAAAGATTATAGCTACAATAACTTCAAGACTCAGACCCTATTTAAGGAGTCTCTAGGGTAACCCAAACAGGAGACACAAAAACAAGAACACCAGAGGAAATTTTAGTTTCTGACACCACAGCAACAGAAAACACATTCTATCTTCTAGCCAAATAAATATAAAACCTTACACTAAAGGTCTAAATCATTCACTTTTACTCACTACATCATGTCCAGCTTTCAACAAATTTCAAGTCATACCAAAAAATTTAATCTAATAACAAAACACCAAATAAAGAGAACAAAAAGGAGGGGCCAGAGAGAGTACAGTGGGTAAAGTGCTTGCCTTGAACATGAGAGACCCAAGTTCTAACATGTGATCCTGATCCCTATCAAGAATATTCTCTGAGAACAGAACCAGGAATAAACCCTGTGCACTGCCAGGTATGCTCCTCCTAAAAAGTTATTAAATGAACAACTAAAAGATAAACAAACATTGAAACTAAACTTAGGACTAGAAATTATATCATCATTACTCCTTAATACCCATATGGGCCCCTGATCCCACCAGAAGTGATCCTTTACACAGAATTAACATTAAGCTTTGACCTTGGTGTTGCCCAACCTAGACTCAGATATTGTTGAGAATTTGCAGTGCTCAGGGTTTACTCCTGACTCTGTGTTCAGGGATTAATTCTGTCAGTGCTTAGTATACCAGAATGCCTTTGATGCATTTGGGCATATGTCAATAAAAACTTCTTTAAAAAATTTAAAGATTTAAATAAAATTAAAAGGGGAAAAGCATAGATTATCAAAAAAAAAACTAGGATAATTACATAAGAAATAATATGGAACCAGAAAGATAGTACAGTGGATAGAATACTTGCCTTGCATAAACCCTTCTGAGTTCAATCCCCAGCATCACATATGGTTCCTCAAGCCCCACCAGGAATAATCACAGAGCCAGAAGTAAACCCTGTATACTGTCAATTGTGGTAATACATGCATGCACACACATTGCACATGTGTGTACAAATAAGAGAAGTATAATATCCACATAAATTACTAAAGAAGATAAATGTAAAAGGGAATATTTTAATTAATAAACAATTTTTTCAAAGTAAGTGATGGACACAAAGTCACAAATATAAGAAGTTTAGGGAATACTAAACCAGAGAAATATCAACAATCCACACTGCCTATTATTTTCAAGACTATATTCCATGACTACAATGTAGAAAAATCAAAGGGAAAGACAAAACGTTGAAACAAGCAGGAAGAAAATATAAGCTTTAGAGAAAAAAAAATAGTAAGAATTTGGGGGCTGGAAAGATAATACAGAGAGTAGGGTGCTTTCTTTGAACGTAAATTACCTGGTTTAGATCCTTGGCATGCCATATGAGGCTGTCAGGAGTGATACCTAAGCGCATGAACAGGAGTAATTCCAGAGAACATTTAGGTACAGCAAAAATGCAATTATACTGGTCTTTTTTTATTTTATTTTATTGAAACAATTGTGATCTACAGAGTCCTTCATAGTTGAATTTCAGATACACGATAAGTTCGGGCCCTTTTCACCACCAGTGTCAACCTCCCTCTATCAATGGACCAATGGAGAGTGGTCTTCTCTTCAGAAATCATACAAACGAGCAGTATGAAATAATATATTGATAAAAAATAAAATAACAACAATATAAGTAAATTTACAGAAAATAAAATACCAATAGTTCTTAAGCATTCATGTATATGTTCACCTCCATTCACAGTAAAAGAAAAGCAAAATAACACTACCACATATCACCTTTTTCATTTGCTTTCTTGATTTCTGGTTAGTGGGTTTATTATTGGTTTTGTTTGTTTCCAGGGTCACAGCAGAAGCTATTCCCAGCTGGGCATGGTATAAGATGCCACAGATTTAAAATCAAGGTTTCAAATGCCACAGACAGCTACAGCAAGTAAGTACCCTGCTTTCTGCACTATATCTCTGGTCCTGGTGTGCTATTTTTTAATCTGTAAATTTGATAAATATTTTTTTTTTGTTTTTGGGCCACACCCTGCGTTGCTCAGGGGTTACTCCTGGCTGTCTGCTCAGAAATAGCTCCTGGCCGGCACGGGGGACCATATGGGACACCAGGATTCGAACCAACCACCTTTGGTCCTGGATGGGATGCTTGCAAGGCAAACGCCGCTGTGCTATCTCTCCGGGCCCAAATTTGATAAATATTTTAAAAGTAGTAATAGGAAACACTGTGGAAGGCTTTGAGACTTTAAAGAACTTAGGCATTCGAATACATAATGGAATGACTTGAGTAATATCATCCATAATAGAAACACAGATCCATTGGCTCTGTAATATCACTTCTAGGGATTTATCTGAATAACTGCACACACTTGCAAAAATCCTCAGTGCATATGGTTATTCTAGCACTCTGTAGTGGCAAAAGATTGAAAATAGCTCATCAAAAATGACTAAACTATATTGGTTTAATGATTGATGGCAGGCCATAAAAAAGCATCTTAAGCAACTTGTTAGGAGATTAAAAATACAGAAACGTCTTGCATACAATATGGACTAATCTAAACAAGTATATTATTGGGAAAAATATCATCTGAAGAGTGCACCAAAGCCTGGATTCCCAACAACTGTAAGAAAATTTTGACAGTATTCCTACTCTGCTCCAAGAATGATTAGAAACAAAGAGAAATTTTCTTGGTGCATTTCATTCTGAGGTTAATTATTCCTTCCTTTTACTTTATAGCATTCTCCACTTTGGGTGTTATCCTCATTTCAATCTGAATGTGTACTTGAGGCTTTCCCTATGTGAAGATGCCTGTTTTCCCTTAAATATCTCTCTCTCTCTCTCTCTCTCTCTCTCTCTCTCTCTCATATTTCTCAAAATAAAACTATTCAGTCTGATGTAATAATATAAGTATGACTGTCTCAGCTTTTTGTCCTTTGTTTTTTTGTTTGTTTGTTTGTTTGTTTTGGCAGTACTCAGGGATTACTCCTAGATCTGCACTCAGTGCTCAAGGAACAATATAGGATGCCATGGATCAGACATGGGTTAGCAGCATGTGAGGTAAGTGCTCTCCCTGCTGTATTATCACTTTTGCCCCCAGGTTTTTATTGTATGATTGTTTTCCCTCTTTTCACTCTAAAGTTGAGTTTATCCTTTAAGTTTAGGTGTGTTTCCAATAGGTGGGAGATGAATGGTTATTCTTTCCTGATTCATTCAGCTATTCTGTGCCTTTTAATAGGAGAGAGTTTAGTCCATTGTCATTAAGAAAGATTAATGATATATTGCCATTTGTGTGTGTGTGTGTGTGGAATCTTGATGTTTTTTTTAAAAGTATGCTTTTATATGTAATGTTTCACTAATTCTTGGAGGATTGGTTTCATTGTTGTAAATGCTTCCAATTCCTATTTGTCTAAAAATGTTCTTATCCTTCCCTCAAGATTAAATTATAGCTTTGCAGCTTAGTGAACTCTAGGCTAGAAGTTCTTTTCACTCAATACTATGAAGTTGTCAGTCCAGTCTGTTGGGGCTTATAAAATATCATATACAAAGTCTGTTGTTATTCATAGGTTGTTTTGTTTCGTTTTGATTTTTCCTCTCTTTAAGTAGTCTGACTTTGTCTTTTAATTTTATGATCTTGATTACTATGCATCTTGGTGTTGCTTTCAGTTTATTTTGTTTGGTACTATTTGGGCCTCTTGAATCTGTGCGGGAACCTCTTTTCAGAGATTAGGAAAGTTCTTCCGCCAACCATTTCCCCCTACTCCTTTTGCTCTCCTTCTGGTATTCATATGATTCGAGGATTGTTCCTCTTGCTATTATCTTTCTCAACTGTTACATTCTCTGCCATTCATTTTCACTCTTTTCTTTTGTCACTTCATTCTTGGTGATGGCCATTTTTTTGTCGCAATATCAGTGGTAAGGTCCTCTGTATGTTGAATTTTGTTGTTGTGGCTTGCTATTGTACTTTATAAAGTTATTTGATTCCATTTATATGGACTCTTTGATTCTCTGGACCAGTTCATATTTCAATTGATTGAATTGTTCTTCTAGTGACTGTCTAATTTCTGTGGACATTGCATTAGTTCTTCATCCATGAGGATTGAGGAACTGTTTGAATTTGATTTTATATAACTAGTGTCCTGTCTACCAGAACATGTGAATTCCCTTGTTTATTCATTTTTTAAAAAAAATATTTGTGGGTGCTGTGATCTGAACTCCAGATTCCCAACTATCTGAGATCTGAATTATTTCCTTGTAGTTCAGCACACGGCTATTTTCTTTTTTCTTTTTTTTAATTTTTATTTTGACCATATTGGCTTACATCTCTTTCACAGTAGTATTTTAGGTACATATTAACATTGAATCAGGGGAATACCCACCACCAAATTTATCCTCCCCCTACCCCCGTTCCCTTCCTGCAACCCATATCCCCCACCATCACCCCCCGGGCTGCTAGAGTAAGTGGACCCCTCTCTGTCTAGCTTACTATTAGTGATCATATATCTGTTTGGTCCTGGTACCCTCCCTTGTTTCCCCCTCTATTTGAGAGGCAGAGCTATATAGTTCGAGTTATGTGGTTTTGTTTGAAGGAAAGAAAAGCAATAGAATGAGATAAAAAAAATCAAAAAAGCTAAAAATGGGCAAAGTCCTTCTAGATGCTTTCAACCTCAGTTTGAGAGAGGACAGGAAAAAGGTAATTGAAACACTGCAACAATACAGAAAGAAATATCAAATAAAATATCCAGTGAGCACTACAACAATAAAAACAAGCACCACACAATAGTCTTGGTCCTGAAATCAAACCATGCCAGAGTTCAAAAAGAAAGAGAAAGATAAAACAAAATAAAATTGGAGACATCAACTTTAATATCTACACCAAAATAAAGAAGTCAAAAAAATCAATCAATCAATAAATATATATGTGTATAAAAGGATTATTTTGTGCTTTTTTTGTCTTTTTTCCCCCTGCATAGGCACAGTAACTATTGGGGACATTATAGAGGGAATTCCCTTGGCCTAGGAGAACAGGGTTTCTCGACCCCTGAAATATACTGTCATGGGATTAACTATAGACTCCTTGCAAGATCATTTACTCTCCCCTTGGTGCTTTTTGGTATATGGAAGATTTCTGCTTCATCATGGATGGTAAAATCCAACCTCTGTATCTAGAGATCTTGGTGTCTGTACAGATCAAGGAATGGAGCTTATATAGTCTTTCTTTGTGGTTCTAGCAGTTCTGCTTCTTCAGTGTCGTTTTAATCCATCTTCTGTAGTTGGTGGTTTTGTGCTGCTCCTAGGACGGAGCCTGAGATAGAGTCTTTTGTTCAGTTATGAAGACCGTTCAATTGCGATTGTTTCAGTCAGACCTCTGGAAGTGGAAATCTTGTTTGTTGAACAGATCGTAGAGCAAAAGGTAGGCTAGAACTTTTTGTTGTTGTTATTGTTGGTCCCGGGGTGCGTACTGTCCAGTTCTGGTTGTAACAACCAGTCATCTGTAGATAGCGATCTTGGCTTTTGCACAGATCAAAGGGTGACATGTCTTTTGATTTTGTCTTATCATTGGCTGGTGAGGAAGGACAACATGCTCTTAGATCAAGTTGTTCCCATTTCCTCGTTGTCAGGTTATCAATTTGGAACTGGCACATGTTGGTGTCAGAGCAGCATTTTGGATGCCCCAGAGAGGATTTGGTTCCTGGAGCTGTTGTGGAGAACTCTGTCGTTTCTATGTCTGGGATCCAGGAGTCAAGGCTGGACAGTCAGTGCCTAATTCCCTGGGGTCTAAATTGGTTCCACATGACATACGTTCAAGGTGGGAGATGCCCCTGTGTTGTAAAAAAGTATGAGTTTTTATCTCTAGTAGATAAGAGCTAGTTTTTACATGTAAAATTTCCCTGTTTTTAATATGCCTTTGCAGGAAGTGGTGCTACATTATATTACTGATGGATTTGGGGGTGGAGAGAGAAGAAAACAAGCACATGACAAAAACTAAAAATATATATGCTCACACATATCTAAAGAAAAAAGTTTCTTTTTTAAAAAAAATTAAATAAAAGACGTAATTAAAGGAATAAAGTGGGTCCAGAGAGATAGCATGGAGGCAAGGCGTTTGTCCTTTCTGCAGAAGGATGGCGGCTCAAATCCCAGCATCCCACATGGTCCTCCGTGCCCGCCAAGGGCAACCTCCGAGCATAGAGCTAGGAGCACCCTCCGAGCACCACCAGGTGTGACCCAAAAGAAGCAAAAACAAATCAAATCTAAAAACAAAAACTAAAACAAAACTAATAAAAAACAAGACAAACAAGAAAATAAAAACAAAGTAAAAGGGAGAAAGTGATACAGGAGATTACATTTGGGAAAAAAACAAGATAAGAGGTAGTGTTATATAGGTCTTATACTTATGATGCAAGTATACGCTTCCCCATTGTCTTTTGAGATTTCCTTGTGGGGTGTGGGCTCTAAGCAGGGAGGTCTTGGGTAGAGTTCTTGCAGTGGGGGTCCTTTTGGAGCTAGGTCCAGTATCAAGCCACAGTCCACATTAGGGAGAGGTGATTAGGAGGGCCACACTGCATGAGTCAGTTGGGGTGTTGGTTATATTTTCTTTCCGGGAATGAAGTATGAGTTTGAGTGGGTGTCTCTTCACTTGGATACTGGGCACTGGTTCATTGGGGTAGGAAGTTGGTCTTGGTGCCTAATGGATTAAGAACTGAGGGTGAAGAGTTTTAATATGGTGGGGATATCAGGGATGGGATTGAGGGGTGAAGGGATATTCGAATTTCTGAAGGGAGAGGGAAATAGTACGTGGGAGTGATTATATAGGGTATAGGTATGGGTTGTTTGTGATTTAGGTTTGTCTCTTAAGGAGGATTACTATCTCTGTGTGTTCCTGCCCACATGTAAACATACAATTTAGCTTAGGTATATATTAATGAAGAGAGGTGGGGAGGGGAAGAGATGCACTGAATACAGAAAGATAGGTAAGTATAGTACTTGTAAGAAAAAGAAACAGATCAACTTTTGGATATGTACAGGTTTCGTGTCTCAAGTACTAATCATTGTGTTAGTGAGGTCTATCTATATACCGTATTGTCCGCAGCACCCTATATATCAGATTTCCTTTCCTATAGAGGAGGTAACTGTGTAGTTTTTATTTGACATGGATTGAATTGATGATAATAAGGAGGAGAAGGTAGAAGAAGAGGGAGACAAGAAGAGAGAAAAATAAAAAACAATCAAACAACAACAACAACAAAAATATGAACTTATAGGAAGAGAGGGTAAAAGAGCAAAGACATGTTAGTTTGCTTGAACATGTTCGATACTTAGGCCCTGTAGTATAAATCTGTAGGTCACAGTTGTTTCGGTGGTCTGGCTGGTCATGTGCTTTAGGTCCTACAAGAAGGCATAATATAGAGATAAAGGGTATGTTAAAGAGTTTTATCGGCAGACATTTTGGGGCTTCCCCGGGCTTGCATCAACCTGGGAACTTTGATCTTCTCTGGCATTCATCCCCTGATGATTTGCCTCAGCTGAGGTGAGTGTTTGGGGGCCGAAGTTGCAAAAAAAGCTGACTGCTGGGCCCCCTAGGCTCGGCAGACATTTTGGGGCCTCCCCCAGCTTGCATCAACCTGGGAACTTTGATCTTCTCTGGCATTAATTTCTTCAAGGCGTGCCTCGGTTGAGGTGTGTCTTTTTGGCTGGAGTTGTGGATAAGAGACTTTTGCTGGGCCCCTTAAGCTTGGCAGACATTTTGGGGCTTCCCCGGGCTTGCATCAACCTGGGAACTTTGATCTTCTCTGGCATTCATCCCCTGATGGCTTGCCTCGGTTGAGGTGAGTGTTTGGGGGCCGGAGTTGTGGATAAAGCTGACTCTGCTGGCCCTTTTAAGCCCACCTATAAGAGGTAGAAGCAGAGGAGCGCGGCTGCTCCACTTCGCTTTATGACCACGCACTCCACCTAGCCAATGAGTACCACCACAACACGTAGAAAAACCCACAGCATAAGTGTGACAATGGGGAGACTACGCAGACCAACTTCAACCATAGAGAATGAAGATGGAAACTCTGATGACCCAACAATGGCCAACTACCTAAGCAGTCTTTCAGAAATGGAGTTTAGAGAAGAAATATGGAGGTTGCTCACAGAAATCAAAGAAAGTATAAATCAGAACACTAATAAAAATCAAGAGAATATGAAGATAGAAACCAGAAAACTCCAAACTGAAATATGAGGTCAGATAACAGGTCTGAAAAACTCAGTAGACAAATTAAAGAACATAATGGATGAGATTTCCAACAGGTTAAAAGCAGCTGAGGATAGAATTAGCGCTTTAGAAGATGAGATGCATAACAACTTTACACAGCAGAAGAGATTGGAAAAAAGCCTTAAATCAAATGATCATACAATGGAAAAGTTACTCAAAGTATATGAGCAGATGAAAATAGAAGTCTTTGATAAGCTCAACAGAAACAACTTTAGAATCATTGGAGTCACAGAGACCCAAGAAGAAAATCTTCAGGAAGAATCAATGGTCAAGAACATCATCACAGAGAAACTACCAGAGCTAAAGAAAACATGTGACCAAATCCTGCATGCCCGAAGAATACCAGCTAAAAAAGACCCCAGGAGAAACACCCCAAGACACATATTAGTCACCATGATGAAACCCACAGATAGAGATAGAATACTGCAAGCAGCAAGATCGAAAAGGGAAATTACATTAAAGGGAGCATCCTTGAAATTTACAGCAGACCTGTCACCAGAAACACTCAAGGCCAGAAGGCAGTGGTGGGATATAGTGGCAAAACTCAATGAAATAAATGCTTTGCCAATAATACTGCATCCAGCAAAACTCACTTTCAAGTTTCAAGGATGTATACATGGCTTCACAGATAAACAACAGCTCAAAAACTTTGCAGACTCAAAATCAGCCTTAAAAGAAATACTGAAAGATCTATTCTAAAGACAATACAGAACAAAAAAACACACCAAACTTCTACACAAAGATGGCAATAAATCCCATGACAATTATTTATCTCAATGTCAATGGACGAAATGCACCAGTTAAGAGGCAAGCGAAATGGATCAAAAAACTGAAGCCAACCTTCTGCTGTCTACAAGAAACACACCTGAATAGTCAGAATAAACATAGACTCAAAATCAAAGGCTGGAGGAAAATCATTCCAGCAAACAACACCCTGAAAAAAGCGGGGGTGGCCATACTAATATCAGATGACACAAACTTTATACTCAGAAAAGTTGTAAGGGACAAAGATGGATATTATGTACTAATCAAGGGATTTGTACAGCAAGAAGAAATCACTCTCCTAAACATATACGCACCGAATGAGGGACCAGCAAATTATTTAATACAATTGTTGACAAATCTGAAGAAGGATATCAATAATAACACAATAATTGTGGGAGACCTCAACATAGGCTTGTCAACACTTGATAGGTCAACCAAATGGAAACCCAACAAAAATATACTAGACCTGAAAAGAGAAATGGAAGAAAGAGGCCTAGTAGATATATATATAGGGCACTCCATCCTCAGAAACCTGGATACACATTCTTTTCCAATATACATGGGTCATTCTCCAGGATAGATCACGTGCTGGCACATAAAACATACCTCCATAAAATAAAAAAGATAGACATTTTGCAGGCTACCTTTGCTGACCACAAGGCTCTGAAGTTAGATATGAACTGCAAAGGGACACAAAAGAAAAAATTTAACACCTGGAAGTTAAACAGCCTCATAGTGTATAACCAGTGGGTCTGAGATGAAATCAAGGAGGAAATCAAAAGGTTCCTGGAAACAAATGACAATAAAGACACAAACTATCAGAACTTATGGGACACAGCAAAAGCAGTACTGAGAGGAAAATTTATAGCTCTGCAAGCACACATCAGGAAGGAGGAAGGAGCTTACCTGATAGCTTAATGACACAGCTAATAGAACTAGAAAGTGCTCAACAAAAGGACCCAAAAATAGGGAGACAGAAGGAAATAACAAAGATGAGAGCAGAAATCAACGAAGTGGAAACCCAAAAAACAATCCGAAAGATCAACGAAAGCAGAAGTTGGTTCTTTGAAAAAATAAACAAGATTGACAGACCATTGGCAAAACTCACAAAGCAAAAGAGAGAGAGAAATTTTATAACGCGTATTAGAAATGAAAAGTGGGAGATCACTACAGATACTGCAGAGATTCAAAGGTTATTCAGAGAATACTTTGAGAAACTCTATGCCACTAAATATGGAAGAAATGGATACATTTCTGAACTCATATAACCTTCCACGGTTGAATAAAGAAGATGTAGCATATCTAAACACCCCCATCACTATTGAGGGAATTAAAACTGTAATCAAAAAATTGCCCAAAAACAAAAGTCCAGGCCCTGATGGATTCACGAATGAATTCTTTCAAACCTTTCAAGAGGGACTACTACCAATCCTGGCCAGGCTCTTTTATGAAATCAAAAAAACAGGAACACTTCCAAATATGAAGCCAACATCACCTTACTACCAAAACCTGATAGAGATGCTGCCAAAAAAGAAAATTACAGACCAATATCCCTGATGAACACAGATGCAAAGATCCTCAACAAAATCCTGGCGAACAGGATCCAATGCCTCATCAAGAAGATCATTCACTTTGATCAAGTAGGTTTCATCCCAGGAATGCAAGGATGGTTTAACATCCGTAACTCTGTCAATATAATACACAACATAAACAACAAAAAAAGTAAAAATCACATGGTCATATCCATAGATGCATAAAAAGCATTTGATATGCTTTTATGATATGCTTTTATGATATTTATGACATGATACGGTTTAACACCCATTCTTGATGAAAACTCTCAGCAAGATAGGAATAAAAGGAACCTTTCTCAATATAGTCAAAGCCATCTACCAGAAGCCAGTGGCAAATATTATCCTCAATGGAGATAAAGTAAAATCCTTCCCTCTAAATTATGGTACAAGACAAGGCTGTCCTCTCTCACCACTCCTATTCAACATAGTACTGGAAGTACTTGCTATAGCAATTGGCAAGAAAAAGATATCAAGGGAATCCAGATAGAAAAGGAAGAAGTCGAGTTAGTCCACATCCCCCGGAGACCCCAGACGCCGGCCCGGGAGGCCTGGGCGCCCTTGGATACAAAGGGCGGACAAACTAAGATGGCAACTCGGGATACCACACGAGATACCATACATAGCATGCACTACGAGAGGGCCACGAGAAAACTCTCTAACATATACTTTATCTCTAGGTTATTCCTTCTTTTAGGAATTGAAGCAAGTGACCAGTCAGACCACCGAAGCAGTGCCTGTGATGTACAGACTTAAACTACAGGCTCTATTCTTCGAACACATTCAACCTAACCAGCATTCCCTTGCTATTCTCCCCTCTCTTCTCACTACTTTTTTTTTTTTTAATTCTATTCCTCTCTTTACTTTTTCCCCTTTCTCTTCTCCTTTTCTTTCTAAGGTATTTTCTCTTTCCTCTCACTGCATACCCCTCCCATATACCTTCCCCTGTCTCCCCTCTGGAAATCCAACTATCCCTTCACCCCTCAATTCCATCCAGATCTCCCACCATATTAAAACTCTTCACCCTCAATCCTTAATCTATTAGGCATCAAGGCCGACCTCCTACCCAACGAAACAGTACCCAGCACCCAGGCGAGGGGACACCCAGTCAAACCCACACCTCGTCTCCTGCAAGAAAAGACAGCCAACTCCCTGCGGACTCATGCTGTGCGGCCTTCCCTACCAACTCCCCCTAACGTGGACTGTTTCTTGAAACCGGATCTAGGTCCAAAAGTATCCCCAACGCAAGAATTTTTACCAATCTGAAGAAGGTCAGGGGGTGGGATAGGAAGATGCCTGGGAACCCACACACCACAGGAAACACCCAAAAGACAATGGGAAAAACTGTACCTCCAACATAGGCATAAGACTGGTAACACACCACCTCTTTACCTACTCTCCCCCAAATGTAAGGTAGTCTTTTGCACCACTTTGGTCCCTTAAAAAACCTCACTAACTCACCTTAAATTTTTTTTTAATTTTTTTATTTTTTTTAATTAATTAATTTATTTTTTAAATGTTTGTCCTACATATACATTTGTGAGCGCATACATTTTTATTTCCTTTTTTTTTTCTTTTCCTCACTTTTGGGTATGTGACCTGTTTCTGTTATCCCCTCTGTCCACCCACAAATACACAGACATTATAATGTAGCACCACTTCCCCCTGCAAAGGCACACCAAATAAAGGGGAAATCTTACATATAAAAAAAAAGAGCTCTTGTCTACTAGAGATGGGAACTCATAGTTGTTTACAAAACAGGGATATCTCCTACCTTGAAAATATGTCATGTGGAATCAACTTAGACCTCAGGTGATCAGATACCATTCATCCAGCCTTGAACCCTGGATCCCAGACATAGAAACGGCACAGTTCCTCACAACAGTGGCAAGAAACAAATCCCAGCCGGGACTGCCTTAATACTGCGGGGTCAACAACAAGGGCCAACTCTAACATGATTTCCTGACAATGAGGAAAATCTGAACATCCTGACCTCAGAGCAGATTAACCTACCTTACCAGCTAACGACAAGACACAACCAGAAGTCTCGGCACCCTTTGGTAGGTCCAAAAGCCAAGATCGTGATTTATAGTTGACTGGCTGCTAGAACTACGACCAGACGGTATACATCTTGGGACCAAAAAAAAAAAAAAAAAAAGCCCTAGTTTAGGGTTTGAACTATGACCTGCACAATAACCAGGATCCCCAGTCCCAAAGGTCCGGCAGAGAAAATTGTAACGGAACAGGGCTTTTGGAAGCACAAAGAAAGATGCTATCCTAGGTGCCACCCTAGGATCAGGGCAAAGACCAAGATCACCAACCACAGAAGATGGTTTAAAATGATACGGAGGTAACAGAACCTCTAGAACCACAAAGACTGACTTCATCATAAGTCCCACCTCAGGAGCTGTGCAGATACTGAGACCTCTAAACACAGAACAGAAGTCTTCCACACACCAAAAAAAAAAAAAAAAAAAACCACCACCGGGAGAGTAAAGGCTCCTGAGCAAAGTCTAGTGTTGATCCCATGACAGTATGCTCCAAGGACGGAGAAACCCCATATCTCTTAGGCCAAGTGAATTCCTTTTCGAATGACCCCAATATTTACTGTGCCAGGGCAGGAGGGAAAAAATAAAAATACAAAAAGCACAAAACCTTGGTTATTATCTATATATTTTTTACCTCCATTTATTATTGTTGTTATTATTTTTATTCACCTATCTATTTTGGTCGATTTCTCTGTTTGGGAGTGATTATTGAAACTGTCCCCAACCATACTTATATTTTCTCTTCCTTTCTTTTCTTTCGTTATGTGCTATGCCATGTTTCTCATTTCAAGACCATGGTGTGTTTTTTTTGTTTGTTTGTTTTTGCTTGTTTTGCTTTTTGTTGTTTGTTTGTTTGCCTGTTTTTTTTTTTTTGTGGTGCTTATCGATACAGCTCAAGCCCTCACTAGATATTTGACACTTCTTTTGGTACTGGTGGAGTGTTTCACCTTCTTTTTCTCCATCTCTCAAAACGATGATGAGAGCCTCTAGAAGGATTCCGCCCAGTTTCGGGGTATTAGATCCTTACCCCAGTTTATTACTTTTCTCTTTTTCAAACAAAACCACGCAACTTGAACTAGCTAGTCCTGCCTCCAGTTAGAGGGGGAACTAAGGGAGGCATCAAGACCAAACAGGTGCAAGACTACTAAGTTGTGGGTTAGATAAAGAGGGGACCACATATTCAAGCCGACCTGGGATGAGGGAAGAGGAAATGGGAGGTAGGACAGAAATGGAGGTGTAGGGAGGACAATTTGGTGATGGGAATCCCCCCTGATTTTATGTAAATATGTACCTAAAATATTATTGTCAACACTATGTAAACCATTATGATCAAAATAAAAATTTAAAAAAAAAAAAAAGAAAAGGAAGAAGTCAAGCTCTCACTGTTTGCAGATGACATGATACTCTACTTATAAAACCCTAAAGACTCTACCAAAAAGCTTCTAGAAATAATAGATTCATATAGCAAAGTGGCAGGCTACAAAATTAACACACAAAAATCAATGGCCTTTTTTTTTAATTTTTTTTATTTTGATCGTAGGGGCTTACATATTGTTGACAATGATATTTTAGGTACATATTTACATAAAATCAGGGGGGATTCCCGTCACCAAATTGTCCTCCCTACACCTCTGTTTTTGTCCTACCACCCATATCCTCTTCCCTCACCCCCAGGGTAGCTAGGATATGTGGTCTCCTCTGTATCTAGCCTACTGCATAGTAGTCTTGCGCCTGTTTGGTCCTGGTGTCTCCCTTGTTTCGCCCTCTAATTGGAGGGACAGGACTAGCTAGTTCAAGTTACGTGGTTTTGTTTGAAGGAGAGAAAAGTAATAAATTGGGGTAAAAGTCTAATACGCCGAAAATAAGCGGAATTCTTCCAGAGGCTCTCAACATTGGTTTGAGAAATGGAGGAGAGAAAAAAGGTGAAACATTCCACCAGTACAAAAAGAAGTGTCAAATATCCCGTGAGAACTCCAACAATAAACACAAGCACCAAAAAAAAAAAACCCCACAAAAACAAACACAAAACAAAGCAAGCAAACAAACAAACAAAAAAATGCCATGGTCTTGATATAGGAAACATGGCATAGCATACAAAGGAAGAACAGAAAGGAAGAGAAAGAATAAGTATAACTGGGGACAACTTCAATTATCACACCCAAACAGAGAAATTGACCAAAAAATAGATAGGTAAATAAAAATAGTAATAATAAATGAAAATAAAATAATATATATATAAAAAAATAATGTTTTGTGCTTTTTGTTTTTTTTCCCTCCTGCCCAGGCACAGTAAATATTGGGGTCATTCGAAAAGGAATTCACTTGGCCTAAGAGATATGGGGTTTCTCCGCCCTTGGAGTGTATTGTCATGGGATCAACTATAGACTCTGTTCAGGATCATTTACTCTCCCGGTGGTGCTTTTGTGGTGTTTGTAAGACCTCTGCTCTGTCCTGGCCTCTGTGTCTAGGGATCTCAGTATCTGCACAGATCCTGCGGTGGGAGTTATGATGAAGTCAGTCTTTGTGGTTCTAGAAGTTCTGTTCCATCAGTGTCATTTTAATTCATCTTCTGTGGTTGGTGATCTTGGTCTTTGCACTGAAGCTAGGATGGCACCTAGGACAGTGTCTTTCTTTGTGCTTCCAGAAGCCCCATTCCGTTACAATGGTCTCTGCCAGACCTTTGAAACTGGGGATCATGTTCATTGTGCAGATCGTAGTTAAAACCCTAGGTTAGGGCTTTTTTATTGGTCCCCGGCTGTATACAGTCTGGTCATGGTTCTAGCAGCAGTCATCTGTAACTCGAAATCTTGGCTTTTGGGCCTTCCAAAGGGTGACAAGTCTTCTGCTTTTGTCTTGTCATTAGCTAGAAAGGTAGGATAACCTTCACTTAGGTCAAGTTGTTCCCATTTTCTTCGTTGTCAGGATGTCATATTAGAGCTGGCATTTGTTGGTGACCTCGCAGTATTGCAGCTGTCCCGGATGGGATTTGTTTCCTGTAGCAGTTGTGAAGAACTGTGCCGTTCCTGTGTCTGGGATCCAGGGCTCAAGGCTGGATTGATGGTATCTAAACACCTGAGGTCCAAGTTAATTCCACATGACATATTTTCAAGGTAGGAGATATCCCTCTATTGTAAACAACTATGAGTTCCTATCTCTAATAGATAAGAGCTCTCTCTTTTTTTAATGTATATATATATATATATGTAAGAATTCCCCTTTATTTTAGTGTGCCTTTGCAGGGGGAAATGGTGCTACCTTATATTGTTGGTGCATTTGGGGGTGGTCAAAAGGGGAAAACAGAAACAGGTTACATACCCAAAAAAAGATGAAAAAATAATAAATAGAAAAAAAATAGGTAACAAAAATGTATGTGCTTACATATGTATATGTAGGCCAGATTTTTTTTTAAATGAGGTAGCAAAGTATTTAAAGGGCCAAAGTGATGCATATGACTATCTTACATTTGGGGAAAAGCAGGTAAAGAGGTGGTGTGATACAGTTCTTATGCTTATGTTGGAAATACAGGATTTCCCATTGTCTTTTGGGTTTTTCTTGTGGTGTGTGGGTCCCCAGGCATCTTTCCATCCCATCCCCAGATCTTCTTCAGAGTGGCAAAAGATTTGTGGCAGGGAGGTCCTGGAAGGGTTCTTGCATTGAGGGTACTTTTAGACCTAAGTCCGGTTTCAGGTAACAGTCCACGTTAGGGGGAGTTGGTGAGGAGGGCTGCGCAGCATGGATCCGTAGGGGAGTTGGCTGCCTTTTCTTGCAGGAGACGAGGTGTGGGTTTGACTGGGTGTCCTCTCGACTGGGTGCTGGGTAGTGGTTCGTTGGGGTAGGAGGTCAATCTTGATGCCTAATAGATTAAGGACTGAGGGTGGAGAGTTTTAATATGGCGGGAGGTCTGTATGGGATTGAGGGGTGAAGGGATAGTTGGATTTCCAAAGGGGGAAAAGGGGAAGGTATATGGAAGGGGTAGGGAGGGAGAAAAGAGAAAATACTTTAGAAAGAAAGGGAGAAGAGAAAAGGAAAAAAGTAAAGAGAAGAGTAGAAAAGAGAGAGAAAAAGAAAGAAAAAAGAAGAGAAAAAAAGAAGATAAAAAATAAAAAAGAAAGTAGTGAGAAGAGAGGAGAGAATAGCACGGGAATGCTAGTTTGCTTGAATGTGTTCACAGAATAGAGCATGTAGTTTAAGTCTCTACATCTCAGTTACTGCTTCGGTGGTCTGACTGGTCACGTGCTTCAGTTCCTAAAAGAAGGTGTAACCTAGAGATAAAGTGTATGTTAAAGAGTTTTCTCGGGGCCATCTCATAGTGCGAGCTAGGTATGGTATCTCGTGTGGTATCCCTCGCTGCCATCTTAGTTTATCCGCCATTTGTATTCAAGGATGCCTGTGGATATAAAAGCTGAGAGGTTATTTTAAATATTATAAGATAAAGACATTAAAATGTAGTGTTATGGGATGATTCCATTGCAGACAGTGATTTCCCGTGGTGTTCTTTACCTGTGCTCCTGAATACTATCTCTAAGTGATTGTTGTGGGCCTTTGTCGTGGAAGGTTGATTACATACCTGTTCTCTCTATGTTGCAGTTTCTGGAGTTGCTGCTTTCTTTGTGGAATAATGTGTAGTCAAGAGTTTGCGTTGTTCCTTTTTCAAGTACTTTGGGGACTGCTCCTGAGTATATGTTGACTATTGCAGTGTTTAGAGTTTCTACCCTGTTAAACCATGTTATTTGATTGTTGAGTATCAGTTGTGTATAAGATGTGTGTTCTGGGTGCTTCAGAATAGTGCTACCATTCTGTGTTTCTCTTTTGTCTTCTGACTTACTTTGTTTAATATAATATGATCTAGGTCCATCCATGTTGCTGCAAAGTCTGTGATTGTATCATTTCTGACTGCCATGTAATATTCCATTGTGTATATATACCACATCTTAATGATCCATTCATCTGTTGTTGGACATCGAGGTTGGTTCCAAGACTTGGCTATTACACTGAGTGCTGCGATAAATAGTGGGGTGCACATATATTTTGGAATGAATGTCCTTCCCACTTGGGGGTATATACCTAGGAGAGCAATTGCTGGGTCAAATGGCAGCTCAATTCTGAGTTCTTTGAGTACTCTCCAGACTGTTCTCCATAGGTGTTGGACAAGGGGGCATTCCCACCAGCAGTGTATGAGAGTTCCTTTCATACCGCATCCCCGCCAACAGAGATTGTTCCCATTATTTTTAATGTGAGCCATCCTCACTGGTGTCAGGTGGTATCTCATTGTTGTCTTGATTTGGATCTCTCTGATGATGAGTGAAGGTGAGCATGTTTTCATGTGTTTGTTGGCCATCCTTTTGTCTTCCTCAGAGAAGTGTCTATTCATTTCATCTCCCCATTTTTTTATGGCTTTATTTGGTTTTGGGGGGCTCAGCTTTCTGAGTGCTTTGTATGTTCTAGATATCAGCCCTTTATCTGATATGTCGAGTGAAAAGATTTTTTCCCATTCTGTTAACTGTCTTCTTGCGTTAAGTAGGGTTTCTTTCGCCATGCAGAAGCTTTTTAGTTTGATGTAGTCCCATTTGTTTATGTTTGTTGCTAAAGTTCTTGCCAATGGTGCTCCATTCTCGAAGACCTTTTTGATATATAGGTCTTCGAGTGTTCTGCCTATTTTATTCTCAATAAACTTTATAGATTCGGGTCTGATTTCAAGGTCTTTGATCCATTTTGAGTTGACTTTTGTATAAGGGGTGAGGTATGGGTTGATTTTCACTTTTGTACATGTGGTTTTCCAGTTGTATCAACACCATTTGTTGAATAGACTTTCTTTGTTCCATTTCAGGTTCTTGCCTCTTTTATCAAATATTAGTTGGCTGTATATCTGGGGGTTTATGTCAGGGAATTCTGTTCTGACCCACTGGTCTGAGGTCCTGTCTCTGTTCCAGTACCATGCTGTTTTGATTACTATGGCTTTATAGTATAGTTTCAAGTTAGGTAAGGAGATGCCACCCAGCTTCTTGTTTTTCAGTATTTGTTTGGCTATCCTGGGTCTTTTGTGGTTCCAGATGAATTTTGTGATTGATTGTTCTATTTCTTTAAAGAATGGTGTCTGGATTTGGATAGGGATTGCATTAAATCTATATAGAAGTTTGGGTAGGATAGTCATTTTGACTATGTTAATTCTACCTATCCATGAGCATGGGATGTTCTTCCATTTCTTTAGATCTTCTTCAATTTCTTTCTGAAGTGTTTTGAAGTTTTCCTGGTATAGGTCTTTCACTTCCCTTGTAAGGTTGATTCCTAGGTACCTGATATTTTTTGATACTATTTTAAATGGAATTGTACTTTTAATCTCTCTCTCCTCGACTTCGTGATTTGTATATAGAAACGCTACTGTCTTTTGTGTGTTGACTTTGTATCCAGCCACTTTGCTGTATTGGTTAATTGTTTCTAGGAGTTTTACTGTGGACTGTTTAGGGTTTTCAATGTAAATCATCATATCATCTGCAAATAGAGATAGTTTGTGTTCCTCTTTCCCAATTTGGATTCCTTTGATTCCCTTCTCTTGTCGGATTGCTATTGCTAGGACTTCTAAGGTTATATTGAATAAGAGTGGAGAGAGTGGACAGCCTTGCCTAGTTCCTGACCTTAGTGGGAATGCTTCTAGTTTCTCACCATTAAGAATAATGTTCCTAGGAGGGACCGCGGTTCGATCCCCCGGTGTCCCATATGGTCCCCCAAGAAGCCAGGAGCAACTTCTGAGCGCATAGCCAGGAGTAACCCCTGAGCGTCACAGGGTGTGGCCCAAAAAAAAAAAAAAAAAAAAAAAAGAATAATGTTGGCTGTCGGTTTTTCATAGATAGCTGTAACTATCTTGAGGAAAGTTCCTTCTAACCCTATTTTGCTGAGTGTCTTTAACATGAAAGGATGTTGGATTTTGTCAAACGCCTTCTCTGCATCGATTGATATGATCATGTGGTTTTTGTCTTTCATGTTGTTGATGTGATGTATCAAATTGATTGATTTGCGTATGTTGAACCAACCTTGCATTCTTGGTATGAATCCCACTTGGTCGTGATGTATGATCTTTTTGATGAAGTGTTGGATTCGGTTTGCTAAGATTTTGTTAAGTATCTTTGCATCTATGTTCATTAGTGAGATTGGTCTGTAGTTTTCTTTTTTGGTGGTGTCTTTGCCTTCTTTGGGAATGAGTGTGATATTAGCCTCATAAAAGGAGTTGGGGAGGATTCCTGTTTTTTCTATGGTTTGGAAAAGCCTATGGAAAAGTGGTAGTAAGTCTTCTTGAAATGTTTGATAGAATTCACCTGTAAATCCATCTGGGCCTGGGCTTTTGTTCTTAGGGAGTTTTTTAATTACATCTTCAATTTCCTCTGAGGTGATTGGTCTGTTTAGGCTTTCTAGATCTTCCTTTTCCAGTCTTGGAAGAGGGTGTTTGTCTAAGAATCTGTCGATTTCTACTGGGTTATCTAGCCTAGTTGAGTATAGTTGTTCATAGTATGATCTCATGATATGTTGTATTTCTTGGGGTTCTGTTGTAATCTCTCCCCTTTCATTAGTGATCCTATTGATTTGGGTGTTTTCCCTCTTTTTTTTTGGTGAGTTTTGCCAATGGTTTGTCTATCTTGTTTATTTTTTCGAAAAACCAACTCCTGGTCTCATTGATTTTTTGTATTGTTTTCTTAGTTTCGATGTTGTTTATTTCTGCTCTGGTTTTTATTATTTCTTGCCTTCTGGTTGTGGTTGGATTTCTCTGTTGCTGTTGTTCCAATTCTTTGAGGTGATCTTTTAAACTGTTGGTTTTGTTATTTTCCTGTTTCTTGACATAGGCCTGTATTGCTATGAGTTTCCCCCTAATTACTGCTTTTGCTGTGTCCCACAAATTTTGACATGTTGTCTCTTCATTGTCATTTGTCTCAAGGAATCTTTTTATTTCTTCCTTGAGTTGTTCTTTGATCCAGCAGTTATTGAGCAGCATTTTGTTTAATCTCCAGGTATTAGTTTTTCTCCATTGTTTCTTCTTGACATTAATTTTGACCTCTGTTGCATAGTGATCTGAAAGGGTACTTCTAATGATCCTTACCTTTGTGATCTTATGTAGGTTGGCTTTGAATCCTAAGACATGGTCTATTCTGGAGAAGGTTCCATGTGGGTTTGAGAAGAATGTGTATTCTGCTTTCTGGGGATGGAGGGCTCTATATAAGTCTATTAGCCCCAATTCTTCTAGTTTTTCATTTAGGGCTCTTATTTCTTTGCTATTTTTCTGTTTGGTGGATCTGTCCAGTGGTGATAGTGGAGTATTTAGGTCCCCTACTATTATCACATTTCCCTTCATGTGTTTCTCCAGATTGGCCAGTAGTTGTCTCACAGGGCAGAAGCAGGGCGGCCGTCAGCGCGGTCGGCGGAGTCTTCCAACCCTCCCAGGGGCAAGGGGAGCCCGGCAGAAGCAGGGCGGCCGTCCACGCGGTCGGCGGAGTCTCCTTACCCTCCCAGGGGCAAGGGGAGCCTGGCAGGAGCAGGGCAGCCGTTCACACAGTCGGCGTAGGTTTCCTACCTTCCCAGAGGCAAGGGGAGCCCTGCAGAAGCAGGGCAGCCGTCCACGCGGTCGGCGGAGTCTCCCGACCCTCCCAGGGGCAAGTGGAGCCCAGTAGGAGCAGGGCAGCCGTTCACGCAGTCGGTCGGAGGTTCCCTGCCTTCCGGGAGGCAAGGGGAGCCCGGCAGAAGCAGGGCGGCCCTCCACGTGGTCGGCGGAGTCTCCCGACCCTCCCAGAGGCAAGGGGAGCCCGGCAGAAGCAGGGCGGCCCTCCACGTGGTCGGCGGAGTCTCCCGACCCTCCCAGAGGCAAGGGGAGCCCGGCAGAAGCAGGGCGGCCGTCCACGCGGTCGGCGGAGTCTCCCGACCCTCCCAGGGGCAAGTGGAGCCCAGTAGGAGCAGGGCAGCCATTCACGCAGTCGGCGGAGGTTCCCTACCTTCCCGGAGGCAAGGGGAGCCCAGCAGAAGCAGGGCGGCCATCCACGCGGTCGGCGGAGTCTCTCAATGGCCTTTTTATACACTAATAATGATAGGGAAGAAATGGACATTAAGAGAACAATCCCATTCACATTAGTGCCACACAAACTCAAATACCTTGGAGTCAACCTGACTAAAGATGTGAAGGATCTATACAAAGAAAACTACAAAACACTGCTCCAAGAAATAAGAGAGGACATGCGAAAATGGAAACACATACCTTGCTCATGGATTGGCAGGATCAACATTATTAAAATGGCAATACTTCCAAAAGCATTGTACAGATTTAACGCAATTCCTCTGAAGATACCCATAATATTCTTCAAAGAAGTGGATCAAATACTTCTGAAATTCATCTGGAACAACAAACAACCTCTAATAGCTAAAGCACTCCTTGGGAAAAGGAATATGGGAGGCATTACTTTCCCCAATTTTAAGCTGTATTACAAAGCAATATTTATAAAAAAACAGCATGGTATTGGAATAAAGACAGACCCTCAGATCAGTGGAATACGCTTGAGTACTCAGAGAAGGTTCCTCAGACATATAACCACCTAGTTTTTGATAAAGGAGCAAGAAATCCTAAATGGAGCAAGGAAAGCCTATTCAACAAGTGGTGTTGGCACAACTGGTTAGCCACTTGCAAAAAAGTGAACTCAGACCCCCAGCTAACACCATATACAAAGGTAAAATCCAAATGGATTAAAGACCTTGATATCAGAACTGAAACTATAAGGTATATAGAACAACATGTAGGTGAAACACTCCAGGACATTGAGACTAAAGGCATCTTTAAGGAGGAGACAGCACTTTCCAAACAAGTGGAAGCAGAGATAAACAGATGGGACTATATTAAGCTGAGAAGCTTCTGCATTTCAAAGGAAATAGTGCCCAGAATACAAAAGCCACCCACTGAGTGGGAGAAATTATTCACCCAAAACTCATTAGATAAAGGGCTAATATCCAAAATTTACAAATTTACTGACAGAACTATACAAGAAAAAAACAACTAACCCCAACAAAAAATGGGGAGAAGAAATGAACAGACACTTTGAAAAAGAAGAAAGGCAAATGGCCAAAAGGCACATGAAAAGATGGTCAACATCACTAATCGTCAGGGAGATGCAAATTAAAACTAATATGAGGTACCACTTCACACCACTGAGATTGGCACACATCACAAAAAAGGAAAACAAACAGTGCTGGCGGAGATGTGGAGAGAAAGGAACTCTTTTTCACTGCTGGTGAGAATGCCGTCTAGTACAACCTTTATGGAAAGCGATATGGAGATTCCTTCACAAACTGGAAATTGAGCTTCCATACAATCCAGCTATACCACTCCTAGGAATATACCCAAGAAACACAAAAATACAATACAAAAGTCCCTTCCTTACTCCTATATTCATTGCAGCGCTATTTACAATAGCCAGACTCTGGAAACAACCAAGATGCCCTTCAACAGATGAGTGGCTGAAGAAACTGTGGTACATATACACAATGGAATACTATCTTGTTATTGATGTTGTGTATTATGTTGATAGATTTACGGATGTTAAACCATCCTTGCATTCCTGGGATGAAACCTACTTGGTCATAGTGGATGATCTTCTTAATGAAGCATTGAATCCTATTTGCCAGGATTTTGTTGAGGATCTTTGCATCTGCATTCATCAGTGATATTGGTCTGTAATTTTCTCTTTTGGTAGCGTCTCTGTCTGGTTTAGGTATCAAGGTGATGTTGGCTTCATAAAAGCTATTTGGAAGTGTTTCCATTTGTTCAATTTCATGAAAGAGTCTTGCCAGGATTGGTAGTAGTTCCTCTTGGAAAGTTTGAAAGAATTCATTAGTGAATCCATCTGGGCCTGGGCTTTTGTTTTTCGGCAGACATTTGATTACCGTTTTAATATCATCAATGGTGATGGGGGTGTTTAGATATGCTACATCCTCTTCCTTCAACCGTGGAAGATTATAAGAGTCCAAGAATTTATCCATTTCTTCCAGGTTCCCATTTTTAGTGGCATAGAGTTTCTCAAAGTAGTTTCTGATTACTCTTTGAATCTTTGTCATATCAGTAGTGATCTCTCCTTTTTCATTCCTAATATGAGTTATAAAGTTTCTCTCTCTCTTTCTTTGTTAGGTTTGCCAGTGGTCTATCACTCTTGTTTATTTTTTCAAAGAACCAACTTCTGCTTTCGTTGATCTTTCGGATTGTTTTTTGGGTTTCCACTTCATTGACTTCTGCTCTCAGCTTTGTTATTTCCTTCTGTCTCCCTATTTTTGGGTCCTTTTGTTGAGCACTTTCTAGTTCTATTAGCTGTGTCATTAAGCTATCAGGTAAGCTCCTTCTTCCTTCCTGATGTGTGCTTGCAAAGCTATATATTTTCCTCTCAGTACTGCTTTTGCTGTGTCCCATAAGTTCTGATAATTTGTGTCTTTATTGTCATTTGTTTCCAGGAACCTTTTGATTTCCTTCTTGATTTTATCTCGGACCCACTGGTTATTGAGTATGAGGCTGTTTAACTTCCAGGTGTTAAAGTTTTTCTTCTGAGTCCCTTTGGAATTCACAAATAATTTCAGAGCCTTGTGGTCAGCAAAGGTAGTCTGCAAAATTTCTATCCTCTTGATATTATGGAGGTATGTTTTATGTGCCAGCATGTAGTCTAACCTGGAGAATGTCCCATGTACATTGGAGAAGAATGTGTATCCAGGTTTCTGGGGATGGAGTGTCCTATATATATCCACTAGGCCTCATTCTTCCACTTCTCTCCTAAGGTCTAGTATATTCTTGTTGGGTTTCAGTCTGGTTGACCTATCCAGTGTTGACAAAGCCGTGTTGAGGTCCCCCACAATTATTGTGTTGTTATTGATATTTTTCAGATTTTTCAACAGTTGTATTAAATATTTTGCTGGCCCCTCATTCGGTGCATATATGTTTAGGAGAGTTATTTCTTCCTGCTGTACATATCCCTTGATTAATAGAAAATGTCCATCTTTGTCCCTTACAACCTTCCTGAGTATAAAGTTTGCATTATCTGATATTAGTATGGCCACTCCAGCTTTTTTATGGTGTTGTTTGCTTGGATAATTTTTCTCCAGCCCTTTATTTTAAGTCTATGTTTGTTCTGATTATTCAGGTTCATTTCTTGTAGGCAGCAGAAGGTTGAATTGAGTTTTTTGATCCATTTAGTCACTCTGTGTCTCTTAACTGGTGCATTTAGTCCATTGACGTTGAGAGAAAGAATTGTCCTGGGATTTGATGCCATCTTTATATCGAAATTTGATGTGTTTTTTGGTTAGTCTTGTCTTAAATTAGGTCTTTAAGTTTTTCTCTTAAGACTGGTTTTGTATCTGTAAAGTTTCTGAGCTGTTTTTTGTCTGTGAAACCATGTATTCTTCCGTCAAACTGGAAAGTGAGTTTTGCTGGGTACAGTATTCTAGGTGAGGCATTCATTTTATTCAGTCTTGTCACAATATCCCACCACTGCTTTCTGGCATTGAGTGTTTCTGGTGACAGTTCTGCTGTAAATATCAAGGATGCTTGCTTGAATGTAATTTCCCCTTTTGATCTTGCTGTTTTCAGAATTCTGTCTCTATATGTGGGATTTGTCATTGTTACTAGGATGTGTCTTGGGGTGGTTTTTCTGGGGTCTCTTTTGGTTGGTACTCTTCGAGCATGCAGGATTTGATCACATATATTCTTTAGTTTCTCTTTAATGATGTCCTTGACCATTGATTCTTCCTGGAAATTTTCTTTCTGGGTCTCTGGGACTCCAATGATTCTTAAGTTGTTTCTGTTGAGCTTATCATAGACTTCTATTTTTATCTGTTCCCATTCTTTGACTAATTTTTCCATTGGCTGTTCATTTGCTTTAAGGTTTTTTCCAATCTCTCCTGCTGTATGGAATTGTTATGTATCTCATCTTCCACAGCACCAAGTCTATTCTCAGCTTCTGATACCCTGTCCCAGAGCTTATCCATTTTGTCATTCACTTCGTTTACTGACTTTTTCAGGCCTGTTAGTTGACATGTTATTTCAGTTTGGAGTTTTGTGATTTCTGTCTTCATATTTTCTTGGTTCTTATTAGTGTTCTGTTCAACTCGATTCCTGGTTTCTTTGAGTTCTTTGAGCATCTTCTATATTGCTTGTCTACATTCCTTATCTGTGAGGTTGATTAGTTGGTTGGTCATTATCTGGTCATCAGAATTGTCATCTTCACTCTCTATGTCTGATGCTGGCCTGCGTTTTTCCCCCATTGTCACTCTTGTACTGTGGGTTTTTCTACGTGTTGTGGTGGTATTCATTGGCTAAATGATGTAGGCAGCACACTCCTCTGGCTCTGCCCTTTTCGGATGGGCTGACTTGCCTCTAAGGGAGGGGAGTCCTCCGTGGATGAAGCCTCACACAGGATCAAATCTTAGGCCCGAGCACGCAGCAGAGAAGACAGTCCAGAGAGAAATGCTTGCTTCTGTGATCCAGCACAGTTCTTAGTGTGATTTTTTCTTCTTGTTGCGATGGTGTTCTTTTCTCAGAAAGAGCGCACAGCAACATAGTGAAGTGGAGCTTAGTACTCTGCTGGAGCCTCTTTTCTGCCCACTCCCAAGAGGTTCATGCAACAGGATAGTAGACAGACACACAGGCAGCACTCACAGTTTTTCACAGTCAGGCCCCACTTGGCAGGCGTAGTTTCGTGGATTTTACCAGCCTGACATCACAAACAGGGGACCCGGCTTCTGCAAAGCCTAGCCGGTTTTCATGTTATGGAGTCCCGCCCTGGATTTGGCCTCTGAGAGAGCGAGTTTTCTCAAGCCTCTTTTTGGCCCACTCCCAAGAGGTACACGCAACAGGATAGTAGACAGACACACACAGGCAGCACTCACAGATTTTTACAGCCCTGTATACTCTTGTTTTAAAGAAAGAAGGCACAGTATGGCTTTGGTGAGGCCAAGAAGCAAAATGGGGTGCAGGTCCCCCAAATCCCTGTCTGTCAGCCTTTTTCCCAGGAACCTTCCATTTCTTCTCTTTCCACCAAGTCCGAGAGAACTTGGACGGGAGAAAGAGAAGACAGTAGCTTCCCTCAGGAGCTTGCTGGATGACCTTTCTTCATCATAATCTCCCAAAACCCGCCAAACATACGTGTAGCGCCCCCAGCCCCTCAGCCCCTCAGCCTCAATTGCCTTCTTATACACTAATATGCTTTGATCTGAGGGTCTGCCTTTATTCCAATACCATGCTGTTTTAATTACTATAGCTTTGTAATACAAATTAAAGTTGGGAAAAGTAATGCATCTCATAGTCCTTTTCCCAAGGTTTGTTCTAGCTATTTGTGGGTGTTTATTGTTCCAAATAAATTTTAGGAGTGTTTTATCCACTTCTTTGAAGAATGTAATGAGTATCCTTAGAGGGATTTGCATTAAATCTGTACAATGCTTAGGGGAGCATAGACATTTTAATTATATAAATCCTGCCAATACATGAGCAGGGTATGTGTCTCCATTTCCTTGTATCCTCTTTTATTTCTTAAAGCATGGTTTTTTTTGTATAGGTCCTTCGTGTCTTTAGTTAAGTTGACTGCAAGATATTTGACTTTGTGTAACACTAATCTGAATGGGGTTGTTTTTTATTGCCCATTTCTTCACTATCATTATTGGTGTATAAGAAGGCGATTGATTTTTGCATGTTAATTTTGTAGTCTGCCACTTTACTATATGAATCTATTGTTTCTAGAAGCTTTTTAGAAAAGTTTTAAGTGATTTCTAAATATAGTATCATGTCATCTGTAAACAGTGAGAGCTTGACTTCTTCCTTTCCTATATGGATGCCCTTGATATCTCTTTCTTGCCTTATCGGTAGGGCACGTACTTCCAGTACTATTTACTTGTTGATGGACATGTTTTTATTCCTCTCTTCCTTTTCTTTTTGTAATCTTTCAATTTTTTAAAATAATTTGCACTCCCTCATCTGCAGATAAATTTATTATGGTCAACTATGCCTAACTGTGATACATTATCTTTAAATCATTATTTTTAATGTTTTTGATGGTCATACTAATATCAATATCATATACTTTAGCCTTAAATGGTTATAAGTGACTGTGAAGATCATTTCCTAATAATCACAGAATTTTTACATCAGGAAGAAATCACACTCCTAAACATATTTGAACTTAATGAGGGGCCATAAAAATACTTAAAATAACTGCTAATAGTCTTGAACAAAGAAATCAATAGAAACAGAATAGTAGTTGGATATTTCAACAACACTCTGCCATGTTGTGATAGATAAACCAAGCTAAAACTCAGCAAGATATACTAAAAAAATGGTGGTAGGATTATCCCTGAAACATTCTATGTCTGAAAACAACTATTAAGAACTTTATAAATCGGGGCCGGAGCTGTGGCACAGCAGTAAAGCATCTCCCTTGTAAGTGCTAGCCTAGGACGAACTGCGGTTCGATCTCTGGCGTCCATATGGTCCCCCAAGCCAGGAGCTATTTCTGAGTGCAGGAGTAATCCCTGAGCGTCATGGGTGTGGCACCGAAAGCAAAAACAAAAACAAAGCCCCAAAAAAAGAACTTTGTAAATCACAATGGTTTTTAAAAAAAATAATTAAATACAGATTTATTGACTGAATGTTCTTGTCATATTGTCCATATTTCAGGTCTGATTTCATCTGATAAACTGGCTATTTGCCTAAAAATTAATTTACTTCTCGAAATCATGACTATACTAGTATTCAAGATGCAAGATTACACTTTTGAAGTAGTCTGCTGAATACAGGGGGAAACATTTTCACATTCTATAAAATAATTATTAAGGCTACTTTCCAAAACTTTTCCTTGGACTCTCAGAGCATATTAGATGCATTAAACTTTTGCTACAATTTAAGCAATGATTTAAACAATAGCCTAGTGATTTGTGCTCAGACCTTGTTTTGCTGATATTAACAAGTAAGCAAACACACTGGTGTAATAAGTCAATGAGTGTTGACCCTTCCATCAGAAAAATGGTTTTTGAACAAAAGATTAGTATTTCCTTTGTGAATGCTTCTCTTCTGTTCAAATTGTGTTACAAAGCACAGCGATTTCTAAATGAATGTCTTGGGAATGTGTTGGCTTGGGAAAGGAAGGGTAGATTGCCCCTTAGAATATATAAACCCTGCCACCCTCACTTTTTTTTATTCTATGGAAAGGTTTGTTCTTACTGAGATTATGCTGAGAGAGAAGAGAAAAATCCTTAAAAAGGAATCTGAACAATTATAAAGGTTCCACTAGACTTTGGCAGAGGCCCAAAGAGACCACCAAGCTTGCTCATAAATGCATAGTATCTAATAAAAATGTGGTGATTATTACTATTATACATTTATTGAGCAGCAAAAATGCACTGTGTTGTTAATGTATGCACTCAATTTTACATATTTGTGTTGGATACATAAAAAATGCTGTTCATTTTGTTTTCCCTATAGTTGGCATATTATTTTCTTGCTTGATTACTGCCAGCATTCAGCATTCTGCTCACATACTTAAGATTTTCTGTGGCCCAAAGACTACTTAACCCAATCATCCTGGTTCCATTCTCCAAACTGAGTCATTGTGGGGCAAGGGTATTTACGGGGTCCACCAGATTTTTTTTCTATTTTTCCAATGGCAGACATTTGTTTGAGCTTTCAAATTGAGGAGTTTGCTTCTTAACCCAAATATCACAGAAAAAGTGACTTTGTATTGTAAATAAATCTATTCCTGACTTGGAAATCACAGCCATCGTAGGAAAACATCATTCTACTTGAAAAACAACAAAAGCTTAATTTCTTGGGGAATTTTAGTATTCCCCTCAACCATCTATTTATTTTCAAGCACTTTATTATCAGATATCAGGAAAGGTTTCTTTCAAAACGATGAAAACATTTAGCATATGAGAAGCCACATATGGTATATATCAAATCAGAAATAGGTGTTTTGCAAACTTCTTGCTTTCAAGAAAGGATTTTGCAAAGAAAAGAGTGAATCCAGTTAATTAAAAAATTGTAAAATTGTGCTCACTTCGGCAGCACATATACTAGAATTGGAATGATACAGAAAAGTTTATCATGGCCCCTGCGCAAGTATGACATGCAAATTCGTGAAGCGTTTCATATTTAAAAACAAATAAAAAGAAAAAATTTTTAAAAATTGTAAAATTATTGAAGTCTGCTATTTTTCTTAATAACTACTGTCCTTTTTTCAAATTCTATTGCATTAATTTTAATAGTATATACAGTGTACAGCCAACACTGCAGGGAGAGTGAAGGTATTGGCAGTGCAGAAGCCAATCCTAGTGAGATTTTTGATGGTTCACTGCTCATTCCTGGAGATCTTGGGAGCCATCACAGTATCTAAAAGGTGCTCTGCAAAACCCAGAGATGCTGGACTGCCAGGGCTGTACTATTCTAGGTATCAAATCCACAGCAAATACTAGTAAGACAAGTTCTTGATTCCTTTTAACTATATCTCTAGTCCTTATATATTTGCAAACACTAAATCCAAAGTCAATGACAACAGAATCTATACCCAATCTACAACAAGCTATACACAGAGGGGAGCAGTTACACTAGCAGTCTGGGGGGCAAATAAGGGAGATATAGGGCGCATGCTGGAAACAGGGGTAGAGAGAGAACAACACTGGTGATGGAAATGGCCCTGATTCATTGTCACTATGTACCTAAATATTACTGTGAAAGATTTGTAATTCACTTTGGTCACAATAAAAATTGTTTAAAAAATAACAAGCTAGTCTATCTCTATGCCCTAGTTTTAACCTGAGCTCATATACCAAGCAAAACTTTTCTACTACAATTTTCTACTAAGCAAAATGAAAATAAAGGGGGGAAGCTACCTCTATATATAGAAATAAACACTAAAAATAAACACTATTAAAAAGATGCATCTACAGGAACATACAAAGGAAATATAGATATCTCCTTTAAGTCTTTTTTTTTTTTTTTTTGTGGTTTTTGGGTCACACCCGGCAGTGCTCAGAGATTATTCCTGGCTCCAGGCTCAGAAATTGTTCCTGGCAGGCACGGGGGACCATATGGGACGCCGGGATTCGAACCGATGACCTCCTGCATGAAAGGCAAACGCCTTACCTCCATGCTATCTCTCCGGCCCCAGATATCTCCTTTAAGTCTTTTAAGATAGTCTGAAGGGGATAAGATTCAGAGTACATTTTCATCTGACACTGTGATCTTGTGGAGTGTGAGAAATGGTTCAAGTAGTCAGGGATCAAGTGGTGTCCCTGAGCTGAAGTTCCCTCTGAAGAGGAGGTGGGAGGAAAAGAGCCTCATTGAGTGAGTAGCAGCAGAGGTGGCTGCAGCTTCTTCCTGAAGTGAAAGAGAGGGGCTGAGACGCTATTCCTTCACTTTAGGAGCTGTTGCAGCTTGCTGGGGAAGGGAGGAAAGTTCTAGTTCCTGATGAGTTAACAACTGGGGGTAAAGAGGGCTAAATAGGGAGATATAACAGATCAGAGTCTTGATAATTTGTAGAACTCATAGTAAACCATCTGAATCTATATTGTTTTTATTTGAGAGACACTTATTTTAGCCATTTTTATTTAGGTACCTCTCTTTACTATAGTTGTTTGTACTTTTCTTTTTGTTTTGTTTTGTTTTGTTTTGTTTTTTGGGTCACACCCGGCAGTGCTCAGGGGTTACTCCTGGCTCTATGCTCAGAAATTGCCCCTGGCAGGCACAGGGGACCATATGGGATGCCGGGATTTGAACCACCATCCTTCTGCGTGAAAGGCAAATGCCTTACCTCCATGCTATCTCTCTGGCTCCTGTTTGTACTTTTCATTCTTGCATCTATCATTGATACAACACACTCATACCAGAGAATATTCTTCTAATCAATAGTATCTCATGCACCTCTCCCAAGTTGCATACTCTGTATGCTCACATTCACATACAAAATCTTTAGTTCTGATTATTTTCATGACTTACTGTTCCCTTATTATGTTTCTTTCTTATCCCACATATGTGAAATATTTTTAAATTTTATTCTGGAAATAGTACATTTACACACATATATAGATGCATACATTGAGTTTGGTTCATCAGCTACTTGCCTTCCTCTACAATCTCAACCTGGCTAACTCCCTAGGGCAAGAGAAACACAGTTTGGGCCTCCCAGAAATGCATGACCACTGATGAAATACATCATCCTTCATAACACAGTGAACTCAATTGAAATTTGTCGAAAATGTACAGACCTAAAATAGACATGTATGCTGTAACTCTTAGGGATGTAATTTTCCTTTTTGATCTTGCTGCTTTCAGTATTCTATCTCTATCTGTGGGATTTGTCATTGTAATGAGGATGTGTCTGGGGTGTTTTTCTTTGGGTCTCTTTTAGCTGGTACTCTTCGGGCATGCAGGATTTGATTGCATGTAGTCTTTAACTCTGGAGTATCTCTTTGATAATGTCTTTGACAGTGGATTCTTCCTGGAGATCTACCTGGGTCTCTGGGACTTCAATGATTCTTATGTTGTTCCTGTTGAGTTTATCAAAAACTTCTATTTTCATCTGTTCACATTCCTTGAGTACATTTTTTATTGCCTGTTCATTTGTCTTAAGGTTCTTTTCCAATTTTTTTTTTTGTGTTGAGTTTTTCTGCATCACATCTTCCAGTACTCCTATTCTCTCCTCAGCTGCTGTTACTCTGCTGGCAAGGCCCTCCATTGAGCTTTTCAGTTGAGCTATCGTGTTTTTCAGATCTGTTATTTCAGTTAGGAATTCTGATTTCTGTCTTTGTGTTCTGTTCAGATCGATCTATGCTTTCTTTGAGTTCTTCAAACATCTTCCATATTTTTTTTGTTTTTTGGGCCACACCTGGCGTTGCTCAGGGATTACTCCTGGCTGTCTGCTCAGAAATAGTTCCTGGCAGGCACGGGACACCATATGGGACACCGGGATTTGAAACAACCACCTTTGGTCCTGGATCGGCTGCTTGCAAGGCAAATGCCACTGTGCTATCTCTCCGGGCCCAAACATCTTCCATATTGCTATTTTAAGTTCCTTATCCAAGAGGTTAATCAGGTGGTTGAAATTTATTAGGTCATCTGAGCTTCCGTCTTCATTCTCAGTGCATGGTGTTTGACTGCGAGGTTTCCCCATTGTCATGCTTGTAGTGTGGTTTTTCCTGCATGTTGTGGTGGGGTTCATTGGTTAGAAAGAGTGCGCGGCTGCGAAGCTGCTCTTCTGTTGCCTCTAGTTGACAGTTTTTGGGGGGTGCGCTCCCTAGGCCTCTGACGAAACCTTCAGGGATTCAGAAACACAGGCAGCCAGGCGCAGGAGAAGTTTCCCTTAAAGTCCTCAGAGTGAACAAAGGCACAGCAGGGCGGAGCCTCTGCAGGCCAGAAAGCTCAGCTTATTGGAAGGCGACCCCCACAGCCAGAATTTACTCACTGGGCAGCTTCAAAATGCAGTTTTTTGGGGGTGTGCTCCCTAGGCCTCTGAGGAAACCTTCAGGGATTCAGAAACACAGGGAGACAGGTGCAGAAGTTTCCCTTGAAGTCCTGAATTTTTAACCAATAATTTCAGTTATATAAACTCTCAGATAAATAGAGATGAAATGTGGAGAATGTTTGTTATTGTTTTGTTTTGTTTTTTGTTTTGTTTTGTTTTTGTTTGTTTTTTGGGTCACACCCAGCCGTGCTCAGGGGTTACTCATGGCTCTAAACTCAGAAATCACTCCTGGCAGGTGCGGGGTACCATATGGGATGCCAGGTTTTGAACCACCATCTTTCTGCATGCACGGCAAATGCCTTACCTTCATACTATCTCTTCGGCCCCTAGAGAATGTTTAATAAACCCAACCATGTTTAGTAAATGAAAATGGTAGTTCTGAAGATATAGGGTATTACAAAGGTCACAATGGGAAGACAACACAGAACCCTACCACCCCTAGTGAATGAAATGATAGTTCTGAAAATCCAAGTAACATTAGCCACCTATAACACTGCTCTAATAAGGCTTTTAGAGAAAAAATGTGAAGGATTTTCAAACAACTCAAATAAATCATGGAATGGATAGCCAATAATACTAAAGAGGATATAATAGAAATGATCAAAAAAACTGAAATTACAGGACTGAATAATTTGATAGGCTAAAAGAAATACACTAGAAAGTCTCACAAGATGAACAGCTGCTGAGTACAAAAACAGTGAGCTGGAAGATGAGAAAAATCCTTCAGACAACAAAAGTTTAAAGAGAGCCTTAAAATAAACAATTACTGTGAAAGATATGTAAGCCACTTTGGTCAAAATAAAAATTATAAAGAAATAAAATAAAAAAACAAGCAGAAGATGGAAAAAGCCCTCAAAATAAGTGAACAAATGACAATATATCTTTGGGATAAATTCAACAGAATCAACTAAGAATTATTGTGTCTCTGAGGGTCAGGAAAAAAATTTCTATGAAAAGGCAACAGGAAAGGATGTGATTGCTGAGAAGTTCCCAAAGCTGCAGAGTGCAGGCACCCAAATCCAGGATGCCCAACAAGTACCAGTTAAAAGAGACACAAATAAGAGCAACCTGAGGCACATCTTAGTCATATGATGAGAACTATACATAGAGATGAATACTAAAAGCAGTAAAAAAAAAAAAGTATACAAAGGACCATCCTTAAGATTTATAGCATTTATCAAATGTGACCCTTTAGGGCAGAACATTGTGATAGGATATAGTTGGGGGGGGGGGAATCTCAATTAAATAAAGCCTTTACTGAGCAAGAAGTTCATTCAGGTTTGAAAAAAGTTATATTACTTCATAGATTAACAAAATTTCAAAAATTTTACAGACTCAAACAAACCTTAAAAAACAACAACTAAGGGGTCTATTCTAAGCCAAGACAAAATGCAAAAGCATACCAAACATGTACAAAATGTTGGCACAGAGCCCCATGACAGTAATCTTTCTCAACATCAATGGAATAAATTCAACAATTAAAGAGAAACAAAATGGCGAAATAAGTCAGAAATTTGACTCAAATATTTTCTGCCTTCAAGAATATTTTTTGAATAATCAGAGTAAAAACAAAGCAAAGTTGGAAGAAAACCTTTCAAGCAAACAAATTTATTTAAAAAGCTGGTATAGCCATACTAATATCAGATAACATAGAATTATGCATAAAAAGATGGGGGCAGAGAGGTGGCGCTAGAGGTAAGGTGTCTGCCTTGCAAGCGCTAGCCAAGGAAGGACTGTGGTTTGATCCCCGGCTTCTCAGATGGTCCCCCCCAAGCCAGGAGCGATTTCAGAGCTCATAGCCAGGAGTAACCCCTGAGCGTCAAACTGGTGTGGCTCCAAAAAAAAAAGTTTATGAGACAGAGTGTGTCACTTTCTAATAATCAAGAGATATGTACATCAAAAAGAAATTAAACACCTAAATATATGTTCAAATACTTAAAACAGAATTTAAGAGAGACATAACATCAAAATCAGTAGTAGTTGGTGACTTCTACACAGCTATATCACCTTAGATAGATCAACCAGGCTAAAACTCAACAAAAATATATCTCTTTGAAGGAAGAAATGGAAGATAGGGGCTTAATAAATATATAGTACATATATAAATTTTTATCTCCATAAAAGCTGAATACTCATTTTTCTATAATGCGCAAGAAATATTCTTCAAGAGAGAACACTATCTCTATAAAATAAAAAGAATAGAAATTGTATCAAGTGTCTTCCGTGATGCACCAAAAATAGAAATGAATTACAAACAGAAACAGAGATATAGGCTCAGGCACAGCACTTCAGAGGTCTTGGCTGCCAAACTACAAGTGAAGGTGGAGGGCTGGAGACATTTATATAGTCATTGTCATCACCACATTTAGGAGCGGAAAAGCACAGGAGGTCACTGGCCATCATAGACCTCTTTTTAAAAATCCTGAAATTCTAGCATCCCAACCCACCCTATGCACAATGGGGAATAGGGAAACTAAGGAAGACTTCAACAGCTGGGGATATGGAGAGAAATTCTAAGAGCTTTCCAAGTTCACCAAAACGCACGAATTTCAGAGACAAGTACCTAAAATCAGTATTAAATGTCTTAGCAATAGAATTCAAAGAAATTAAGAAATCCTTAGACAAGCAGTTCATACAACTCAAAGAAGAGCTCTATCAGAAGATGAAAGTCCATAAAAACAGAACAAAGGGAACAAAAAACATGCTAGCAAGCCACAGCAGCAGAATTACACTAATAGCCCATTCCCAAGAGGTTTGGGAGACAGGACAGGAAACAAACACACACAGGTTCTCACAGTCAGGCCCCACTGGGCCGGTGCAGATTTTCGTAGCCTGACGTCACAAAGAGGAGACCTGCCTTCTGTGAAGTACTGCTTATAGCCGGTTTTCACTTTCAGTCCCTCGTGTTCTGGCACCTTGAATGAGCCTCTGGGAGTGCAAATTTTCTGGGCCTTTTTGGCCCACTACCAAGAGGTTTAAAAGACAGGACAGAAGACAAACACACACAGTCAGCACTCATAGTTTCTCACAGTCGGGCCCCACTGGGCTGGTGTAGATTTTTCTTATTCTTTATTTTTTATTTAAACAACTTTATTACATACATGATTGTGTTTGGGTTTCAGTCATGTAAAGAACACCACCCATCACCAGTGCAACATTCCCATCACCAATGTCCCAAATCTCCCTCCCCCCAACCCAACCCCCACCTGTACTCTAGACAGGCTTTCTATTTCTATCATACATTTTCATTATTAGGATAGTTCAAAACTTAGTTATTTCTCTAACTAAACTCATCCCTGTTTGTGGTGAGCTTCATGAGGTGAGATGTAACTTCCACTCTTTTCTCTTTTGTGTCTGAAAGTTATTATTGCAAGAATGTCTTTCATTTTTCTTAAAACCCATAAATGAGTGAGACCATTCTGTGTCTTTCTCTCTCCCACTCTGACTTATTTCACTCAGCATAATAGATTCCATGTAAATCCATGTATAGGAAAATTTCATGACATCATCTCTCCTGATGACTGCATAATATTCCATTGTGTACATGTACCACAGTTTCTTTAGTCATTCTTCTGTTGAAGGGTATCTTAGCTGATTCCAGAGTCTTGCTATGGTAAATAGTGCTGCAATGAATATAGGGGTAAGGAAGGGATTTTTGTATTGTATTTTTGTGTTCCTAGGGTATATTCCTAGGAGTGGTATAGCTGGGTCGTATGGGAACTCGATTTCCAGTTTTTGGAGGAATCTCCATATTACTTTCCATAAAGGTTGAACTAGATGGCATTCCCACCAGCAGTAGATAAGAGTTCCTTTCTCTCCACATTCCCGCCAATACTGCTTGTTCTCATTCTTTGTGATGTGTGCCAATCTCTGGGGTATGAGCTGGTACCTCATAGTTGTTTTGATTTGCATCTCCCTGATGATTAGTGATGTGGAGCATTTTTTCATGTGTCTTTTGGCCATTTGTATTTCTTCTTTGTCAAAGTGTCTGTCCATTTCTTCTCCCCATTTATTGATGGGGTTAGATGTTTTTTCTTGTAAATTTCTGTCAGTGTCTTATATATTTCGAAGAATAGCCCCTTGTCTGGTGGGTATTGGATGAATAATTTCTCCCACTCAGTGGGGGGCTCTTGTATCCTGGGTGCTATTTCTTTTGAGGTGCAGAAGCTTCTCAGTTTAATATATTCCCATCTGTTAATCTGTGCTTTCACTTGCTTAGAGAGTGCAGTTTCAACTTTGAAGATGCCTTTAGTCTCAATGTCCTGGAGTGTTTTACCTACGTGTTGTTGTACATATCTTACAGTTTTGGGTCTGATATCGAGGTCTTTCATCCAGTTGAATTTTACCTTCATACATGATGTTAGCTGGGGGTCTAAGTTCAACTTTTTGCAAGTGGCTAGCCAGTTGTGCCAACACCACTTGTTGAAGAGGGTTTCTTTGCTCCATTTAGGATTTCTTTATCAAAAATTAGGTAATTGTATGTCTGGGGAACATTCTCTGTGTATTCAAGCCTATTCCACTGATCTGAGTGCCTGTCTTTTTTCCAATACCATGCTGTTTTGATAACTATTGCTTTGTAGTACAGTTAAAAGTTGGAGAAAGTAATTCCTCCCATATTCTTTTTCCCAATGATTACTTTAGCTATTCTAGGTTGTTTATTGTTCCAAATAAATTTTAAAAGTGCCTGATCCACTTCTTTGAAGAATGTCATGGGTATCTTTAGAGGGATCGCATTACATCTATACAATGCTTTGGGGAGTATTGCCATTTTGATTATGTTAATCCTGCCAATCCATGAGCAGGGTATGTGCTTTCATTTCCACATGTCCTCTCTTATTTCTTGGAGCAGAGTTTTATAGTTTTCTTTGTATACATCCTTCACATTTTTAGTCAAGTTGATTCCAAGATATTTGCGTTTGTGTGGCACTGTTGTGAATGGGGTTGTTTTCCTTTTTTTTTAAACACTAGTCTTTCTTTTTTTTATTTAAACACCGTGATTGCAAACATGATTATAGTTGTATGATTAATGTCATTTAAAGAACACCCCCTTTCACCAGTGCAACATTCCCACCACCAATTTCCCAGATATCCCCCCTCCCCACCCCCCCACATCTGTACTCGAGATAGGCTTTCAGGGGTTGTTTTCTTAATATCCGTTTTTTCCTTATTACTAATGGTGTGTATAAAGGCCATTGATTTTTGTGTGTTAATTTTGTAGCCTACCACCTTGCTATATGAGTCTATTGTTTCGAGAAGCTTTTTTGTAGAGACTTTGGGGTTTTCTAGGTAGAGTATGATGTCATCTGCAAACAGCGAGAGCTTGACTTCTTTCTTTTCTATCTGGACTCACTTGATACCTTTTTCTTGCATAATCGCTATAGCAAGTACTTCCAGAGCTATATTGAATAGGAGTGGTGAGAGAGGACAGCCTTGTCTTATGCCCGAATTTAGAGGAAAGGCTTTCAGTTTTTCTCCATTGAGGACAATGAGGCTTGTGGTAGATGGCCTTAACTATATTGAGAAAGGTTCCTTCCGTTCCCGTCTTCCTGAGAGTTTTGATCAAGAATGGGTGTTGGACCTTATCAAATGCTTTCTCTGCATCTATTGATATGATCATATGATTTTTATTTTTCTTGTTGTTGATGTTGTGTATTATGTTGATAGATACACGGATATTAAACCATCCTTGCATTCCTGGGATGAAACCTACTTGATCGTAGTGGATAATCTTCTTAATGAGGCACTGAATCCTATTTGCCAGGATTTTGTTGAGGATCTTTGCATCTCCATTCATCAGCGATATTGATCTGTAATTTTCTTTTTTCATAGCATCTCTGTCTGGTTTAGGTGTCAAGGTAATATTGGCTTCATAAAAGCTATTTGGAAGTGTTTTTGTTAGTTCAATTTCATGAAAGAGTCTTTCCAGGATTGGTAGTTTTTCCTCTTGGAAAGTTTGAAAGAATTCATTAGTGAATCCATCTGGGCCTGGGCTTTTGTTTTTGGGCAGATATTTGATTACCATTTTAATTTCATCAATAGTGATGGCGGTGTTTAGATATGCTACATCCTCTTCCTTCAACCGTGGAAGATTATAAGAGTCCAAGAATTTATCCATTTCTTCCAGGTTCTCATTTTTAATGGCGTAGAGTTTCTCAAAGTAGTTTCTGATTACCCTTTGTATCTCTGCCATATCAGTAGTGATCTCTCTTTTTTCATTCCTAATACGAGTTATCAAGTTTCTCTCTCTCTCTCTTTGTTAGTTTTGCCAGTGGTCTATCAATCTTGTTTATTTTTTCAAAGAACCAACTTCTGCTTTCGTTGATCTTTCGGATTGTTTCTTGGGTTTCCACTTTGTTGATTTCTGCTCTCAGCTTTATTATTTCCTTCTGTCTCCCTATTTTTGGGTCCTTCTGTTGAGCACTTTCTAGTTCTTTGAGCTGCATCATTAAGCTACTCAGGTAAGCCCCATTTTTCCCTTCTGATGTGTGCTTGCAAAGCTATAAATTTTCCTCTCAGTACTGCTTTTGCTGTGTCCCATAAGTTCTGATAGTTTGTGTCTTTATTATCATTTGTTTCCATAAACCTTTTTATTTCCTCCTTGATTTTATCTCGGACCCAATGGTTATTGAGTATGAGGCTGTTTAACTTCCAAGTGTTAGTTTTTCTTCTGTGTCCCTTTGGAATTCACAAATAATTTCAGAGCCTTGTGGTCAGCGAAGGTAGCCTGCAAAAATTTTACCCTCTTGATATTATGGAGGTATGTTTTATGTGCCAGATGTAGTCTATCCTGGAAAATGTCCCATGTACTTTGGAGAAGAATGTGTATCCTGGTTTTTTGGGGATGGAGTGTCCTATATATATCCACTAGGCCTCTTTCTTCCATTTCTCAGGTCTAGTATATTCTTGTTGGGTTTCAGTCTGGTTGACCTATCAAGTGTTGACAGAGCCGTATTGAGGTTCCCAACAATTATTGTGTTGTTATTGATATTATGTTTCAGATTTGTCAACAATTGTATTAAATATTTTGCTGGACCCTCATTCGGTGCATATATGTTTAGGAGAGTAATTTTTTCCTGCTCTACATACACCTTGATTAATATAAAATGTCCATCTCTGTCCCTTACAGCCTTCCTGAGCATAAAGTTTGCATTATCTGATATTAGTATGGCCACTCCAGCTTTTTTATGGGTGTTGTTTGTTTGGATAATTTTTCTCCAGCCTTTGATTTTGAGTCTGTGTTTGTTCTGACTATTCAGGTGCATTTCTTGTAGGCAGCAGAAGGTTGGATTGCATTTTTTGATCCATTTTGCCACTCTGTGTCTCTTAAATGGTGCATTTAATACATTGACGTTGAGAGAAGGAATTGTCCTGGGATTTATTGCCACCTTTATATCAAAATTTGGTGTGTCTTTTGGTTAGTCTTGTCTTAAATTAGGTCTTTCAGTTTTCCTCTTAAGACTAGTTTTGAGTCTGTAAAGTTTCTGAGCTGTATTTTGTCATGTATTCTTCCATCAAACCGGAAAGAAAGTTTTGATGGGTACAGTATTCTAGGTGAAGCATTCATTTAATTCAGTCCTGTCACAACATCCCACCACTGCTTTCTGGCCTTGAGTGTTTCTGGTGACAGGTCTGCTATAAATCTCAAGGATGCTCACTTGAATGTAATTTCCCTTTTTGATCTTGCTGTTTTCAGAATTCTGTCTCTATCTGTGAGATTCATCATTGTGATTAGGATGTGTCTTGGGGTAGTTTTTCTGGGGTCTCTTTTGGTTGGTACTCTTCGAGCATGCAGGATTTGATCACATATAGTTTTTAGTTCTGGAAGTTTCTCTTTAATGATGTTCTTGACCATTGATTCTTCCTGGAAAATTTCTTCCTGGGTCTCTGGGACTCCAATGATTCTTAAGTTGTTTCTGTTGAGCTTATCATAGACCTCTAATTTCATCTATTCCCATTTTTTGACTAATTTTTCTATTGTCTGTTCATTTGATTTATTTTTTTTTCAATTTCTCCCACTGTATGGAATTGTTATTTATCTCATCTTCCACAGCACCAATTCTATTCTCAGCTTCTGTTACCCTGTCCCAGAACTTATCCATTTTGTCATTCACTTCGTTTACTGAGTTTTTCAGGCCTGTTAGTTGACATGTTATTTCAGTTTGGAGTTTCGTGATTTCTGTCTTCATATTTTCTTGTTTCTTCTAAGTGTTCTGTTCAACTCGATCCATGGTTTCTTTGAGTGCTTTGAGAATCTTCCATATTGCTTGTCTAAAGTCCTTATCTGAGAGGTTGATTAGTTGGTTGGTCATTATCTGGTCATCAGAGTTGTCATCTTCATTTTCTATGTCTGATGCTGGCCTGCATTGTTTCCCATTGTCACACTTATATTGTGGGTTTTTCTACGTGTTGTGGTGGTATTCATTGGCTAAATGATGTATGCAGCCACACTCCTCTGGCTCCACCCTTTCTGGGTGGGTCAACTTGCCTCCAAGGGAGGGGAGTCCTCCGTGGATGAAGCCTCTCACAGGATCAAATCTTAGGCCTGAGCATGCAGCATAGATTGTTTGGAGAGAAATGCTGGGCTTCAGTGATCCAGCACAGTTCTTAGTGTGATTTTTTTCTTATTCCGATGGTGTTCTTTCCTTAGAAAGAGCGCACGGCTGCTCTGCTTTGCTATGTGGCCTTGCTCTTCTGGAGCCTCTTTTTGGCCCACTCCCAAGAGTTTCACATGACAGGACAGGAGACAGACACACTTAGGCAGCACTTACAATTTTTCACAGTCGGGCCCCACTGGGCAGGTGTAGTTTCATAGATTTTCCCAAGCTGACATCATAACCAGGGGACCTGGTTTCTGCAAAGTACTACTTATAGCCAGTTTTCACATTAGGAAGCAGTTCCTTGTTGTTCCCGCCCTAGAATGAGCTTCTGGAAGAACAAGTTCTCTGGAGCCTCTTTTTAGCCCACTCCCAAGTATTTCACGCGACAGGACAGGAGACAGACACGCACAGGCAGCACTCACAATTTTTCACAGTCGGACCCCACTGGGCAGGTGTAGTTTCATAGATTTTCCCAGCCTGACATCACAAACAGGGGACCTGGCTTCTGCAAAGTACTGCTTATAGCCGGTTTTCACGTTATGAAGAAGTTCCTTGGCGTTCCTGCCCTAGAAGCTTCTGGGAGAGCAAGTTTTCTGGAGCTTCTTTTCAGCCTACTCCCAAGAGTTTCACGCAACAGGACAGGAGACAGACACACACAGCAGCACTCACAATTTTTCACAGTCGGGCCCCACTGGCTGGTGTAGATTTTTCAAGCCTGACATCACAAACAGGGGCTTCTTACACTTTTTTTGTGGCTCTTCTGTGTTCCAGGCGGCCACTCCAGGAGTCAGGACTCTGCTCCTAATTTCTGTTAATGCACGCCCTGTGTGGCTCTCAAAATAAATTTCCATTGTGGTTTTGGTGAGATTTGGCTCAGTAGAAAAAAAGGTTGGAGATTAGATTGCATCAGCATTCCTGTTGGCAGTCTTGCCTGCTTCAGAGATTGGTCGGGCTGTACACAGACTGATTACTGCTAGTTTCTACGGGGAGTCAGAGGTGTGCAGAAGCCATCTTGGGCCATGCTGTTCCCAGACGCCTGAGATTGGATTGCATCAGTGTTCCTGCCTAAGGCCTTGCCTGCTTCAGAGGTAGATCGGGCCATACACAGACTGATTCCTCCCGGTTTCCACTGGGTGTCAGAGGTGCTCGAGAGTCATCTTGAGCCTTGCTGTCCCAGAAGCCTGAAAATGGATTTCTTCAGCATTCTTACTAATGGACCTGCCAATGAAAACCACCACAACACGTAGAAAAACCCACAATACAACTTTAAAAATGGGGAAACAACACAGGACAACACCAGGCAATGAAAATGAAGATGGCAATTCTGAAGACCCAAAAACGGCCAAACACTTAGTCTCTCAGATATGCAGTTTAGAGAAGAAATATGAAGGATGTTCACAGTACTCAAAGTATAGAAGAGAACACTAATAAGAATCAAGAAAATATGAAGATAGAAATCAAAAAACTACAAACTGAAATATCAGGTGAAATAACATGTCAGAAAAACTCAGTAGACAAATTGAATGAAAAAATGGATGAGGTCTTCAGCAGGGTAATAGCAGCTGAGGATAAAATTAGTGTGCTGGAAGATGAGATGTATAACTCCATACAGCAGAAGATATTGGGAAAAGCCTTAAAGCAAGTGATCAGACAATGGAAAAATTACTCAAAGAATGTGAAAAATGAAAATAGAAGTCTTTGATAAGCTCCACTGAAATAACTTAAGAATTGTTGGAGTCCCAGAGACCCAGAAAGAAAATCTCCAGGAAGAATAAATGGTCAAAAACATCATTAAAGAGAAACTACCAGAGCTAAAGAATAAATGTGACCAACTTCTGCATGCCCAAAGATTACCAACTAAAAGAGACCCCAGGAAAAACACCCCAAGACAAATCCTAGTCACAATGACAAATCCCACAGATAAAGACAGAATTCTGAAAGCAGCAAGATCAAAAAGGTAAATTACATTCAATTACTTGAGATTTACAGCAGTCCTGTCACCAGAAACACTCAAGGCCAGAAGGCAGTGGTGGGACATAATGACAAAACTCAATGAAATAAATGCTTCGCCTAGAATACTGCACCCAGCCAAACTCACTTTCAGGTTCGAAGGAAGTATACATGACTTCACAGATAAAGAACAGCTCAGAAACTTTACAGACTCAAAGCCAGCTTAAAAGAAAAACTGGAAGATCTACACTAAGACAAGATTGACAAACAGACACACCTAACTTCAATAGAAAGATGGCACTAAATCCCATGACAATTCTTTCTCTCAATATCAATGGACTAAATGCACCAGTTAAGAGACACAGAGTGGCTAAATGGATAAAAAAAAAAAACCTCAATACAACCTTCTGCTACCAATAAGAAACACACCTGAATAGTCAGAACAAACATAGACTCAAAATAAAAGGCTGGAGGAAAATCATCCAAGCAAAGAATACCCATAAAAAAGCTGGAGTGGCCATATTAATATCACATGATGCAATACAATTGTTGACAAATCTGAAAAGAATATTAATAACAACACATTAATTGTGGGAGACCTCAATATGGCTTTGTCAACACTTAATAGGTCAACCAGACTGAAACCCAACAAGTATATACTAGACCAGATAAGAAAAATGGAAGAAAGAGGCCTAGTAGATATTCATAAGGATGCTCCACCCCCAGAAACTTGATACACATTCTTCTCCAATGTACATGGGTCATTCTCCAAGATAGACCATGTGCTGCTACAAAAAACATACCGCCATAATATCAAGAGGATAGAAATTTTGCAGGCTACCTTCGCTGACCACAAGGCTCTGAAGTTATATCTGAACTACAAAGAGACACAGATAAAAAAAAACTTTAACACCTGGAAATTAAACAGTCTAGTACTGAACAACCAGTGGGTCCCAGATGAAATCAAAGAGGAAATCAAAACTTTATGGGAAACAAATGACAAAAAAGACACAAACTATCAGAACATATGGGACACAGCAAAAGCGGTCCTGGAAGGAAAATTTCTAGCTTTGCAAGCACACATAAGGAAGACGGGGCATACCTGAATAGCTTAATGAAACAGCTCATAGATTTAGAAAGTGCTCAACAAAAGAAACCAAAGATAGGGGGACAGAAGGAAATAACAAATCTGAGAGCAGAAATCAACAAAGTGGAAACCCAAAAGCAATCCAAAAGATCAACAAAAGCAGAAGTTGGTTCTTCAAAAAAATAAAAAAAGATTGATAGACAATTGGCAAAACTAACAAAGAAAGAGAGAGAAACTTGATAACTCATATTAGAAATGAAAAAGGGCAGATCACTACTGATAATGCAGAAATTCAAAGGGTAATCAAAAACTACTTAGAGAAACTTTATGCCACTAAATTAGAACCTGGGGGCCTGCATGCCTGTCCCCAGAGTGAGTGCAGTGCCCTGAGACCACTCCACCTGGGCACGCAGGGACCCCTGCGTCCGCAACCCCCCACGCCAGTGCCCAGGATGAGTGAATTCCCCTGAGGCCACTCTACATGGGTGCACGGAGACCTCTGTACCCGCCAGCCTGCATACCTGTCCCCAGAGTGAGTGCAGTGCCCTGAAGCCGCTCCACCTGGGCACGCAGGACCCCTGCATCTGTGACCCACCACGCCAGTACCCAGGGTGTGCATATTCCCCTGGGGCCGCTCCACATGGGTGCACAGAGACCCCCTTACCCATTGCCTCACTCTCCTGTCCCCAGAGATCACCCTACCTGACCTGAGCTTAGACAGGGGAGTGAAGTTCCCTGGCACGTAGCCGGTCAGGCTACTCTCTGCACCACTGGGACAGGCTGGGACCAATAGACTGGGTGAGCTTGGGCCTGCCACCTGGACCTTTGGGTAACCTAGAGCAGCCTACCCCCCTGAGCCCCGAAGTGGACCTGAGACTCCCCAAGGGCTGAGGGCAGCTACCGGGTAGGTTTGGCTGGGGGAATTACTTCTGCTGAAGCTCGGAGGGGGCGGAGCTTTATTGACTCCCAGATAGGGGAGAGAACAGATAGCTAGGCTCAACAGCGCCTGCAACCATTGTTGCCAGGGACAGAACTACACCAGCTGACAGGAATAAAGAGAAGGAAATTGACCAGACCCACTGAAGGAAAGCTGACATCCAGGTAGCAGAGCGGGGGGAGAAAAAGCTAGACTCAAAAGTGCCCTCCACCATTGTGGCCAGAAGAGGACTAGCACTAGCTGGCAACAAAAGGGCAAAGCCACGGATCAGGCCACAAAAAGAGCACAGGAGGAGACAAACTTCAGCGAGCTCGCCCAACAGTCCCTCTAGAACCACCCTCAGAGAGGGGACCCATCCCACGCCATAGGGGATCAAAACAGGCTGAATTTAGAAGGTACAGCACTCCAAAGCACACCAATAAATGCAAAGAAATATGAGTAAATCAAGGAGAACCCTAACATCTACAGATACGAAGACAAACCCTAGCAAGTTTCCAAGTCCACCAAAATGCACAGATCCATGGGAAGGTGACCTAAAAGCAGCCATGAGGAAGAAAATGCAAGAATTGATAAAAGAAATAAAAGAAACACTAGCTACAGAGTATAAGAAATCTATGGATGAACAAAGCCAAATTAAAGAATAAATGTTAAAGAACATGAGAGATTCCATACAAAAAGAATTGAAGGAATTAAAACACAAAGTAACAAGCCTTACAAGCAGAAACACAGAGTTGGAGAAGCACATTGAAGAACTCAAAGGAAAACTGCAAACAAAAAATTATCAAGAAACCAACAAAGAAATAAAAGGCAAAGCACTGGAAGGAAAAGTCCAGTATCTAATTAACAAGGACAAAAAAAAACAATCTAAGAATTGTGGGTATACCAGAAGGGGAGGAAGTAGGGAAAAAGGAAGAAAAGGTAGTCAGGGAGATAATAGCAGAAAACTTCCCCATCCTCTAGAAAGCAACTTCAGTGCTAATCCAGGAAGTGAAGAGAGTCCCTAATAAAATAGACCCAAATAAACCAACACCAAGACATATAGTAATCCAAATGGCAAAAAAAAAAAAAAAGAGAAAGATGAACTCCATAAAGCAATAAGGGAGAAAAAACCTCAAGTACAAAGGAAGGGACATAATAATCAAACCAGATCTCCCATTTGAAATAATACAAGCAAGAAGACAGTGGAATGACATATTTAAACAACTGAATGAAAGAAATTTCCAACCCAGGGTCCAATACAGATGACTGGCTGCTAGAACTATGACCAGACTGAATATATCTTGGGACCAATAAAAAAAACCTAGTCTAGGGTTTGAACTACGACCTGCACAATAACCATGATCCCCAGTTCCAAAGGTCTGGCAGAGACAATTGCAACGGAATGGGGCTTTTGGAAACACAAAGAAAGACGCTATCCTAGGTGCCATCCTAGGTTCAGTGAAAAGACCAAGACCACCAACCACAGAAGATGGATTAAAATGACACTGAGGGAACCGAACTTCTAGAACCACAAAGAAAGACTTCATCATAAGTCCCACTACTGGACCTGTGTAGATACTGAGATCGCTATATACAGAGGTTTGATTTTATCACCCAGGACAGAGCAAAAGTCTTCCAAACACCATTAAAGCACCACCGGGAGAGTAAATGATCCTGAACACAGTCTATAGTTAATCCCATGACAATATACTCCAAGGTTGGAGAAACCCCATATCTCTTAGGCTAACTGAATTCCTTTTTGAATGACCCCAATATTTACTGTGCCAGGGCAGGAGGGAAAAAACAAAAAGCACAAAACATTGCTTATTTTTATATATTATTTTTTATCTTCATTTATTATTATTATTTTTATTTACCTATCTATTTTTGGTCAATTTCTTTGTTTTGGTGTGGTTATTGAAGTTGTTGCCCCCATTTATACTTATTTTTTTCTCTTCTTTTCTTTTCTTTCTTTATGTGCTCTGCCATGTTTCTTATCTCAAGACCATGGCTTTCTCTGTGTGTGTGTGTGTGTGTGTGTGTGTGTGTGTGTGTGTGTGTGTGTGTGGTGCTTATCGGTATTGTTGGAGTTCTCACTGGATATTTGACACTTTGGCGTATTTTTGGCGTATTAGACTTTTAGCCCAGTTTATTACTTTTCACTTCTTCAAATAAAACCACATAACTTGAACTATGTAGTCCTTCCTCCCAGTTAGAAGGGGAAATAAGGGAGGTACATATACACAATGGAATATTGTGCAGCTGTCAGGAGAGATGAAGTCATGAAATGTTCCCATACATGGATGTACATGGAATCTATTATACTCAGTGAAATAAGTCAGAGAGAGAGAAAGACACAGAAGAGTATCACTCATTTATGGGTTTTAAGAAAAATGAAAGACATTTTTGCCGTAAGTTTTAGAGACAAAAGAAAGGAGGGCTAGAAGTTCCAGCTCACCTCATGAAGCTCACCACAAAGAGTGATGAGCTTAGTTAGAGAAATAACTATATGGAGAACTATCCTAAAAATGATAATGTCTTAGGGAAATAGAAAGCCTGTGTAGAGTACAGGCAGGGGTGGGGTAGGGACGAGGGATATTTGGAACATTGGTGATGGGAATGCTGCACTGGTGATGGGGGGGTTCTCTTTACATGACAGAAGCCCAACCACAATCATGTTTGTAATCAGGGTGTTTAAATAAAATAGTATAACCCCCCCAAATCAGGTTGCCCACCGCTGGCCTAGAATCCAGAGTTTCTACACCCTTGAAGCATACTGTTATGGGATAAACTACAGACTTCATACACGCCTATTATCAAACCCCAAGGTCTTTTTATGGTTCCAGAAAACTTTCTTCTCAGTTGTGGTTGACAAAATTAGTCCTCTGTAGCTAAAGACCTTTCTATTTCAATGGGTCATAGGACAAAGTCTAGGATAGAGTCTTTTGTTATGGTTCTAGGAAATCTGTAATGTCACGTTTGTTGTAGTCAGCCTTCTGTAGTTAGTGACCTTGGTTTTTGCACAGATCCTGGGTGGAAGTTTAGGAGTCTTTGCTTATGGTACCAGAAGTTCTTCTCAGTCACTGTTGTCAAAGTCAGAACTCTGGGATTAGCGATCTTGGTTTTTCTACCAATACTAGGTCAAGGCATAGACTGGGATCTTTCTTATTGGTTCCAGAAAAAACTTCTACACAGTTGTGGTCGTCATAATCTGTCTTCTGTAATTAGTGATCTTGGTTTTTGCACAGATAAAAGGACAGCATGTCTTCTTATTTCATCTTACCATTAGGTGATGAGATAGGGCAATCTTTTTTGTATCAAGTTTTTGCTCTTTCCTCATTATCAGGTTGTTGAGTCAACCTGTCGCAAGTTGGTGCCAGAGCTGTATTAGGGATATCTCAGGGGTAGTTTGATTCCTGTTGCTGTTGTATAGAGCTGTGTCTGTTTTTTGTTTGTTTGTTTGTTTGTTTTTTTGGGTCACACCCTGTGGCGCTCAGGGATTACTCCTGGCTCTATGCTCAGAAATCACTCCTGGCAGGCTCAGGGTACCATATGGTATGCCGGGATTTGAATCACCGACCTTCTGCATGAGAGGCAAACACCTTACCTCCATGCTATCTCTCTGGCCCCGCTGTGTCTGATCTTTGGGATATGGGGTTCAGGATTGGATGGCCACTGTTTGATCATATGGAGTCGGGTCCTCATGACATTTGTTCAGAGTGGGAAGTATTATAAAATATATTATAAAATGTAAGGGCTCGGGGGGGGGGGAATGTAAGGGCTCTCCCTTCAAGAGATGAATAACTAAAGAAACTGTGGTACATATACACAATGGAATATGATGCAGCCATCAGGAGAGATGAAGTCATGAAATTTTCCTATACATGGATGTACATGGAATCTGTTATACTGAGTGAAATAAGTCAGAGAGAATGGTCTCACTCATCTAATTTTAAGAAAAATAAAAGACATTCTCTTCCAATAATTTTTGGAGACAAAAGAGATGAGGGCTGGAAGTTCCAGCTCACCTCATGAAGCTCACCACAAAGAGTGATGAGTTTAGTTAGAGAAATAACTCCATTGAGAATGAGGGAAATAGAAATCCTGTCTTGAATACAGGCAGGGGTGGGGTGGAGAGGAGGGAGATTTGGAACATTGGTGATAGGAATGTTGCACTGGTGATGGGGGGTGTTCTTTACATGACAGAAGCCCAACCACAATCATGTTTGTAATCAAGGTGTTTAAAAAATATTATTTGAAAGAAGGAAAGAAAGAAAGAAAGAAAGAAAGAAAGAAAGAAAGAAAGAAAGAAAGAAAGAAAGAAAGAAAGAAAGAAAGAAAGAAAGAAAGAAAGAAAGAAAGAAAGAAGAAAGAAAGAGAGAAAGAGAGAGAGAGAGAGGGAGGGAGGGAGGGAGGGAGGAAGGAAGGAAGGAAAAAAGAAAGAAGAAAGAATAAAAAGAAGAAAGAAAGAAAAATGTAAGGCTCTTATACCTAGTAGATAAGAGTTCGTTCCTGAACATAATATATCTCCTTTTTTAATTATGCCTAAGAAAAAGGGAACAGTGTTGTAACTCTGCCCTGGATTTAGGTGTATCTACCTGAGACCCGCCCATTTCTGGGAGGGGTCTTGGGGAGCGGATATTACATTATCTTTACCTGCTAGAACCCTCCCATTTCCTGGGAGGGGTCTGGGAAAAGGTTAGATAAGGCTTTGACCCAGGGGATTAGGGTCTTGGGGCCTTTGCTAGCATGAAGATCAGAGGTAAGATGGCTGAAAGGAGTTAAGATGCAGGGCAAGCTAAGAATGGCATGCTAAATGGTTAGCAACCACATCTGTTGGCTAGGGCTGAATAAAGATGTTATCTCTCATTAAGTCTGCCTGTGAGTGAGTTCAATACCCGCCACGACCACCTAAAGATGATGACCTGACGGTTAATGGAGGATGGAGCCACGTGGTTCTAAGCCTAAAGACAAAGGCCTCCATTCACCATCCAAGTCCATCCTAAGGGCTTAATGCAACGTCCTGGCGCTTGAACTGTGATTTGAATCCTGGACCCAACGGATGGTGAGATTTCTGCTTTTTAGTTTACTTTTGGCTCTTTTCGGATGGACTGAGCCCAAAACCCTGGGCCACATGAAGCCATGTTCATAGATGGCCACAACCCCATCTCGGGGCAATATTATCAGAAAAACAGGGGAGGTGAAAACTCGTATGACTCCCATTCAAGGCCCAAAACTGAAACTTTGTTGCCAAAAATCCTTTTTCCAAAAACCTCGGCATCCTCAGAAACTGATGGAGGGCCTTAATTGGAAAAGGTTCAGAAAGAAAAAGCTTCCCTAAATGGAATGACTCCTGAGTATGACCTTTGGCTTGAATTTGGATTTTGACTTTAAAAATTTTAGACTGGACTTTTAGTTTGAATCACTTAGAACTCTGAACATCCAAAAGTGCCCTGCAGGAAAAGCTATGGCCAAGAAGCTGCAGCGGCTGTGGCAGCAGAACCTGCTTGCAAAGTGCCGCCCGGAGGGGTAAAAAGGCAGCTGCAATCAGCCAAGAACTCCAGCCCTGTGGAAGAAAATCAGCGGAAAGCGCCTAATCCGGCCCAAAGCGGCAAGCCTGGGATCCGCGCTCCAAATCAAAAAGATGAAACAGCGCAAGGGGACCAGCTGTGGGACAAACAGTGCGAACTTGCCTGCAGGAGCTCAAACTCCATGGCAATGAAGCCACATGGTAAAATCAGCGTTGGACAAACCAGCGTCTGGACCTATGGTTTTTAGGTGTAAGATTAAGTGGGTAGCCACATATTTTGCACAAGGTTGATTATGGGATAAGTTTTAGTTAGTTTGTAGTGTAAAATATTTTTAAAAAGGGGAGTAATAACAGCTTAGCTCAACTAAAAGATCTGATTTCTAACTGCCTGCATCTAACTTTTATCTAAGTCATCTTCTTGCTAATTTAATGTGTTTTATTGTTTTCCATAGTTAGTGTTTCCATTGGTATAATGAACTACTGTGTATTTTTATGTATTGAGCCTATTTTTAAAATGTATGTTATGTATTTATGCTGTAGTAGCTGTGTTTAGGGAAGGTTAAAAGGAACAGAAAGTTCCCCCAAAATAGTTTAAAAGTATAGGAACATGAAAGTTCCAGGATAGGGCTTGGTAAAAAAAAAAAAAAAAGACATTAAGGAAAATTTTAATTACAGGTGCATGGTATATTTTGCAGAAATGTTATGTTTTTAAAAGGGCTGGTATGTTAATTTTCACTTTATTACATTGTTGCTTTGGAAATATTACCAGCCTGTGGCTGAAGGCAGGGTCAGAATTACAAAAAGCTTCTATATTTCAGAGAAGGGGGAAATGTAACTCCACCCTGGATTCAGGTGTATCTACCTGAGACCCGCTCATTTCTGGGAGGGGTTTTGGGGAGAAGATATTTCGTTATCTTTACCTGCTAGAACCCTCCGATTTCCTGGGAGGGGTCTGGGAAAAGGTTAGATAAGGCTTTGACGCAGGAGATTAGGGTCTTTGGGCCTTTGCCAGCATGAAGATCAGAGGTAAGATGGCTGAAAGGAGTTAAGATCCAGGGCAAGCTAAAAATGGCATGTGTAAATGGTTAGCAACCACATCTGTTGGCTAGGGCTGAATTAAGATGTTATCTCTCATTAAGTCTGCCTGTGAGTGAGTTCAATACTCGCCGCGATCACCTAAAGATGATGACCTGATGGTTAATGGAGGATGAAGCCACGTGGTTCTGAGCCTAAGGACAAAGGCTACCATCCACCATCCAAGTCCATCTTAAGGGCTTAATACAACACAGTGTCATATTTCATTATTGGTGCCTTTGGGGTAAGAATTACAGGCTATATGGTCTCTGTGCCCTGTTTTTGATCTGACATTTTCTTCTAGAATTTTATACAAAGCAGAACCCAAAACAAGTGAAATTAACAATTATACGTAAATAAAAAATTTTTAATTAAAAAATTAACAATTAAAAAAGGATGGAGGAGGCTACCTATTCCTTTGCAAATAAACTCTATAACTATTCAGGTATAACTATTCAAGTATTGATCACACAACAAAAATATAAATATCCTCATTATGTCTTTTGAAATATTCTTGTGGAGGGGAGGTACATGGCACATTTTCATCCCACACCATAGTCTTGTTGATTTTGAGAAGTAGTTTGCAGCAGTAAGAGATCAGGTAGTGCCCTTAGACTGGAGGTCCTTCCGGAGTTGCATCCAGTAGCATACAACAGTCTACATTTGGGTGGGGGTGAAAAAAGGCCCTCATAAAATGAGTCAGCAGGCTTAGTGGTTGTAGCTTCTTGCTGGAACACGAGATTTAGGATCGAGGGGATGTTCTTTTGCTTCAGGAGCTGAATGTTGGCTTATTGGGGCAGGAAGTCAGTTTTGGTACCAACTGAGGGTAAAGAGGGTTAAATAGGGAGGGATAATGAATAAGAATTGGGGGGATGAGAGGATAGAAGGAGTTCTGAATTGGGGGAGAGATAACATAAGAGGGGCTATATACACTGTAGGCTTGGATTGTTTACAATATAGGTTTGGCTGACAAAGAAGATTCTATCATATACAAACTCATGCCCATATATAGACAGACATTAGAGATCCCTTCATAAATTGTTATTGGAGGCCTGGCCCTCATAGAATGGGTCTGAGCACCTAAGAAATTATTGAATTATGAAAAGATAAATAGATAGCTAAATTATACATTAGGAGATAAAGAAAGGAAAAAGTATGATTTGTGTGTTTGTATCCTGTCCTGTCTCCTAAACCTCTTGGGAGTGGGCCAAAAAGGACCCAGAAAATTCTCTCTCCCAGAGGCTCACTCAAGGGGCCGTAGTGCCAAGAACTGCTTCCTAATGTAAAAACCAGCAATAAGCAGTACTTCACAGAAGGCAGGTCCCCTGTTTGTGACGTCAGGCTGGGAAAATTTATGCCGGCCCAGTGGGGCCCGACTGTGAGAACCTGTGAGTGCTGCCTGTGTGTGCTTGTCTCCTGTCCTGTCTTCTAAACTTCTTGGGAGTGGGCCGAAAAGGACCCAGAAAATTCGCTCTCCCAGAGGCTCACTCAAGGGGCCAGAGTGCCAAGGAACTGCTTCCTAATGTAAAAACCGGCAATAAGCAGTACTTCACAGAAGGCAGGTCCCCTGTTTGTGACGTCAGGCTGGGAAAATCTGTGCCAGCCCAGTGAGGCCTGACTGTGAGAACCTGTGAGTGCTGCCTGTGTGTTTGTATCCTGTCCTGTCTCCTAAACCTCTTGGGAGTGGGCCAAAAATGACCCAGAAAATTCGCTCTCCCAGAGGCTCCAAAAGAGCACTTAGCTCCACTTCACTACAGGGCTGTGCACTCTTTCTACGGAAAGAACGCCACTCCAACAAGAAAAAAAATCACACTTAGAACTGAGCTAGATTACTGAAGCCCAATATTTCTCCCCGGACTGTCTTCTCTGCTGCATGCTCGGGCCTAAGATTTGATCCTGCATGAGGCTTTATCTACAGAGGGCTCCCCTTCCTTGGAGGCAAGTCGACCCACCCAGAAAGGGCAGAGCCAGAGGAGCGTAGCCGCACACATCATTTAGCCAATGAATACCACCACAAGTGTCACATGGGGAAACAACACAGGCCACATTCAGACATAGAGAATGAAGATGACAATTCTGATGACTGGAAGATGGCCAATCAACTAATCACTTTCAGATGAGGAATTTAGACAAGAAATATGGAAGATGCTCAAAAAACTCAAAGAAACCATGGATCGAGTTGAACAGAACACTAATAAGAACCAAGAAAATATGAAGACAGAAATCACAAAACTCCAAACTGAAATAACAGGTCAAATAACATGCCTGAAAACCTCAGTAAATGAATTGAATGACAAAATGGATGATCTCTCCAACAGGCTAACAGAAGCTGAGAATAGAATTGGTGCTGTGGAAGATGAGATAAATAACAACTCCATACAGCAGGAGAGATTGGGGGAAAAACTTAAAGCAAATGAACAGATAGTGGAAAAATTAGTCAAAGAATGGGAATAGATGAAAAAAATAGTCTATAATAAGCTCAACAGAAATAACTTAAGAATCAGTGGAGTCCCAGAGACCCAGGAAGAAAATTTCCAGGAAGAATTAATGGTCAAGAACATCATTAAAGAGAAACTTCCAGAGCTAAAGAATATATGCGATCAAATCCTGCATGCCCGAAGAGTACCAACTAAAACAGACCCCAGAAGAAACACCCCAAGACATCCTAGTCACAATGACGAATCCCACAGATAGAGACAGAATTCTGAAAACAGCAAGATCAAAAAGGGAAATTACATTCAAGGGAACATCATTGAGATTTACAGCAGACCTGTCACCAGTAACACTCAAGGCCAGGAAGCAGTGGTGGGACATAGTGACAAAACTCAATGAAATGAATGCTTCACCTAGAATACTGTACCCAGCAAAACTCACTTTCAGGTTTAACAGAAAAATTAATGGTTTCACAGACAAACAAAAGTTTAGAAACTTTACAGACTCAAAACCAGTCTTAAGAGAAAAACTGAAAGACCTAACTTAAGACAAGACTGACCAAAAGACACGCAAAATTTTAATATAAAGATGGCACTAAATCCCAGGATAATTCTTTCTCTCAATGTCAATGGACTAAATGCCCCAATTAAGAGACACAAAGTGGCTAAATGCATTGAAAAACTCAATCCAACTTCTGCTGCCTACAAGAAACGCATATGAATGGTCAGATCAAAAATAGACTTAAAAAAAAAAGGCTGGAGGAAAACTGTCCAAGCAAACAACACCAATAAAAAGGCTGGAGTGGCCATAATATTATCAGATGATACAAACTTTATACTTAGGAAAGTTGTAAGGGACAAAGATAGACATTTTGTATTAATCAAGGGATATGTACAGCAAGAAGAAATCACTCTCCTAAACATATATGCACCGAATGAGGGCCCAGCAAAATAGTTAATAAAATTGTTGACAAATCTGAAAAATAATATCAATAACAACACAATAATTGTGGGGGACCTCAACACGGCTTTGTGAACTCCATTTTTCTCCAATATACATGGGACATTCTCCAGGATAGACAACATGCTGGCACAAAAAACATACCTCCATAATATCAAAAAGATAGAAAATTTGCAGGCTACCTTCGCTGACCACAAGGCTCTGAAATTATATGTGAATTCCAAAGGGACACAGAAGAAAAACTTTAACACCTGGAAGTTAAACAGCCTAATACTGAATAACAAGTGGGTCCATGATGAAATCAAAGAGGAAATCAAAACTTTCCTAGAGACAAATTATAATAAAAAACAAACTATAAGAACTTATGGGACACAGCAAAAGCAATAATGAGAGGAAAAGTTATAGCTTTGCAAGCACACATCAGGAAGGAAGAAGGGGCCTACCTGAATAGCTTAATGATGCAGCTCATAGAATTAGAAAGTGCTCAGCAAAAGGACCTAAAAATAGGGAGACAGAAGGAAATAACAAAGCTGAGAGCAGAAATCAATGAAGTGGAAACACAAAAAACATTCTGAAAGATCAACGAAAGCAGAAGTTGGTTCTTCGAAAAAATATACAAGATCAATAGACCACTGGCAAAACTAACAGAAAGAGAGAGAGAAATATGATAACTCTTATTAGGAATGAAAAAAGAGAGATCACTCCTGATATGGTAGAGATTCAAACTGTAATTAGAAACTACTTTGAGAAACTCTATGCCACTAAAAATAAGAACCTGGAAGAAATGGATAAATTCTTGGACTCTTACAGTCTTCCACAGTTGAATGAAGAGGATGTAGCATATCTAAACACCCCCATCATTATTGATTAAATTAAAATGGTAATCAAATATCTGCCCAAACAAAAGCCCAGGCCCAGATGGATTCCTTAATGAATTCTTCCAAACTCTCCAAGAGAAACTACTACCAATCCAGGCAAGACTCTTTCATGAAATCGAAAATACAGGAACACTTCCAAATAGCTTTTATGAAGACAACATCACCTTGATACCTAAACCAGAGATGCTGCCAAAAATGAAAATTACAGACCAATATCGCTGATGAATGCAGATGCAAAGATCCTCAACAAAATTCTGGCAAACGGGATCCAATGCTTCATTAAGAAGACCATCCACTACAATCAAGTAGGTTTCATCCCAGGAAAGCAAGGCTGGTTTAACATCCGTAAATCTATCAACATAACACAAAACTCAACAACAAGAAAAATAAAAATCACATGACCATATCAATAGTTGCAGAGAAAGCATTTGATAAGATCCACAACACCCATTCTTGATCAAAACTCTCAGCAATATGGGAACCTTTCTCAATATAGTTAAGGCTATATACCACAAGCCAGTGGAAAATATTATCCTCAATGGAGAAAAACTAAAAGCCTTCCCTCTAAATTCTGGCACAAGACACAAGACACTATCCTAATAATGAGAATGTATGAGGGAAATAGAAAGCCTGTCTATAGTAGAAGCAGGGGTTGGGTGGGGAGGAGGGAGATTTGGGATATTGGTGATGGGATTGTTTCACTGGTGATGGGTGGTGTTCTTTACATGACTGAAACTCAAATACAATCATGTAGTAATCAAGGTGTTTAAATAAAATATATTTAAATAAATAATAAGTGAAAGAAGAGGGGGGAGAAATTGGGCAGGCATCTATGGGTTGGGAGATTTTCCCATCTCTAGGTACTTCATCAATGATAGAGGTAATCTTTGCTAAAGATTAGGGTTAGATAGTGGCTGAAGCATATTAGGATAAGCATAGTTTTCACATCTGTAATGCTACACAATGTGGTGGTGAGGACTATAAGAGGTGTCTTCCCTATATAGTATCATTTGCCATGTCTTATGAATTGAGGTTCCTTTCCTAAAAAGAAAATGACAGCATGGGCTTTATGTAATATAGATTGCATTGAAGAAAAAGAATAAAGGAGAGAAGGGAGGAAGAAATAAAAATAGGGGGAAAAGAAAAGGAAAGGAAATTGGATAATAGTAATTTGCAAAAACGTATTTGATGAGTGGGAACTATAACATAAGTCTGCTGTGCAAAGTTGTCTGTTTCCATGGTCTCAATGGTCCTATGCTTTGGGTCCAAATAGAAGACATAAACTAAAGAAAATGGGAAAATGGGAGTATTTTATCAATACATTGTCATAATGTTGTCTCATTCCTTCTGGGCATGCTTTACCCAGTTGATGACAGCCTCGAAGACTGGCTCCTCAGCATCTATCTGAATTTCATCACATTTGATCAGTTTTTCCACCTCTCTTTGACTCAGCAGAATGAATTCTTCATGTTGTACCACTTGGGAAAAATGCTTCTGGATGAATACTCCAGCTGCTTGCATGAAATCAACACAATTGTGAGTATCAGCACAATCGCGAATGCCCAAGCAATTAGAAGGGTCCAGTTGGCTTTCTAAAAATTCACAGCAGGCTTGCTTCACACCTTTCACCTGAAGCAAACAGGGCGTAGGGAGTGATTCTTGTACATTCTCCACCATTACATGTACTGTCACCATGTACATGAAGTCCAGGTGGATTTCCATGGTGGAAGCAGTTAAACCTTGGATATCAACGTGGTTTCCCCTTCTCTAAAAGCTCGCTAGTGAACATAGCACAAAAGTAAACACTACAGGCAGCCAGCACAATGTGGTGAGAGGGATAGTCTGCTCCACTTTGAATGGCACATCACAGAGGGTATTGCTCTTCCACAGGAATTCATCAAATTGATGATGGATTTAGCATGAGTGTTTGTCTGTATGTCCTTGGGGCCATAATGCCTCCCATCAAGCAATAGGGGGAAAGAATGAAAGGAGTCCTTAAATTCTCCAACTTCGTTTCCCAGCTGTGCCTGGCCCAACCACCACCCAGGGGTAGGGGTGGAACGCAGGGCTCACCAGAGCCGAACCAGACACTCTTTTATTGTTTTCATTTTTTATTTATTTTTTATTTCTCTCTCTATTTTTTTAAATTTCATTTGTTTTGGATCTACTTGGTATGAAATTCTAGAAGAAAAGGTCTTGCTTGGGATAATAGCTCAGTCAAAACCAGGGCACAGAGATTGTATAGCCTGTCATTCTTACCCCCAAATGCACCAGCAGTATAATATGGCACTGTTCCCTTAGACATACTAAAAAGGGGGAAATCTTATGTACTGAAACAAGCTCTGTCTACTATGGATAAGAACCCATAAATTGCTTGGGGCCAAAGCAGTGACGCAAGCAGTAAGGTGTCTGCATTGCACATGCTAGCCTAGGACAGATGGTGGTTCTATGCCCAGGTATCCTATATGGTCCCCCAAGCCAGGAGTGATTTCTGAACACATAGTCAGGAGTAACACCTAAGCGTCACTGGGTGTGGCTGAAAAACCAAAAAAAAAATTTATAATACAGGGGCACCTCCCACCCTGAACATGTGTCATGAAATCCTTATGAACGGACAGTGATCGTCCAAATCCCAAACCCCAGATCACAACCGTAAAACCGACAGTTCCTTGCAACAGCACCAGGAAACAAACTCCCCCATTCTGTTCTGGCACCAACTAGTGCCAGGTTGATACGACATCCTGATGACCAGGAAACAGCAACAACTTGATCTAAGAGCAGGTCGCCCTACCTCATCACCTAATGGTAAGATGAAATCAGAAGACACGTCATCCTTTGATATGTGCAAAAACTAGCCTAGGATTTGTACAAAAACCAAGATCTCTAGTTCCAGGGGTCTGACTTTGACAACTGCTATTGGACAGAACTTCTGGAACCACAAGGAAATACTCTATCCTAAACTTTATCCTAAGACTCATGCAAATACCAAGATCTCTAATTACCTAGGAATTATTTTGTCATCCATAACTGAGCAGAACATTTCCTGGCACCATAAAAAGACTTTGGGGTTCGATAATGAGCATGTCTGGAGCCTGTAGTTGTTTCCACGACAGTATGCTACAAGAGGGGAAAAACTCTATCTCTGAGGCCAGTGGTCGGCAAGCCATGGCTCACGAGCCACATGCAGCTCTTTACACTTTTAATGTGGCTCTTCTGTGTGCCGGGTGGCTGCTCCAGGAGTCAGGACTTTGCTCCTAGCCTCTGTCAGTGTGCACCCTGTGTGCAGCCCCAGTGGCTGATCCGAAGAGTATAAGATGATACCCAGTATCAACCCTAAACAAAGGTGTTCCCCCAACCTCATCCTTTCATAAACCTCTTCCTTTGATATGTTAAAGCCCACTGAATATGTATATCTCTCTCTCTCACTCTCTCTTGACCTGAAGCCTCCTGGTATTGGGAATTGGTTTTAATAAAGAAAGAGGTGTTCTAGCTTTTTGGGCTCTAGGCAGAGGGTACAAGTTAAAAGACATGGACTCCATGATCATTCTTTCCTGGCTAGCTTGGTTTATTATTTCTTTCCTGCTACCCTGCTTCTTCAGACCAGGTTGGGTGGGGGTTAGAAATACAGTGCCTGGAGTGATCTTAAAACACATATTTTATTTTGCACAAAAGTGGGCATCTTCCATGAAAGAATTCTCAACCCAGAGTTTTTTTCCGTGGATTCTCATGTTCAGAGTACTCATGCTTAAAGTTGTGAGCTAATGCCCTTAAATGCTGTTTTTCATATTTATTATGACTTTCTGCATAATAATATAATATAATATAAGTGCCATCAGAATTTTTTTGCAAGAGTGGAAACATTTCAATATCTCCTTCTGAGACACAGCTATCCCAGAATCAGATTCCTCTTTGAACATATCATCTATTGCCTCACTATAAAAACTACTTGTGTCCTGCTTCTGCCGGGCTCCCCTTGCCCCTGGGAGGGTCGGGAGACTCCGCCGACCGCGTGGATGGCCGCCCTGCTTCTGCCGGGCTCCCCTTGCCTCCAGGAAGGTAGGGAACCTCCGCCGACTGCGTGAACGGCTGCCCTGCTCCTGCCGGGCTCCCCTTGCCTCCGGGAAGGCAGGGAACCTCCGCCCGACTGCGTGAACGGCTGCCCTGCTCCTACTGGGTTCCACTTGCCCCTGGGAGGGTCGGGAGACTCCGCCGACCACGTGGACGGCCGCCCTGCTTCTGCTGGGCTCCCCTTGCCTCCGGGAAGGTAGGGAACCTCCGCTGACTGCGTGAACGGCTGCCCTGCTCCTGCTGGGCTCCTCTTGCCTCCGCCCGACTGCGTGAATGGCTGCCCTGCTCCTACTGGGCTCCACTTGCCCCTGGGAGGGTCGGGAGACTCCGCCAACCGCGTGGACGGCTGCCCTGCTTCTGCCGGGCTCCCCTTGCCTCTGGGAAGGTAGGGAACCTCCGCCGACTGTGTGAACGGCTGCCCTGCTCCTGCCAGGCTCCCCTTGCCCCTGGGAGGGTAAGGAGACTCCGCCGACCGCGTGGATGGCCGCCCTGCTTCTGCCGGGCTCCCCTTGCCCCTGGGAGGGTTGGAAGACTCCGCGGACTGCTCGGACAGCCGCCCTGCTTCTGCCGGGCTCCCATTGCCCCTGGGAGGGTCGGGTGACTCCGCCGACTGTGTGGACGGCTGCCCTGCTTCTGCCGGGCTCCCCTTGCCTCCGGGAAGGTAGGGAAACTACGGAAGACCACCCCGCTCCTGCTGGGTCTCCATTGCCCCTGGGAAGGTAGGGAAGCTACGCCCACCCACGCCAACCGTTCAAACGTGCCCCGCCCCCAGGCAGATATCTCCTACCTACCAGCACCAGCTGACAACAATAGGGCAAAGCAACGAATCAGGCCACAGAAAGACCACAGGAGGAGCCAAACCGCAGCAAGCCCACCCAATAGTACCACTAGATCCACCCTCAGGGAGGGGACCCATTCCCACACCACAGGGGATAGAAACAGGCTGAAACTGGAAGGAACAGCACTCCAAAGCACACCAATAAACCAAAGAATTATGGGTAAATCAAAGAGATCCCTAAGATCTGATGATACAGAGACAAACCCTAACAAGTTTCCAAGTCTGCCAAAATGCACAGATACATGGGAAGGTGACCTAAAAGCAGCAATAAGGAAGGAAACACAAGAATTAATAAAAGAAATGAGAGAAACCTTAACTAACGAGTATAAGATATCTATGGAGGAACGAATCAGCCAAATTAAAGAAGAAATGTTAAAGACCATGAGAGAGTCCATACAAAAAGAAGTGAAGGAATTAACAGACAAAGTAACAAGCCTTACTAGCAGAAATACAGAGTTGGAGAAACACATTGAAGAACTCGAAGGAAAACTGCAAACAAAAAATGAACAAGAAACCAACAAAGAAATAAAAGGCAAAGCACTGGAAGGAAAAGTCCAGTACCTAATGAACAAGGACAAAAGAAACAATCTAAGAATTGTGGGTATACCAGAAGGGGAGGAAATAGGGAAAGGGGAAGAACAAGTAGTCAGAGAGATAATAGCAGAGAACTTCCCCACCCTCTGGAATGAAACTTCAGGCCAAATCCAGGAAATCAAGAGAGTCCCTAATAAAATAGATCCTAATAAATTGACACCAAGACATATAGTAATTCAAATGGCAAAAAACAAAGAGAAAGAGGAACTTCTTAAGGCAATAAGAGAGAAAAAAAACCTCAAGTAAAAGGTAGGGACATAAGAATCAAACCAGATCTGCCAGTCGAAATAATTCAAGCAAGAAGACAGTGGAATGACATATTTAAACGACTGAATGAAAAAAAACTTCCAACCTAGAGTCCAATACCCAGCAAAATTATCATTCATATGGGAGGACAGACTAAAAACATTTTCAAACAAGACCGAACTAGAGCTATTTGTGCAAACAAAACCGATCCTAAATGACCTACTCAGAGATGAACTACACAATCCAAACCCCCGATTGTAACAAAAGCCACCCTACACAACACAACTGCACAACAGTCCTCTCTCTCAATAATTTCCCTAAACGTTAATGGACTAAACTCTCCAATTAAAAGACACATAGTAGAGAACTGGATTAGGAAAAATAAACCAGACTTCTGCTGTCTACAAGAAACACTCCTACAGCTACAGGACAAGCATAGGCTTAGAATCAAAGGATGGAAAGTAATTATTCAGGCCAATGGAAAACAAAAAAGAGCAGGGACAGCCATTCTTATATCAGACCAAATTGCATTCAACCTCAAGAAAGTGATCAGAGATAAAGAGGGTCACTACTTACTGATCAGGGGAACATTAGACCAAGAAACACTAACCCTGGTCAATATCTATGCACCCAATGTAGAGTCAGCAAAATATGTGAGACAACTACTGGCCAATCTGGAGAAACACATGAAGGGAAATGTGATAATAGTAGGGGACCTAAATACTCCACTATCACCACTGGACAGATCCACCAAACAGAAAAATAGCAAAGAAATAAGAGCCCTAAATGAAAAACTAGAAGAATTGGGGCTAATAGACTTATATAGAGCCCTCCATCCCCAGAAAGCAGAATACACATTCTTCTCAAACCCACATGGAACCTTCTCCAGAATAGACCATGTCTTAGGATTCAAAGCCAACCTACATAAGATCACAAAGGTAAGGATCATTAGAAGTACCCTTTCAGATCACTATGCAACAGAGGTCAAAATTAATGTCAAGAAGAAACAATGGAGAAAAACTAATACCTGGAGATTAAACAAAATGCTGCTCAATAACTGCTGGATCAAAGAACAACTCAAGGAAGAAATAAAAAGATTCCTTGAGACAAATGACAATGAAGAGACAACATGTCAAAATTTGTGGGACACATCAAAAGCAGTAATTAGGGGGAAACTCATAGCAATACAGGCCTATGTCAAGAAACAGGAAAATAACAAAACCAACAGTTTAAAAGATCACCTCAAAGAATTGGAACAACAGCAACAGAGAAATCCAACCACAACCAGAAGGCAAGAAATAATAAAAACCAGAGCAGAAATAAACAACATCGAAACTAAGAAAACAATACAAAAAATCAATGAGACCAGGAGTTGGTTTTTCGAAAAAATAAACAAGATAGACAAACCATTGGCAAAACTCACCAAAAAAAAGAGGGAAAACACCCAAATCAATAGGATCACTAATGAAAGGGGAGAGATTACAACAGAACCCCAAGAAATACAACATATCATGAGATCATACTATGAACAACTATACTCAACTAGGCTAGATAACCCAGTAGAAATCGACAGATTCTTAGACAAACACCCTCTTCCAAGACTGGAAAAGGAAGATCTAGAAAGCCTAAACAGACCAATCACCTCAGAGGAAATTGAAGATGTAATTAAAAAACTCCCTAAGAACAAAAGCCCAGGCCCAGATGGATTTACAGGTGAATTCTATCAAACATTTCAAGAAGACTTACTACCACTTTTCCATAGGCTTTTCCAAACCATAGAAAAAACAGGAATCCTCCCCAACTCCTTTTATGAGGCTAATATCACACTCATTCCCAAAGAAGACAAAGACACCACCAAAAAAGAAAACTACAGACCAATCTCACTAATGAACATAGATGCAAAGATACTTAACAAAATCTTAGCAAACCGAATCCAACACTTCATCAAAAAGATCATACATCACGACCAAGTGGGATTCATACCAGGAATGCAAGGTTGGTTCAACATACGCAAATCAATCAATTTGATACATCACATCAACAACATGAAAGACAAAAACCACATGATCATATCAATCGATGCAGAGAAGGCGTTTGACAAAATCCAACATCCTTTCATGTTAAAGACACTCAGCAAAATAGGGTTAGAAGGAACTTTCCTCAAGATAGTTACAGCTATCTATGAAAAACCGACAGCCAACATTATTCTTAATGGTGAGAAAATAGAAGCATTCCCACTAAGGTCAGGAACTAGGCAAGGCTGTCCACTCTCTCCACTCTTATTCAATATAACCTTAGAAGTCCTAGCAATAGCAATCCGACAAGAGAAGGGAATCAAAGGAATCCAAATTGGGAAAGAGGAACACAAACTATCTCTATTTGCAGACGATATGATGATTTACATTGAAAACCCTAAACAGTCCACAGTAAAACTCCTAGAAACAATTAACCAATACAGCAAAGTGGCTGGATACAAAGTCAACACACAAAAGACAGTAGCGTTTCTATATACAAATCACGAAGTCGAGGAGAGAGAGATTAAAAGTACAATTCCATTTAAAATAGTATCAAAAAATATCAGGTACCTAGGAATCAACCTTACAAGGGAAGTGAAAGACCTATACCAGGAAAACTTCAAAACACTTCAGAAAGAAATTGAAGAAGATCTAAAGAAATGGAAGAACATCCCATGCTCATGGATAGGTAGAATTAACATAGTCAAAATGACTATCCTACCCAAACTTCTATATAGATTTAATGCAATCCCTATCCAAATCCAGACACCATTCTTTAAAGAAATAGAACAATCAATCACAAAATTCATCTGGAACCACAAAAGACCCAGGATAGCCAAACAAATACTGAAAAACAAGAAGCTGGGTGGCATCTCCTTACCTAACTTGAAACTATACTATAAAGCCATAGTAATCAAAACAGCATGGTACTGGAACAGAGACAGGACCTCAGACCAGTGGGTCAGAACAGAATTCCCTGACATAAACCCCCAGATATACAGCCAACTAATATTTGATAAAAGAGGCAAGAACCTGAAATGGAACAAAGAAAGTCTATTCAACAAATGGTGTTGATACAACTGGAAAACCACATGTACAAAAGTGAAAATCAACCCATACCTCACCCCTTATACAAAAGTCAACTCAAAATGGATCAAAGACCTTGAAATCAGACCCGAATCTATAAAGTTTATTGAGAATAAAATAGGCAGAACACTCGAAGACCTATATATCAAAAAGGTCTTCGAGAATGGAGCACCATTGGCAAGAACTTTAGCAACAAACATAAACAAATGGGACTACATCAAACTAAAAAGCTTCTGCATAGCGAAAGAAACCCTACTTAACGCAAGAAGACAGTTAACAGAATGGGAAAAAATCTTTTCACTCGACATATCAGATAAAGGGCTGATATCTAGAACATACAAAGCACTCAGAAAGCTGAGCCCCCCAAAACCAAATAAAGCCATAAAAAAATGGGGAGATGAAATGAATAGACACTTCTCTGAGGAAGACAAAAGGATGGCCAACAAACACATGAAAACATGCTCACCTTCACTCATCATCAGAGAGATCCAAATCAAGACAACAATGAGATACCACCTGACACCAGTGAGGATGGCTCACATTAAAAATAATGGGAACAATCTCTGTTGGCGGGGATGCGGTATGAAAGGAACTCTCATACACTGCTGGTGGGAATGCCCCCTTGTCCAACACCTATGGAGAACAGTCTGGAGAGTACTCAAAGAACTCAGAATTGAGCTGCCATTTGACCCAGCAATTGCTCTCCTAGGTATATACCCCCAAGTGGGAAGGACATTCATTCCAAAATATATGTGCACCCCACTATTTATCGCAGCACTCAGTGTAATAGCCAAGTCTTGGAACCAACCTCGATGTCCAACAACAGATGAATGGATCATTAAGATGTGGTATATATACACAATGGAATATTACATGGCAGTCAGAAATGATACAATCACAGACTTTGCAGCAACATGGATGGACCTAGATCATATTATATTAAACAAAGTAAGTCAGAAGACAAAAGAGAAACACAGAATGGTAGCACTATTCTGAAGCACCCAGAACACACATCTTATACACAACTGATACTCAACAATCAAATAACATGGTTTAACAGGGTAGAAACTCTAAACACTGCAATAGTCAACATATACTCAGGAGCAGTCCCCAAAGTACTTGAAAAAGGAACAACGCAAACTCTTGACTACGCATTATTCCACAAAGAAAGCAGCAACACCAGAAACTGCACCGTAGAGAGAACAGGTATGTAATCAACCTTCCACGACAAAGGCCCACAACAATCACTTAGAGATAGTATTCAGGAGCACAGGTAAAGAACACCACGGGAAATCACTGTCTGCAATGGAATCATCCCATAACACTACATTTTAATGTCTTTATCTTATAATATTTAAAATAACCTCTCAGCTTTTATATCCACAGGCATCCTTGAATACAAATGGCGGATAAACTAAGATGGCAGCGAGGGATACCACACGAGATACCATACCTAGCTCGCACTATGAGATGGCCCCGAGAAAACTCTTTAACATACACTTTATCTCTAGGTTACACCTTCTTTTAGGAACTGAAGCACGTGACCAGTCAGACCACCGAAGCAGTAACTGAGATGTAGAGACTTAAACTACATGCTCTATTCTGTGAACACATTCAAGCAAACTAGCATTCCCCTGCTATTCTCTCCTCTCTTCTCACTACTTTCTTTTTTATTTTTTATCTTCTTTTTTTTCTCTTCTTTTTTTTTCTTTTTCTCTCTCTTTTCTACTCTTCTCTTTACTTTTTTCCTTTTCTCTTCTCCCTTTCTTTCTAAAGTATTTTCTCTTTTCTCCCTCCGTACCCCTTCCATATACCTTCCCCTTCTCCCCCTTTGGAAATCCAACTATCCCTTCACCCCTCAATCCCATACAGACCTCCCGCCATATTAAAACTCTCCACCCTCAGTCCTTAATCTATTAGGCATCAAGATTGACCTCCTACCCCAACGAACCACTACCCAGCACCCAGTCGAGAGGACACCCAGTCAAACGCACACCTGTTGGAGACTGTTTGGAGTAATTAAAAAGCCCTCTCACTAATCAAAATGAAGTTTCTGAAAATCTTGACCAAAGTGCTTTTTACAAACTGCATGTGGCCTTCCTTGCCCTTGGATCCAAAGAAATAGAAATAGCCTAGAGCTAGGGAGTTACTAGGCTCCAAGATGTCCTTGTAAACACAGGGGTCAAAAGGCCCAAGCTGAGATTAGATTTTGACTTTGTTGCTCAAAAATAATGTAAATCTCTTGACTGATGATAATCTTATTAACCTTGTAAAATCAAGATATTCCCGTGGAAAATTACAGCAATTCCTACTGTTCCCCGCCCCTACTCTCTCTCTGTTTTGCATTGTCTATAAAAGGTCTAAATTTTCTTTTATTAAATTGGACTCCTGATCGGACCCTCGTCTCGAGTCTCATTTTCCCAGCCCCTCTTCTATTCCAGGCCGGATTCTTCTTCGAGAACCGCGAATTACTGACGTGGTCTCCAGCTTTACCCGCTGGTCGGGGTCCTTGGAAGACCATAGGTGGCGCCCAGCGCGAGGCTCGAAGAACAGAACACCCGGCCGAACGGCAAAAGGCGCGAGTCCCGGGAGCCTGTCCACAAGACACCGGTAAGACCCTTATATTAAGGGCAGGGTGCAGGAAGGTTAGACTAAGTGATCACTAACACCGCCGTTCAATCGTCCCAGAGATTTGGGACTATCGCCCTGGAAAAATGGGGGCTACTTTATCTAAAGAAGAGGTTTTTATTAAAGATCTTAAGAAAGAGCTGGGTGAAAGAAACGTTAAAGTGAAGAAAAAAGACTTAGTTAAATTTTTTATATGTGTACATGATATTTGTCCATGGTTTGTAATCACTAGACCCCCAATAGTTACCAGTACTTGGAAACAAATTGGTGATGAGATTTTGCAATACTATACCAAATATGGTAAAGAGAAAGATAGAAAGGTTATGCAGTTCTATTGGACTATTCTTGGAAAAATTATTACAGGAGCAGAATTAGACTCTTTTGGGGAAAACCCCGTTAACAAGGACATTGTTGAAAAGGCTGAAGCCGTTGTAGAAATGGCTTCCCGCAGTCAATCTCGGGCCAGCAGCACCCCTCCCAAAACAGAAAGCCTTATAGATTTAGACTTGGAACCCTCCAAGGGCTTTTTCCCCATAATTGCCAGCGCACCCACTAAGGAGGAGATTTTAAATACTGAAGACAATCTGTCCCTGCAGGACGAGGCCGCCCACTATGATCATGGCCGGCTTTCTCCCTGCGCTCCCCCCCCCCTCCGTATAGCGCAGACCGCCTGCCTAATCTACCCCAGGTTCTAGCACGGCAGACTGTCCCCTCTAACTTCAAAAAATGTAAGGCCGACCTAGAGACACAATTAAGAGAACTTAAGGAGATAAAAAATCTGGAGGAACAAATTGCCCGGCTTCAAGCCTCTTATGACTCATATCAGTTCCCTGTATTTTTTAATCAACAGCCCGAGCGAGTTACCTTGCCTACCCCCTCCCTGCCCCCTCCCATACCCCGCTTGCCGGAGGATCGGGGCTGATCCCACCAAAGGGGCACGGGTGCTGTGACTCGCAGCCACAGCCTAGATAGAGCCCAGGCTGGGCAGAGGGCTTAGACTTTAGCTAGGTCCCTTGAGGACATTCAGGAAGAGCCACAACAAGTCCCTGATAACCCTGAATCTGCACCTTCAGTGGGCAACCACGTGGCAGAGATTAGGAGATACCAACGTCTCCAACACAAACCTATAGAAACCCTTTTTCAAGCCATAAATACCTATGGCCATAATGCCCCCTACACCCTCTCTTGTCTTGAGGCAGTCCGAGATGGAGGAGAACTGTTACCTGCTGAATGGAAGGAAATTGCTAGCACAACCTTGCCACGCTCTGACTATATACTTTGGGAGACAGATTTTTTGGCCCGATGCAGGCAACAGGCCAACCTGGGCGATGGAGGTTTTACCCTCCCAGATCAGATCTATGAACAGCTTACCGGCACAGGAACCTTTGCCTCCTTTACAGTACAGCAACAGAGGCTTTTCCCTGCTCGTTTGGCTCAGATCAATACTGCTGCCCTCCGGGCTTGGAGAGCCATGCCTAAAAGTGGACAGGCCACCATTCCGCTGGCTCAAACAGTGCAAGGCCCCCAGGAGCCCTACAATAAATTCATTAGTAGACTCCTGGAAATGGTAGAAAGGATTATGGGCTCTGCAGATTATAATAATCCCCTTGTCTAGCAACTTGCTTACGAAAATGCTAATGAAACCTGCAAAGCCATTCTTCGTGGCCAAAATAAGCTAAAACCTTTAAACGAGATGATCCGTCTGTGTAGCGAGGCAGACCCCTTCGTACATAAAATAGGCCAGGCCATAGTGGCGTTTCAGAACCAGTCCAATGGAAAAACCTGTTTTAAATGCGGTCAACCAGGACACTGGGTCAAGACATGCCCTATGGCTAAGCACTCCCCAGTGCTCACCACAGCTAACACTGAGCCTAAACCATCCCTCTGTCCCCGATGCCGCCGTGGCAAGCACTGGGTGGCCTCTTGCCATTCTAAGACTGATATTGAAGGCAACCCCCTTCCTCCCCATCAGGGAAACGGCAGGAGGGCCCGGCCCCAGGGCCCACAAAAATCAGTATTAATGGGGCTTCAGAGACCTGCTCACCAGGTGCAGCAGTTTGTGGCTCCCGCCCAAAGCAACCCCAACCTCCAGCAGGACTTGATAGAGCTTACACCACAACAGCCTCCCTTATCAGAGCCACCCCAGGCTCCGCAGGAGTGTACTTGTGTGCGTCCACCCCAGCAGTATTGACACCCGAAGACAAGGTAGTCACCATAGGGACAGGAGTTTTTGGCCCCCCACCTCCAGGGATGTTCTTTTTTATTATCGGTCGTGCCTCCTCTACTATAAAAGGGTTGATAGTTCAGCCATCCTTGGTAGACAATGATTATACAGGAGAAATTATGCTGCTAGCCACTGCCCCTTACGGGCCTGTGCAAATTTTACCAGGACAACGTCTAGCCCAAGCACTGCCTCTACCATTAGATACAACCCTCCCGGCTCTCCCCGAGACACGTGGTGCCTCCACTCCTGGCTCCTCCGAGGTCTATTGGATTAAAGCTATCAGCAAAGTAAGACCACCTCTAACCATTATTATAGAAGGAAGACCCTTTACTGGGCTCCTAGATTCCGGGGCGGACACTACCTGTATTAGCCCCCAGTTCTGGCCTTCTAACTGGCCCGCCCTCCCCACCCTTGACAGTGTCTCCGGGGTTGCTGGTACTGTCAAGCAGGTTCTTTTAAGCTCTCGCCCCTTAAACTGGGTCGATGATGAGGGAGACAAGGGCACTATCACACCTTATATTATTCCTGAGCTCCCTATAAATTTGTGGGGGCGAGATCTCATGGAACAAATGGGTCTTTATCTGATTAAGTGCAAGGACCCCCGTGTACTGCAGCAAATGCTAGCCCAAGGGTATGAGTTGCACAAAGGGCTTGGAAAAAATTTGCAAGGTATGCTTAATCCAATTGAGGCCACACCTAAGTTAGATCGGCATGGGCTAGGCTACAAAACTCCTCAGCAGCCTTTTTGATGGCGGTTTCTGGCTCCCCTGCTACCCAAGCAGATAAAATTACTTGGAAGTCCGACTCCCCTGTTTGGGTTAGCCAGTGGCCGCTGTCTTCTGAAAAACTTTCTGCTGCCCAGTTGTTAGTGCAGGAGCAACTCCAGGCAGGACACATCGAACCCTCCACCTCCCCTTGGAACACCCCCATCTTTGTTATTAAAAAGAAATCAGGAAAATGGAGGCTGCTCCACGACCTCCGGGAGATAAATAAAACCATGGTCCCTATGGGGGCGCTCCAGCTAGGTCTGCCCTCCCCGGTGGCCATTCCAAAAAATAGCTTTAAAATTATCATTGATCTAAAAGACTGTTTCTTTTCCATTCCTCTCCACCCAGATGACTGTAAGCGTTTTGCTTTTAGTCTGCCAATTGTTAACTGTGCGGGGCCAAACCCTCACTTTGAATGGAAGGTTTTGCCTCAAGGGATGACAAATAGCCCAATGCTATGCCAGAAATTTGTAGCACAAACTATTGACCCCCTCAGAACTGCTTACCCTTCTGCATATATAATTCATTATACTGATGATATTTTAATCGCTGAAAAGGATGTTCAAAAATTAAACGAAATAGCAGAACACCTCATAAGTAAGCTCACAGCTAGGGGATTTACTATCTCTAAGGACAAAGTACAGCTCTATCCCCCACAGCTGTTTCTAGGCTTTGAACTACTCCCCAATCAAGTTAAAACTCAAAAGGTTCAGATCCGGACGGGTCACATAAAAACACTTAATGATCTTCAGAAACTTTTAGGGGACATCACTTGGCTACACCCCTATTTAAAACTAACCACTGGAGAACTTCAGCCCTTATATGACATAGCCAAAGGGAATACAGATCCTAGCAGCCCTCGAAACCTCACGCCCGAGGCCCACAAGGCCCTGGACTTGGTCCACACAGCCATACAAAACCAGTTCATCACATATTTCAACTCAGATAAACCCTTATGGTTATTAATTTTTTCCACAAAATTCTCTCCTACAGGCCTCTTGTGGCAACAGGGCCCACTCTTCTGGGTACACCTACCCAGTAACCCAGACAAAACACTCGCTACTTACCCACACTCGGTAGTATCATTAGCACAACAAGGGTGCGAGCAGGCCCTCAAGCTATTTGGTTGCCATCCGGCAAAAATAGTTATCCCCTATAGTAAAAAGGAGGTACAATGGCTCTTGCTTAATCAGGATGAATGGGCGGTCTTCCTTACAGGGTTTTCTGGGGAGTTGGATAATCACTTCCCCCCTGACAAGCTGCTTCAATTTTTGCAAATTCACCCTGTTGTCTTTCCCAAGCTTACAAAACTACAGCCCATCCCTGGGGCTACTCTTGTGTTTACAGACGGTAGTTGTAATGGCACCGCGGCCTTGAGCGTTCAGGGCAAGGTCATGAAATTCACTACCGAGCACAAATCTGCTCAGCTTGTAGAACTGGCTGCAGTGCAAAGGGTATTTGAAACAGTTTTTGAACCCTTCAATCTCTATACTGATAGTTTCTACATTGCAACCTCTATTCCATTACTTGAGACTGTACCTTTCATTAAACCCACTTCTAATGCCCAGCCTGCCTTTTCAAAAATTCAAAAACTTATACTTATGAGATCCCACCCATTTTTTGTAGCACACATTAGAGCCCACACTTTCCTCCCTGGACCTTTGGCTGAGGGAAATGCCCTAGTAGATCAAGCCACTCAAATTATGCCTGCCCTGCTGCATAACACCCCCATCCAGCGAGCCATCCAGGCCCATCAGTTACATCATTTGAATGCCCAAACCTTAAGGCTAAAATTTAAAATCACCAGAGACCAAGCAAGGGAGATAGTCAAATCCTGCAAACCTTGCGTCTCTCTTTTACCTGAAGCACATGTAGGAATCAATCCTAGAGGCCTAACTCCGGGAGAACTCTGGCAGATGGACGTTACTCACTATGCAGCCTTTGGAAATCTTAAATACATCCATGTCACTGTTGATACTTTTAGTGGTTTCATTTGTGCCTCCTTGCAGACTGGCGAGGCGGCTAAGGATGTCATTGCTCACATGTTGCACTGCCTAACCATTATTCCACAACCATCTGTGCTTAAAACGGACAATGCCCCAGGTTATATTGCTAACAAATTTAGAGATTTCTGTGCAAAATTGGGTATAACCCACAAAACAGGAATCCCCCTAAATCCCCAAGGCCAAGGCATTGTGAAAAGAGCAAACCAAACATTAAAGAACATGCTTTTTAAGCTTTCTAATGAAAGTGAGACGCTCTATGCACGCCGAGGTAAACATCGGCTTCTTTTAAATCATGCACTCTTTGTCTTAAATTTCCTTACCCTGGATTTGCAACAGCGCTCCGCCGCTGACCGTTTGTGGCACCCGGCTACTAAGGATGATTTCAAACAGGTCCTCTGGAAAGACGTACACACAGGCCTCTGGCAAGGACCACACCCTGTTCTCATTTGGGGGAAAAGTCATGCCTGCATTCACAACCCCACCACCAACGAAACTAGGTGGCTACCAGAAAGACTGGTTAAATTATACAATGAATCCAGGGACTCTCTCCCTGAGAATTCTTCTCCTTTTTCTCTTGCAGATGGCGAAAATAAAAATGACAGCTTGGCCGCTGAACCTGCAGAATTGGTTCAACAACCTGCCACTACTCTTCTTCCTAACTCTTAGCTCCCTCCCTCCCACCCCTGCTGCGTTTGCTGCAGCTCCTGGCCCTTACCAGGTCTATAACTTTACCTGGGTTATTCTTACTGAGACTGGCGATGTAGCCAATGCCACCTCCATTATAGCTCCCACAGTCCCATGGCCGGATCTTTTTGTTGATATGTGTGCTCTTCCTACGCCTAGCGACCACTGGGTCACCCCTGATTTTATTTCTCCTCGCAATGATCTTCAGCCCAAGGCTACTCCCGGCTGCTACAGCACTTTAAGCCGATCATCCTTGCCTGACACACCCATTTATGTGTGTCCTGGAGGCTTCCATAGAGATCAACACGATCGCTCCTTAGCCCACAGCTGTGGAGACAGATCTAGCTTTTTTTGCGCTGCATGGGGCTGTGAAACAACTGGGGACACTTATTGGGCACCCTCTTCCTCCTGGGATTTTATCACTGTCCGCCGCCTTCGACCCCCCATCAAGCGGCCATTACGTTCCCTGCATCCCTGCTACAAAGGATGGTGCAATCCGTTGCATATCCAATTTACCACAGCCGGCAAAAAATACTCTTGGGACAATACTCTCACTTGGGGCCTACGCCTTTACTGTACAGGCTATGACAAGGGCTTTACCTTTTCCATAAAACTTCTTAAAGAAATCCCCTTTTCTCGCCCCATAGCTGTTGGCCCCAATCCTCTTTTGCACCCCTCCGGTGGTGGCCCCTTCTTACCCCAGGCACCGCCCAAGGCGTTGCCCCCTCCTCCACCCGGCTCCTTCACAGCCAAGCCAGATGCTGCCGCCGCTGCTGTTACTAAGTTCCAGCCTACTATCCCTGCGGGACCTGTCTCCACGGCTGACCTCATCCTGCAAATGGTTAATGCATCTGCCCAAGCTCTCTCCATAACCCCCTACGAACGCTGCTGGATTTGCTACTCGCCGGTCCCACCATTCTATGAAGGCATTGCAGCCTTCGGAACCCCCCTCTACACCAATGACTCTGGTCTCCTTCGCTGGGGTACACAGCCTCAAAGACACGGACTGACAGTGGGACAAGTTGTGGGGTATGGACTCTGTCTCCTTGGCCCCCAAATGATTTCTCCCGTTCCCTTGCTAGAAACCTGCAATCAAACATTTCATGTTCATGAACAAGCTCTTTTTCTTATTGCCCCAAATTTCACCTTTTTTGTTTGCTCCACCGGATTAACCCCTCATATTATTGTTAATGTTTTTCTTGCTCACTGTGATTATTGTGTTTTGGCAATTCTTATGCCCAAACTCACTGTTCGACCCGAATTGGACTTATTGCCTCACTCTGGTACCTCCCCTGGTCTCTCTCGTGCTAAACGCGAACCTGTAACAGCTATCACCCTGGCCGTTCTTGTTGGCCTTGGCGCCGCTGGTGCAGGTACAGGTATCTACTCCCTCATCCGCACTGAGGGGTCTATAGGCTTTCTAACAAACACTGTTGTTAAGGATATAGAGGAGCTTAAAAAGGGTCTCGATTATTTACAACAAACTGTTGGCTCCTTGGCTGAAATGGTATTGCAAAATCGCCGAGCCCTTGACCTTGCCTTTTTAAAGGAGGGAGGAATGTGTGTTGCTTTAAAAGAAGAATGTTGCTTTTTTAAAGATAAGTTAGGCCTTGTTAAGGATAGCATAAAAAAGGTTGAAGAAAATCTAGCTGAAACCAAGAAAACCTTGGACAGGGAGGAAAGCTGGTATAAAAATTGGTTTTCCACATCTCCCTGGTTATCCACCCTTCTATCCACGCTGCTTGGCCCATTCATTGGGTTCATGCTGCTCATTTCTTTTGGTCCATGGGCATTTTGCCGCCTAATTGGCTTTATAAAAACCCAGATTAATGAGGCTACAAAAAAATCTGTGGGCATTTACTACCAGCAGCTCCAGCCTCATGAACCCCCCGTTGCAGATACTACTGAGGGCGAAGAGAGCGCCCCTGAAGAACTGGATTTTGAGGAACTGGAACGGCTCGCTAAGCGAAAGAAATCCTTCCTCACACGGCTGTGGAAATGCCTTTGACGGGATTAGCCTGGTGCCAGTAGTCAGGAGCACACCCCATTCTTTAACTTTGTGCAGGCTCTTAGGGGTAGGGCACTCCAGCCTACATGCACTGATGCAAGAACCTTCTTGCGTGCTCCCCGAGCCGCTACTTTTGGGGTGCTGACACTGGGGGCCCACCAGACAGCCTAAGACAGGGTTTCCACCCATCTTTGAATTAATAAAAAAGGGGGAATTTGTTGGAGACTGTTTGGAATAATTAAAAAGCCCTCTCACTAATCAAAATGAAGTTTCTGAAAATCTTGACCAAAGTGCTTTTTACAAACTGCATGTGGCCTTCCTTGCCCTTGGATCCAAAGAAATAGAAATAGCCTAGAGCTAGGGAGTTACTAGGCTCCAAGATGTCCTTGTAAACACAGGGGTCAAAAGGCCCAAGCTGAGATTAGATTTTGTACTTTGTTGCTCAAAAATAATGTAAATCTCTTGACTGATGATAATCTTATTAACCTTGTAAAATCAAGATGTTCCCGTGGAAAATTACAGCAATTCCTACTGTTCCCCGCCCCTACTCTCTCTCTGTTTTGCATTGTCTATAAAAGGTCTAAATTTTCTTTTATTAAATTGGACTCCTGATCGGACCCTCGTCTCGAGTCTCATTTTCCCAGCCCCTCTTCTATTCCAGGCCGGATTCTTCTTCGAGAACCGCGAATTACTGACGTGGTCTCCAGCTTTACCCGCTGGTCGGGGTCCCTGGAAGACCATACACACCTCGTCTCCTGCAAGAAAAGGCAGCCAACTCCCCTGCGGATCCATGCTGCGCAGCCCTCCCCACCAACTCCCCCTAACGTGGACTGTTACCTGAAACCGGACTCAGGTCTAAAAGTACCCTCAATGCAAGAACCCTTCCAGGACCTCCCTGCCACAAATCTTTTGCCACTCTGAAGAAGATCTGGGGATGGGATGGAAAGATGCCTGGGGACCCACACACCACAAGAAAAACCCAAAAGACAATGGGAAAACCTGTATTTCCAACATAAGCATAAGGACTGTATCACACCACCTCTTTACCTGCTTTTCCCCAAATGTAAGATAGTCATATGCATCACTTTGGCCCTTTAAATACTTTGCTACCTCATTTAAAAAAAAATCTGGCCTACATATACATATGTAAGCACATACATTTTTGTTACCTATTTTTTCATCTTTTTTGGGTATGTAACCTGTTTCTGTTTTCCCCTTTTGACCACCCCCAAATGCACCAACAATATAAGGTAGCACCATTTCCCCCTGCAAAGGCACACTAAAATAAAGGAAAATTCTTACATATATATATATATATATATATATATATATATATATATATATATATATATATATATATACATTAAAAAAAGAGAGAGCTCTTATCTATTAGAGATAGGAACTCATAGTTGTTTACAATAGAGGGATATCTCCTACCTTGAAAATATGTCATGTGGAATTAACTTGGACCTCAGGTGTTTAGATACCATCAATCCAGCCTTGAACCCTGGATCCCAGACACAGGAACGGCACAGTTCTTCACAACTGCTACAGGAAACAAATCCCATCCGGGACAGCTGCAATACTGCGAGGTCACCAACAAATGCCAGCTCTAATATGACATCCTGACAACGAAGAAAATGGGAACAACTTGACCTAAGTGAAGGTTATCCTACCTTTCTAGCTAATGACAAGACAAAAGCAGAAGACTTGTCACCCTTTGGAAGGCCCAAAAGCCAAGATTTCGAGTTACAGATGACTGCTGCTAGAACCATGACCAGACTGTATACAGCCGGGGACCAATAAAAAAGCCCTAACCTAGGGTTTTAACTACGATCTGCACAATGAACATGATCCCCAGTTTCAAAGGTCTGGCAGAGACCATTGTAACGGAATGGGGCTTCTGGAAGCACAAAGAAAGACACTGTCCTAGGTGCCATCCTAGCTTCAGTGCAAAGACCAAGATCACCAACCACAGAAGATGAATTAAAATGACACTGATGGAACAGAACTTCTAGAACCACAAAGATTGACTTCATCATAACTCCCACCGCAGGATCTGTGCAGATACTGAGATCCCTAGACACAGAGGCCTGATAGTATCACCCAGGACAGAGCAGAGGTCTTACAAACACCACAAAAGCACCACCGGGAGAGTAAATGATCCTGAACAGAGTCTATAGTTGATCCCATGACAATACACTCCAAGGGCGGATAAACTCCATATCTCTTAGGCCAAGTGAATTCCTTTTCGAATGACCCCAATATTTACTGTGCCTGGGCAGGAGGGAAAAAAACAAAAAGCACAAAACATTATTTATTTTTTTATATATATATTATTTTATTTTCATTTATTATTACTATTTTTATTTACCTATCTATTTTTTGGTCAATTTCTCTGTTTGGGTGTGATAATTGAAGTTGTCCCCAGTTATACTTATTCTTTCTCTTCCTTTCTGTTCTTCCTTTGTATGCTATGCCATGTTTCCTATATCAAGACCATGGCATTTTTTTGTTTGTTTGTTTGCTTGTTTTGTTTTGTGTTTGTTTTTGTGGGTTTTTTTTTTTTTTTGGTGCTTGTGTTTATTGTTGGAGTTCTCACGGGATATTTGACACTTCTTTTTGTACTGGTGGAATGTTTCACCTTTTTTCTCTCCTCCATTTCTCAAACCGATGTTGAGAGCCTCTGGAAGAATTCCGCTTATTTTCGGCGTATTAGACTTTTACCCCAGTTTATTACTTTTCTCTCCTTCAAACAAAACCACGTAACTTGAACTAGCTAGTCCTGTCCCTCCAATTAGAGGGGGAAACAAGGGAGACACCAGGACCAAACAGGCGCAAGACTACTATGCAGTAGGCTAGATACAGAGCTACCCTGGGGGTGAGGGAAGAGGATATGGGTGGTAGGACAAAAACAGAGGTGTAGGGAGGACAATTTGGTGATGGGAATCCCCCCTGATTTTATGTAAATATGTACCTAAAATATCATTGTCAACAATATGTAAGCCACTACGATCAAAATAAAAAATATATAAAAAAAACTACTTGTGAAACTCCCCTGCAGAGAAATATTAAGTTTGTAGAGAAATTGAACAATGTCTGCCAAATACACAAGCTTAGCTACCCATTCCTTGTCCAACTGGGGCTGTACAAAGTCAGAGTTCTGCTCTCACAGGAACTGCACTACTTCTCCCCTCTTGCCAACAGCCAAGAGAGCACCCTTCCCCTGAACAGCCACTTCACTTTTCCATGGAGAAGATACTAGTAGTGGGCATCCATACTCTCACCCAGGGTGGTGAATAGCCTGGATTTGATCACAATTGTGAATTTCACAAATTATCTTTACTGTGTCATCTGTCACAGAGTTTAGTTCAGCAGGGAGTTTTTTTGAATCCAGTTTATCATACAATGAATGGATACAATGTACGGGTGTGCAACTTCTGTTTCTTGTGACTACACAAAAACACTGAGCCATGCACAGTGCATCATCTGTACATACATCAACACATCAGATTATTATTCTGAGTGAAATGAGTCAGAAGGAGAGGTGTAGACACAGAATAATCATTTGTGGCATATAAGAATAATAAATGGCAATATGGTAATATCTAGAGAAAATAGGGATGAGGAACAGAAGTACTAGTCCATGATAGGAAGTTTACCATAAAAGTGGTGAGTTCAGTTAGAATAGAGAAAGGTACATTATGACATTGATAGTTGGAACTTATCACTCTAGACAAGAACTGGATGCTGAAAATGGACAAGTGACATGCATGATACCCTTTAATATTGCAAACCACGGTTTCATAAAGAAAATTTTGCAAACCTCAGTGTCATAAAGGAAAACAGAAATAGAGAGAAAAAAGCAAAATGCCAACCCCTGACATAGGCAGAGAAAGGGGAAGGGGAAGGAAACAAGGGACATTGGTGGTAGGGAAAGTGCACTGGTGAAGGGTGGTGTACATTCTATGACTGAAACTCAAGTATGAATAATTTTGTAACAAATATGCATAAATAAAAAATTGTTTTTAAAATGTTTCAGGCACTCTCATAATTCCTTTATGATTTGATATCATATGCCTTTAACAAAGTGCCATTTTGTGTGTGTGTGTATTTTACTTTGGTTTCTTGCAGCACAAACTAAAGTGTCAATAGATTTTTTTTAATTTTTTTTATTTAAACACCTTGATTACATACATGATTGTGTTTGGTTTCAGTCATAAAAGGAACACCACCCATCACCAGTGCAACATTCCCATCACCCAAGTCCCAAATCTCCCTCCTCCCCCCCCCCAACCCCTGCCTGTACCCTAAACAGGCTCTACATTTCCCTCATACATTCTCAATATTAGGACAGTTCAAAATGTAGTTATTTCTCTAACTAAACTCATCACTCTTTGTGGTGAGCTTCCTGAGGTGAGCTGGAACTTCCAGCTCTTTTCTCTTTTGTGTCTGAAAATTATTATTACAAGGGTGTCTTTCATTTTTCTTAGAACCCATAGATGAGTGAGACCATTCTGCGTTTTTCTCTCTCTCTCTGACTTATTTCACTCAGCATAATAGATTCCATGTACATCCATGTATAGGAAAATTTCATGACTTCATCTCTCCTGACAGCTGCATAATATTCCATTGTGTATATGTACCACAGTTTCTTTAGCCATTCGTCTGTTGAAGGGCATCTTGGTTGTTTCCAGAGTCTTGCTATGGTAAATAGAGCTGCAATGAATATAGGTGTAAGGAAGGGGTTTTTGTATTGTATTTTTGTGTTCCTAGGGTATATTCCTAGGAGTGGTATAGATGGATCGTATGGGAGCTCGATTTCCAGTTTTTGGAGGAATCTCCATATCGCTTTCCATAAAGGTTGAACTAGACAGCATTCCCACCAGCAGTGGATAAGAGTTCCTTTCTCTCCACATCCCCGCCAACACTGTTTATTCTCATTCTTTGTGATGTGTGCCATTCTCTGGGGTGTGAGGTGGTATCTCATCGTTGTTTTGATTTGCATCTCCCTGATGATTAGTGATGTGGAACATTTTTTCATGTGTCTTTTGGCCATGAGTATTTCTTCTTTGTCAAAGTGTCTGTTCATTTCTTCTCCCCATTTTTTGATGGGGTTAGATGTTTTTTTCTTGTAAAGTTCTGTCAGTGCCTTGTATATTTTGGAGATTAGCCCCTTATCTGATGGGTATTGGGTGAATAGTTTCTCCCACTCAGTGGGTGGCTCTTGTATCCTGGGCACTATTTCCTTTGAGGTGCAGAAGCTTCTCAGCTTAATATATTCCCATCTGTTAATCTCTGCTTTCACTTGCTTGGAGAGTGCAGTTTCCTCCTTGAAGATGCCTGTAATGTCCTGTAGTGTTTTGCCTATGTGCTGTTCTATATATCTTATGGTTTTGGGGCTGATATCGAGGTCTTTAATCCATTTGGATTTTACCTTTGTACATGATGTTAGCTGGGGGTCTAAGTTTAATTTTTTGCAAGTGGCTATCCAATTGTGCCAACACCACTTGTTGAAGAGGCTTTCCCTGCTCCATTTAGGATTTCCTGCTCCTTTATCAAAAATTAGATGGTTGTATCTCTGGGGAACATTTTCTGAGTATTCAAGCCTATTCCACTGATCTGAGGACCTATCCTTATTCCAATACCATGCTGTTTTGATAATTGTTGCTTTGTAGTACAGTTTAAAGTTGGGAAAAGTAATTCCTCCCATATTCTTTTTCCCAATGATTGCTTTAGCTATTCGAGGGTGTTTATTGTTCCAAATGAATTTCAAAAGTGTCTGATCCACTTCTTTGAAGAATGTCATGGGTATCTTTAGAGGGATGGCATTAAATCTGTATAATGCCTTGGGGAGTATTGACATTTTGATGATGTTAATCCTGCCAATCCATGAGCAGGGTATGTGTTTCCATTTCCGTGTGTCCTCTCTTATTTCTTGGAGCAGAGTTTTATAGTTTTCTTTGTATAGGTCCTTCACATATTTAGTCAAGTTGATTCCAAGATATTTGAGTTTGTGTGGTACTATCGTGAATGGGGTTGTTTTCTTAATGTCCATTTCATCCTTATTACTATTGGTATATAGAAAGGCCATTGATTTTTGTGTGTTAATTTTGTAGCCTGCCACCTTGCTATATGAGTCTATTGTTTCTAGAAGCTTTTTGATAGAGTCTTTAGGGTTTTCTAAGTAGAGTATCATGTCATCTGCAAACAGTGAGAGCTTGACTTCTTCCTTTCCTATCTGGATTCCCTTGATATCCTTTTCTTGCCTAATCGCTATAGCAAGTACTTCCAGTGCTATGTTGAATAGGAGTGGTGAGAGAGGACAGCCTTGTCTTGTGCCAGAATTTAGAGGGAAGGCTTTCAGTTTTTCTCCATTGAGGATAATATTTGCCACTGGCTTGTGGTAGATGCCCTTCACTATATTGAGAAAGGTTCCCTCCATTCCCATCTTGCTGAGAGTTTTGATCAAGAATGGGTGTTGGACCTTATCAAATGCTTTCTCTGCATCTATTGATATGATCATGTGGTTTTTATTTTTCTTGTTATTGATGTTGTGTATTATGTTGATAGATTTACGGATGTTAAACCAGCCTTGCATTCCTGGGATGAAACCTACTTGATCGTAGTGGATGATCTTCTTAACGAGGCATTGAATCCTATTTGCCAGGATTTTGTTGAGGATCTTTGCATCTGCATTCATCAGTGATATTGGTCTGTAATTTTCTTTTTTGGTAGCGTCTCTGTCTGGTTTAGGTATCAAGGTGATGTTGGCTTCATAAAAGCTATTTGGAAGTGTTTCTGTTTGTTCAATTTCATGAAAGAGTCTTGCCAAGATTGGCAGTAGTTCCTCTTGGAAAGTTTGATAGAATTCATTAGTGAATCCATCTGGACCTGGGCTTTTGTTTTTCGGCAGACATTTGATTACTGTTTTAATTTCATCAATGGTGATGGGGGTGTTTAGATATGCTACATCCTCTTCCTTCAACCGTGGAAGATTATAAGAGTCCAAGAATTTATCCATTTCTTCCAGGTTCTCATTTTTAGTGGCGTAGAGTTTTTCAAAGTAGTTTCTGATTACCCTTTGAATCTCTGTCATATCAGTAGTGATCTCTCCTTTTTCATTCCTGATACGAGTTATCAAGTTTCTCTCTCTCTCTTTCTTTGTTAGGTTTGCCAGTGGTCTATCAATCTTGTTTATTTTTTCAAAGAACCAACTTCTGCTTTCGTTGATCTTTCGGATTGTTTTTTGAGTTTCCACTTCGTTGATTTCTGCTCTCAGCTTTGTTATTTCCTTCTGTCTTCCTATTCTTGGGTCCTTTTGTTGAGCATTTTCTAGTTCTATTAGCTGTGTCATTAAGCTACTCAGGTAAGCTCCTTCTTCCTTCCTGATGTGTGCTTGCAAAGCTATAAATTTTCCTCTCAGTACTGCTTTTGCTGTGTCCCATAAGTTCTGAGAGTTTGTGTCTTTATTGTCATTTGTTTCCAGGAACCTTTTTATTTCCTCCTTGATTTCATCTCGGACCCACTGGTTATTGAGCATGAGGCTGTTTAACTTCCAGGTGTTAAAGTGTTTCTTCTGAGTCCCTTTGGAGTTCACAAATAATTTCAGAGCCTTGTGGTCAGCGAAGGTAGTCTGCAAAATTTCTATCCTCTTGATCTTATGGAGGTATGTTTTATGTGCCAGCATGTAGTCTATCCTGGAGAATGTCCCATGTACATTGGAGAAGAATGTGTATCCAGGTTTCTGGGGATGGAGTGTCCTATATATATCCACTAGGCCTCTTTCTTCCATTTCTCTCCTCAGGTCTAGTATATTCTTGTTGGGTTTCAGTCTGGTTGACCTGTCCAGTGTTGACAAAGCCGTGTTAAGGTCCCCCACAATTATTGTGTTGTTGTTGATATTATTTTTCAGATTTGTCAACAGTTGTATTAAATATTTTGCTGGCCCCTCATTCGGTGCATATATGTTTAGGAGAGTGAATTCTTCCTGCTCTACGTACCCCTTGATTAATATAAAATGTCCGTCTTTGTCCCTTACAACCTTCCTGAGTATAAAGTTTGCATTATCTGATATTAGTATGGCCACTCCAGCTTTTTTATGGGTGTTGTTTGCTTGGATAACTTTTCTCCAGCCTTTTATTTTGAGTCTATGTTTGTTCTGACTATTCAGGTGCGTTTCTTGTAGGCAGCAGAAGGTTGGATTGAGTTTTTTGATCCATTTAGCCACTCTGTGTCTCTTAACTGGTGCATTTAGTCCATTGACGTTGAGAGAAAGAATTGTCCTGGGATTTAACGCCATCTTTATTTCAAAATTTGGTGTGTCTTTTGGGTAGTCTTGTCTTAGATTAGGTCTTTCAGTTTTTCTCTTAAGACTGGTTTTGTGTCTGTGAAGTTTCTGAGCTGTTTTTTGTCTGTGAAACCATGTATTCTTCCATCAAACCGGAAAGTGAGTTTTGCTGGGTATAGTATTCTGGGTGAAGCATTCATTTCATTCAGTCTTGTCACAATATCCCACCACTGCTTTCTGGCATTGAGCGTTTCTGGTGACAGGTCTGCTGTAAATCTCAGGGAAGCTTGCTTGAACATGATTTCCCCTTTTGATCTTGCTGTTTTCAGAATTCTGTCTCTATCTGTGGGATTTGTCATTGTGACTAGGATGTGTCTTGGGGTGGTTTTTCTGGGGTCTCTTTTGGTTGGTACTCTTCGGGCATGCAGGATTTGATCACATATATTCTTTAGCTCTGGAAGTTTCTCTTTAATGATGTTCTTGACCATTGATTCTTCCTGGAAATTTTCTTCCTGGGTCTCTGGGACTCCAATGATTCTTAAGTTGTTTCTGTTGATCTTATCATAGACTTCTATTTTCGTCTGTTCCCATTCTTTGACTAATTTTTCCATTGTCTGCTCATTTGCTTTAAGTTTTTTGTACAATCTCTCCTGCTGTATGGAATTGTTATGTATCTCATCTTCCACAGCACCAAGTCTATTCTCAGCTTCTGATACCCTGTCCCAGAGCTTATCCATTTTGTCATTCACTTCGTTTACTGACTTTTTCAGTCCTGTTAGTTGACATGTTATTTCAGTTTGGAGTTTTGTCATTTCTGCCTTCATATTTTCTTGGTTCTTATTAGTGTTCTGTTCAACTCGATCCATGGTTTCTTGGAGTCTGTTGAGCACCTTCCATATTGCTAGTCTAAAGTCCTTATCTGAGAGGTTGATTAGTTGTTCAGTCATTATCTGGTCCTCAGAATTGTCATCTTCATTCTCTATGTCTGATGCTGGCCTGCGTTGTTTCCCCATTGTCACACTTGTATTGTGGGTTTTTCTACGTGTTGTGGTGGTATTCATTGTCTATATGATGTAGGCAGCACACTCCTCTGGCTCCTCCCTTTCTGGATGGGCTGACTTGCCTCTAAGGGAGGGGAGTCCTCCGTGGATGAAGCCTCACACTGGGTCAAATCTTAGGCCCGAGCATGCAACAGAGAAGACAGTCCAGAGAGAAATGTTTGCTTCTGTGATATAGCGCCGTTCTTAGTGTGATTTTTCCTTCTTGTTGCAATGGAGTTCTTTCCTCTGAGCCTCTTTTTGCCCCACTCGCAAGAGTTTCACGCAAGAGGACAGTAGACAGACATAGACAGGTCACACTCACAGTCTTTCACAGCTGAGCCCCACTGGGCCGGTGTACTTTCGCGGATTTTCCCTGCCTGGTGTCACACACAGGGAGCCAGCTTTTGCAAAGGTTAGCCGGTTTTTATGCTCTGAAGTCCCTCCCTGAAAATGGCGTCTGGGCGAGCGAGGTTTCTGGAGGCTCTTTTTGCCCCACTCGCAAGAGTTTCACGCAAGAGGACAGTAGACAGACATAGACAGGTCACACTCACAGTCTTTCACAGCTGAGCCCCACTGGGCCAGTGTACTTTCGCGGATTTTCCCCGCCTGGTGTCACACACAGGGAGCCAGCTTTTGCAAAGGTTAGCCGGTTTTTATGCTCTGAAGTCCCTCCCTGAAAATGGCGTCTGGGCGAGCGAGGTTTCTGGAGGCTCTTTTTGCCCCACTCGCAAGAGTTTTACGCAAGAGGACAGTAGACAGACATAGACAGGTCACACTCACAGTCTTTCACAGCTGAGCCCCACTGGGCCGGTGTACTTTCGCGGATTTTCCCCGCCTGGTGTCACACACAGGGAGCCAGCTTTTGCAAAGGTTAGCCGGTTTTTATGCTCTGAAGTCCCTCCCTGAAAATGGCGTCTGGGCGAGCGAGGTTTCTGGAGGCTCTTTTTGCCCCACTCGCAAGAGTTTCACGCAAGAGGACAGTAGACAGACATAGACAGGTCACACTCACAGTCTTTCACAGCTGAGCCCCACTGGGCCGGTGTACTTTCGCGGATTTTCCCCGCCTGGTGTCACACACAGGGAGCCCAGATTTTTTTTTTCTTTCTGTGAAATCACTACTTTTCTCTGGAATACTGTTCTTGCTTTTAAAGATTGTTAAAAGGTGTTTTTCTTTTACCTGTTTCATCTCCATATTGTAGGGTTTTAATTTTTCAGCACATTTTGGCAATCAAGAGGAAACATTTTGAAATGTTTTGCTTCCTTATTATCAGAAATCAAAGCATTTTTTCTCGAGAAGGGTGTTCACTATCCAGAATTAACAAATGATCAGTGGATTCAAAAACTGTATTTCATGGTGGATGTTACTTCACATCTAAATCAGCCTAATAATAAACTACAGGGGAAAGGAAACACAGTTTTTCTGATGTTAGAAGTTATTTTGTTTAAAAACAAATTATCTGTTTTTGCTCAAGATTTTGACAGAGAAACTTGATTCGCTTTCCAAGCCTGATGAAACATCGCCAAAAAAATAATTCTGATATTGACATTACCTATTTTAAGGGGCTGGAGAGATAGCATGGAGATAAGACATTTGCCTTTCATGCAGAAGGTCAGTGGTTTGAATCCCGGCATCCTAGATGGTCCTCTAAGCCTGCCAGGAGCGATTTCTGAGCATAGAGCCAGGCATAACCCCTGAGCGCAGTCGGGTGTGACCCAAAAACCAAAAAAAAAACCAAAGACATAACCTATTTTAAAACAGCACTTTTAAGTATGAGGGAAGCTTTTCTCAAGAGGTTTCAGGATTTTAGAAACAGCAAAGCGCCGCTGACCTTGGTTTTAAAAAAAATCCTCTGGAACAGAATTAAATTTTTCTCCCTTTAATATCGACATTGGCAACTTTGAAATGCAATTGCTGGATTTAAAAAACAAAGAACTATGGAGCTCGAAATTTGAACGTCTTTGTGCTAATTTAGAAAGATTGGAGAAACACAAATGTGAACTTAGTTCACAAAACAAGTGGTCTGTTTTGAAAGACCTGGAGAAGGAAGATATGTTGATTTTTTTTCTGTGTTTATTCTTTTTTTTTTATTTAAACACCTTGATTACATACATGATTGTGTTTGGGTTTCAGTCATGTAAAGAACACCACCCATCACCAGTGCAACATTCCCATCACCAATGTCCCAAGTCTCCCTCCTCCCCACCCAACCCCCGTCTGTACTCTAAACAGGCTCTCCATTTCCCTCATACATTCTCATTATTAGGACAGTTCAAAATGTAGTTATTTCTCTAACTAAACTCATCACTCTTTTGTGGTGAGCATCACTCTTTGTGGTGAGCTGGAACTTCCAGATATGTTGATTTTTAACACCTGGAATAGTATTCCTGACTCATATAATCAACTAAAAAAGCTAGTGTTTGGGGCCGGGAAGGTGGCGCTGGAGATAAGGTGTCTGCCTTGTAAGCGCTACCAAGGAACGGACCGCGGTTCAATCCCCCGGCGTCCCATATGGTCCCCCCAAGCCAGGGGCGATTTCTGAGCACATAGCCAGGAGTAACCCCTGAGCGTCAAACGGGTGTGGCCCAAAAACAAAAAAAAAAAAAAAGCCAGTGTTTGCTGTCTTTCCTTGTTTGGGTCTACATATTTATGCGAACAATCATTTTCAAGCATGAATCTAATCATGAGTAAATTGAGAAATCGTCTCATTGATAAGAACCTGGAATCGTGCCTAAAATTAAAAACAACAACATACAAACCTCACTTACTCAAACTATCCAAGGAAATGCAAGGCCAATTTTTACATTAGTGTTTGTGACTTTGTCAATCATTGTCAGGATGTAATTTTTTCTAAATTGTAAGGCAAATTTTACAGAATTTAACGTTATCAATAAATAATATCCTTCTAAAATTTTTGTTTTATTAGTTGTGTTATTTTTATCCTCCCGACCTATGTAGATACTTGCATGCAGAATATTCTCAATAAAAACTTATTGAAACTAAAAACAGTGTACCATCTTATGTATTTTTAGTTTTAAAAATGTGGCTCTCATACTTACCTGGCAGGGGAGATATGATTACGAAGGTGGTTTCCCCAGGGTGAGGCTCACTCATTGCACTCAGGGTGTGCTGACTCCTGTGGTTTCCCCAAATGTGGGAAACTTGACTGCATAATTTGTGGTAGTGGGGGACTGCATTTATGCTCTCCCCTGAAATGAAAGAAAAAGAAAATAAAATGTGGCTCTCAAAATAAATTTCAATCGTGGTTTTGGCGAGATTGGGCTCAGTTGAAAAAAAAAAAAAGGTTGCCCACCACTGTCTTAGGCCAAGGCAATTCCTTTTCTTATTTCTCCAATACTTACTGTGCCTATGCACACACACATACAAAAAAAATACAACCACAAAATCTTGCCACACTAGCCCTCCTTCCTTTTTTTTCTTCTATTTTCTTTCTTGTTGTTTTGTCTTTTTTGTTGTTGTTGTTGTTGCTGTTGAGTTTTTTGTCGTTGCTTGTTTTGGTTTGTTTTTTTCTCATTTTTTTTCTTTTATCCCTTTCTTCTTTTAAATTTATATTTATAGCTTCTAGATGGACTCCTCCCAGATTTCTTTTTTTGGTTTTCTTTTTTTTTCTTTCTTTCTTTTTTTGGTTTTCAACAAAACCACAAAACTTGAATCATCTTGTTCTGATTCACAAATTGGGGGGTGGGGGGAATGGTACCAGGAGCAAACAGTAGCATGAATATTGAGTGGAAATAAAAATTGATCAGACCTAAACACCAAACCCAAAGACAATAACAACAAAATAAAGATACCCAATCTACAACAAGCTGTACACAAAGGGGATCTGTTACACTAGTTGTGCAAGGAGCAAATGGGGGAGGTATGTGATGCATACTGGGACCAGGGGTGGAGGAAAGACAACACTGGTGGTGAGAATGGACCTAGTTCACTGTCACTAAGTACCTTAAATATAACTGTGAGTTAGAGAAATAACTACAATGAGAATTATCATAACAATGTGAATGAATGAGGGAAGTAGAAAGCCTATCTTGAGTGCAGGTGGGGGTGGGGGTAGGGAGAAGGGATACTTGGGACATTGGTGATGGGAATGGTGCATTGGTGAAGGGGGGTGTTCTTTACATGACTGAAACCAAACTACAATTGTATTTGTAATCAAGGTGTTTAAATAAAGATATTAATTATAAAAAATAATAAAAAAGAAATATAACTGTGAAAGATTTGTAATTCACATTAGTCACAATAAAAACTATTTTTTAAAAAAGGAACAGAGATATAATTTTGATTCAGGAAATTAAACAATTCACTTTAAACACCACTGGGGCAGAGAGAAAATTATAGAGGAAATCAAAAGAATCCAGTAAACAAATGAGAATAAAGACAAAAATTATCATAATTTGTCAGACACAGCAAAAGCAATATTAAGAGGAAATTTTATAGATTTTCAAGTATTCATTGGGAAGAAAGAAAGGGTCTATATAAATAACTTAATGGCACACTTTAAGACATTGGAAAATGTTCAACATAATGAGCCAAAAATAATCAGGAGAAAGGAAATTATAAAACTTGGGGCAATATTAATAAAATTAATGTGCAAAAATAAAAGATCCAAAAGACCATTATAAGCATAAGTTGGTTGTTTGAGAAATAAACAAGATCAATAAACCATTAACTAAAAATACTCACAAAGAGAGATCCAAATAAACCAAATAAGATATGAAAGGAGTATGTCACAACAGACACTACAGAAATCCAAAAGATGATCAAAGATTACTTTGAGAATTCGTTTGCCAGAAAATGAGAAAACCTGCAAAAATTGGATCAATTTTTGGATTCCTATAACATCTCATGATTGAACCAAGATGACTTAGAGTACACAAAACTATCACTATCAAGAAAATTGAAATGGTAATCAAAACGCTTCCTAAAAGCAAAAGCCCAGCCCCAGAATGATTCACTAGTAAATTATTTCAAACCTTTAAAGAGGAAAGACTGTCAATTTTTTCAGGCTCTTACAGGAAATTGAATAAAACAGAAATACTACCAAAGAATTTCTATAAATTAACATGACTGTCATACCTAAAGCAGAGATGCTGCAAATAAAGAGAATGATAGGCTGATACCTTTGATGAATACAGATGCAAAGATCCTTTTATAAAGTAGTAAATATGTACCTAAAATATTACTGTGAAAGATATGTAATCCACTTTGGTCAAAATAAAAATTATTATTAAAAAAGTAGTAAATAGAATCCAATGGTTCATGAAGTAGTTCTTACACCATGACCAAGTATGATTTATCCCAGAAATGCAAGGATGGTTTAAAATAGACAAGTCAATATAATATAGTATATCAGTAAAAGAAAATATAAAATTCAGGGGATCATGCCAATTGATGCAGAGAAAGCATTCTGAAAAGATCCGTCATCCATTCGTGATAAAAAAAAATAACTCTCTTTTTTTTTTTTGGTTTTGTTTTGGGGCCACACCTGGTAATGCTCAGGGGTTATTCCTGGCTCTGTGCTCAGAAATTGCTCCTAGCTTGGGGGGACCATATGGGAGGCCGGGGGATTGAACCACAGTCCATCCTAGGTTAGCACACTCAAGGCAAACATCCTACCACTTGCACCACCACTCCAGCCTCAGAAATTTTTTAATTAATATCTTTATTTAAACACCTTAATTGCAAATATGATTATACTTTGGTTTCTGTCATGTAAAGAACTCCCCTCTTCACCAGTGCAACATTCCCATTATCAATATCCCAAATCTTCCTCCTCCCCATCCCACCTCCACCTGTACTCTAGACAGGCTTTCTATTTTCCTCATCCATTCACATTGTTAGGATAGTTCTCAATGTAGTTATGTCTCTAACTGTACTCATCACTCTTTGTGGTGAGCTTCATGTTGCTTCCAGCCCTCCTCTCTTTTGTCTCTGGGAATTATTGTAAAAACGTATTTTATTTTTCTTAAAACCCATAGATGAGTGAGACTGTTCTGCATCTATCTCTCTCCCTCTGACTTATTTCACTCAGCATAATAGATTTCAAGTACATCCATGTATAGGAAAATTTCATGACTTCATCTCTCCTGACTGTTGTATAATATTCCATTGTGTATATGTACCACAGTTTCTTTAGTCATTCATCTGCTGAAGGGCATCTTGGTTGTTTCCTAAGTCTGGCTATTGTAAATAGCACTGCAATGAATATTAGTGTAAGGAAGGGATTTTTGTATTGTATTTTTGTGTTCCTAGGGTATAACCCTAGGAGTGGTATAGCTGGATCATATGGGAGCTCAATTTTCAGTTTTTGGAGGAATCTCCATATCACTTTCCATAAAGGTTGGACTAGACGGCATTCCCACAAGCAATAAATATGAGTTCCTTTCTCTCCACATCCCACCAGCACTGCTTGTTCTTATTCTTTGTGATATGTGCCATTCTCTGTGGCATGAGATGGTACCTCATAGTTGTTTTGATTTGCATCTCCCTAATAATTAGTGACGTGGAGCATTTTTTCGTGTGCCTTTTGGCCATTTGTATTTTTTCTTTGACAAAGTGTTCGTTTCTTTTCTCCATTTTTTGATGGGATTAGATGCTTTTTTTGTAAAGTTCTGTCAATACCTTGTATATTTTTGATATTAGCACCTTATCTGATGGGTATTGGGTGAATAGTTTCTCCCACTCCATGGGTGGCTCTTATATCCTGGGCACGATTTTCTTTGAGGTGCAGAAGCTTCTCAGCTTAATATATTTCCATCTGTTTATCTCTGCTTCCACTTGTTTGGAGAGTGCAGTTTCCTCCTTGAAGATGCCTTTAGTCTCAATGTCATTGAGTGTTTTACCTACATGTTGTTCTATATACCTTATGGTTTCAGGTCTGATATCAAGGTCTTTAATCAATTTGGATTTTATCTTGGTACATGGTGTTAGCTGGGGGTCTGCTGCTGATTTGCTCTTAGAAGCCCCTTTTCCCTCACCTCTCTTTGCTGTGGACTGTTGCTTACTACCAGATTCAGTTTCTGGGAAGTCCCCAGCTTGAGGACATTTCCTGATATGTGACTGCTAGAAGCCAGTTTTTAGATTCCACAAGGCCATGTTGTATGCTGAAGTTGTGCTCTGGCTTTTATCCACCCCCCCCACCACCAGACTATTTCAAAAGACTTAAAGGGAATATGTATATATCCTTTAAATATTTCTTTAGATGTATTTCCTTAATAGGTATAACTCTTGTTGTCTATCTTCTTCTGTAGCGGCAGTCTCCCCAATTCGTTTCTTTGGGATCTATTTAGTATGACATTCTAGTTAGTAGATAAATGCCAGAGAGATAGCATGGAGGTAAAGCATTTGCCTTTCATGCAAAAGGTCATTGGTTTGAATCCCAGCGTCCCATATGGTCCCCCAAGCGTGGAGCCAGGAGTAACCCCTGAGCGCTGCCGGATGTGACCCAAAGAAAAAAAAAAAAAACTTCTACTTAGTAGATGAGTTTCTCTAGTGTTCTGAGTTCATGTTAGAACCAGGTTATAGGAATTGTTAAGCTTGTTATTTTTACCCCCATTGGACCAGTATTACCATGTTCTATTGTCCCTTTATGCATAGGCACATTAAAATGGGATAATCTTATGTGTGCAAACAAGTTCTTATCTAATAGAAAAAGGAGCACATAAATTTTATATTTCCTGGTGTAGACTCCTCTTACAGTGCTCATTACCAATAATCTTAGTTTTCTAGACTTGAAAATTATAATTGTTTTTAAGAATGCACTATACACAATTTAACTCAGGAAGCCTTTCTTCAGTAAAGTTTACCCTCATCAATGATGGTTGGTCTAGATAGAAAATGGAAAAATCTTTACATCTGACTTGCCAGCTTTATATTCCATCTGGGTCAGCTTTTCAACTGTAACCCGTGGATCAATTCTCAGTGTTTATCTATGTGTGTGCATGAGTATATGTGTTGGCTACCTCAATGTCTCTCTAATGTCCATCTGTAATATTCATAATGTCTCTATTGTATATTTTCCTTCCCCTGTTATGTATAAAACCCTTCTTCCCCTCCACCTTCTTACCACTTTACAAATCCTTTTCTAGCCCTTAACTCTTTTACCTGATCTGTTCTTTCTCTCTAATTAACCCATTCTACCCTCAGTTGTTTTTTTTTTGTTTTGTTTTTTTGTTTTGTTTTTTTGTTTTTGGTTTTGGTTTTTTGGGCCACACTCGGCAGTGCTCAGGGGTTACTCCTGGCTGTCTGCTCAGAAATAGCTCCTGGCAGGCACGGGGGACCATATGGGACACCGGGATTCTAACCAACCACCTTTGGTCCTGGATTGGCTGCTTGCAAGGCAAAAGCCACTGTACTATCTCTCCGGGCCCTTTTACCCTCAGTTTTTAACTCCTCAGGAACTGGAACATTCCCCACCAACACCATCAGCTGCCAGCCAGCTCCCAAAGTGAAAAGACTGATTTCCCAGCTTGCCTTGCCTGAACCAGAGAAGCTACCACCACCACTGCTGCTGAATTACTCTCAGCTGTCCCTTTTTCCCCATCTCCCTTTGCTGTGGACTGTTGCTTACTACCAGATTCAACTTTTGGGAAACCACAGCTTGAGGACATTTCCTGATATGTGACTGCTGGGAGCCATTTTTTAGACTCCACAAGACTATGTCACAGGCTGAAGCTGTGTTCCGGATTTTACACACACACACACACACACCGCCCCCGCCCAGACTATTTAAAAAGACTTAAAGGGGATATGTATATCTCCTTCATATATTTCTTTAGATGTATTTTCTTAATAGGTATAATTCTTTTTTAAATTTGATTGATTGGTTGGTTCTAGGCCATACCCAGCGGTGCTCAGGGGTCACACTTCTGGCTCTGCACTCAGAAATCACCCCTGGCAGATTGGGAGACCATTTGGGATGCTGGGAATTGAACTGAGTCCCTCTCAGGTCTGCTTCATGCAAGGCAAATGCCGTACTACTGTGCTATCTTTCAGGCCCCATAGGTATTATTCTTATTTTTTATTTCCTTATGTAGAGGTAGTTTTCCCCATTCCTTTTGTTTGGGATATATTTAGTAGGAGATTCTAGTAGATAAGTTTTTCTTGGGTTCTGAGTTCTTGTTAGAACCAGATTATAGGGATTATTTAGCTTGTTGTTTTTACTCCTTTATGCACCAGTAGTATAATGTAGCATTGTTTCTTTTTTACATAGACACATTAAAAGGGGGAAATCTTATGTATGGAAAGAAATTCTTATCTAATAAGGATAGGGCTATATAAATTTTATATTGCAGTGGGGTCTTATAGTGACTTGGCTTAGACTTCAAATGATCAGACAATGACAATTCACCCCTAAACCTTGGATCCCATCTATGGAACCAGCAAGGCTGGCCTAGACAAGTGCTTTATGCTTATCAAATGGAGGCTTTGGATACTAAGTTGCTTTTGCCAAAGATAGTTTCACAATTTTTTCACTCACTTTTTATGTTGTTTTTCCCAGAGGGGAGTTAAGTGTCACATGGTATCTATTTTGGTTTTCTCAGAAGATATGAAAGTCACTTCTACCCAACAACACTGAAGAATTAGCCCTTGAATGGATTTTGTCACAGCCCTGCTGTCACTCAGGAAGATGAGTTCTAAACTGATATAGGAATCTTTTTGAAAAGACTCCGCTGTAATTGTGGCTATTAGCAAAGCTACCGTCAGGCAGTTGCCTGAAACTATCTGTAGGGAATAACTGATTTTTCCAAATCCACAGTTAACACATACAAAACAGCAGGAGAGCTCCTAATTTTTCAGGTTCACATTTATTAAGAGAAAGAAGTAGCTCATTAGAGGTTGGACCCTCTCAGCTCTCATTACCACAAAATAGTAGCAAAACATTGAACACACTTGAAATTTTCAGTTTCCAAATTATTTCTCTCATTCATGATCCCCATTGATTGCATCCATAGAAACAAATTTTCCCAAATTTCCTCACAATCAGCCATGTGGCCTTAAACACATATTAATTTAAAGACCAAGAGTTCTTGCCTACATAAGACATTTAGAGAAAATGTTGAACATAATCTAGTATGATAGGAAGTTTTGTATTCTTCCCTATTCTCCTTCAACTTATAAGGAAGCAAAGCTCATAACAAAGTGAGTAATATTAGTCTCAAAATCTTAAGGTGCTTGCTTTTGCAAAAATATATAGAAAATATAAAGCATAACCTCCCCATGTTATATTAATTTAGGAGCAAAGGGTTAGGGCAGAGTGAAGCTTACAAGGGAAAAGCAAAATTCAATCAATCAGTTCTAAAGTTGCATGTAGTATACCCCAGGCTGGACAGAGGCCTGGTCGGTCACAGGGCTGTCTTCCCATTCTTTTGTCCACTTGTCATTAAACTTAATTTCTGTTTCTTCAACCTCCTATCTGCATAGTTCACTATATAAAGAGCATCATGTTGCCCTTTTACATTAAGTTTCAAAGCTACAGATTTTTTTTCTTACTTATATTTTTTGTTGGTTGGTTGTTGTTTAGTTTTGTTTTGTTTTGGGCCAAACCCAGAGATGTTCTGGGATTATTCCTGGCTCTGCACCCAGGAAGTATTACTGGTAGTGCTCAGGGGACAAACCATATGGTAATGCCAGGATCAAACTCAGCCACATGCATGGCAAATGCCCTAGCAGTTGTACTACCACTCTACCCCACCCCCAACACCCAAATATATTTTTCATGTTCAGATTTCTTCTGATCTCTCATGAGGGCCTGTGTGACTATAAATGCATGTCCTTCTCACCCACAGTCCCATTATTAGCCCACACTGACCTTTCTTCTTCCTGGGAACCAACTGTAAAGATCAAGTATATTACTCGTGCCTGAATATAATAATGGCAATGTTTCCATGATGAAACAACTGTCTGAATAGTAATGTCAGGTATGTTCAATGAAATAACCATTTGTTTTCTATGTTATGTAAATATCCTTTTAAATATGCAGAATCCTATCTTGGTAACTGTCTTTGTACTGACAGATCTTGTTCATAAACATAGATAAACAAAAGGCTTTACAAATAATCCAACTAGCAATGAATCTATATATTTTAAGTATACTATCAACAGAGGCATTGGACATGTTATTACTTATATCCTAACTTAATATCCCAATGTCCCAAGGTAAAAAATTATAAAATATAAATTAAATATATAAATTAATTATTTTTCTGGAAAAAAAACCATTTGTCACTCTTTATTTTATGCTCCTATAAAAAAAAACAAATACTTGTGGCTATATAAATAAATCCAAGCAAAGAATATAGGTGCCCTCTTGTGGGAAGAGCTAAAATTACCACTTCAAAATAATTTGGTTTCTTTAAACTAATTTCTAAATTATCTTACATGTTTAAGAGGTTCATTTTCTTAACTTTTGTTCAAAGAAACACTTGCCCAAAAGGCAAGGCATAGCAATTTTTATATGATGCACAATCAGAACCCTTGCTTCCCAGATTCTTCTGAGTAGACACGAACATGTGAGCTGGCATCCTCCTTTGAACTTACTGAGATGATCTGCTCTACTCAAAGTTTAAACAAAACATAGGTGATCTAGCTTGAAGAGGACACTGTTATTATTCCATGTCCTGCTCTTGAAGGTCAACATCTTAACCTGAAGGCAGTATGGTTCTTTCTTTTAACAAGCATTGCACTTTCCTTTGGGTGAGTTTTCCAAGCATTTTTATTATAGCTTCAGTACTATGGTTGCAATTGATAGTATTTTAAATAATTTATTTATCTAAACACCATGATTACAAACATGGTCATAGTTGGGATTCACTCATAAGTGTACAACCCCAATCACCGGTGCAAATTTCCCACCACCAATGTCCCCCATTTTTCCCCTCATCCACCCATGCCTTACTTGGAGAGAGGCATTTTATTTCTCTGACTCTCTACATTGTCATGATAAATGTTGATGTAATTATTTCTCTAACTGCACTCACCAATCTTTGTGGTAAGCTTCATATAATTGGCTGGTTCTTCCAACCCTCATCTCTGTTATATCTAAGTATTATTAACATATTGTCATTTATTTTTCTTAAATCCCACAGATAAGTTAGACTACTGATTGTTTATCTCTCTCCCTCTGACTCACTCAGCATAATAGTTTCCATGCCTATCCATGAATAGGCAAATTTTATCATTTCAATTTTCTTAACAGCTGCATAGTATTTCATTTTGTAGATGTACCACAGTGTCTTAAGCCACACATCTGTTGTCAGGACTTATGTTGTTTCCAGATTCTGACTGTTGTAAATAGTACTGCGATGAACATAGGAGTACAGAGGGCATTTTTGTATTGTGTTATTGTGTTCTTATGTATTGCTGGACCATATGGAGCACAATTTCTACTTTTATGAACACTGTCCATATTGCTTTACAGAAAGGCTGGACTATATAGCTTTCCAACCAGCAGTGAAAGAGTTTTTTCTCTCACATCCCTGCCTATTCTGATTGTTCTTGTTCTTTGTGATGTGTGCCAGACTCTGTGGCATGAGGTGATACCTCATTACTATTTTGATTTATATCTCCCTGATGATTAGTGTGATGTGGAGCATTTTTTCATGCCTTTTGGCCATCTGCATTTCTTCTTTCAGAAGTGTCTGTTTATTTCTTTATCCCATTTTTGATAGAATTAGATTATTTAAATCTGTCTACCTTGTATATCTTAGATATTAGCCCCTTAGTTGATAGAGATTGGGTAAATAGTTTCTCCCACTTTGTTTGTGACCTTTTTACCCTAGTCACTGTTTCCTTTGAGGGGCAGAAGCTTCTCAATTTTATGTAGTTCCATTTATCTCTTCTACCACTTGTTTGGACAGTGGTATTTCCTCCTTGAAGATGCCTTTAGTATCAATGTCATGAATTATTTTGCCTATGTTTTCTTCTATATACCTTATAGTTTCAGGTCTGATATCAAGGTCTTAATTTCATTTAGATTTGATCTTTGTGCATGGTGTTAGATGGAGGTATGAGTTTACTTTTTTTGCATGTGGCTGACTTGATGTCCCAATACCACTTGTTGAAGAGACTTTCCTTGCTCCGTTTTGCTTTTTTTGCCCCTTGATCAAATATTATATGTCTGGAAAATATTCTCTGAATATTCAAGTCTATTCCATTAACCTGAGGGTCTGTATTTCCAAACATGTTGTTTTGATAACTATTGCTTTGTAATACAATTAAAAGTTGGGGAAAGTGATACCTCCCATCTTGCTTTTTACAAGTACTTCTTTAGCTATTCTTGGGCATTTATTTTTCCAAACAAATTTCAGGAATGTTTTATCCACTTCTTTGAAGAATCTCATGGGTATTCTTAGAGGGATTCCATTAAATCTGTACAATGCTTTGGAGAGTGTTACCATTTTAATTACGTTAAGCTTCACAATCCATGAACAGAGTATGTGTTTCCATTTTCTTGTGTCCTCTTTCATTTCATTTTTTTGTGTGTGTGAAGACAAACCTCTTATGGCTTTAAATTTTTGTTGAGATCATAGAGAATTATAAGTCCTTCATAGTTGGTATTTCAGACATATAGTAACAATGAATTTGGGCCATTCCCACCACCAGTATTATCCTCCCTCCAGCAAAGTTCCCAGCATGCATCCCATACCTCTCACCTTAGCACCTGGCCTACCAGTGTAACTGGTATGTTTTAAGTTTAGATTGTTATAGTTTGTGTATTTTTATTCTACTGTAGTTGACTTTGACTTGGGTATTTAGTTCTGACCTTTTTTCCCACTAATGTACCTAAGACCACTTGGCCCCTGGGCCATATTCACTCTTTTCTTCTTTTCTCAATTTGTAAAAAGACACAGAAATATAAGGTAAAAGAAAGTAATTCATGTCCCAAGGTTCAATGATAAAGGTGGGAGCCCTTATCTAAAAAACACAAATAAAATTTTTAAAAGGGGGTTGGCAATTTAGGGAGTTTTTTGTATAGGTGCAGCAAATGTTGGGGAAATTAGAAAGGATATACTCTGGACCTAAAAAATGGTTTCTCTACCCATGAAGCATACTGTCATAAGACCAAATACAGGCTCTGGGCCTACCAACACCAATGTATTTCTTCATGGTTCCAGGAAAAGTTCTACTCAATCACAGCTGTTGCAGTTAGCCTGCCACATTACTATTGTTTCTAGAAGCCTTTTGGGAGAGTTTTCACTGTTTTCTAAATATAGTATCATGTCATCTGCAAATAATGAGACCTTGACTTCTTACTTTTCTATCTGGATGAACTTAATATATTTTTCTTGCCTAATTGCTATGGCAAGTACTTCAAGTACTATGTTGAAAAGAAGTGGTGAGAGGGGGCAACCTTGTCTTGTGCCATATTTTAGAGGAAAGGCTTTCACTTTATCTCCATTAAGTATAATATTTGTCATGGGTGTATGGTAAATCTCCTTGACTATATTGAGAAAAGTTCCTCCATTCCCATCTTGTTCAGAATTTTTTTTTTTTTTTTTGATTTTTTTTTATTTAAACACCTTGATTACATACATGATTGTGTTTGGGTTTCAGTCATAAAAGGAACACCACCCATCACCAGTGCAACATTCCCATCACCCAAGTCCCAAATCTCCCTCCTCCCCACCCAACCCCCGCCTGTACCCTAAACAGGCTCTACATTTCCCTCATACATTCTCAATATTAGGACAGTTCAAAATGTAGTTATTTCTCTAACTAAACTCATCACTCTTTGTGGTGAGCTTCCTGAGGTGAGCTGGAACTTCCAGCTCTTTTCTCTTTTGTGTCTGAAAATTATTATTACAAGGGTGTCTTTCATTTTTCTTAAAACCCATAGATGAGTGAGACCATTCTGCGTTTTTCTCTCTCTCTCTGACTTATTTCACTCAGCATAATAGATTCCATGTACATCCATGTATAGGAAAATTTCATGACTTCATCTCTCCTGACAGCTGCATAATATTCCATTGTGTATATGTACCACAGTTTCTTTAGCCATTCGTCTGTTGAAGGGCATCTTGGTTGTTTCCAGAGTCTTGCTATGGTAAATAGAGCTGCAATGAATATAGGTGTAAGGAAGGGGTTTTTGTATTGTATTTTTGTGTTCCTAGGGTATATTCCTAGGAGTGGTATAGCTGGATCGTATGGGAGCTCGATTTCCAGTTTTTGGAGGAATCTCCATATCACTTTCCATAAAGGTTGAACTAGACAGCATTCCCACCAGCAGTGGATAAGAGTTCCTTTCTCTCCACATCCCCGCCAACACTGTTTATTCTCATTCTTTGTGATGTGTGCCATTCTCTGGGGTGTGAGGTGGTATCTCATCGTTGTTTTGATTTGCATCTCCCTGATGATTAGTGATGTGGAACATTTTTTCATGTGTCTTTTGGCCATGCGTATTTCTTCTTTGTCAAAGTGTCTGTTCATTTCTTCTCCCCATTTTTTGATGGGGTTAGATGTTTTTTTCTTGTAAAGTTCTGTCAGTGCCTTGTATATTTTGGAGATTAGCCCCTTATCTGATGGGTATTGGGTGAATAGTTTCTCCCACTCAGTGGGTGGCTCTTGTATCCTGGGCACTATTTCCTTTGAGGTGCAGAAGCTTCTCAGCTTAATATATTCCCATCTGTTAATCTCTGCCTTCACTTGCTTGGAGAGTGCAGTTTCCTCCTTGAAGATGCCTGTAATGTCCTGGAGTGTTTTGCCTATGTGCTGTTCTATATATCTTATGGTTTTGGGGCTGATATCGAGGTCTTTAATCCATTTGGATTTTACCTTTGTACATGATGTTAGCTGGGGGTCTAAGTTTAATTTTTTGCAAGTGGCTATCCAATTGTGCCAACACCACTTGTTGAAGAGGCTTTCCCTGCTCCATTTAGGATTTCCTGCTCCTTTATCAAAAATTAGATGGTTGTATCTCTGGGGAACATTTTCTGAGTATTCAAGCCTATTCCACTGATCTGAGGACCTATCCTTATTCCAATACCATGCTGTTTTGATAACTGTTGCTTTGTAGTACAGTTTAAAGTTGGGAAAAGTAATTCCTCCCATATTCTTTTTCCCAATGATTGCTTTAGCTATTCGAGGGTGTTTATTGTTCCAAATGAATTTCAAAAGTGTCTGATCCACTTCTTTGAAGAATGTCATGGGTATCTTTAGAGGGATGGCATTAAATCTGTATAATGCCTTGGGGAGTATTGACATTTTGATGATGTTAATCCTGCCAATCCATGAGCAGGGTATGTGTTTCCATTTCCGTGTGTCCTCTCTTATTTCTTGGAGCAGAGTTTTATAGTTTTCTTTGTATAGGTCCTTCACATATTTAGTCAAGTTGATTCCAAGATATTTGAGTTTGTGTGGTACTATTGTGAATGGGGTTGTTTTCTTAATGTCCATTTCATCCTTATTACTATTGGTATATAGAAAGGCCATTGATTTTTGTGTGTTAATTTTGTAGCCTGCCACCTTGCTATATGAGTCTATTGTTTCTAGAAGCTTTTTGATAGAGTCTTTAGGGTTTTCTAGGTAGAGTATCATGTCATCTGCAAACAGTGAGAGCTTGACTTCTTCCTTTCCTATCTGGATTCCCTTGATATCCTTTTCTTGCCTAATCGCTATAGCAAGTACTTCCAGTGCTATGTTGAATAGGAGTGGTGAGAGAGGACAGCCTTGTCTTGTGCCAGAATTTAGAGGGAAGGCTTTCAGTTTTTCTCCATTGAGGATAATATTTGCCACTGGCTTGTGGTAGATGGCCTTCACTATATTGAGAAAGGTTCCCTCCATTCCCATCTTGCTGAGAGTTTTGATCAAGAATGGGTGTTGGACCTTATCAAATGCTTTCTCTGCATCTATTGATATGATCATGTGGTTTTTATTTTTCTTGTTATTGATGTTGTGTATTATGTTGATAGATTTACGGATGTTAAACCAGCCTTGCATTCCTGGGATGAAACCTACTTGATCGTAGTGGATGATCTTCTTAACGAGGCATTGAATCCTATTTGCCAGGATTTTGTTGAGGATCTTTGCATCTGCATTCATCAGTGATATTGGTCTGTAATTTTCTTTTTTGGTAGCGTCTCTGTCTGGTTTAGGTATCAAGGTGATGTTGGCTTCATAAAAGCTATTTGGAAGTGTTTCTGTTTGTTCAATTTCATGAAAGAGTCTTGCCAAGATTGGCAGTAGTTCCTCTTGGAAAGTTTGATAGAATTCATTAGTGAATCCATCTGGACCTGGGCTTTTGTTTTTCGGCAGACATTTGATTACTGTTTTAATTTCATCAATGGTGATGGGGGTGTTTAGATATGCTACATCCTCTTCCTTCAACCGTGGAAGATTATAAGAGTCCAAGAATTTATCCATTTCTTCCAGGTTCTCATTTTTAGTGGCATAGAGTTTTTCAAAGTAGTTTCTGATTACCCTTTGAATCTCTGTCATATCAGTAGTGATCTCTCCTTTTTCATTCCTGATACGAGTTATCAAGTTTCTCTCTCTCTCTTTCTTTGTTAGGTTTGCCAGTGGTCTATCAATCTTGTTTATTTTTTCAAAGAACCAACTTCTGCTTTCGTTGATCTTTCGGATTGTTTTTTGAGTTTCCACTTCGTTGATTTCTGCTCTCAGCTTTGTTATTTCCTTCTGTCTTCCTATTCTTGGGTCCTTTTGTTGAGCATTTTCTAGTTCTATTAGCTGTGTCATTAAGCTACTCAGGTAAGCTCCTTCTTCCTTCCTGATGTGTGCTTGCAAAGCTATAAATTTTCCTCTCAGTACTGCTTTTGCTGTGTCCCATAAGTTCTGAGAGTTTGTGTCTTTATTGTCATTTGTTTCCAGGAACCTTTTGATTTCCTCCTTGATTTCATCTCGGACCCACTGGTTATTGAGCATGAGGCTGTTTAACTTCCAGGTGTTAAAGTGTTTCTTCTGAGTCCCTTTGGAGTTCACAAATAATTTCAGAGCCTTGTGGTCAGCGAAGGTAGTCTGCAAAATTTCTATCCTCTTGATCTTATGGAGGTATGTTTTATGTGCCAGCATGTAGTCTATCCTGGAGAATGTCCCATGTACATTGGAGAAGAATGTGTATCCAGGTTTCTGGGGATGGAGTGTCCTATATATATCCACTAGGCCTCTTTCTTCCATTTCTCTCCTCAGGTCTAGTATATTCTTGTTGGGTTTCAGTCTGGTTGACCTGTCCAGTGTTGACAAAGCCGTGTTAAGGTCCCCCACAATTATTGTGTTGTTGTTGATATTATTTTTCAGATTTGTCAACAGTTGTATTAAATATTTTGCTGGCCCCTCATTCGGTGCATATATGTTTAGGAGAGTGAATTCTTCCTGCTCTACGTACCCCTTGATTAATATAAAATGTCCGTCTTTGTCCCTTACAACCTTCCTGAGTATAAAGTTTGCATTATCTGATATTAGTATGGCCACTCCAGCTTTTTTATGGGTGTTGTTTGCTTGGATAACTTTTCTCCAGCCTTTTATTTTGAGTCTATGTTTGTTCTGACTATTCAGGTGTGTTTCTTGTAGGCAGCAGAAGGTTGGATTGAGTTTTTTGATCCATTTAGCCACTCTGTGTCTCTTAACTGGTGCATTTAGTCCATTGACGTTGAGAGAAAGAATTGTCCTGGGATTTAACGCCATCTTTATTTCAAAATTTGGTGTGTCTTTTGGGTAGTCTTGTCTTAGATTAGGTCTTTCAGTTTTTCTCTTAAGACTGGTTTTGTGTCTGTGAAGTTTCTGAGCTGTTTTTTGTCTGTGAAACCATGTATTCTTCCATCAAACCGGAAAGTGAGTTTTGCTGGGTATAGTATTCTGGGTGAAGCATTCATTTCATTCAGTCTTGTCACAATATCCCACCACTGCTTTCTGGCATTGAGCGTTTCTGGTGACAGGTCTGCTGTAAATCTCAGGGAAGCTTGCTTGAACATGATTTCCCCTTTTGATCTTGCTGTTTTCAGAATTCTGTCTCTATCTGTGGGATTTGTCATTGTGACTAGGATGTGTCTTGGGGTGGTTTTTCTGGGGTCTCTTTTGGTTGGTACTCTTCGGGCATGCAGGATTTGATCACATATATTCTTTAGCTCTGGGAGTTTCTCTTTAATGATGTTCTTGACCATTGATTCTTCCTGGAAATTTTCTTCCTGGGTCTCTGGGACTCCAATGATTCTTAAGTTGTTTCTGTTGATCTTATCATAGACTTCTATTTTCGTCTGTTCCCATTCTTTGACTAATTTTTCCATTGTCTGCTCATTTGCTTTAAGTTTTTTGTCCAATCTCTCCTGCTGTATGGAATTGTTATGTATCTCATCTTCCACAGCACCAAGTCTATTCTCAGCTTCCGATACCCTGTCCCAGAGCTTATCCATTTTGTCATTCACTTCGTTTACTGACTTTTTCAGTCCTGTTAGTTGACATGTTATTTCAGTTTGGAGTTTTGTCATTTCTGCCTTCATATTTTCTTGGTTCTTATTAGTGTTCTGTTCAACTCGATCCATGGTTTCTTGGAGTCTGTTGAGCACCTTCCATATTGCTAGTCTAAAGTCCTTATCTGAGAGGTTGATTAGTTGTTCAGTCATTATCTGGTCCTCAGAATTGTCATCTTCATTCTCTATGTCTGATGCTGGCCTGCGTTGTTTCCCCATTGTCACACTTGTATTGTGGGTTTTTCTACGTGTTGTAGTGGTATTCATTGTCTATATGATGTAGGCAGCACACTCCTCTGGCTCCTCCCTTTCTGGATGGGCTGACTTGCCTCTAAGGGAGGGGAGTCCTCCGTGGATGAAGCCTCACACTGGGTCAAATCTTAGGCCCGAGCATGCAACAGAGAAGACAGTCCAGAGAGAAATGTTTGCTTCTGTGATATAGCGCCATTCTTAGTGTGATTTTTCCTTCTTGTTGCAATGGAGTTCTTTCTTTAGAAAGAGTGCACGGCTGCGTAGCGAAGCGGAGCGGCCGTGCTCCTCTGAGCCTCTTTTTGCCCCACTCGCAAGAGTTTCACGCAAGAGGACAGTAGACAGACATAGACAGGTCACACTCACAGTCTTTCACAGCTGAGCCCCACTGGGCCGGTGTACTTTTGCGGATTTTCCCCGCCTGGTGTCACACACAGGGAGCCAGCTTTTGCAAAGGTTAGCCGGTTTTTATGCTCTGAAGTCCCTCCCTGAAAATGGCGTCTGGGCGAGCGAGGTTTCTGGAGGCTCTTTTTGCCCCACTCGCAAGAGTTTCACGCAAGAGGACAGTAGACAGACATAGACAGGTCACACTCACAGTCTTTCACAGCTGAGCCCCACTGGGCCGGTGTACTTTCGCGGATTTTCCCCGCCTGGTGTCACACACAGGGAGCCAGCTTTTGCAAAGGTTAGCCGGTTTTTATGCTCTCTTGTTCAGAATTTTTAACATGGATGTTGGAACTTATCAATGCTTTTTCTGCATCTATTTATATGATCATGTGGTTTTTCATTTTCCTTTTGTTTATGTGGTGTATTACATTGATTGACTTGCATATTAGAACCATCCTTGCATCTTCAGAATGAATCCTACTTGGTTATGGTGTATGACTTTCTTGATGAGGCATTGGATCCTATTTGCTAGAATTTTGTTGAGGATCTCTGTATCTGTGTTCATCAGAGATATTAGTCTGTAGTTTTCTTTTTATCATGGTGTCTCATTGGTTTTTGGCACCAGGTTGATCTTAGCTATGTAAATACTATTTCAGAGTGTTTATATTTCTTCAATTTCCTGGAAGAGCCTGAAGGTATTGGTAGTAGATCCTCTTGGAAGGTTTGAAAGAATTAATGACTCCATCTGGGCCTGGGCTTTTATTTTGGGGAAGATTTTTATCACCATTGTAATTTCCTCAGTAGAGATGGATCTGTTTAGATACAATAGATAATCTTGGTTCAACCTTGGGATGTTATAAGAGTCCAAGAATTAATCCATTTCTTTCAGGGACTCATGTTTTATGGCATAGGGTTTCTCAAAGTAGTCTCTATTTACTCTTAATTTTTGTAATGTTAGTAGTGATCTTCCCACTTTTATTTCTAATTTAGTTTATTAAATTTCTCTCTCCCTTTCTTTGTGAGTTTTGCTAGTGGTTTATTGATCATGTTTATTTTTCAAAGAACCAACTCCCGCTTTCATTAATCATTCAAATTGTTTTCTGAATTTCCAATTCATTACTTACTGATCTAATCTTTATTAATTCCATCTGCCTGCCTAATTTTGGTTCATTTTGTTGATCACTTTCTAATTTTATAAGGTGTATGTATCATAAGTTATTTATGTAGGCCCTTTTTTACTTCCTGTAGATTTGCTTGCAAATCTACAAATTTTCTATTAGTACTGTGCTGTGCCCCACAAATTCTGATAATTTGTGTCTTTGTTCTAACTTGTTTCTAAGAATATTTTAATTTCCTCTTTGATTTCATCTCTGACCCACTTGTTCAGTATTAACTGTTCAATTTTCAGCTATTAAACTTTTTCCTCTGTGTCTGTTCTTAGTTCACCTTTATAATTTCAGTGCATTATGATCATAGAAGGTAGTTCATATTTCTATCCTCTTGATTATGAAAGTATGTTTTATGGGCCAGCATGTAAGAAAGATCATGTGCATTTGAAAAGAATATGTATATATTTGAGAAGAAGTACATATACTAAGTCACTTTCTCCCATTTCTTCTTTCAGAGCTAGTATGTTAGGTTTTAGCCTGGTTGATCAATTATAAAGGGGTGACAGGGCAGTGTCATTACTATGTGTTGCTATTGATGTCTTCTTTCAAATTGTCTACAATTTTGTTCTAAATTTTCAATATTGTAAAACAATTGTAGAAAATTGTTGTAATATTTGTTCTAAATATTTTGCTTTTCCCTTATTAAGTGTGCATATGTTTAGGGGTGTGATTTCCTACTGTTTTACATATACCCTTGATTATTAAGAAATGTCTAACTTTGTCCTTAAAACTTTTTTAAGTCTAAAGTTTATGTCATCTGTTATTATTGATATGGCCACTTCAGCCTTTTTAAGGAATGATGTTCTCCAACATTTGTTTTGAGACTATGTTTGCTCTAACTATTCAAATGTGTTTCTTTTGTTATTCATGTTTTTTTTTAATTTTTATTTTTATTTTTTTATTTAACCAACTTTATTATATACATGATTGTGTTTGGGTTTCAGTCATATAAAGAACAGCACCCATCACCAGTGCAACATTCCCATCACCAATGTCCCAAATCTCCCTCCTCCCCACCCAACCCCCGCCTGTACTCTAGACAGGCTTTCTATTTCACTCGTACATTCTCATTATTAGGATAGTTCAAAACGTAGTTATTTCTCTAACTAAACTCATCTCTGCGGAGAGCTTCATAAGGTGAGCTGTAACTTCCAGCTTTTTTCTCTTTTGTGTCTGAAAATTATTATTGCAAGAATGTCTTTTATTTTTCTTAAAACCCACAGATGGGGGACCGGAGAGATAGCATGGAGGTAAAGCATTTGCCTTTCATGCAGGAGGTCATCGGTGCAAATCCCGGCGTCCGAAATGGTCCCCCATGCCTGCCAGGAGCAATTTCTGAGCCTGGAGCCAGGAATAACCCCTGAGCACTGCCGGGTGTGACCCAAAAACCAAAAAAAAAAAAAAAAACATACATGAGTGAGACCATTCTACGTCTTTCTCTCTCTCTCTCTGACTTATTTCACTCAGCATAATAGATTCCATGTACATCCATGTATAGGGAAATTTCATGACTTCATCTCTCCTGACGGCTGCATAATATTCCATTGTGTATATGTACCACAGTTTCTTTAGCCATTCATCTGTTGAAGGGTATCTTGGCTGTTTCTAGAGTCTTGCTATGGTAAATGGTGCTGCAATGAATATAGGTGTAAGGAAGGGATTTTTGTATTGTATTTTTGTGTTCCTAGGATATATTCCTAGGAGTGGTATAGCTGGGTCATATGGGAGATTGATTTCCATTTTTTGGAGGAATCTCCATATTGCTTTCCATAAAGGTTGAACTAGACGGCATTCCAACTAGCAGTGGATAAGAGTTCCTTTCTTTCCACATCCCCGTCAACACTGCTTGTTCTCATTCTTTGCTATGTATGCCAATCTCTGTAAAATGGTACCTCATAGTTGTTTTGATTTGCATCTCCCTGATGACTACTGATGTGGAGCATTTTTTCATGTGTCTTTTGGCCATTTGTATTTCTTCTTTGTCAAAGTGTCTGTCCATTTCTTCTCCCCATTTTTGATGGGATTAGATGTTTTTCTGATGGGATTAGATGTTTTTTTCTTGTAAATTTCTGTCAGTGCCTTGTATATTAGCTCACTCAAGGCAAACTCCCTACCACTTGTGCCACCACTCTGGCCACAAAAGCTCTTAGTTTTTTTCCCAAACATAAAACTTTGAAAATATTGGAACTGTCAAAGTCTTTCAATAAGTAATATCAGTGAAATTGATGGAATTTTCCCCATGGTACATTGTTATTGCTACCACCATTACTATAGACACCTGGAAGTCACAAAACTTGTTTCAGTACAGGTGAGTGAGATGAAACTTGAGAAAGTTAGTTACAAGCTCATCAGTGAAGCTAAAGAGCAACTGTGTGCTAAAATCAGGAAAGTGTGAAGTTTAATTACATGCACACATTTTCTCAGAGATGCAGTGCCATCACTGAAGAGATTGACATGACAACAAGGTAGAGTCTAATCAGTGCTTGAAAAGCTGTAAAAAGTCTATCATAAATTCTGCCTTTGAGCATGGTATCCACAGCTAAAATATTTTGATGACCATTTAGAGGTACATATACAGCATATATTTTTAGTCTTATTTTCATTTTGTTAAAATAACTTTTAAGGATCAAAATTACAAACATGCTTGTAATCGGGCTTCAGTCATAAAAAATAACATCCTCTTAATCAGTGCAACCTTCCCACGACCAGTGCACCCTGTTTCCCACCTCCACAGTTCCTGCCTGTATTCTAGATAAACATTCTATTTCTCTCATTCACTACCATTGTCAAACTATTTAGTAGTATATTTATTTCAAAACTGTACTCAACACTCTTTGTAGTAAGCTTAATATCACAAACTGTTTCTTCTAGCCCATGCCCTTGCCTCTATTAAAGGCCTTGCCTCTATTATCTTTGTACCTAAGCTTTTGGACCTAAAAAAATAGTTACGAGGATACAAAGATCACCCATCAAATGGGAAAACTCTTTACCTAATACTTCTCAGATAAGGGGACAATATCTAAGATATACAAGATACTGACAGACCTTAACAAGAAAAATCTAACCCCTTAAAAATGGGGAGAGCAAATAAACAGACACTTCCTCAAAAAAAAAAGAAATACAAATAGCCAAAAGGCACATGAAAAAAAATGTTCCACATCACTAGTCATCAGGGAGGTGCAAATCAAAACAGCAATAAGATACCATATCGAGCCACAGAGACTAGCACACATCACAAGGAATAAGAAATTTAGTGCTGGCAGGGATGTGGGTAGAAAGGAACCTTCATTCACTACTGGTGGTAATGCCATTTAATCCAGCCTTTATGGAAAACAATATGTAGATTCCTCAAAAAACTGGAAATTAAGCTCCCCTATGATCAAGCTATACCACTCCTAGGAATATATCCTAGGAACACAAAAACATTATATAAAAATGCCTTCTGCACACCTATATTCATTGCAGCGTTATTTACAATAGCCAGAATCTGGAAACAAACCAGATGCCCACCAAGAGATGAATATCTAAAGAAACTATGGTGTCTAAGAGTTTCACTCATCTATGGGTTTTAAGAAAATTAAAAGAGCTCCTTCTGGGTTTCAGTGCCGTCATTGTTCATGTGCCCTTGGGGTCACCCAGTGATTTCAACATATATCATAGACTTCCTGGTAAATTGGATCTGGCACTTCTTTCAACACCCTAGAAATCCAGCCTCCAAACCACTAAATGCAAAGTTCAATAGGAAAGCTAAAGAAGACATCTACTGTGAGGTATATGAAAAGGAATTCTAGTAACTCTCCAAGTCCTGAACAAATTATAAATGCCAAATGCCTGAACCTTATAGATGAGGTTCTAAATCAACATTTAATACTTTAGCAATGAAAATCAAGGAGTCGGTAGCATGCAAAACTAAGAAATCTATAAATGAACAATTCAACCAACACAAAGAAGAACTCTTTCATAAGATGAAAGAATCCATACAAATGGAACTGAAGTAGAAAGCATGTTAGCAAGCCATAAAAGTAGAATTACACAGGTGGAGAATCACATAGATGAACGTGAAGACAAATTACAAGCCAGCTGGGATAAAGAAGTCAAAAAATAATTGCAACTGAGCAGAATTTCTGGAAACATAATGAAAGACTCTATCCTAGGCTTTGTACTAGAATCAGTTCAAAAACAAAGACCACCAACTACAGAAGACTGATTAAAACTACAGTGATAAAACAGAATTTCTAGAATCATAAAGAAAGACTTTATCCTAACTCCATCCTATAATCTGTGCAAATACCAAGATCTCTAGTTACAGGGACCTGATTTTATCATCCACGACAGAGCAGAAAGTTTCCAGACATCACAAAAGGATCTAGGGTAAAGTAAAAAAGTGTGTACAGAGCCTATAGTTATTCCCATGGCAGTATGTTTCAAGGACGAAGAAATCCTGTAACTCTTAGGCCAAGGTAATTCCCTTTCTAATTTCCCCAATATTTAGTGTCCTGTGCAAAAAAAAAGAAGTACAAATTAATATTTTGTTGTTACTTTTTCTTTTTTTGTGCTTTGTTTTGTTTTTATTTTGGGACCATGGTTATTGTTTGGTTGTTGTCTTTATTGCTGTAATGCTTTTCAGGTTCTTTGTTTGATTTTTTGTATTGTTTTTATGTTTTTCTTCCTTTAACCCTTTCTGCTCTTAAATTGACATTTATAGCCTCTAGAAGAATTCCTTCCATTTTTTGCTTGTTTAATTTTTGTCCCCCTTTTTTTTCTTTTCTCCAAACAGAACTACATAACTTAAACCATCTTGTTACTGCCTCACAAACTGAGGAGGAAATAATGGAGAGTATCAAGACCAAACAGTTGTATGAACATTAAGTAGAAATAAAAAATGATCAGACTTAAACAGCAAATCCAAAATCAATGACAACAGAACCGAAACCCAATCTACAACAAGCTAGACACAGAGGGAACCACTTAGACTAGCACCCTAGGGGTCACAGGTGGGAATATTTGATGCATGCTGGGAACAGGGGTGGAGGAGGACAACATTGATGGTAGGAATGCCCCTGATTCAATGTCACTATATACCAAAAATATTACTGTGAAAGATTTGTAATCCACTTTGGTCAAAATAAAAATTATTTAATTAAAACATTAATTAAAAATTTAAAAAAACCCTGGAAGAAAATGTAAGGTTCTTAATGAACAATGACAGGAGAAATAATATCCTAAATTATAGGAATTCCAGAAAAGGAAAAATATTAAAAAGGTATTAGAGGAGACCTGAGTTCATTTTTTTGCAAGTGGCTGCCAACACCACTTGATGAAGAAGCTTTCCTTCTCCATTTTGGATTTCTTGCCCATTTATTAAATATCAGTTAATTGTATCTCTGGGGAACATTCTCTGAACACTCAAGTCTATTCCACTGATCTGAGAATCTATCTTGATTCCAATACCATGCTGTTTTAATAACTATTGCTTTGTAATACAATTTAAAAATGAGAAAAGTAATGCCTCCCATATTTCTTTTCCCAAGAATTGTTTTAGCTATTCATGGGTGTTTATTGTTCCAAATGAATTTCAAAAGTGTTTGATCCACTTCTTTGAAAAATGTCATGAATATCTTTAGAGAAATTGCATTACATCTGTACAATGCTTTGGGCATTATTGCCATTTTAATATTAATCCTGCCAATCCATGAGCAGGGTGTGTGTCTCCATTTCCTTGTGTCCTCTCTTAGTTCTTGAAGCAGGCTTTTGTAGTTTTCTTTGTATAGGTCCTTCACCTCTTTAGTCAAGTTGACGACAAGATATTTGAGTTTGTATGCCACTAATGTGAATGGGATTGTTTTTTTAATGTCCATTTCTTCTCTACCATTATTGGTGTATAAAAAGGCCATTAATTTTTCAACGTTAATTTTGTAGCCTGCCATTTTCCTATATGAATCTATTGTTTCTAGAAGCTTTTTGGCACTAAATATAGTGTCATGTCATTTACAAACAGTGAGAGCTTGACTTCTTTCTTTCCTATATGACAGCCCTTGATTTCTTTTTATTGCCTAATTGCTATTACAAGTACTTCCAGTACTATGTTGTATAAGAGTGGTGAGAGACTTTTAGTTTATCTCCATTGAGAATAATATTTGCTATTGGCTTATGGTAGATGGCCTTGACTATATTGAGAAAAGTTTCTTTCATTCCCATTTTTATGAGAGTTTTTATCAAGAATGGGTGTTGGAACTTATAGAATGCTTTCTCTGCATCTATTAATATGATCATATTGTTTTTATTTTTATTTTTCTTAACATGGTTATTCTGTTGATTGATTTAGATTTTAAACTATCCTTTTGCTCCTGGGATGAAATCTTCTTGGTCTTCTTGATGAGGCATTTAATTCTACTTGCCAGAATTTTGTTGAGGGTCTTTGCATCTGTGTTCATCAGGGATATTGGTCTGTAATTTTCTTTTTTCACAGCATTTATGTCTAGTTTTTGATATCAAGATGATATCAGCTGATATACACTATTTGGAAGTGTTTCTGCTTCTTCAATTTTATGAAAGAGCCTAAAAGTATTGTAGAAGTTTCTCTTAAAAGGTCTGAAAGAATTCATTAATGGACCCATCTGGGCCTGGGCTTTTGTTTTTGGGAAGACTTTTCATTATCATTTTAATTTTACCAATAGTGATGGGTTGTTTAGATAATGATACCTCATCCTTGTTTAACCATGGAAGGTTATATCCAAGAATTTATCCATTTCTTCCAGGTTCTTATGTTTAATGGCATAGAATTTCTCAAAGTAGTCTCTGATTACCCTTTGAATCTCTGTGATATCTATAGTTCTCTCTCCTTTTTATTTTTAATCCAGTTTATTAAGTTTCTCTCTTCCTTTCTTTATAAGTTTTGTCAGTGGTTTATTAATCTTGTTTATTTTTTTCAAAGAACCAACTTTTACTTTCATTGTTCTTTTGCATTGTTTTCTGGATTTCCACTTCATTGATTTCTGCTTTAAGCTTTGTTATTTCCTTCTGCTTACCAAGTTATGGTTCCTTTTGTTGATCATTTTCTAATATTATAAGCTGTGTCATTAATCTATTTGTGTAGGCCCCTTCTTCCATCCTGACGTTGCTTGTAAAGCAATAAATTTTCCTCTCTATACTGCTTTTGCTGAGTCCCATAAATTCTGAAAATTTGTCTTAATTGTCATTTGTATCCAGGAATGTTTTTTATTTCCTCTTTGATTTCATGTTTTACCCACTGGTTGTTCAGTAGTAAGCTGTTTAATTTCCAGGTGTTAAACTTTTTCTTCTGTGTCTCTTTGTAGTTCACGTCTAATTTCAGAGCCTTGTGATCAGCAAAGGTAATCTGCACAATTTCTATCCTGATATTTTTGGAGATATAATTTATGGGCTAGCGTGTGGTCTATCCTGGAGAATGATCCATGTGCATTGGAATACAATGTGTATCTAGGTTTCTGGGGATGGAGTGCCATATATATCCATTAGTCCACTTTCTTCCATTTCTTTTTTCAGAGCTAGTATATTCTTGTTTGGTTTCAGTCTGGTTGACCTATCAAGGGGTGACAGGGCAGTGTTGAGGTCTCCCACAATTATCGTGTTGCTATTGATATCTTCTTTTATATTTGTCAACAATTGTATTAAATATTTTGCTGATTGCTCATTGGGTCGTATGTGTTTAGGAGTGTTATTTCTTCCTGTTGTACATATCCCTTGATTAATATGAAATGTCCATCTTTTCTTTTACAACTTTTCTGAGTCTAAAGTTTGTGTCATCTGATATTAATATGTCCACTCCAGCTTTTTTTTTTTTTTTTTGGTTTTTGGGTCATACCCGGCGTTGCTCAGGGGTTACTCCTGGCTGTCTGCTCAGAAATAGCTCCTGGCAGGCACAGGGGACCATATGGGACACCGGGATTCGAACCAACCACCTTTGGTCCTGGATCGGCTGCTTGCAAGGCTAACGCCGCTGTGCTATCTCTCCGGGCCCGACTCCAGCTTTTTTAAGGGTATTCTTTTCTTGGATGATTTTCCTCCAGCCTTGGATTTTGAGTCTATGTTTGTTCTGATTATTCAGGTATGTTTCAGGTAGGCAGCAGAAGGTTGGATTCAGTTTTTTGATCCATTCAGACACTTTGTGTCTCTTAACTGGTGCTTTTACTCCATTAACATTGAGAGAGATAGTTGGCATAGGATTTAGTGCCATCTTTGTGTAGAAGTTTGCTGTGTCTGTTGGTCAATCTTGTCTTAAAGTAGACCTTTCAGTTTTTCTTTTAAGACTGGATTTGAGTCTGCAAAGTTTCTGAGCTGTTGTTTATCCATGAAGCTATGTATACTTCCTTCAAACCTGAAAGTGAGTCTGACTGGGTGCAGTATTCTGGGCAAAGCATTTATTTCATGGAGTTTTGTCATTATGTCCCACCACTGCCTTCTGGCCTTAGGGTTTCGTGTGACATCTGCTATAAATCTTAATGATGCTCCTTTGTATGGAATTTCCCTTTTCTATCTTGCTGCTTTTAGTATTCTATCCCTCTTTGGGATTCATTATTGTGACTACCATGTGTATTGAAGTGCTTTTTTTTGGATCTCTTTTAGCTGGTACTCTTCTGGCATGCAGAATTTGGTTGCACGTAGTCTTTATCTCTGGGAGTTTTTCTGCAATGACATCCTTCACTGCTTTCTTCCTGCGGATTTTCTTCCTGGGTCTCTGAGACTCCAATGATTCTTATGTTGTTGTTTTGTTGTTGTTGTTGTTGTTAAGCTTATCAAAGACTTCTATTTTCATCTGTTCACATTCTTTGAGTAATTATTTCATTATTCTATCATTAGTTTTAAGGCTTTTTTTCCCCAATCTTTTCGACTGTATGGAGTTGTTATACATCTCATCTTTCTGCTCACTGATTCTATCCTCAGCTGCTGTTACCTTGTTGGAGCGGATTTCCATTGATATTTTAATTCATCTACTAAGATTTTCAAACCTGTTATCTCAGTTTGGAGTTTTCTGATTCTATCTCTTGATTCTTAATTGTGTTCCATTCAACTCGATCTATGCTTTCTTTGAGTTATATGAACATCCTCCATATTTCTTCTCTAAACTCCATATTTGGAAGACTAACTAGGTGGTTGGCAGTTTTTGGGTCATCAGAATTGCCATCTTAATTCTCTTTGCCCTGTTTTGGCCTCTTATTTCCCCATTGTCACACCTGTATTGTGGATTTTTCTACTGTTGTGGTGGTGTTTATTGGCTAGAAGATTGCCAGGCTGTGAAGCAAAACAGAGTGGCTGCACTCCCCTGGCTCCACCCTTTGTGGGCAAGACTGCTCACCTCTGAAGAAGATGATCCCTCAGGAACAGTGGCAGAGAGGATTAAAATCCCAGGCTGCAGGACAGCAGAGAGGAGGCCCAAGATATCTGCCATGTTCCAGCTCTACAAAACTTTCAAAGAACTAAGCCCTTTCTGCTCAAACTTTACCTAAAACTTAAATATAAATAAATATGCACAACATTCTATTAAGTCAGTATCACTTTAATCATCAAACAAGACAGCACGGAAAACAACAAAAAAAAAGTCCCAAATCAATATATCTAATGAGCATATATGCCAAAATCCCCAACCAAATCTTGGCAAATCAGGTCCAACGATACCTCAGGTCCAATAATACGTCACAGAATGCATCATGACTAAGTGAAAAGCAACATGATATAACAGAAAAAAATAATGTAATGTAATCATACCAAAAAATAACAGCTACATAGTCCTATTAATAAGCACTAAAAGCACATTTGACAAGAGTCATCACCAATGATGATTTTTCAAAGGTCCTCTAAACTAGAAGGAAAAGAAACATACCTCAATATAATGCCATATAAATGACAGCTATTCAATGATAAGCTGGAAGTTTCTACCTAGAGTCTGAAGAGAAGATATAAATATGGATCCTGTAGGCTAGAGAGTAATAATACAGTGAGCAGGACAGATCTTGCCTAATCTGCATATCATCTGGTTTGATCCCCAGTACTCTATATAGTACATTGAGCTCAGAATCAGGAGTAATTATCAAGTGTGTCCCACTTAAAAAAAAAAGATATTAATCCTTATTTCTGGAATATTCATATTATAAAGTAAGTTCTATGGCTTGTAGAGTTAGTCATTACTTAGATCCATATAAGTTTTTACTTTAGTATCCTACCTAGGTACCAGGGATGGAACCAGGGATCCCCAATACAATGCTATTTACCTGCCATTTGAGCCATCTCCTTGGCCTTTATCCAAGTACTCTCACTTGTTTCAAACAAGATTTTCACTTCTAACTCATCTGAGCAGTAAGGTACTATCTCTCTCCCACATCCCTCATGATTTAGATTAAAGACTTGCAACATATTTTCTCATTTTTTGGCAAGGTAAGATAGTTTTTACTGTATAATATTTACTTAAAAAGATATGAGGGGAGAGAAAGAGGAATGTGAAATTGAAATACAAGTCAGTGAGATACATGTTCAAGAGAGAGCATAGGCTTAAGGGAGCAAGTCCTGTGCAAATTTTCTAAACTTAAATTTTTTACAGGAAAAGTGGTTTCATGCCTTAAATTTTTGCTTTGTGTTCCCTTTTGCTTGGCCTGTCCTGAAAGACCCAGCCTCCAGCTTACCCACAGGAAGGCTGAACATGCTTCTTCCACTTTGTGCATAAATCATAGTTCATCATTATAGGAAATAAGAATAAAATAAAACCATATATATAATTATGCTTTTTTGGAGGGACACACCTGGTGATACTCGGGGCTTCTGGCTCTGTGCTCAGGGATTACTCCTAGTAGTGTTTGGAGATTATATGGGGTACCTGGGATGGAACTTGGGTTGGCGTGTGCAAGGCAACACACTACATGCTGCTCTATAGCTCCAGCTTAGTACACATTTAGGCAGTAAAATTAAAAACAAATTTTGTTTAACTTTTTTTATTTGTTTGTTTGGCTTTTGAATGACACCTGGCTATGCTCAGGAATCATTTCTGTCCCAGGCTTGCCACATACTAGGCAAGGGCCTTAAACCCTGTGTTAACTCTCTTTTCTTACAGTTGAGAAATATTTTGTTGCACTATATACGATAGTGTATCACAGTTTCTTAACCTAATCATTTATTCCTGGACACTTGGGTTGCTTCCAGTTTTTTACTATTGTAAATAATGCTGGAATAGGTGCACAACTGTCACTTTTGTATTGTTCTGTTATATTCCAAGAAGCAGGATTATCAGGTCTTATGAAAGTTCAATTCTTAGTTTTCCAACGCTTCCATGTTGTTTCCCAAAAAGATAAGTCAGCTGGCATTCCCACCAGCAGTGGATGAGGACTCATTTTCCCCAAAATCTACACAAATACTGGTTGTGGGGCCGACGTGGTGGCACTAGAGGTAAGGTGTCTGCCTTGCCAGTTCTAACCTAGGATGGACTGTGGCATCCCATATGGTCCCCCAAGCCAGGAGCAACTTCTGAGCGCATAGCCAGGAATGACCCCTGAGCATCACCGGGTGTGGCCCAAAAATCAAAACAAACAAACAAAAAAAAATACTGGTTGTTTTCATTCTTTCTGATGTATACCAGTCTTACTGGTGAGATATGATAGTTTATTTCCCTAGTAATCAGAGATGTAGAGCATTTCTCATATACTTACTAAACATTTGTTTATATAATGTCTTGAGGAAATTTCTGTTCATTTCTTCTCTCTATTTTCTGATATTTGATAGATTTTGGCTATTGTAATTTTACCAATATTTACCTATCTTGAATATTAATTCTTTGTCCAGTAGGTGATGAGCAAATATGAAAGAACTCGGGCTCTTTTGTCATCATTTCTTTTGTATTGCAAATGTTTTTAATTTGATGTAACTGCACTTGTTTATTTATTTGTTTAATTGATGTAACTGCATTTGTTAACTGCTTCTGTTTGACCAATGGGATTGAATCATTAAAGATGCCTCTCAGGAGCCAGAAAGATAGCATGGAGATAAGGTGTTTGCCTTGCATGCAGAAGGATGATGGTTTGAATCCCAGCATCCCATATGGTCCCCGGAACCTGCCAGGAGAGATTTCTGAGCGTAGAGCCAGGAGTAACCCCTGAGTGCCACTGGGTGTGACCCAAAAACCAAAAACCAAAAAAAAAAAAAAAAAAAAAAAAGATACCTCTCAATTCTATGTCACAGAGAATCAATCTTGTTTATATTTTCCTCAATAGAGTTTTAACAATATAGTTTTAAATTACATGTTTCCTCAATGTAGTTTATAGAATTAAATAAATTCAGGTCTAATCTCAACCTCTCGATGTATTTCAAATTCACTTTTGTGCATGTTATGAGCCAGAGGTCTGAGTTTATTTTTTAATCTGTGACCAACTAGTTTTTCCAATACTGCTTGTTGATAAGTTTTCCCTCACTCTATTCATGCTCTTAGCTCCTTTGCTAGCTTCCATATACCTCAAATCAATCTCTGGGCTCTCAATGATATTCTGTTAGTCTAGCAGTCTGTCTTTTTTCCAATGTTATACTTTGTTGTATAATTTTAAGTTGAGGGAAAAAAATCTTCCCATCTTCTTCCCCAGAATTTCTTTGACTATGAAGGAAGTTCAGTCACTTTATATAATAGTATTCAATAATATTTGGATAACATCTTTAAAATATGTCATAGGTATTTTTATCTAGTCACTATGAAATTAAAAAGTTAATCATAATTTGGTTTCAGGCATACAAACATTTTTTGACTGCATTGAATCTATTACTGTGCCTTAGAAATTGTCATTTGACAAGCTAATTCTTCCAATCCATGAACAGTAACAGTATGTTTTTATTTCTTGTGTCTTATTTTACTAATTTTATAAGTGATTTATAGTTTTCTTTATTTTGCATTTAAAATTTTTATAACATCATAATTTACCAAGTTTTTTATAATACACTTGTTTCAGGCATTTACTATTTTAACATAAGCCTCACCATCAGTGTTATATTTTTATCACCAATGTGACCAATTTCTCTTCTAACCTCCAATTCTGTACCCTAACTGGCATAAACAAATATACTTGATATTGCTTATTACAACATAAAGACAAATACAACTATAAAAAATAGATCACTGGAAGTCAATTTGTGATCATTGCTATTATAAGTACAATGATTTTACTAAAGTTATTGAGGATTTACTGCTTTGGTTGGTACTAGTTGAACTTTCTGTGTTATTATTATCAATCATTATTTGGTGTTCTGCACCATTTTTCCACCAGAAATGCAATGGCCCCACTGTGCTAAATTACTATGAAATTCGGGGCTGTTGTACATTCCAGGAGCTAGGAAGCTAGAATAGGTTAGTGGCTGGGCAGTTTGATCAGGTCCAGTTGTCTCGCTGGGCCATTTCTGTCTAAGGGTGCCAGGAGTGTCTACAGGCTGCTATGCCTTCAAGCAGAAAGGACATTTCAGAATGTCCCCATTCTGAAAAGGCCCCAGAGTTTTCATACCAGACCAATCTACCTGGAAGATTCGGCTTCATCGGGTTCTTTTGGAGACAATAGTTTTATACCCAAATCTATGTAATTAAATCACAAAAATTGGCTGGTCCGAGTGCAGTGGTGTTTACAATTAATTGATCACAGCCAGTTACAGATTTCTTTGTTCCTTCTCCACTCCCACTGCTTCACTTGACTAGCCTTAAAAAAAACTAAATCACAAAAATTAAAATGTAAAAGGAAATAATTCAACTTTCCCAAATGGGTAAAAAGGGGCCTCAATAGACACATCACCCAAGAAGATATGTAAATGGCTCATAGGAATGTGAAAAAAGCAATGAACAGAAGTTATTTCTAGGATCATTCAAATCAAAACTACAATTAGATGATGCCTTATACAAGAAGGACAATATTTAAAAAAAAAAAAAAGAAACAAGTATTATTGAAAGTACAAAGAAAAAGAAATTCTTGTACGTCATTGATGAGAAAGTAAGTTGGTACAGTCTCTGTAGAAAAAGTTATTTTTCTTTTTTTATTGCTTAAAAATAAATGTAATAAATGGAAAAAATAACTACTTCATTAAAACCAATAAGCCTTTTATGTAACTAACTCAGGTTTGATACCTGGCATCGCATATGGTTCCTCAAGTACAAGAGGAGTGGTTCCTGAGAGAAGATACAGAAGTAGTCCCTGAATACCCACCAAGTGTGGCCCCAAAACAACAAAACTAAATGAAATAAAAACATAAATAAAATAAGTGAAGGACAAAATTATCTAGGGACACCACTTCAAGGCATAACAAAAAGATGTGAAATCACAGATTCAGATACTTACACTTTTATGTTCAAAATTACATTAGTCAAGTCATGTAATTAATAAAGTAGCCATCAATGCTGACTTGATGAAGAAGACATAATGGGAAATGGTGAGATGATACAAAGGATAAGATGTTTGCCTTGCACATGGCTGGTTTAAGTTTAGTCCCCAGTCTCCCAAGCCCTACCAGAATTATTAAAGCCAGGAATAAACCCTGAGCACCACTAGATGTGGTCAAAAAATGTTTTAAGGTTTAGTGCACCAATAAATTAAGACTCCATATTATATAGATAGATTTATATGCCTCAAAATAGAAAATAAAATAGTGTTAGACCATGAGGAGAAAGTGACACATTGTCATCAGAAGATATGCACATATATTTCTTTTGGGGGGGGGGCCACAGCCGGTGACACTCAGGGATTACTCCTGGCTATGCACTCAGAAGTTGCTCCTGGCTTGGGGGACCATATGGGACACCACGGGATCAAACCGCGGTCCATACTAGGGCAGACACCTTACCTCTAGCTCCACCATGCTGGCCCTGCACATATATTTCTCAAAAAAAAAAAAACATAAGCAATGTTCTAAAATATCAATTACAGAAATTGAACAATATTAGTAACCAAAAAGATCAAACATATTGGACTATCTTTAGTGTATTCAAAAATTAGGAAATTGCTCAAATAATCTTCTTAAGCACCAACAGAATATTTACAAGACATTAATATATGCATTTTAAAGAAGTATCATGATGTTCATATTCTCCAGTTATTATAAAGCAAAGAGAGAAAGAAAACTACCAATATTGGTTTAAACAGTAGAATAAAGAGAAATTGAGCCTTACTCCTCCAATGATCATAACAAATATACAACAAAATATAAAAAATCTATACAGAAGCATCTGAAATCAGGATGAGTAGAGTATTTGCACAAAAAATTTAAAAATCAGTGCCCAGGAGACTGAAACATAGTACATCAAATAAGATTATTTCCTTCCATTTTTAATCCCTTCCACCACGTACAGTCTCAAAACCCTACCAGGAGTAATTTCTGAGCAAGGAGAAAACACAGGCAGTTGTGCTCTCACCCTCCCTCCTAGGCAAATGCTCTCTCACCAAGGAAGAAAATCTACTTTGAGATAATTGAGACATAATTAAGATTGATTCATGTGTAAACTAACTTGTGCTGGAACACAATTCAGGAACACGGATATGAACAGAACTTGACTCATAAATGAAGAAACTCCAGGAACTCTGATGGAACGCTGAAGCCTGGCACATCTCTCTGGACTGTCTGTCTTCTGTGTGGCATCTGCGGGCCTGATTTTCTGTGTGTGTGGCTTCATCTGCAGACGGCTAGCCTTCCCTGGAGGTGAGTTTTTCCGCCCAGAGAGGGAGGAGCTGGTTGAACTCTGATGGAACGCTGAAACCTGGCACATGATCTGGACTGTGTGTCTGCGGATGGCTAGCCTTCCCTGGAGGTGAATTTTTCCGCCCAGAAAGGGAGGAGCCAGAGGAGCACAGCTGCTCTGCTTTGCTATGCGGCCATACACATCATTTAGCCAACGAATACAACCACAACACATAGAAAACCCCACAATACGTGTGACAATGGGAAAACAGAGCAGGACAGCGCCAGACATAAAGAATGAAGATGGCAACTCTGATGACCGGAACATGGCCAACCAACTAGTCAGTCTCTCAGATAAGGATTTTAGAGTCGCAATACGGAAGATGTTAACAGAACTCAAAGAAAGTACAGAAGAGAACACTAATAAGAATCAAGAGAATATGAAGATAGAAATCAGAAAACACCAAACTGAAATTTCAAGTCAAAAAACAGGTCTGAAAAACTCAGTAGATGAATTGAAGAAAAAAATGAATGACCTTTCCCACAGTTTAACAGCATCTGAGGATAGAATTGGTATACTGGAGGGGCCGAAGAGATGGCATGGAAGTAAGGCGTTTACCTTTCATGCAGAAGGTCATCGGTTCGAATCCCAGCGTCCCATATGGTCCCCCGTGCCTGCCAGGAGCAGTTTCTGAGCACAGAGCCAGGAAAAACCCCTGAGCACTGCCGGGTGTGACCCAAAAACCACAAAAAAAAAAAAAAAAAAGAATTGGTATACTGGAATATGAGATGAATAACAACTCCATACAGCAGAAAAGATTGGGAGAAAGCCTTCAAGCAAATGATCAAACAATGGAAAAATTACTCAAAGAATGTGAACAGATGAAAATAGAAGTCTAAGATAAGCTCAACAGAAAAAACTTAATCATTGGAGTCCCAGAGACCCAGGAAGAAAATCTCCAGGAAGAATCAATGATCAAGAACATCATTAAAGAGAAACTACCAGAGCTAAAGAATACATGCGATCAAATCCTGCATGCCTGAAGAGTATCAACTAAAAGAGACCCCAGAAAAAACAACCCAAGACACATCCTAGTCACAATGACGAATCCCACAGATAGAGACAGAATTCTGAAAGCAGCAAGATCAAAAAGAGAAATTACATTCAAGGCAACATCCTTGAGATTTATCACAGAACTGCCACCAGAAACATTCAACGCCAGAAGGCAGTGGTGGGACATAGTGAGAAAACTCAATAAAATAAATGCTTTGCCTAGAATACTGCACCCAGCAAACTTCACTTTCAGGTTTGAAGGAAGAATATATGGCTTCACAGAAAAACAACAGCTCAGAAACTATACAGACTCAAAACCAATCTTAAAAGAAAAACTGAAAGACCTACTTTAAGACAAGACTGAATAACAGACACACCTAACTTCGAAAGAAAGATGGCACTAAATCCCAGGACAATTCTTTCTCTCAATGTCAATAGACTAAATGCACCAGTTAAGAGACACAGAGTGGCTAAATGGATAAAAAAAAAACTCAATCCAACCTTCTGCTGCCTACAAGAAAAGCATCTAAATAGTCAGAACACGGACTCAAAATAAAAGGCTGGAGGAAAATCATTCAAGCAAACAATATCCCATAAAAAAGATGGATTGGCCATACTAATATTAGATGATGCAAACTGTATACTCAAAAGTTATAAGGGACAAAAATGGACAGTTTGCATTAATCAAGGGATATGTACAGCAGGAAGAAATCACTCTCCTAAAGATATATGCACCAAATGAGGGGCCAGCAAAATATTTAATACAATTGTTAACAAATCTGAAAAATAATATCAATAACAACACAATAATTGTGGGGGACATCAACACAGCATTGTCAACACTTGATAGGTCAACCAGACTGAAAGCAAACAAGAATATACTAGACCTGAAAAGAGTAATGGAAAAAAGAGGCCTAGTAGATATATATAGGACACTCCACCCCCACAAACCTGGATACACATTCTTCTCTAATGTACATGGGACATTCTCCAGGATAGATTATATGCTAGCACATAAAACATACCTCCATAATATCAAGAGGATAGAAATTTTGCAAGCTACCCTCGCAGACCACAAGGCCCTGAAATTATATGTGAACTACAAAGGGACACAGAAGAAAAACTTTAAAACCTGGAAGTCAAACAGCCTAATACTGAATAACCAGTGGGTCCGAGATGAAATCAAAAAGGAAATCAAAACCTTCCTGGAAACAAATGACAATAGAGACACAAACTATCAGAACCTATGGGACACAGCAAAAGCGGTACTGAGAGGAAAATTTATAGCTTTGCAAGGACACATCAGGAAAGAAGAAGGAGCATACCTGAATAGCTTAATGACACAGCTCATAGAATTAGAAAGTACTCAACAAAAGGACCCCAAAATAGGGAGACAGAAGAAAATAACAAAGCTGAGAGCAGAAAGCAATGAAGTGGAAACACAAAAAAAACAATCCGAAAGATCAATGAAAGCAGAAGATGGTTCTTTGAAAAAATAAACAAGATTGATAGACCACTGGCAAAACTAACAAAGAAAGAGAGAGAAAGAGAGAGAAACTTGATGGCTCATATTAGAAATGAAAAAGAAGAGATCACTAATGATATGGCAGAGATTCAAAGGGTAATCAGAAATTACTTTGAGAAACTCTATGCCACTAAAAATGAGAACCTGGAAGAAATGGATAAATTCTTAGACTCTTATAATCTCTTCCATGGTTGAAAGAAGAGGATGTAGCACATCTAAACACCCCCATCACTATTGAGGAAATTAAGACAGTAATCAAATTTCTGCCCAAAAACAAAAGCCCAAGCCCAGATGGATTCACTAATGAATTCTTTCAAACCTTTCAAGAGGAACTACTACCAATCCTGGCAAGACTCTTTCATGAAATCGAAAAAACAGGAACACTTCCAAATAGCTTTTATGAAGCCAACATCACCTTGATACCTAAACCAGACAGAGATGCTACCAAAAACAAAATTACAGAACAATATCGCTGATGAACACAAATGCAAAGATCCTCAACAAAATCCTGGCAAATAGGATTCAATACCTCATTAAGAAGATCATCCACTATGATCAAGTAGGTTTCATCCCAAGATGCAAGGATGGTTTAACATCCATAAATCTATCAACATAATACACAACATCAACAACAAGAAAAATAAAAATCACATGATCATATCAATAGACGCAGAGAAAGCATTTGATAAGGTTCAACACCCATTCTTGATCAAAACTCTCAACAAGATGGGAATGAAAGGAACCTTTATCAATATAGTTAAGGCCATCTACCACAAGCCAGTGTCAAATATTATCCTCAATGGAGAAAAACTGAAAGCCTTTCCTCTAAATTCTTGCACAAGACAAGGCTGTCCTCTCTCACCACTCTTATTCAACACAGCACTGGAAGTACTTGCTATAGCAATTAGGCAAGAAAAAGATATCAATGGAATCCAGATAGGAAAGTAAGAAGTCAAGCTCTCGCTGTTTGCAGATGACATAATACTCTACTTAGAAAATCCTAAAGATTCTACGAAAATGCTTCTAGAAACAATAGACTCATATAGCAAGGTGGCAGGCTACAAAATTAACACACAAAAATCAATGGCCTTTCTATACACCAATAGTAATAAGGAAGAAATGGACATTAAGAAAACAACTCCATGCGGGACATGGTTCACCCCAGCACCCTCTACCTCCTTCCTCTGGAACTCCAGGGCTTTTCCTGGCCACACTCCAGGGAAAGCCAGCGAGGTGGGAATAGCAGCACAAAAGGTTCTGTCTTTAGGACTTACCAGGGAAGTTTCCTTATTAAACATGTCCATTCTGAAACATGGACCATAATGACAAATATTTGGATATCATTGTGTTTCATCTGCTTTTCATAATCTGAAAGTTTTCCAGGATCTCGTTTTATTCCTTTACTCCCTCACTCCCATCTCTTGTTACCCCACATTTAACCATTTTTCTGTACTAATGATTTTTGTTTTGGCCACGGTGGATTACATATCTTTCACAGTAATTTTTTGGGTGGAGTCTGAAGCTTCAGCAGGCAACATGTCACGGCAAGGTTCCACACTGTAGGTTTTTTTGGCCAAGATAAGGTGAAGATGTAGCCTCGGCTGCTCCCCCACAACCTTCTTTCTCCTTCCTCCCCATCCCCAGTGTTATTCCTGGACACCTGCTCAGAGTCCCAGCAAATGAGTTCCAGCGAGGTGCAATTTAAAAGAGACCCCAGGCTTCCTTGTTCCTGCAAGGGGCTGGGAGGGGACTGGTGAACTTTCAACTTCCAGAAATTAGGAAGCAAATGCCTCTCGGGGAGTCGGAAGCTTCAACAGGCAACAAGGGGAGGACATGGCTCCATGTGCTCTTCGCTTGTCCAAATCACTGACCAAAGTGGTGTCTCGAAAACAACACCCTCCCTCTTGACTATTTCTAAAACATAAAGGGACACATGTATCTCCTTTGTATATCTCAGATGTATTCCCTTAACATCTATAACTTTTTTTGAACATCCTCATATAGTGACAATTTTGCCCACTGGCTTTGTTATTTGATTGTTTGATTTTCCCCCTTTGAGATCTGTTTTATAAGCAATACTGGTAGAAGAGTATCTCTGTATAGATTTCATGTTTGAACCAAGTTATGGGGAATGTAGGACTTTATTCGTCAGCCCCCAGATGCACCAACAATATCTTGTGGCATTGCTTCTCTATTGCATAGGCACATTAAAATGGGCAAATAATACATATGCAAACAAGTTCTTATCTAATAGAGATGGGAACACAAATTTGATGATGCAGTTAGGCCTTATACCCTGAACATTGGCATAATGATTTGGCTTATGCCTCAGAAGAATGGGCATAGCCCACACACACCTGAACAATGGATAACATCTATGGAAACAACCACAATTGTCTATAACATTACCAGGATCCAAGCCTCTACCAGGGAAGACCTACCACTGCTTTGGCATTGACTTACTCCAAAGAGTGCTCCCAACATCCAGACGACTCAGCAACAGTCTGCATGCAGGGCAGATCACTCCGCATTTAATGGTATGCTGAAACTAGAGGATGCTCCACATCAATCACATCGATGAAAGAAATGCACATAATCCAGAGTCTTTAAATATAAGAATCTGATACCAACAATAGCTAAAGTGTGAAAAAGTTTCACCGGGACCATGGAGAATGACTTGGGTTAGACAGACTGGTATGCCTGGAACCCAGAGTCAGTCTTATGCCAATAAACTTCTGGGGTGAGGCCTTTTTATAATAAGGTCAAGGATTTTTTTCCATTTTCCCCATTTTTCTGGACCTATGCAAACAACGGCGATTGCCACTATCACACCTTTCCTATATTTTTTTTACTTTTATCCTTTAAGGAAAAATACAATTTACTGAACTTAAGAACAAATAACTGTAGTAGAATGCCTGTATCAAATACAGGCAGGGGATGGGAAAGGGAGAGGGGGTAATGTTACACTGGTGAAGGGGGGTGTTCTGTTTATGACTGTAACCCAACTATGATCATGTTACTTAAATAAAAATATAAATTTAAAATAAAGAAAGAAAACAAACCCATTAACAATAGTGCCACACAAACTCAAATATCTTAAAATCAACTTGACTAAAAATGTGAAGGACCTATACGAGAAAAACTATAAAACTCTGCTCTAAGAAATAAGACAGGACACATGGAAATGGAAGCACATACCCTGCTCATGGATTGGCAGGATTAACATCATTAAAATGGCAATACTCCCCAAAGCATTATACAGATTTAATGTGATCCCTCTAAAGATACCCATGACATTCTTCAAAGAAGTGGATCAGGCACTTTTGAAATTCATTTGAAATAATAAACACCCTAGAATAGCTAAAGCAATCATTGGGAAAAATAATATGGAAGGAATTACTTTCCCTGACTTTAAACTTTACTACAAAGCAATGGTTATCAAAACAGCATGGTATTGGATTAAAGACAGGCCCTCAGATCAGTGGAATAGGCTTGAAACTCTGAGAACATTCCACAGACATACAATCACCTAATTTTTAATAAAGGAGCAAGAAATCCTAAATGCAGCAAAGAAGGCCTCTTTAACAAGTGGTGTTGGCAAAACTGACTAACCACTTGCAAAAAATTGAACTTAGACCCCCAGTTAACATCACGTACGAAGGTAAAATCCAAATGGATTAAAGACCTCGATATCAGACCTGAAACCATAAAATATATAGAACAACAAGTAGGCAAAATACTCCAGGACATTGAAACTACAGCCATCTTCAAGGAGGAAATTGCACTCACCATGCAAGTGAAAGCAGAGATTAACAGGCGAGAATATATAAAGCTGAGAAGCTTCTGCACCTCAAAGGAAATAGCGCCCAGGATACAAGAGCTACCCACTGAGTGGGAGAAACTATTCACCCAATACCCATCAGATAAGAGGCTAATCTCCAAAATATACAAGGCACTGATAGAACTTTACAAGAAAAAAAACATCTAATCCCATCAAAAATGGGGAGAAGAAATGGACAGACACTTTGACAAAAAAAGAAATACAAATGGCCAAAAGACACATGAAAAAATGCTCCACATCACTAATCATCAGGGAGATGCAAATTAAAACAACTATGAGGTACCACCTCACACCACAGAGATTGTCACACATCACAAAGAATGAGAACAAGCAGTGTTGGCAGGGATGTGGAGAGAAAGGAACTCTTATCTACTGCTGGTGGGAATGCCGTCTAGTTCAACCTTTATGGAAAGCGATATGGAGATTCCGCCAAAAACTGGAAATCGAGCTCCCGTATGATCCAGCTATACCACTTCTAGGAATATAACCTAGGAACACAAAAATCCAATACAAAAATCCCTTCCTTACACCTATATTCATTGCAGCACTATTTACCATAGCAAGACTTTGGAAACAACCAAGATGCCCTTCAACAGATGAATGGCTAAAGAAACTGTGGTACATATACACAATGGAATATTATGCAGCTGTCAGGAGAGATGAAGTCATGAAATACATGGATGTACATGGAATCTATTATGCTGAGTGAAATAAGTCAGAGAGAGAGAAAAACGCAAAATGGTCTCACTCATCTATGGGTTTTAAGAGAAATAAAAGACATTCTTGCAATAATAATTTTCAGACACAAAAGAGAGAAGGGCTGGAAGCTACAGCTTACCTCATGAAGCTCACCACAAACAAGTATAGTTTACTTAGAGAAATAACTACGTTTTGAACTATCCTAATAATGAGAATGTATGAGGAAAATAGAAAGCCTGTCTAGAGTACAGGCGGGGGTTGGGTGGGGAGTAGGGAGATTTGGGACATTGGTGATGGGAATGTTGCACTGATGATGGTGGTGTTCTTTACATGAAACCCAAACACTATCATGTATGTAATCAAGGTGTTTAAATACAATATATAAAAAATGAAGAAACTCCAAAGATCATTTTCAGAGTACGACAAGAATTTTAGGGAATAATCCAAGATCAGAGTTACTGACAGATACTGAATTGGCAACCTCTCACAACTTTGCCGCTCACATCACGGGTAAACACCATCTCGGAACCCACCCTTCATAGTAATAGACCTAATTGAGAGCTCCACTTACCTTAAGGAGTTGCTCAGAAATCTATGGGATAAGAGATAATACATTCAGGATTCACCTCTTGTAGAAAAACAAGTGTATCCCCTAGTGAGATAAGAAGATAGAGGAGATTCACAATGTTTTGGACAGAGGTGAGTTGAGAGAAAATCGTGAAGACTCCTGGGTAGAAAACAAAAATGGCAGGTTGCTGATCCAGGCAGTAGCCCTGGGGTTGGAGGAACAGTGTAGTCGCTTCCTGTAAATGCTCCACTTGCCATAATCAAACTCTGGGAGAATGGGACTAAAGCAAGGTCACCAAAAAATTAATGAAATGAGACAATTGTATGGGAGAGAAAAGGCATAGAGGTCAGGGGACTTCCAATCTCATGGACTAAGAGTATGCCAAACCAACATTCACCTTCAATATTTTTTTTAATTTTATTTAATTTTACAAAATAGAGTAAGGAAATCCTCTTCAACAAGTGGTATTGGGACAACTGGCCAGCCACATGCAAAAAAGCAAACTTGGACCTCATCTAACAAAATTCAAATCCAAATGGATTAACGACCTTGATATCAGTTTCAGAATCATAAGGTACATAGAAGAAAACATAGGTAAAACACTCGAGGGACCGCAGAGATAGCATGGAGGTAGGGCGTTTGCCTTGCATGCAGAAGGATGGTGGTTCGAATCCTGGCATTCCATATGGTCCCCAGAGCCTGCCAGGAGCAATTTCTGAGTGTAGAGCCAGGAGTATCCCATGAGATTTGCCGGGTGTGACCAAAAAAAAAAAAAAAACTGAGACTAAAGGCATCTTCAAGGAAGAAACAGCACTATCCAAACAAGTGGAAGCAGAGATAAGCAAATGGAACCACATTATGATGAGAAGCTTCTGCACCTCAAAAGGAACAGTGACTAGAATACAAAGGCCTCCCACAGAATGAGAGAAACTATTCATCCAAAACCCATCAGATAAGGGACTAACATCTAAGCTATATTAGGCATTAACAAATCTTAATAAGAAAAAAACATCTAATCCCATCAAAAATGGAGAGAACAAATGAACAGATACTTCCTCAAAGAAGAAATGCAAATGACCAAAAGGCACATGAAAAACTGCTCCACATCACTATTCATCAGGGAACTGCAAATCAAAACAAAAATGAGGGACCAATTTACACCACAGAGTCTGGCACACATCACAAAAAAAAAAAAAAGAACAAACAGTGCTGGAGGAAATGTGGGGAGAAAGGAATTCTCATTCACTGCTGGTGAGAATGCCCTATAGTCCAGCCTTTATAAAAACAATCTAGATAGTCCTCAAAGAGCTGGAAATGACCTCCCATGTGATCTAGCTCTACCTCTCCTATAGATATGCCCTAGGAACACAAAAACACTATAAAAATGCCTCTGCACATCTATATTCATTGCAGTGCTATTTGCAATAGCCGGAATCTGGAAACAACCCAGATGTCTGACAACAGACGAGTGGCTAAGGAAACTGTGGTACATATACACAGTGGAATACTATGCAGCTCTCAGAAAAAATGAAGTCATAAATTTTCCTATGCATGGATTAACATGCAAATTATTATGCTGAGTAAAATGAGTCAGGGGGAGAAAGATAGACAAAAAATAGTCTCACTCATCTGTGGGATTAAAGAAAAATAAAAATAGTATGGTAATAATGCCCAGAGACAATAGAGATGAGGACTGGACGGACCAACTCACAATATGAAGCTTACCACAAAGAGTGGTGAGAGCACTTAGAGAAATAACTACACTAACAACTAGCATGACAATGTTAATAAGTGAGAGAAGTAGAATGCCTGTTTAGAATACAGGTAGAGGGTGGGGAGGAGGGAGACAGTGGCATTAGTGATGGGAAAGTTGCACTGGTGAAGGGACATGTACTTTTTTATGACTGAAACCATGCTTATGGTTTCATGATTTTATAAAAAATTATTTTATGACTGAAACCATATACAAACATGTTTGTAACCATAGTTCTTAAATAAAAATGTTAATAAGCAAAAAATAATAATAATGAAGTCAGAAGAGGGTCTCTGAGTAGAAATTGGGAGCCCCCAAACCAAAATTATAATATGTAGTTCTTATAGTTTATCAGAAAACAAAAAGACACCAAAAAGTATCAAATATATTTATGTCTTCTTTTCTAATTTTAAATTATTTATTAATAAAAACATAAGCAATTAGGTTTATTATGAAGATATAAAATTAAGCTTATTTAGGGAGGAACTTTATTTAATTGTGGTTAGCACTAATCTAGTGACAAATACCAAAATTGCCAAAATTTTTAACTGGGGTTTAATAAAAGCAAAGTTCTGTGTGCAGCAGCTTTGCAATTAGAAAATAAAAAGTGGGCCCAGAGAGATAGCACAGCGGCGTTTGCCTTGCAAGCAGCCGATCCAGGACCAAAGGTGGTTGGTTAAAATCCCAGTGTCCCATATGGTCCCCCGTGCCTGCCAGGAGCTCTTTCTGAGCAGACAGCCAGGAGTAACCCCTGAGCATCGCCAGGTGTGGCCCAAAAACCAAAACAAAAAAAAAAAAAAAGAAAGAAAATAAAAAGTGAGGAGCCAGAGCAGCAGGAACAAGCAGCAGGGCATGCCTTGCACACACTAACCTAGGACAGACCGTGGTTTGATCCCTCAGCGTCCCATATGGTCCTCCAAGCCAGGAGCGATTTCTGAATGCATAGCCAGGAGTAACCCCTGAACGTCATCTTGTATAGCCCAAAAACAAACAAAAAGAAAAGTAGAAAAAAGTAACAAGTGACTACAGTCATCATAGGCTAATTACAGCCACTTCCTCATCTTCATGATGATTTTTTTTCTCATTCTCATAGGACATTTTCTTATATTTTTTTGTACAGCTAATGAACTTTTTGTACTTTTAGGGAGAAACTGACAGAAAGTAAATAGCACTGTTTTATAAGTTTTGAGTGGCCAGGACATTAAAATATCCTATTCTTAATAGAATCATTTCTGTTCTCTTTAGGATTTTTTGTTTGTGTTTACTTACTCTTAGGTTTTACTATATCTTCTTTCTTTGCCAATGTGTGGCAGGAGGGGAATTGGGGAAGGGGATGAGGGATGGTTTTCTCCATTCTTTAGAATGTCTTTTGAAAACCTATAGATTTTTCTGGTTGCACATTCCCAGATAGCTATCTTTATCATATTCTCAACAAAAGTTTAGGGCATACCTATGTTTAGAAACTTATGTTCATATAAATATTATGAAGATATATACTTATAACATGTAACATATATTTATAACATACCCTCCTACTCAAAAAGTTTATCAGTATGATTCACCAAAATATCTGTATTTATCACAAATAAGTTCTCCATCTTCAGATATTTTGAATATCCTCTATTTCTCCCCCATTTATTAGCAGTCCAGTTAAGTTCAATGAGTTCTTGTATGCTGGTGCCATCTATTGTTAAGAAACTGTATATGAATATGACTATAACCCATGAGATTTGAAATTAAGATAATAAAGACTTTAATTCAACCAAATGGTCAGTCCACAACATTAATCTATCTGTTAGCAAAAATTGGTTCTGTAATAGATTCTAAATTGTCGTATTACTTTTCATTTGTATTAAGATTATGAATATTTTATTTCTTCCATATTAATTTTTTTTGCAATAAGAAGTATATATTATAGACATAAAAGAAGTTTCAGATCTGAGGAACCTGTTCAAGTAGTTGAGTCCATGACTTCCACATAGGAGGTTCTGAGTTCAGTCTCCAATACCACATGCCTTCACCTCTGTAGCACCAGTATCTGTAAAACTGGGGATCCCACAGCACCTGTCAGTCTTGCATGCTTAAGTCAAGCATCTTTGGTTATGACCCTAGCCCCACACATATGCCCAAACCCTCTACATATTGCCTCAATTGAAAAATATTAAATGAGGTTAAGACTCAAATGAAAAGTAAGTTAAATCATGTGCACCACCACTAATATATAGATAGCATTGCCAGTTTAGTACTGAATGCATTTTATTTTAACACCAAAGTGTTCAACTGTAATAATATAAATATACCTTGGTTTTTTTCCTTTTAGATTTCCAGAGTTTACTTGATCTAAAACGTGACATTAAAATAAATTTCTCCTTGTGGATTTCAAACAAAATAAAACATATTAAAACATATTTGTGTTATTATTCTACACTATACACCCAGAAACTGAAAACAGGTTAAAGTTTAAAAATAAGAATTGTGAGGAAAGAGGAAAGGCCATAAGAGTATTTACAATCTCCTACTCTGCAACTTGGATCTAATAGAATCAACAAGAGGGTTGATCTTGGACACAGATAAAATATCATGTTCTAATATGTGTAGATGCATCTAACATAGACTCTAACCTCAAATCTGGCAATAAGCATCAAGAGTACCCATAGTCTTAGAAAAATTTAGGCCAATATTGCTATTTTAATAACGTTGATCCTCCCTCCAATCCATGGCCAGAATATATGCTTTCATTTCCTTGTGACTTATTTTAGTTCTTGAAGGAACGTTTTGTAGTTTTCTTTGTATAAGTCCTTTACCTCTTTAGTTAAATTGACACAAAGGTATTTGAGTCTCTGTGGCACTATTGTGAATGGGATTGTTTTTATAATGTCTATTTCTTCTCTATCTTATTTATATATAAGAAAGCTATTGATTTTATGTATTAATTTATTAGCCTGCCACTTTGCTTTACAAATCTATTGCTTCTAGAAGCTTTTTTGTAGAATCTTCAGGATCTTCTAAATATAATATCATGTCATCTGCAACCAGTAAGAGCTTGACTTCGTCCTTACCTATCTGGATGCCCTTGATATCTTTTTCTTGTCTTATTGTTACAAAGATCAAATCAAAATGGATTAAAGACCTTGATATCAGACCTGAAACTATAAATATAGGCAAAACACTCCATGACTTTGAGACTAAAGCATCTTCAAGGAGAAATCACCACTCAAACAAGTGAAGCATGGGACTACATTAAACTGAGACGTTTCTGCACCTCAAAAAAAACAGTGACTAGGATAAAAAAAAGTCACCCATAGAATGGGAGAAACTATTCACCCAAAACCCATCTGATAATGGTTTATATTAATCCAAGATATAAATATATTATTTTATTATATTATTTATATTAATCCAAGATATAAATATATTATTTTATTATATTATTTATATTAATCCAAGATATAAACATACTAACAGAACATAACAAGAAAAAAATCTAACCCTATCAAAAAGTGCGGAGGAGAATGGACAGATATTTCTTCAGAAGAAATGCAGATGGCCAAAAGGCACATGAAAAAATGTTCCACATCACTAATCACCAGAGAAATACAAATCAAAACAACAATGAGGTACCATCTCACACCACAGGGACTGGCACACATCACAAAAAGCAAGAATAACCAGTACTGGTGAGGATGCAGGAAGATAGGAATTCTCATTCACTGCTGATGGGAATGCCATCTAGTCCAACATTTCTGGAAAACAATATGAATATTCCTCATGAAACTGGAAATTGGGTCTGGAGCGATAGCACAGCAGTAAGGCATTTGCTTTGCACGCAGCCAACACAGGACAGATCTCAGTTCAAATCCTGGCATTCATGCCATATGGTTTCCAGAGCCTGCCAGGAGCGACTTCTGAGCACAGAGCCAGGAGTAACTCCTCAGCCCCACCAGGTGTTACCCAAAAACAAAAACAAAACAAAACAAAAACCTGGAAACTGATCTAACAATACCACTCCTAGGGATATGCCCTATAAACACAAAAACACAACACAAAAATGACCTCTGCACCCCAGAATCTGGAAACAACGCTGGTGGCCAACAACAGATGGGTAGCTAAGGAAATTGTGGTATATTTACACAATGGAATACTATGCAGTTATTAGGAAAAAATGAAGTCATAAATTTGCCTATACATGAATGAACATGGAGACTATTATGCTGATTGAAATGAACCAGAAGGAAAGGGATAGAACAGTCTCATTCATCTGCAGAATGTAAGAAAAATAAAAGATAGTATGTCAATAATATCCAGACAATAAAGCTTAACTCTAGGAGGACCAGTTAATGACATGTAGCTTGCCACAAAGAACAGTGAGTGCAGTTAGAGCACTAACCACATAACAAATACTATGACATAGATAGTGAGGGAGAGAGGCAGGATGCCTGTTTGAGAGACAGGCAGGGATTTAGTGAGGGGTATAAAAATGTGGAGACATTGGTAGTGGGAAGATTGCACTAGTGAAGGGTAATGTGCATTCATGACTGAAACCCTAGTATAAAATATTTTGTAAACACAGGGATTAAACTTTAAAAAAGAGGGGCCAAAGAGATAGCATGGAGGTAAGGCATTTGCCTTGCATGCAGAAAAATGGTGGTTCAAATCCTGACATCCCATATGGTTCCCAGAGCCTGCCAGGAGCGATTTCTGAGCATAGAGCCAGGAGTGACCCCTGAGCACTGCAGAGTGTGACCCAAAAATCAAAAAAAAATTTTTTTAAAGAAAAAAAATATTCCTGAAAAGGCAAAAAATAATTCTAAATAAAAACAGATTATTAGACTCAACATGCCAGGACTTCTGGGTGTCTTTGACTGGTATGTTGGGGGCTCTGGGCAGGACAACTAGCCATAGGCCCCCTGGGCTGACCACTTAGTCCAGGGACTGAGATCCCCTCATGCCAGACTGGTCTTCATGGCCATGCCTGGTAAATCGGGCCCTGGCGGGAGGGTGGGGGAAAGAAATTCCTCCCCTATGCATACTGGACCTCGTTCAGGAGTTTTTTTCTTAATAGTATTCATATACTTTTTAACAACACCCAAAAGTATTCTTAATTCTCGACTGTTTCTAGGGAAAAAAAAAACAGAATTCCCTAGATTTGGAGGATAATATTCAAATACGACTCTAAAATCAGTTTATATGTAGACATGACTTCCTATACAGTGGTCCTTTTTGACTGCCAAACCTAATCCATAAACAATTCATCTATACAATGTATATAGACCCTCTGATATATTTCACCTCCCCCACACCAGAGCCCCTTCTACTCCCTCATCTCCCAATCCAGATTTGTTATCTTCCTTTCAATTATCCCTCTTTACCCCCCAGTTCTTTAATTTGTTAGGCACCAAGACCGACCTCCTGCCCCAACAGATTCTGCCCTTTCGCACACCCCTACAAAGCTCATTATTACTCCTTAACTCTCTCACCCCCAACCATTAGTACCCCACATTTACCCTTTTTAACTTCAGTACTACACAGTCCTAATCACAGACCAAAGTCCTGCATTGGATTTAACAACCCCCAACTATTTCAAAAAACATAAAATGGACACATATGTCTTTTGAATATTTTATGTGTATTTTCTTTAACAACTATAACTCTTTCTAAATAATCTTTTACCATGAAGATTCTACACACTTTTTATCTTGTCTTCTCTTTGTGAGCTGTTCAATAAGGAATTTTGTTGGAAGAGTCCCTCAGTTTAATGCTTATGATTGAACCATGTCATGGGGATTGTTGGACTTGATCTTATGGCCCCCATATGCACCGATAATGCCACGTGGCATTGTTCCTTGTTTGCACAGGCACATTAAAATGGTAAAATACTATACATACAAATAAGTTCTTATCTAATAGATATTGGAACACACAAATTTTGTAGTGCAATGGGACCTTACACCCAGTACATTGATATAATGACCTGGCACAGGCCTCAGAAGAATGTGTATTCTCCATTTACCCCTGAACCAGGGAAGCTATCTGTGAAACATCCAAGGTTCTTTATAACAACACCTGGAAGCAATCCTCTACCAGGGAAGACCCTACCACTGCTCTGACATCGACCTGCTCAAAAGAGACTTCCCTTAACACTAAGAAGACTTGACAACAACAACGACCTGCTTACAGGACAGGGTTCTCTGCATTACCCTTTAATTGTGTGGTGAAATGGGAGGACACTATGCACCATCCTGACTGCAATGTAGGATATGCAGATTCCAGGATCTTTAATACAGAAACATGATACCAACAACAGAGACTGTGTAAAAAATAAAAGTGTGTTGGCACTACAAACAATGATCTGGATTGGAGAAACTAGTTTGCCTGGAACCTAGAGTTGGTCTTATGCCAGGAAACTTCAGGAGTAGGGTCTCCTTGTATTTAGGCCAATGCTTTTCCTTTCCATGTCCCTCATATTTTGGTAGGCCTATGCAAACAATAATTGCCACTCTAACACCGTTTTTACTGTGCTCCTTTGACTCTAATCCTTAAGAAAAGCAACCCACTTAAACTTTTGAGGTTAACTTAAACTAATATGCATGTGCATGGAAATGTAAAAAAGTACTTTGCCTTCAATGTTTAAGGAGTTACATAAGTTTTATGGCTTTAGATTGCTTTGTGTGCTGCTAAGAAATATTATGTACTACAATCTGGGGACTTGAGGGGCAAAGTAATTGTACATGGGTTCTGTTTTATTTTTCTTAATGTTCTTTACCTGAAAGTTCAAAGTTAAGATACCAGCAATGGGACTACTGAGAATTCTGTTTATGGGTGATTATCCTTCCACTATAACTTTACCTTGTCCTCTTTCTTTGCATCTTTGTTCTCATAATTAAAAATAAAAAATTAATTAAAAAACAGATTATTAAGAAGCATCCAAAAAATGTAATTTAGGCCAACTACCCTCCCAAATTAAAATACCTTTAGGAATATCTTCAGCAGATCAACAATCCTATTTTTCTTGTATGCTACCAGAGGGAGAAATTAAAGACCTTCTCTAGACTTCATTTTATTGTTAAGCATTTATAACTATTGGAAGCTCATCTTCAAACTATATAGAATTGGAGATGTCTTCTAATTGATGAGAAGGACTTTTTCTGACAAAACCAGAAAACTATGTTCCAACTCTTGACTGTCCTCATGATTCTTTTTTCTAAATACTTAAAATTTTTAAATATTTAATATAAATGTATCCTACTTTTCAATGACTCATAAAATATATAATTTCTCAATTTAAAAAAAGGTGTCTTTTAGTCAGCAAGTAATTTTTTAAATTAAACTCTGAGTAGGCAGGGTTTTTCCGCAATCCTTACGTCTTCTCTTATCACATTAGTTTTTTCTTATTTTACATTCTTCCTCATTTATATGCTGATTCTTTTATTCCAATATGACATTTACTTTAAAAGTATAAATATAGTATATATTACATTTTAGTATTTCACATGATATATATAGAAATTTCCAACATTTGCATTTCAAAAATATTTCAAATACCACAATATTAAAATAGAATTTTACCCCCCTCTTCACATTATTCCTTTTCCCTGCAATAACCTGCTCTACCATGGCTGCCTTTTTATGGCACTGTCAACATTCCAATTTCTCCATGATGTTCCTGATTTTCAACCTCCTATCAAGGTCTTTTGATTTTATTTCTTCTACGGGGTGCTCAGATATATCTATTCACAACATCTACTCCTTTTCTACATTGCATATTTAGTTTACAATGATCTTGGAATCATTTCATTTGAAATAATCTTGGGTCATTTCAATAGTTTTCTAACTAAACTTTTAGTCCTCCAATGTTCAAGTGTCTTCACTTTTGGTTCTATAAATTTTTAACTTTATTTTCTACTGTTTAGTCCCTAAAACATACCCTACAACAATATTAGTATTCTTACAGAAAATAAATTATTCAGTCCTACCTCAAATTGACCTTTGCTCAAATATATTAATGCTAATTTTCTGAAAGAAAATTTTACTAGTTGATGTATGTTCTATTATTCAATTCCCATTGTGATTTCATTAGTTCATCCAAGCACATTCCTCTTTTCCCCTAAATACTTTGAATTGTATTACAATATGCATTCCAGTTCATCTATTAAATACTTATAAACATTTCTCAAAAAAACTCTTGAAATTATTTTAAGCAGAAACTGTGCCCTGATTATTTTTGCATTGACAAATTTAATCAAATCCTTAATTATAGTGGGTATTTTATAAATGTGTGTAATAGAAATGAACAAAGATCTCATTAATGTCAGAGTGGGTTAACCTAATATGAATTAGCTCTTTGGGAAATGTTAAAAAGAGCTGCCCTTTCTATTTTTAAAATATGCTTTCATGCCAATATACTGATTAGCAAGCTGTATATTACTACAAAGTGCTATGAGAATTTTTAAAAATGGGAAATTTAAGGAATTTAAGGAAACCTAGTTCAACCAAAGCTTGGTTGACATCAAACATAAAGAATTGTACAAACCTTGTCCTGTGATTTGTTTTCAGAATGGAGGAATTGGAGTGTGTAGCTTGCAAAAGATAAAACATCACAAAGCACTTATAACCTAATTAATATATGTAAATGTTTTTGGAAGTTCTTTGATTATATAATATATTTATTTTCTTGCCTTTGGAGTTCAAAAGGATAATAGAGAGACTTAGTGGAAAATGGAAGGGTGCAGGAAGAAATAAAAGGGGCAAATGGAGGAAAGAGTAGAAGGAGAATAAGATGTCTAAAAGAAACTTTAAAAGACCAGGCACAATTTATAATCCATTTGTTGTCCAGCTAGTCCATCAGTCTGCCCTCCAAGACCCAGTAGTCTTTGATCTATCTCACAACACATTCCATCTGCTACCCATAGGAGCAGGAGAGACCAAGGGTCAGAGTAATATTATTTCTTCGTTGAACCACATATTCTCTCTGCAGTTTGGTTTCCTTCATACTTTTATAGGGGTTTAAAAGAAATCAATGATCTTTGTTGTATATGTGTATTTCTTTTTAAAGGCACTTGTGTGGATTGAATTGTCCATCATTCCTTGTAACGGTGAATGTGACCTGATTTGGGAAAAGTAGTTGCAGAAATGATCAAATGAAAATAATGTCAGACTGAATAGTGGACTCTATGTCTTTGTGAAAGAAGAAGAAAATTTGAAGACATGTCAATACATAAAAGGGGAAGACACTCTGCTTCATATAATAATGGAGCAGAGATTGGAGTTAGAACATTTCAGGACAGGTAACTCATGATCACCAATCACCAGAAGGTGGGAAGAGGCAAATAATTAGTCCAGGGGTCTGAAACTCGCGGCCCGCGGGCCCTTTGCGGCCCTCCATACAACATTTTGTGGCATGCGGCCCGCCTTCTAATATCGCAGTATTCGCGGTATTCGCTTACTGAATAATCGCAATAAAAATCACATCAGTAAAAGAAAAATCGCATTAAACATTTACATACCCCAAGTAGTTCTTTTCGGGGTATGCAAATGTTTAATGCGATTTTTTGCGATTTTTTTCTTACTAATGAGATTTTTTTAATTGCGAATATTCGGTAAGCAACTAATTGCAAATACTTTGCACCTAGCTCAGATGTCATTTCCGCTGCTCCTGCCTACTGTAACCTTGCATTATCGGAGGCCTAAGAGAGAGAAGGGAGAGAAGTTTATTACAGAATTAGATTTTGTCATACCTTCATCATGACTTCATCAAAGCCTGCAATGAAGAGAAAGATTGATGACGAGCACAGACAATTTCAGGAAAAGTGGGAGACGCAGTGTTTCTTTGTTGAGCACAGGGGCATCCCCACATGTCTTATTTGCTCAGAAAAAGTTGCAGTGATCAAGGAATACAACTTGAAACGCCATTATTCAACTAAACATGCTGAGGAATGTGCAAAATATCAAGGAAATGAGAGAGCCAAGTGGGTTGCCAATCTTAAAGCATGACTAATGAGGCAACAAGATTTCTTCAAGAAAGCAACCAAAGAGAATGTTGCATCAGTCAAAGCTAGTTACATGGTTAGTGAGATGATTGCTAAGGCAGGGAAACCATTCACAGAAGGAGAGTTTGTTTTAAAAAAAATGCACGTTACAGTCTGCAAGTATTATCTGTTCAAAAAACAAAGGTCAGTTTAGCAAAATCAGCCTTTCTGCCAACACTGTGGCAGAGCACGTTTCTGACATGTCAAATGACATTTATCATCAACCCTGTGAGAAAGCCAAATGTTTTGATGCATATTCAATTGCTCTTGACGAGGGCACAGATATAATAGACACTGTGCAGCTCACAATTTATGTCCGTGGTGTTGATTGCAATTTTGAATTGACAGAGGAGTTGCTCACAATAATTCCAATGCATGGCCAGACCACCGCTAATGAGATATTTCAGCATCTGTGTGATGCCATTGAGAATGCAGGTTTTCCATGGAAGAGGTTTGTTGGAATAATAACCGATGGAGCGCCATCGATGACAGGAAGAAAAAATGGACTGGTGGCACTTGTTCAAAAAAACTTGAAGAGGAGGGTGTAGAGAAGGCCATTGCTCTTCACTGCATTATCCCTCAGCAGGCCCTTTGCAGTAAACGCCTGCCTGCCATGTGACAATGGGATGTCTGTTGTTGTGAAATGCATCAACCAAATCAGATCCAGGGGCTTAAAGCACAGGAGGTTCAGTGCTTTTTTAGAGGAAATGAATTCATAATATGGAGATGTGCTCTATTTTACCGAGATACGTTGGCTCAGCAGGGGAAATGTCCTGAGAAGATTTCTTGAGTTGAAAGAAGTGAAAGCCTTCATGAAGAAGGATGGGAATGCTGTTTCTGAGTTGAGTGATCACAAATGGCTCCTGGACTTAGCTTTTCTTGTTGGCATCACACATAAGCTGAATGTACTAAACAAGATGTTACAAGGCACAGGGCAGCTTATCAGTGCTGCCTATGACAACGTGAGAGCATTCTCCATAAAACTTGTGTTATGGAAATCCCAGTCTCTCAGACAAACCTTTGCCATTTCCCAGCATGCAAAGAACTTGTGGATGCAGGCATACCATTCAGTGGTGAGAAATATGTTGATGCTATTTTTAAGCTAGAGAAGGAATTTAATCACAGATTTGCAGACTTCAAAAAGCACAGAGCCACTTTCCAAATTTTTGTGGACCCTTTTTCCTTTGATGTGCAAGATGCCCCTCCGGTGCTTCAAATGGAGCTCATTGACCTGCAATGCAACTCTGATCTCAAAGCCAAGTTCAGGGAGATTAGTGGAAAAGCAGACATGCATGGATAATTTTTTAGAGAATTGCCCCCCAGCTTCCCTGAGCTTTTCTGAATGTTCAAGAGCACCATGTGCCTTTTTGGGAGCACATATTTGTGTGAAAACTCATTCTCTACATTGAACTTCGATAAGTCAAAGTACAGGTCTAGACTTAATGATGATCATCTTCAAGCCATACTGAGGGTCTCAACTGCTTCCTCTCTAAAGCCAAATGTGGTTCAGATTTGTGAGAAGCACTGTCAAGTCTCTGGCAGCAAGGAATAGGCAAAAGATGTCATGTTCAGAAGAAGTGTTCATGGTCTTCACTCAATGTTCTATTCATGTTCAGAAGAAATAATTGAAACTGTTAATAATGACGTTTGAAGACTTCTTTTGTGAAATCCCTTATGTGGCCCTGCCTCATCACGACTTTGTCTCCTGCAGCCCCCAGGTAAATTGAGTTTGAGACCCCTGAATTAGTCCCTAAAGATTATTTTCCTGCTAACACCTTTATTTTAAACAATTGGCACAGAGATTGGGCATTTGTCTTGCATGCATTCAACCCAGGATAGACCCTAGTTTGATTCCCAGCATTCCATTTGGTCCCCCATGCCTGCCAAGACCAATTTCTGAGCAGAGTCAGGAGTAACCTGAGTGCCTGTGACCCTCCCCCAAGAAAGTATTAAGACTTCTCTTTAACGTAAAGTTCTAATCTAAAAAGCTATTAAATAATAAGAAAGGTAGGTCAGAAATACAGTACATTAGATAGGGCATTTGCCTTGCACACTAACAACCTGTATTCAATCAATGGTACCCTACATGGTTCCCTGAGAATGGCCATGTGATGCTACCTCAGCACAGAGTCAAGAGTAAGTCCTGAGTACAACCTGTGGGGCCAATAAAACAAAAATAATAATGACAATAATCAGTGAAAATTTTAAATACATGAAAAAATTGTAAAAAGTCCCCTCCTTCTTAAATAGAAGTTAATTCATTTGTCCCAGATTACAAAACAATGTGATTTTATCTGCTTAGAAAATTATGTTTAATATTAGATTTTGGCAATACAATTTCATCTTAATGGTATTTAAAATATCAGAAGAAAAAAACTATCATTGAAGAAAACAGAAATGTGAAGAGTCAACAAATATCTGCTCCTTGTAGGTATTTCATAAATATTTGTTGGTTGAATTAATGGAAAAAAGTAGAAAAATCAGAAAGCATCAAAATATATAAAAACAGAGTTTCTCATTCTGATATTTTAAACTAGAGGGAGCACAGGCTGAGCAGAGTAACATGTGAACCAGAAAACCACAAGAGTACCTTGCATTGTATAAAATATACACCATTGAATACTACACAGCTATTAGAAACTATGCAATCATAGAGTTTGCTTCAATCTGAATGGAACTGTAAAATGTCATGTTAAATGAAGTAAAGCCATTAAAAAAGATAAATGCAGGATTATATCATTTATTTGAGGTATTTAGAATACTACATGAGGGAATGTGATGGTTTATAGGGGGATTCCCAGACTATCAGGGTATATAGTTGGTAGAAGGTAAAAAGAAGTAAAGAGAGAGAAAGACAGATGAAAAATAATGTGAGGGGCAGGGGTCAAGGGGATTCAGATACATAAGGGTGTTAAGGAAAAGGACAGCTAAATATACAAACCATGGAACCAACAATACTAAAACCAATGAGACCCAAACTTTAAAAATTGCCTGATAAAAATTTTTTATATATGTATGGATATAGAAACTATTATGCTGAGTGAAATAAGTCAGAGGAGGAGGGATAGACATAGAATAGTCTCACTCATCTGTAGGATTTAAGAAAAATAAAAGAAATTATTGTAAATATACCCCGAGACAATAGAGATGAGGGCTGGAAGAACCGGCCCAGGATATGAAGTCTACCACAAAGAGTGGTAAGTGAAGTTAGAGAATTAATTACACTAACAACTATCATGAGTGAGTGAGAAATTTGAATGTCTGTCTTGAATATAGGCAGGGAGAAGAGATATACAGTGGAGAAGGGAGATGAGAGGCATTAGTGGTGGAAATGTTGCCCTGGTGTGGGGGTGTTCTTTTTATAACTAAAACTCAACTACAAGCATGCTTGTAATCTTGGTGCTTAAATAAATATGTATATTTTTTTTAAAAAGTGCATGTTGGCTTTCTGATATTCTGCTTGAGGCTGCAGAGGAAGACCCAGAAACTTAATCCCATCAAGATAGACTATCCCCACCCACAGGGGTAGTGCCAGTCTTCTGCTGTGGACTTATAAAGGTCCTCTTTATTCCTCCATACAAGGCTTCCTGATTTCTGCTTGAGGCTACAGAGGAATACCCCAGTGAACTTAATCCCATCAAAGTAGGTGTCCCGCCCACAAGCTCTACTTTGCTTCAAAACGCACTCATCTGCTAGCCATGAACTCTATCATTACACATAGAAAAAAAAAAAGCACACTAAAAGTGTGACAATGAGGAAACACTGAAGGCCAACTCCATGCATAGAGAATGAAGATGGCAACTATGATGACCTGAAAACTGCCAACCACCTAGTTAGCCTCCCAAATAAAGAGTTTAGAGAAGAAATATGGAGGATGTTCATAAAACAGATTGAATTGAACAGAACACAACAGTCAAGAGGATATAAAGATAGAAATCAAGAAACTCCAAACTGAAATATTATGTCTGAAAACAGCAGTAGGTGAAATGGAAAGCCTCTTCAACAGAGTAACAGCAGCTGAGACAGAATTAGCAAGCTGGAAGATGAAATACATAACAACTCATTACAACAGAAGAGAGTAGAAAAGAGCCTTAAAGGAAATGATCAGACAATAGAAAATATACTGAAAGAATGCAAACAAATGAAAAAGAAGACTTTAATTAACTCAACAGAAACAACATAAAAATCATTGGAGTCCCAAATCTGTGGAATAGACTTGAGTATTCAGAGAATGTGCCCCAGATATACAACTATAAATTTTCATAAAGGAGCAAGAATTTCTCTGTAATGATATCCCTGACTATTAATTTCCTGGGGATTTGCAGGTATATCATTGCAGAGAAATTTCCAGAGCTAAATACTAGGTGCAACCAAATTCTCCATGTCTGAAGAGTACCAGATAGAAGAGACCCAAAGAAAAGCACCCAAGACACATCTAGTCACAATGATGAATCCCACAGATATGGACAGACAACTGAAAGCAGAAATCAAACATAGAAATTACATTCAAAGGAGGATCCTTAAGATTTACAGCAGACCTTTCACAAGAAATCCTCAAGGCAGGAAGGCAGTGATGGGATATAGTGACAAAACTCAGTGAAATGAATGCTTCGCCTAGAATACTGCATCCAGGCAGACTCACTTTTAGGTTTGAAAGAAGTTTACGTAGCTTCACAGATAAACAAGAAATGCAAAATGGAGCAAAGAAAGCCTCTTCAGCAAGTGGTGCTGGCACAACTGGTCAGCCACCTGCAAAAAAGAGAACTCAGACCTTCATCTAACACCATGAAGATAGGTCAAATCCAGATGAATTAAAGACCTTGATATCAGGACCGAAACCATAAGGTATATAAAATAACATATAGGTAAAACACTCCATGACATTAAGACTAAAGGCATCTTCAAGGAGGAACAGCACTCTCCAAACAAGTGGAAGCAGACATAAATTGATGGGAATATATTAAGCTGAGAAGCTTCTGCACCTCAAAGAAAATAGTGACTAGGATACAAAAGCCACCCACACAATTTGAGAAACTATTCACCCAATATTCATCAGATAAGAGGTTAATATCCAAAATATACAAGGCACTGACGAAACTTTACAAGAAAAAAAATCTAATCATATCAAAAAATGGGGAGAAGAAATTAACAGACACTTTGTCAAAGAAGAAAAACAAATGGCTAAAAGGCACGTGAAAAAATGCTCCACATCACTAATCAACAGTGAAATGCAAATCAAAACAACTGTGGGGTACCATCTCACGCCACAGAGATTGGCGCACATCACAAAGAATGAGAAAAATCAGTGCTGGCGGGGATGCGGAGAAAAAGGAACTCTTATTCACTGCTGGTAGGAATACCATCTAGTCCAGTCTTTATGGAAAACAATATGGAGATTCCTCAAAACACTGGAAATTGAGCTTCCATATAATCCAGCTATATCACTCCTAGGGATATAACCCAGGAACACAAAAACACAATACAAAAAATATGTTATTTTTATATTCATTATATTCGTTGCAGCACTATTTACAATAGTCAGACTCTGGAAAAGACCAAGATGTTCTTCAACAGATGAATGGCTAAAGAAACTGTGGTACATATACACAATAAAATATTATGTATCCATCAGGAGTGATGAAGTCATAAAATTTTCCTATACATGGATGTACATGGAATCTATTATGCTGGGAGCACTGGGGGAGAGAACTTGATACTAGAGGTGGGATTATTGCTGGAACATTGTACATATGCGACTCAAATATTACGATGCTTTAATTTTAAAAATGTACACCAATCAATAGACTACAACACTGCAGAAAGTGTTATATACTCCAGAAAATAAAATATTTTCCTAAGTAGATGAATAGATCTGTGATCATTTTTAAAAGTAGGTCAGAATTCTGATTATGGGTGATCGTCTTTCCACTGTACTCTCACCTTGTCCTCTTTCTTTGCATCTTTGTCTTCATAAAATAAAAAAATAAAATAAAATTAGATCAAAAATTAGTTATAATGTGAGCAACCAATTTCAGTCTTCTCCCCTTGCTTCAAATAAATTTACCCCATTCTATTCCCTGTATCCTTTTATTCAAATGATGCTATTAAATCATAAACTAGTTATAATTTTTTTCAGTATATCCAAATCACTCAAATCAAGTTTCTGATCTTGTTTTACCCTAACATAATTCTCCATAATGAGTAAAACATTTTATATCTATGCTGGTGGTAAAATGCAGTTGCATTAGTAACATACTGCCAATCACTTGAGATGTAGCTCATACAACCTCAGAGTTGAATTTAGCCTTTTGATGTAATTTTAATTAATTTAAAGAGCTACATGGGATTACAGCCTGCTCCTGATACAGGACAGATCTTGATTATTTCCTAAAGAAATCTCCCTCCTCCTTTTTTCTGTTTTTAAATTTACTTATTTATTGCTTCTTTTATTGTGATTCCTGCTTGCTTCCTCATTTTCCAATTTTGTTCTAATCAGTAAACAATTAACAGACACCCATATATATACTCTATCCACTGGTCTCTAAATCTGCAGATTCTTTGTTGGGAATGAGAAGATTGCCTGTGAAACCACAAATATTTGGAGAATTAATGAAGTTGCAACTAAACTTGATTTTCAATTATTCAGATAATACATAAATGAAATAAATCTGACAAGACTAAGTGGCCTGGTTCTATTGGGAATTTTTACCTAATATAGGCAGTGACCAATGATAATAATAAACCATTTTATTTTGTTTTGTTTGTTTTTGTTTGGGGGCCACACACAGTGATGCTCAGGAATTACTTCTGGCTCCACACTCAGGCATCACTCCTCGTAGCTCTCAAGAGACCATATAGGATGCCATAGATTGAGCCTGGGTTGACTGCATGCCAGGTATGAGTCTTAACTGCTATACTATCTCTCCAGCCCCAGCTGATATTTACTATTAGATACTTTGTACAAAGTGATTTTCATGAAACTATAAAAATGGTTTTAAGGATCAGAGGGTCAAAAGCAAAAAATTAAAATCCCACTCAGAACTTAATCTTCACAATGCACCAAAATCTCTTGGAACTTGTCAGAAATGCAAGCTTCACCTATTCTGAAAGCACTTGCATTTTAAGAAAATATCTAAGAATCTGTTTGGCTATATTATCAAAAACATTAATTTCAACTATCCCACAGTAAATATTTGTATAAATTCAAAAATCTTGTTTCACTGGCATTATATTTTATAGGGTAATTAAATTGTCTAATAAAAATCAATGAACTAATTGTAACTTAAATTTTAGTAGTAGGACACTACTAAAGAAGAGTTAAGATTAGAAACCAGAATATTCCTGAATGTCATATTTTGTAATAAAACTGTAGGCAAGCCACTAATTTTATTTGATTTTAGTTATTTGGGATTTTTTCACATTCCTCTTTATTCAAACATATGAGTGTTTTCACTAGTTCTTCCCAAATTTGGACCCAACAACTTACAAGAGTAATAAAAACCCCAAGTAATTTCTGTACATAAAAATGCCCAACAATGAAATGGCACAGTTGGTTAATCATAATGAAGTTACCCAGAATTTGCTCTTTGGCTACCACAATTCTATTGCCTCCCAGATAAATATCAAGAGTTAAGCTGTGTCAAGCACAGGAGAAATTCTCTCATTTTAAAAGCAATTCTGGAATTACTATAGAATAATTATTTAACAGTCTTCTCTGTTAAAGAACCTAAATCCTTAAGCTGTAGTTTGAATCTGATTCCTAATAGTCAAGGAAGATTAAGAACAGAAGTCCCCTCTTTCCTGAAAGGAGCCTTTCATAAATACTTTACAGGGATTAGTTGGCAGTTAGCTTCAAGCAAGGTCCTCCGAAGGAGTTGCCACTGGCTTCTTTGAAAAAAACAGTGTGGAGAGGACCTAAAATTTAAAAAATAAAAATAAAAAAATAAAAAGCGATATACTTATGGTGTATCTAGGATCAAAGACCTTTCAAGTCAAAAACAAAAGAAGATGCCAGGTCTCTATTGCTTCTATATTTTTCTCTTTTCTCATTTGGGCTTTACTATGAATTCAAAACTTTTTATTCTGTTTAGCTTCATTGACTGCACACAGTCACTACTTTGTAAAATCAAAAGTAGATCTGCCCCACTGAAGATACCTGGAAATTTTCCAGTCTAGGTATTTGGTGAAGCCTGTATCCAGATGCCACCTGTGTTTTAGGAAAAAAAAAAGTGATTTTCCTTCAAGAGGTAGTTTTCTACTGACCAAACATACTTTCAAGTTAATTTCCAAAGCATCAAATCTAGCTATAACTTAAATGAAAGGAGACATGTTACATTTTTAAAAAGGTGTTATTTAAATCATAAATGCAAAAGAATTCAAGGTGACATCAAGTTATGATATGTTAAGTTTTTTTTTAATTTACTAAACACTATGTTGGAAGAAAATTATCATAATTGTGAATTTACTGTATTCTAATATTGTTTTTAGTGTTTCACATAGAACCTACATTTGAGCCTGTAAAAATAACTTTAAATTCCAATGTCAAATGGAGCATGAAGATTTGGTTTCATTTTCAAAACTGCTCCTTTGAGCTCTATACCCTAAAAAGCAATTCTCATTTTACCCCCATTATAGTTTCAACAGCTGCAGGAAGAATTATTAAATGTATTTAACCCAATCTGAAGTTTAGAATTTTGATCTTTAAAGAAAGTATTTTGAAGAGTCTCACATATGCTAAAAGATTTAGAACTCTGATAAGACCACAAAGAGAGAACTGTGAAATTTTAACAGAGGGTAATCATCTTTTTTCCCTCCACAAGAATGCTTTAGATATATAATATGCAATTTATAAGTGTAGAAAGGTCATACTTGAAACCTGAATTGCACATTCTGGACACAGACTAACATATATTGAAAGATACTTCATACAAATCCAAATAAGTATTAGTTTAAAGATAAATAAAATTACACATATAAAGTCAGACTATTTCTGACAAATTCACAAAGAAAACTGCTGTTTTTAAACATACTTCATCTTTCTAAAGGCACTGACAGCCCCTTGAGAATTTAATTTCCTGGAAGAACTTAGGAAGTGGCAGTAGGTCCTATTTAAAAGTCTGATAAATCCATCTGGGCCAGGGCTTTTGTTTTGGGAATAATTTTGATTACCATTTTAATTTCATCAATAGTGATGAGTCTGTTCAGATATTCAAAATCATCCTAGTTCAACCTTCGGAGATTATGGGAATCCGAGAATTAATCCATTTCTTTTAGATTCCCTTGTTTAGTGGCATACAGATTCTCAAAGTAATCTGATGATCCTTTGAATTTCTGCTGTGACATTCCCATTTCTGATTTGGCTTGTTAGGGTTCTCTTTGTTTATTGACACTGTTTATTTTTTCAAAGAACCAACTCTTGCTTTCATTGTTTTTTTTTTTAAGACGGTCTTTTGGGCTTCCAGTTCATTTATTTTTGCTCTAAGTTTTAATATCTCCTTCCTCCTGCCTACTTTTAGCTCATGTTATTGTTTGTTTTCAAAGTCTTAAACTGTGTGGTAATTTATGTAGGTTCTTCCTTCCTGATGAATGCTTAAAAGATAAATTTTCCTTTTCTATTGCTTTTACCGTGTTCCACAAATTTCAATAGTTTGTATCCTTATTCTCATTTATTTCCAGTAATATTTTTTTTGAATTACAAGTCTTTCACTTGTAAGTGAAAGTATTTGAGACATATAGTGACAATGAATTAGGGCCTTCCCACCACCAGTGTTGACCTCCCTCCGCCATAGTTCCCAGCATGCATCCCATGCCTCACTCTTTATTCCCCTGGTCTACCAGTGGAAAAGATCCATTTTGTGTTTAGCTTGTTATAGTTTGGGTCTCTTGATTCTGTTGTTATTGACTTTGGCTTGGATATTTGAATCTGACCTTTAATTTTTTTTCCACTCAATGTTCCTAAAATCACATTGTTTTCAGGGATCTTTTTTTTTTTTTTTTTTTTTTCAGGGATCTTTTAATTTCCTCTCTGACCCACTGATTGTTCAGTTGTGGCCTGTTTAATTTCCAGGTGTTCAAGTTATTTATACATTATATTACTTATAAAGTTATTTATACATTTGTAACTCATATCTATTTTGAGTGCATATGGCTGAAAGATAGTTGATATAATTTCTATCCTCTTAATTTTATGGAGGTATGTTTTGTGACCCAGGATGTGGTCTATTTTGGAGAATGATCTATGTGCATTGAAGAATGCATTTTCAGCTTTGGGGGATGATATATATTTTAATATATTGATATGCATATATATTGATAAAGTTCTTATATTTATATAGATAAGCCCTTCTCTTGCATTTCTCCCTTCAAACCCTTGATTTCAGAGCTAATCTTTGATAGCCTTGTTGATCTATCAAAAGGTGATAAACTGGTGTTTAGGTCTCAATCTAGTATTGTAGTACTATTTATGTCTTTCTTCAAATCTATTAACAGCTATTTTAAGTATAATTGCTGGCCCTCTGATGAGTCCATATATGTTTAGAAGTATGATTTCTTCCTAATTTCTTTCTTTAAAAGTATGACTATACCCCTTGTTTGTTAAGAAATAAAACTCTCTGTCTTGTACATTTTTGAGCCTGAAATCTGTGTTGCCAGATATTACTATGGCCACTCCAGACATTTTTAATAATTACTTTATTTAAGCACTGTAGTTACAAAATTGTATCTTGCTCATAGTTAATTTTCAATCATACAATGAACATAACCCTTCATCACTGGACATTTTCCACCATCAGTGTCCCCAGTTTCCTTCCCACCCACTCCCACTTGCTTCTGGAGAACATTTTACTACTCTCTCTCTCTCCCTCTCTCTCTTTCTCTCTCTTTCCCTCTCTCTCTCTCTCTCTCTTTCCCTCTCTCTCTCTCTCTCTTTCTCTTAGTCTCTTACTTTTTTCACACTGCAATTTGTACTACTATTAATGAAGGGGTACCATGCATCACCTATCAGCACCCAGTTGTTGTCCAGAATGATCAGTTCCAACTATCATATTCATATATTTCATATATATATTCATAGTGAACACTTCTCTACCCTAATGGCATTCACTGCGCTTTGTGGCAAACTCCTTACCATGGACTGGTCCTCCTGGCCCTCATCTTTATTTTCTCTGCATATTATTACCATACTATCTTTTATATCTTTTATCTTTTTCTTACATTTTGTAAATTAGTATAATAATTTTGTCTAATGTATTTTTTCATTCATGTATGAACAAATTTCATAAGTTCATTTTTCTGATATAGTTTTCCATTGTGTAAATGTACCACAGTTTCTTTAGCCTGTTTCCAGGTACTTGGATTGTTTCCACATTCTGGATATTGTAAATAGTGCTGTGAGGAACATAGGAATGCAGAGGACTTTTCTGCATGGTGTTTTTGAATTCCTAGGATATTTCCCAGAGTGATATTGCAGGACCACATGGAAGCTCAATTTCTAGTTTTTTGAGGAATATCCATCTTGTTTACCAAAAAAAGCTAGACCAGCCTATATTCCCACCAGCAATAAATGAGCCTATATTCACACCAGCACTGTTCTTTGTGATGTGTGCCAATCTTTATGATATAAAAATATATCTCATTGTTGTTTTGATTTGCAAATCCCTGATTATTAATTATTTGGAGCATTTTTTTCTTGTGCCTTTTGACCATCTGTACTTTTATGTTCTATTCTTCTCCCATTTTTGGATGAATGATTAATTTTCATTTCTTTAGTTTTCAGTATTCACTCCCCACTGCAAACTACATCTTTTGGATGAAGTTCAAATTTCTGCACCATCCTTTAATTTCTCATTGGATGCCTTATTCTAATTTAGACTAAGACTAAGATACTTATGCATATGCTGCAAAAATTATTTTGTTTTATTATAATTTTCCACCAATCTTGTTTCCAGACTCTCTAGTTATGGAATCACATTCTTAAAATTTTAGGTGCCCAGTTGAAAGAGAATCAAACTTTCTTCACTCTGTTAAAGACCAGGAAGACATCAAGTTTTCAACAGGAGTTTTAGCCACTATACTGAATGTGGCCTGCCCTGAAAAAACAGAAACCCAGCCCTATTGTACCTTCTCTTCTAATATCCTTGATATCAAATACTTTTGATATCCTACCAAACTAGTTCACATTTTCATATTCTATACTGATTTCAGAAAGTTGAAGTTTTTGTTTATATTTTATTTAGTTACATTTGATCTGTAATAGTACCTCATAATATGAACTAACCTCACCATTGTAGTGGCACTTTAAATTGAAACACAAATTTTGAAAAGGAATCCTGCAAGGAAGGTATTCTTGGCTGCCAATTGTTCCACCTCCATCAGCAATGGCACAGAAAAAGGCAAAGGCAAACATGGCTCTGGAGATTGGAGCAACTGTAGGTAAATGCCTTGATGAAAGATAATCAAATATTGGGAAAAAGAAAAGGAAGCTAAAGCAGTTCAAACTTTGCTAATAGGTCTGGTTTTAAAAGATCATTATATAAGTACTTTCCCTTACTGCTTTCCTTTTCCCCAGCACACAAAAGGCAACTGTGACTTTGTCTAAGACCAGATGAAATTGATGAGGAACTCTTGCCATAACATCTTCAAATGGCTGACCAGATATTATGGCTTATTTGTTATCCAGTGCCCTTCTCAGCTCAGTTGAAGAATCTGTCACTGTCATTTTTTATCTCATAAGAAGTGCCTAAGGATCTCTTTACTTGAAGGCATATAGACTGACTCCCAAACTGATTAAAGTTTGTAAAAAAAAAATTCTTCTCGTGAAGCATTGAAAAAGATGAGTATCACCTTTGTGTGCATAGATGAAGAGTGCCAATTATAGATTTAAACTTTCACATATAGGGCAGGAGAGACAGCATGGAGGTAAAGCGTTTGCCTTGCATGCAGAAGGACGGTGGTTTGAATCCCAGCATCCCATATGGTTCCCCGAGCCTGCCAGGAGCAATTTCTGAGTGTAGAGACAGGAGTAACCCCTGAGCGCTGCTGGGTGTGACCCAAAAAAAATAAACAAAAAAAAAAAAAACTTTCACATATAGGGACTGGAGCAATAGTACAGAGAGTAAGACACTTGTCTGGGCACCTGCCCAATCCAGGTTAGATTCTCAGATTCCTAGAAGCCCTTATTATCATTTAATATTGCCAGGAGTAATCCATGAGGTTAGAGACAGGAGTAAGCCCTGAGCATCCCCATGTGTATTATTGTCTTGGGCCACACCCAGTGGTGCTCAGGCTTACTGCTGACACTGTTCTCAGAAATCACTTCTTATGGGCTAAAAGGTCCATATGGGTTCCTGGGGATTGAACTCGGTTTACTGTGTGTAAGGCAAGTGTCTTGCCCACTGTACTATCACTGTAGTCTGAGCTTTTCCCCCATATTTAACCAATGTCCTTATGTAAAAACCTGAGAGGAAGGCAACTGTAGTAGATAAACAAGAATTACTCAGTCTATGATTTGAAAATGGTACATGATAACATAACTTTTTACCTTTCTCCCAAGTACCTTGGTGTCACCTTAACTTTTTGACATCTGATGCAGTGTATGCAAGTTTTTTAACCTCAGTGAAATTGTGTGTGCTCGGTGGACTATAAATATTTAGAAATACAAAACAGGGGCTAGGGTGATAGTACAGCAGGAAGGGCATTTGCTTTGCAAGTGGCCAACTTGGGTTTGATCCCCAGCATTCCATATGGTCCCCTGAACCTGCTAGGGATGATTTATGACTGCAGAACCTAGAGTAACCCCTGAGTACCAAAGGTATGGCCCAATCTTCCACAAAAGAAAATTTCATTCCTGAAAAAGAAAAACAAATACTGAATGACCTCTCTCAAGAATATGTGGCATATGAGGAAACAATGAGTATTCAAAGGCAATAGAAACAAAGAACTGATCTTTACTAGGAAGATTAACACTGTAAGGGAGTGGGGCGAGAAGTGCAGAGGGGATCATTGGAACATGGTAAAGGAAAGGTAACACTTTGGTTGTGTTGTTGTTGTTGTTGTTGATAAAAGACAATTATTTATTTAAGCACCATGATCACAAACTTTATTCGTAATTGGGTTTCAGTCATAAAACGCATATACCCCTTCACTAGTGTAACTTTCCTGCCACCTATGTACCCTATTTTCTCCTCCCCCAGCCCTGACTGTCTAGGAGACAGGCATTGTATTTCTCTATCATTGTCATGGTATTTGTTAGTGTAGCTATTTCTCTAACTGTTCTTACCACTTTTTGTGGTAAGCTTCATATAATGGACTGGTCTTTCCAGCCCTCATTTCTATGTCTTTGGGTATAATTACTAGATTGTCTTTTACTTTTCTTAAATCCCACAGATGAGTTAGACAATTTTGAGCTTATCACTCTTTCTCTCTGACTTAGATGAGTTAGATGAAGTTAGATGTTAGATGTTAGAAGTTAGAGTTAGATGAAGGTCTGAGTTTGCTTTTTAGCATGTGACTGACCAGTTGTCCCAGCACCACTTGTTGAAGAGGCTTTCCTTGCTCTATTTTGCATTTCTTTCCCCATTGCCAAAGACTAATTGATTGCATTTCTGGGGATCTTTCTCTGAATACTCAAGTCTATTCCATTGATCTGAGAGTCTGTCTTTATTCCAATACCATGCTATTTTAATGACTATTGCTTTGTAGTACAATTTAAAGTTGGAGAAAGTGATGTCTCCCATCTTTTTTTCCCTAAGTGTTGCTTTATCTATTCTTGGGTATTGTTACAAATTTCAGGTATGTTTGATCACTTCTTTGAAGAATGTCATGGGTATCCTTAGAGGAATTGCATTAAATCTGTATAATGCTTTGGAGAATATTGTCATTTTAATGATGCTAGTCCTCCCAATCCTTGAACAGACAACATGCCTACATTTCTATGTGTTCTCTTTTATTTCCTGAAGCAATGTTTTATACTTTTCTTTTTATAAGTTTTTCACTTCTTTAGTTGACTACAAGTTATTTCAATTTCTGTGGTGCTATTGTGAATGTGACTTTTTTAGTGACTATTTCTTCCCTATATGATTTGTATATAAGAAGACCAGTTTTGTTTGTTGATTATGTAGCCTGCCGCTTTGCTACATGAATCTATTGTTTCTAGGAGCTTTTTGGTAGAGTCTTTAGAATTTTCTAAATATAGTATCATGTTATTTGCAAATAGTGATAACTTGACTTCTTCCTTTCCTATCTGGATGACCTTGATATCTTTTTCTTGCCTAATTGCTATGGCAAGTACTTCCAGTACTATATTGAATAGGAGTGGTGAGATGGGGCAGCCTTGACTTGTGCCAGATTTTAGGGGAAAGTCTTTCAGTTTTTCTCCATTGAGTATAATATTTGCCATAGGCTTGTAGCATATAGCCTTCAATATAGTGAGAAAATTTCAGAAAATTACAGTTTGGTGAAAGGTATGGTGTTGAAATATTTTATATGTAAAACCCTGCCATCAATATTGTTAATCATGATAGCTAAATTACAAAATATTTTAAATAGAGAAAAGTTCATTCTTATTATTTGAATATTTGTCCTTTTGAGTCATTAAATTAATGACTATATTAACTCACACATGTTGACCCTTTGTATCTTTATCTCATAAAACTTAAATCAAAATTATCCAAGTTAGGGGCCAGAGCAGTGGTGCAAGCAGTAGGGCGTTTGCCTAGCACACACCAACCTAGGACGTAGAGCAGTTCGATCCCCTGAAATCCTATACCAAGAGTGATTTCTGAACATATCACCCCTGAGTTTCACCAGGCATGGCCTAAAAACAAACAAACAAAAATGTTATCCAAGTTTGTTATATTATTATAACTAAATATTAAGTCATTTAATAAGAGCAGAACAGTTGTTTAATAAATTAGTTTATTCTGTAAATACTATTTTACTTTTATCTTATCACCTAAATATTTATTATGCATCTTTACCATATTTAAGTAATGGAGCTGGAGAGATAGTACAGTGGGCAGGGCTTTAACTGGCCCAGGTTCGATCCTAAGAATACCATATGGTGGGGCCCAGAGAGATAGCACAGTGGCGTTTGCCTTGCAGGCAGCCGATCCAGGACCAAAGGTGGTTGGTTCGAATCCCGGTGTCCCATATGGCCCCCCGTGCCTGCCAGGAGCTATTTCTGAGCAGACAGCCAGGAGTAACCCCTGAGCACCACCGGGTGTGGCCCAAAAAAAAAAAAAAAAAGAATACCATATGGTCCCCTGAGCATTACCAGGAAATATCCCTGAGCAAAGAGTCAAGAGTGGGGAGAAAAAAAAACTAGAGAGAGACAGACAGAGACAGAGATAGAGACAGAGACAGACAGACAGACAGACAGACAGACAGACAGGAAACATAAATGAGGCAGCATGCCTTAACATTTTTTTTGGTTTTTAATTGGTTTGTTGCTGTTGTTGAAAATGGTACGTGATACTTGTAAGCTTTTACTTTTCTCCCAAAAACCTTGGTGTCCCTTTAACTAAAATTTTAAGAATTTAATGCAGCGTATGAAAGATTTTTCCCTTAGTGAAATTGCGTGTGCCCAGTGGACTACAAATATTAAGAAATACAAAAAAAGGCCAGATACCACAATGGATAGGACATTTGCCTTGCACTCAGTCAACCCAGGTTCAATTCCCAGCATTCCATATGGTCCCACAGGCTACACCTGGTGGTACTTTGGGCTTACTCTGGCTCTGTGCTCAGAGATCATTCCTGGAAGCAGTCAGAGGACTGCATGGATTTTCAAGGATCAAACCTGCATGCAAGGCAAGTGCCTTACAAACTGTATTATCTCCAGCCCAAAAAGTTGAAAAAAAATAGGATGAAATGCCTGTGTGGAGATCACTGGCTGTGACAGAGCACCAGGAGGATCTTTTGTTGTCTTTGTATTTCAAGGTATGGCCCGAATTTTACATACCATTTATTCAATGGGAAGAAAAAAAATACTTTGAAGTGGTATAGAATGAGAACATTAGAACTAAAGAAATAAACTAAAGCCCATCTTCTCATCTTCCAAAAGGAGACTGAAGTTAGATAAAGTAAAACACGGGCAGAAGAGATAGCACAGTGGTAGAGCGTTTGCTTTGCACGCAGCCAATCCAGGATAAACAATGGTTCAAATCCAGGCATTCCATATGGTTCCCCAAGCCTGCCAGGAATGATTTCTGAGCATAGAGCCAAGAGTAACTCCAAGTGCTGCCAGGTGTGACCTAAAAAAAAGAAAAAGTAAAACACATTGTTAATTGAAATATGGTAAAAATATTTTTTGTTTTAGAGAAACAGATATAACTTAGATGGATTGGCTGCTTCAGAAAAGATTTAAACAAACCATACATATGTTAAGAAATGAGCCATTGCTTTATACAATAACAAGAGTATAAACTGGATGATGAAAAGGGAACAAAATGATGACAAGGGAAGATCTGAATGACACTGTAAATGAAACTCAGCATTGCTTTTTCACTGTCAGTAAAATTTAATCTTGACCTATTTCTACACAAGCTAGTATCAATCATAATTCCCAGATATTTTTTGCCATTGCCCCAAATTGCACAAAAGGCATAATTAGTAATTATCTTATCTCATCAAGGGCCTCTGAGAATGATTCATACCCCATGCTATACAATTATACATCATATATATAGGTTAGCCCTAGTCTAGTACAAGCAATCATTCCTTATAATGTCCATTTCTATGCTAGTTACTTCAGTAATATCCCACTTCAATCACTTTAATTATTGATATCCTTCATTTTTTCCCTCTTCTACCTAAGATAATCATTCTCAATTCACATTATACAACAATAAACGATCTCTAAGGATCAAAATTCCTCATCGTGCCAAACTCAAGGATGCAATAAAATTTATGACCTCACCTTTTTGTTCATGTTGTTTGTTTAGGGAACATACCCTGTAGTGCTCAGGAGTGATCCCTGGTGATGCTCAGGAACCATATGTGGTTACAGTTACCTGAGCTAATGTATAAAAGGTATCTGCCTTTTGGGGCATTGGTGATGGGAATGTCGCACTGGTGAAAGGGGTGTTCTTTACATGACTGAAACCTAACTACAATTGTATTTGTAATCAAGGTGTTTAAATAAAGATTTTAATATAAAAAAGGTATCTGCCTTATATATTGTACTATAGGTCCTAAGTACAGTAGAATCTTAGAATCTCCAGTTCTATGGCCTCATCATTTAAATAAAAATATGGGGCAAAGAAGGAAAAATTTGGCTCAGTTGTAAAGCACTTGACTTACACATGTAAGGTCCTGAATTTAATTCCTGGAATCACAATAAAAAAGAAAAAGGAAATGGAGATTAAATATGTTCCATAGAAAAAGTTCTCTAATCTCTTTTGTTCAAGATCATTAACCCAGAGAAAATAAAGCTTTGGTTGTCAGTAGAGAGAAAAGTAAAGAAAAAAAGCCCAAGTTATTTTTTGTGTTTTTTTGTGTTTTATTTTTTTAGGTTGTAATTTTTTTTTAATTGAAGCATCATGATACAAACATGATTATAGTTGGGTTACAGTCACAAACAGAACATCCCCTTCACCAGTATAACATTCCTTCTCCCAATGCCCCCTCCCCACTTCCCATCCCCTGCCTGTATTTGAGACAGGCATTCTACTACAATTAAGGAAGCTCAAGTTTTTTAAAAAAAAAAAAAAAAAAAAAAAAAAAGGACAGGGCCAGAGCAATAGCTCAGTGGCAAGGCGTTTGCCTTGCACACAGCCAGCCTGGACCGACCCAGATTTAGTTCCCGGCATCCCATTTGGTCCCCGAGCCTACAAGGAGTGAATTCGGAGCACAGAGCCAGGAGTGACCCCTGAGCACCACTAGGTGGGGCCCCAAAACACAAACAAACAAAAACAGGACCACATAAAATCTAAAGAGAGGATCATGCAGAGATCAGACTCAGAGCCGGTGAAGATGTCATAGAACAGATAGAAATGGCCTAAAGACTACATAAAAGGCTCAGCACTGTTCATTACAGTGATGAAAATTATTCTAAGGCTTCTATGTCTTTCCTTACTACCTTTCTGAATGTTCCATTTTTAGGAAATAGTTCAACACCATCTTCTTTTGTTTTGTTTTGGGGGTCACACCAGGCAGCACTCAGGGGTTACTCCGGGCTTTACACCCAGAAATCGCTCCTGGCAGGCTTGGGGGACCATATGGGATGCCGGGATTCAAATCACCATCCTTCTGCATGCAAGGCAAACACACTACCTCCATGCTATCTCTCCGGCCTCAGTTCAACACCATTTTGACTTGTCTTTAATATCCAGGCTTAGCAGGTTCTTTAAAAATAAAGTCCTTTGTGAAGAGTATTTCTGTCATCTAACTTTTGTCCCTTCTACAGAAAAAAAAAAAAAACAGAGTAAGTGAATTAGAATGATATTTTGAAACAATTGTTATGTCTACTGTGTTGTTCTCAAAATACCATTTAACAAAGCTTGGATCTTATATCTTTAGAGGCTGCTCCTTATTTAGAGATTGGCTTATAAACTGCATAGTTTTGAAAATACATCCCAGTCAAGGACTGCCTCTACAGCTGGTGTTAAAGAAATGAACAAAGTTGGAGTCTAAAAAGACCAATATAGTCAATGTGCTGAGACAAATGTCAGCAGCTGCAAGGGGAAATTTCATACTTAGAATGATTAGTCAGCTAGCGATTAGCTCTATTAAAAGAATTTGTTTCCTCGGCAAAAGAAAAGTTTGAATACATTAAATCTTAATAAGTTTTTTAAAGGCTGGGCATACAACACAAACATGCACACATACACACACACTACAAAGCACAGTTTCCAAAGCAGTTTCAACAATTTCAACTTTAACAACAGAAATAGTTTGAAATAATTTTTGGTTTTGAAAATAAATTACACAAAAGAAACATGCTTCTCTATATTAATACCCAAATAATAAAAGAAATAGGCACCGATAAGTTCTGATTCATCTTTTAATCATATGTTTACATATTTACTTCTTAAGTGTATGTGTTAGACACTGAGAACATTTAAAAAGTAAGACATCCTCACCTACAAAATATTAAACTGTGGGAGTTACACAATACATTTGAATAAGGTCAGTGAAGGCTGGAGACAATAATACAACAGGTAGAGCACTTTCCTTGTACTTGACCAACTTGGTTGGATCTTCAGTATCCTATATGTCCCCCTGAACACTGCCAGGAGTAAGTAACCTTTGAGTTACTTTGCTGGGTATTGCTTCAACACACACACACACACACACACACACACACACACACACACACTGGGTATTGCTTCAACACACACACACCATGCTTTAAAAGGAATATGTACCTTTTGGGGCTTATGCTAACTCATAACTCATAACACTGGAGTGGGGTAGTGGGATCAAGAGAGGTTGAGGCAAATGTTGCTTCCCATTGGTACTTGGGAAGGCAAATGCTGGAATGCTTGGGCCAGTTTAGTGCTTCAATTATGAGGCAGAGCTTGAGCAGTGTTCTTCTGAAATTACCTGGGCTGACTTCATGGTGGTTCTTAAGGGCTACACACAGTGTTTCTCAAGGGGCACCAGAGATATAGTGATAATGGGTCACAGGCCTCACACATGCAGTCCAGTCTTTGAGCTCCCAGCTCACTAACACAAGCACTTTAAATTCTGTTTTTGAAAATCAAGAAAAAGTTATAGGCTGTCCAAACACATCATAAAATTCCTATAATTAGTAAGATAAAAATTAGATGTCAATATTTGAGAAAAATAAGACCTTTACCAAGAGGCTACTCTATCAGTTTAGACACAAAAGAAAAAGAAATTTCAGGTTGCCTTTGCCATTAGTCTGGAATCAAGGATGTTTATTTAGTTAAGTTCATCTTTGATTAGAGGGCCTAAGTAAGTAAAATATTGAATAAGCTAACCTGACATCTGTGGCGAATCTATCTTTCATTTGCCTTACATTATAGAATTCTTCCTTTAACCCCCCCAGTCCAAACCATGAGTATATACAATTGAGAAAATGGAATCACAGAGATATTAAATATTTTGTCCAAATTATTTTTTTTTTGTGGTTTTTGGGTCACACCCAGCAGTGCTCAGGGGTTATTTCTGGCTCCAGGCTCAGAAATTGCTCCTGGCAGGCACAGGGGACCATATGGGGCGCCGGGATTCGAACCAATGACCTCCTGCATGAAAGGCAAATGCCTTACCTCCATGCTATCTCTCCGGCCCCTCAAATTATTTTTTTTAATTTTTATTTTTAATTATGAGAACAAGGGTGCAAAGAAAGAGGACAAGGTAAAGTTACAGTGGAAGGACAATCACCCATAACATAATTCTCAGAAGTCCCCTTGATGATATCTTAACTTTGAAATTTCAGCCAAAGAACATTAAGATAAATAAGACAGAATCCATGTACAATTACTTTGTCCCTCAAGTCCCCAGATTGTAACACATTATAATATTTCTTAACAGTACACAAGGCAATCTAAAGCCATAAAACTTGCATAACTCCTTAAACATTACAGGCATAGTATTTTCTTACATTTCCATATACATGCATATTAGCTTAAGTTAACCTCAAATTTTAAGTGAGTTCTTTTTAAGGATTAGAGTCAAAGGAGCACAGTAAAAATGGTGTTAGAGTGGCAATTGTTGTTTGCATAGGCCCACCAAAATATGAGGGACATGGAAAGAAATAACCTTGGCCTAAGTACAAAGAGACCAGACCCCTGAAGTTTCCTGGCACAAGACCAAGTCTAGGCTCCAGGCAAGCTAGATCATCCAATCCAATACATTGTCTGTAGTGCCAACACACTTTTATTTTTCAAACAGTCTCTGTTGTTGGTATCATGTTTCTGTATTAAAGATCCTGGAATCTGTATATCTTACATTGAAGTCAGGATGTGGAGCATCCTCTCCTTTCACCTCACAATCAAAGGGCAATGTAGGGAGCCCTGTCCTGTAAGCAGGTCGTTGTTGTTGTTAAGTCTTCTCAGTGTTAAGGGAGGTCTCTTTTGAGCAGGTCAAAGTCTGAGCAGTGCAGGTCTTCCCTGGTAGAGGATTGCTTCCAGGTGATGTTATAGACCAGCGTGGATGTTTCGTGGATGGCTTCCCTGGTTCAGGGGAGAATGGATTATGCCCTTTCTTCTGAGGTCTGTGCCAGGTCGTTATGTCAATGTTCAGGGTGTAAGGTCCCTTTGCACTACAAGATTTGTGTGTTCCAATCTCTATTAAATAGGATCTTATTTGTATGTATAGTATTTTCCCATTTTAATGTGCCTATGCAAATAAGAAGCAATGCCACGTGGTGTTATTGGCGCATATGGGGGCCATAAGAACAATTCCAATGATTCCCATGACATGGTTCAATCATAAGCATTAAACTGGGGAACTCTTCCACCAAAATTCCTTGTTAAACAGCTCAAAAAGAGAAGATAAGTGGTTAGAATCATCACTGTATAAGACAACATTTAGTAAGAATTATAGCTGTCAGAGAAAAAACACAAAATATTCTAAAGAAATACGTGTCCATTTTATGTATCTTGAAGCAGTCTGGGGTTGTCACACACAATGCACAGCTTTGAATTGTGATTAAGATTGTACACTACTGAAGTTAAAAAGAGTAATGTAGGTTAGTGATGTTTGAGAGGGGGTAGAGAGTTAAGGAGTAAAAAAGAGCGTTGTAGGGGTGAGGGAAAGGGCAGAATACAAAATGAACATTCTGTATACGCAAAACATAACATAAGAATAAGGAATACTCTGAATACATGAAGTAAGCGCGGGGGCATGAGCCCCCGCGCGGTTCTGTAGTTTTTGGATGCCTAGGGAGGAATTTCTCACCCCCTCCCCCCAAGGCCCGATTAACCAGGCGTGGCCCTGAAGACCCGCCCGGTATGGGGGGAATCATGTTCGCCTGGACTAAGTGGTCAGCCCAGGGGTCCTATGGCTAGCTGTCCTGCCCAGAGCCCCCATCATACCAGTCAAAGGCACACGAAATCCTGGCATATGGAGTGTTCTGAGCCCAGCCGAGCCTCTGTAGTTTTTGGATGCCTAGGGAGGAATTTCTCACCCCCTCCCCCCAAGGCCCGATTAACCAGGCGTGGCCCTGAAGACCCGCCCGGTTGTCCAAATTATTATGATCATCATAGATGAAGGATTTTAATATGTGGTCTGATCACATCCTTAAGCATAATTAAATGAGTCTTTTTTTTTTTTGGAATTTTAAAAAATATTTTATTGAAACCATTGTTATTTACAAAGTTGTTCAAAATTGGGTTTCAAGCACACAATATTTCAGGGCCATCCCACCACTAAGGTCAACAAACTCCCTCCATTAATGTTTCCAGAGTCCATCCCATGCCATCACCACTGCCCTCAGGCTGCCAACATAACAGACCCTTTTAAGTTTTGATTGTTAAAGTTTGGATCTCATGATCTCAATTTATTTACTTCTAACTCAGTAAGCAACTTTGAAAAGTAGCTTCCAAAGCTAAGGAAAACATGAGGAAGCTCTAATTGAAGTTTAATTTAGAGGAGCTAGCTAAGAAAATAGAGGACACAAGGGCAGATCATGACCAAATGATCTAAGGAACTATGGTTTTTATGCATCATTTATTTGCTTTGCAGCACTTTAAGCTAGCAACAGAAGCAGAAGTGTGTCAATAATAACTTCTTTTGATACAGGAAAACAAAGAAAAAATAAGCAAATGAAACTACATTCAACTGAAAAGCTGTTGCACATTAAAAGACAATATCAAAAGGCAACAATGGGCTTGGAGAAGATATTTAATCACTACACATCTGAATAGGGGTTGATAGTCAAACCATCAGGACTCACAGACCCTCGCAACTGAAAAAGCAAGTAACCACTATTTGAGAAACAAACTTTAATTTTGTTTATTTCTTTTTGTTTTGGGGTCACACCCGGCGGGGCTCAGGGGTTACTCCTAGATCTGAGCTCAGAAATCGCTCCTGGCAGGCATGGGGAGCCATAAGGGATGTCGGGATTCTAACCACTTTTCGTTCGAATCTTCCTGCAAGTCAAAGCCCTACTGTTGCGCTATCTCTCCGGCCCCAAACTTTAACTTTTGTTGTTGCTTTTTGAGCCACATCTGGTGGAGCTCAGGCATTATTCCTGGCTCTCACTCGGGGATCACTCCTGGGCTTGCCTGGAGAATCATAAGGAATTCCAGGGATTGAATCCTGGCCAGTGGCAAAGAAAGTGTCTTATACACTGTAGTAATGCATAGGGCCCTAAAAATCATTTTTAAAAGGGCAAAAAAATCTGAACTGACAGTGCTCCAAACCAAAGAAGACATAAATGAATACTGCAAAGACACGAAATAATGCTAGACACAGTGAGCAAATAGAAGACTGGACAAAATGATGTCACGGATGTGGAAGGAAGGCTGTAGTGCACAGTGAATGGGGACATAAACCCGTAAAAGCCAGTTGCACACAAGGCAACAGTAATGGAGCTCTGTTGGTGGAAACAAACCCAGACACACCAATCTCTAGCAAACCTGAAAAGGGGAAGTTGGAGCCAGAACGGACAGAGATGCATGCATTGGTTTTGCCTGGGTCACCCCTCTTGATCCTGCAGCAACCATCAAAACACTGCAATGCAGATGTTAGTAACTAAGTCAGGAAAGGTGGAAGCTGCATCTACAGCGCAGTCTCGGTCCGTCTAGAGGTGAGAGCGCTGTTGAGTCTGGTGAACACTTTTCCACACCTCCCTTTCCCACACCTCCCTTTCCCACAGTAGAAAATGCAAAACACAGGAGCCCAGAGGAGTTCCAGCAGTTCCCACAAGTGCCAGAGCGTGGCTCCCCAGATCTGGGCTCCGGGCTGCTGGACGAGGCTCGCGAGACACTCGCAGTCTCGCGAGAGTTCCAAGGTCCGGGAAGGCGGCGGCGGAGCCCCGATCGGTGATGGGGCGCTTCCGCAAAGATGGCGGCTGCGAACGGGAGTCGGCTGGTGGTCTGGGGCGGAAGACTGCGACGCGGGCTAGCCAACAGCCGGCTGGCACTAGCGCGGCCCGGCCCCATGGCGGCGGCAGTGGCCGGAGTAGCGCTGGCAGGAGCAGGAGTGATCTGGTATCAGGGCCGCGTGAGCGGAGAGGTTCCCGCCTGGAGTCTCACCGTCTACGCCAAGGTAGGGTCGGACCCTTCCTTCCTCTGCGCCGCCCAGACTCCGCCCAACTCCGCGTTGGGGAGGGGTCGGCCCGCTCGCTGTCAGTCGGACGGATGCTCCTCGCCTGATCCGCGCAACTTGGGCGCAGTTTCCTGGCTTTACCCTGGCGCGGCACCGAGGCGAGGGCGTTGGAAGGCGGAGAGCGGCGGGTTCCGGGTCCCCTTTGAGAAACGGCGGAGACCATAGATATCGGTTGCCTGGGACCAAATGCAGTCAGCCAATGCTAGGCTCTACCTCCTCTACTGTAACTCTTCTGTTGCTCTTCGTTGTCCGGAGCGACGCTTCATAATATTGCTAACCCATACAGGGGTCGTCAGTGACCCTCCCACAGCATCCCAGATTGCCAACCAGAGAAACTAACTGGTTGGTCATTTCCAGATTTCTTGATAAACTGGAAGGAACATTGTTAGATGATTCTAGCTTTATACACCCGTTTTAGGTATTAAGGAAAGGAATTTCTTCTGAAAACTTACATGTGTCAAGTACTCAATTTACATGTCATGAATGTCAGAAGACATTTTGGCAATACATAAGAGTGCTTCTTTTAAAATACTTGATGGGCATTTTAATTTTAATGAGAATTTATGTGAAGGTGCATAGACACCCACGTCTCGTGGATGCACATTATCACTGAGTCACAACCCAACCCAAGGTTTTGTCATTATTTTTCAATTTAAAAAGGTATTTTATATTTCCTGTGTGTTAGATTTACATTATGCTTAGTAGAAACTCAATGTCATAACAGTAGCAGAAAGCAAACCAAAAGCTTAACAAATTATACTGTTTTACTTTTATATATGTATATTTAATAGTATATACGTATTTCCTAATTTTACAGTTTCTGATCAGTTGAATTAGCACGTCTTCTGTTTCATAGGATTTTTGTTGTTTAATTTTTTTTTTTTTGGTTTTTTTTTTTTTGGCCACACCCGGTGACGCTCAGGGGTTACTCCTGGCTATGCGCTCAGAAGTCGCTCCTGGCTTGGGGGACCATATGGGACGCCAGGGGATCGAACCACGGTCCGTCCTAGGCTAGCGCAGGCAAGGCAGGCACCTTACCTCTAGCGCCACCGCCTGGCCCCTTGTTGTTTAATTTAACATTATTCAGTCCAATTTATTTTTCATCATTGGTTTCTGGACCTTTGGACCTTTAGGTTAATCTTCCAGTGTTTCACTTCAACCAAAATACTGCCTATAAGGAAACCTTTATTAGTTCTTTCTGCCTAGGGTAAAATCCATATTTCAGTATTCAAATTTTTTGTATAGTTATGCTCTTAGCCTTTCTATCACTGTTCAGATCGGCCTGCCAATTGAAGTAATTCCAGATCTGGGGAGAGACAAGGGCCCCTGTCCTGTACAGAGCTAACTCCTCTTGGATTTCAGAACCACATATGCTCCCTGAGCACCATAGGATGTGGCCCAAACTCGACCCCCAAAGTATAAACCCTGATTCCCCAAAGTGTGACAGCAGTTTACCTCTGTAGCAATATAAATTGTAATTTCGGACTCATCTCTGTTTTTCCTTCGACCACTTTTTTCCTGTTTTTTATTTTAGATTCCTAACATGACATTAAAAAGTTTACACTTGTGTAATAGATTGAGTTCTTGTGTGTGAGTGAGTGTGTTTCTGATGCCAGAACAGGTGCTTTTAATTTATCTGTCCTATATATATCTACTAGTCCTCTTTATTCCATTACTCTTTTCAGGGCTAGTATGTTTTTGTTGGGTTTCAGTCTGGTTGACCTATCAAGTGTTAGGGCCATTTGAGGTCTCCCACAATTATTGTATTATTATTGATGTCTTCTTTCAGATTTGTCAGTAATTGTATTAGATAAATTGCTGGTCTCTCATTGGGTGCATATATGTTTAATAGTCTGATTTCTTCCTGTTGCATATATCCCTTGATTAGTACACAGTGTCCATCTTTGTCCCTTGCCAATTTTCTGAGTATAACGTTGGTGTCATCAGATATTAATATGGCCACCCTAGCTTTTTTGAGGGTGTTGTTTGCTTGGATGATTTTCCTCCAGCCTTTGATTTTGAGTCTATGTTTGTTCTGACTATTCAGATGTGTTTCTTGTAGGCAGAAGAAGGTTGGATTCATCTTTTTGACCCACTTTGCCACTCTGTGTCTTTTAATTGGTGAATTTAGTCCATTGACATTGAGGGAGATGATTTTCATAGGATTTAATGTCATCTTGGTAGATAAGTTTGCTGTGTTTGTTGGTCTCTCTTGTCTTAGAGTAGACCTGTCAGTTTTTCCTTTAAGGCTGGTTTATCATCTGTGAAGTTTCTGAGCTGTTGTTTATCCATGAAGCTATGTATTCTTCTGAAAAACACGGTAGCTCAACTGAAAACCTCAATGGATGGCCTTGCCAGCAGGGTATCAGCAGCTGAGGAGAGAATCGGAGTACTGGAAGATGTGATGCAGAAAAACTCAACACAACAGAAGAAATTGGGAAAAAACCTTAAGACAAACGAACAGGCAATGAAAAATGTACTCAAGGAATGCGAACAGATGAAAATAGAAGTCTTTGATAAACTCAACAGAAACAACATAAGAATCATTGGAGTCCCAGAGACCCAGGTAGAGATCTCCAGGAAGAATCAACTGTCAAAGACATCATCAAAGAGATACTCCCAGAGTTAAAGACTACATGCAATCAAATCCTGCATGCCCAAAGAGTACCAGCTAAAAGAAACCCAAAGAAAAACATCCAAGACACATCCTCGTTACAATGACAAATCCCACAGATAGAGATAGAATACTGAAAGCAGCCAGATCAAAAAGGGAAATTACAAAGGAGCATCCCTAAGACTTACAGCAGACATGTCACAAGAAACTCTCAAGGCCAGAAGACAGTGGTGGGATATTGTGACAAAACTGAATGAAATGAAGAGAATGCTGCACCTAGCCCGACTCACGTTCAGGTTTGAAGGGGTTGTTTTCTTAATGTCCATATCTTCCTTATTACTATTGGTGCATAGAAAGGCCTTTGATTTTTGTGTGTTAATTTTGTAGGCTGCCACCATGCTATATGAGTCTATTGTTTCTAGAAGCTTTTTGGTAGAGTCTTTAGGGTTTTCTAAGTAGAGTATCATGTCATCTGCAAACAGCGAGAGCTTGACTTCTTCCTTTCCTATCTGGATTCCCTCGATATCTTTTTCTTGCCTAATCGCTATAGCAATACTTCCAGTGCTATGTTGAATAGGAATAGTGAGAGAGGACAGCCTTGTCTTGTGCCAGAATTTAGAGGGAAAGCTTTTAGTTTTTCTCCATTGAGGATAATATTTGCCACTGGCTTGTGGTAGATGGCCTTACCTATATTGAGAAAGGTTCCTTTCATTCCCATCTTGCTGAGAGTTTTGATCAAGAATGGTTGTTGGACCTCATCAAATGCTTTCTCTGCATCTATTGATATGATCATGTGATTTTTATTTTTCTTGTTGTTGATGTGTGTATTATGTTGATAGATTTACGGATGTTAAACCATCCTTGCATTCCTGGGATGAAACCTATTTGGTCATAGTGGATGATCTTCTTAATGAGGTATTGAATATTATTTGCCAGGATTTTGAGTATCTTAGCATCTGTGTGCATCAGCGATATTGGTCTCTAATTTTCTTTTTTTGTAGCATCTCTGTCTGGTTTAGATGTTGGCTTCATAAAAGCTATTTGGAAGTGTTCCCGTTTCGATTTCATGAAAGAGTCTTGCCAGGATTGGTAGTAGTTCCTCTTGAAAGGTTTAAAAGAATTTATTAGTGAATCCATCTGGGCCTGGGCTTTTGTTTTTGGACAGACATTTGATTACCATTTTAATTTCATCAATGGTGATGGGGGTGTTTAGATATGCTACATCCTCTGCATTCAACCATGGAAGATTTTAAGAGTCCAAATATTTATCCATTTCTTTCAGTTTCTCAAAGTAGTTTCTGATTACCCGTTGAATCTCTGTCATATCAGTAGTGACCTCTCCTTTTTTATTCCTAATACAAGTTATCAAGTTTCTCTCTCTCTCTTTCTTGGTTAGTTTTGCCAGTGGTCTATCAATCTTGTTTATTTTTTCAGAGAACCAACTTCTGCTTTTGTTGATCTTTCGGATTGTTTTTTGGGTTTCCACTTCGTTGATTTCTGCTCTCAGCTTTGTTATTTCCTTCTGTCTTCCTATTTTTGGTTCCTTTTGTTGAGCACTTTCTAATTCTATGAGTTGCATCATTAAGCTATTCAGGTATGCCCCTTCTTCTTTCTTGATGTGTGCTTGCAAAGCTATAAATTTTCCTCTCAGTACCGCTTTTGCTGTGTCCCATAGGTTCTGATAGTTTGTGTCTCTATTGTCATTTGTTTCCAAAAGGTTTTGATTTTCTCTTTGATTTCATCTCGAACCCACTGGTTATTCAGTTTTAGGCTGTTTAACTTCCAGGTGTTAAAGTTTTTCTTCTGTGTCCCTTTGTAGTTCACATATAAATTCAAGGCCTTGTGGTCAGCGAAGGTAGCCTGCAAAATTTCTATCCTCTTGATATTATGAAGGTATGTTTTATGTGCTAGCATGTAGTCTATCCTGGAGAATGTCCCATGTACATTAGAGAAGAATATATATATACTAGGCCTCTTTCTTCCATTTCTCTTTTCAGGTCTAGTACATTCTTGTTGGGTTTCAGTCTGGTTGACATATCAAGTGTTGGCAATGCCGTGTTGAGGTCTCCCACAATTATTGTGTTGTTATTGATACTATTTTTCAAATTTGTCAACAATTATATTAAATATTTTGCTGGCCCATTATTCGGTGCATATATGTTTAGGAGAGTAATTTCTTCCTGCTGTACAAATCCCTTGATTAATACAAAATGTCCATCTTTATCCCTTATAACTTTCCTGAGTATAAAGTTTGCATCATCTGATATTAGTATGGCCACTCCAGCTTTTTTATCGGTGTTGTTTGCTTGGATGATTTTCCTCCAGCCTTTTATTTTGAATCTATGTTTGCCCAGGAATGTGGCCAGGAAAAGCCCTGGAGTTCTGGAGGAAGGAGGTAGAGCGGTGCTGGGATGACCCATGTCCCGCACCCCTTCCTACGCCTGGTTAAAGAGGCCTTTGGCATGGCGAAGGGCTGCCAAACCATATGCTGGCAGAACCTCCTGGCTCCCAGGAGATCCATCTAGATCTAGAAGGCCAGAAGGTCTAGAAGTTGCTTACTTTCTAAAAGGAAGTTTCAAGTAGATTATTAGATCAGATAATGTTCAAAAACAAGAGAAATAGTACATAGTTCCTAGAGCTTCCTGGTTCCAAGAAAGATATTTTTCTCTTTTGCTAATCCTCTTATTTTACAATTTTTAGGATGAAACAGCTTTTTACTGAATATTTCTGAGTTTATCAGTATTTTGTTGAATATACAATAATATCTTCCTGATTCAGAGCAAACTGAAAAAGTTTTACCTAATAATTAAAATTTTCCACTTATAAAATTTTTCTATAAAAAGCAATTATATTTTTCAGTTACACCATAGAAAAGCTCAAGGACAGCAAAAATCGTTATATTTCAGTCAAACGACTATAAACTTCAAAATAAATGCTGTAGATGAGTATGGTTTTACTAAATTTTGTCTCATGCAATATGATACATATATAGGATATTTTAAAAACATTTTCTGTGATCTTTTCTCACTTTTTCTTGAGAAATACAGAGATAAAATGTTCCATACAAAGCTTTTTAGTTTGTCACTTTATGAATAAAAAGTAGAGATGAATGGTGAAACAGCTGTTGCTTTAGGCAATAAATAGTGAAATGTTTTAACAGGAGTCATCAGCTTTCAAAGACTTCAAGGATTCCTTTTATTTCCCCTGTTCATATCATTCATTGCTCTTAATTCCTTTGTCACATTTTTATTGCAATTAAAAGTAATCCTTATAACCCATGAAACATTTTATATATAACAACTTTGTGAATGATTCTCATGTGTTTAAGAGTCCCAAATCATAACTTTTTTTTTGCTCATCCTTTTTTTTTTATATCATTTGCTCTAGAGGCAGATTTGAAAAGGAAATAGCTGTGGTAATAGGAGCAATGCATTCCCACTCCCACCACTTTTCACCTATGAGGACTTTAAATCCAGTGTGATAGCTTTAAGATAATCAAGGTCATGAGTAGCAATTTGATCTCAGCTCTACCTGCATTCCATTCTCTTCTTCTTGAGAAGCTAGTTAGTTATTCAGTCAGCTTTTTCCCTCTTGCCAGTCTGTTGCTAATGTGTATACACTGCTAATCTGTATACACTGGCCAACAGGATAGCCTTCAAGAGTCTGTTGTATATTATGAAATACTTTTTGTTAGAGGTTAAGATTAGTATTGCTTATTCTGTTTCTACTGAAATAGTGTCCTACTCAATACTGAGTATGTTTATCTCAGTACTGAAGAGTTTATCTTGACATTTTGTGAAAAAGGCTTTTTTAATGCTTTTTGGAAAACTTGTTTCAAGGCTAGAATTCCCTAAACTGTCACCTATCTGAGCAAGGTAAGTTCTGTATTATTTCTTCAAATCTGAGTGATACTGGATAGCTTATTCTTGGTGACATGTTCATATTATTATTGAGTTTTTGTATGATAGCCCTTCATTCTCTTCTGGCTCATAGAGTCTCATTTTGATATGTTTTCTGTGAATATTATGGGTTTTCATTTGTATATAAGTTCCTTCTTTGATTTTAACTGTTTTCAGTATTCTATCCAGCTTTGCATTTTCTCATGTGTCTTGGAGTTTTCTGTTTGGGTCTCTTCCCTGTGTTCCATAATTCTGAGAAATTCTTTTTTTTTGTTTTTGTTTTTAGGCCACACCCATTTGATGCTCAGGGGTTACTCCCGGCTAAGCGCTCAGAAATCACCCCTGGCGTGGGGGGACCATATGGGACGCCGGGGGATTGAACTGTTGTCCTTCCTTGGCTAGCGCTTGCAAGGCAGACACCTTACCTCTAGCACCACCTCACCGGCCCTGAGAAATTCTTATCAATAATCTTTTTAACTATTGTTGCTTCATTAAACTTCCATCCTGCTTTTCATGGACTCAGATTCTTGTATTGTTCCACTTGATCTCATCTCTCGGGTATGCTATTCATTACTTTTTAGATTATTTTTTATCTTCACTTGTTTTCTAGTGGTTTTCTCCATCTTATATTGGAAGGTTTTTTTTTTCCCTCAATCTTTTCCTCTGCTGCTGCTACTCAAAGCTTTTATTTTTTATTTTTTTATTATCATCTGCTCTACTCTTCATTTCTGCTTGTAGTTTTCGCACTTTTACATTGTTTTTGTCCTTTGCTGACTGTAAATTCAACTACATTGTATTTCCAACCCCAGGTGAACTTGTCTAAAGAAGGATAGCCATGAAGAATTAATAAACCAAGCCAGCCAGGAGAGAATCATGGAGTCAGTTTGCTTCTTGACTTATGGTTTCTCTGCCTGCCAAGCCAAACTGGCCTTTCTTTATTAAGCTAGTACAAAATTCACTAGCAGGGGAAGATTGAGTTAGATCCAGGTTGACTTGTACATATCAAAGGTATAGGTGAAAAGGAAAGAGGAAAATGGGGAAACACCTTTGTTTTGGGTAAAGGCAGAATGAGACCTAACAATTTCACCCTTCCTGTTTAAACAAAAATTTTTTTGAGAAGGGTTTATATCGTTTTGTTTTGTTTCCACCAGATGTAAAAGAAATCCCCAGAGTGGCTGTTAATTTGCACAGGCACAGTAAAAATTGGGAAAATAAAAGATAAAAATCCTTTAGCATTAAGGTGGTGAGCTATCAAAAGAATTCTCAAAACAATCAGCTTTTTCCATATTGTTGCCTTATACATATCACAAATTTTTTTCATAGACTCTCTGAACATAAATGTTTAGAATCTTTCTGCAGATATATTTAATTTGAAAATTCTTAAGGAGAAACATGGGAGCGGCTTAGGCATGGGTTCCTGTGAACCAAGGCAAAGGGGTGGGGTGGGAGTGGGGCCATGCTGGGGAAAGAGCAAGCCTGGGAGAATGCCAAAGTAGCTGGAGCAGACCCAGCTGGAGTTTGTGCTACCCATTGGCTTCTGGAAACAAGTTTTCAAATGGCATGCTCACGTCGGGACCAGCCATCACAGTTCTGTTAGATAACAATGAAATTCTGCATGACTATGCAGGAAGTTTCTCACTTTGTTTAGGGATAACTCCAAGCTCAGGATCATCCAGTAGCTCCCAATTCACAGATCATGTGCAATGCCAGAATACAAGTGGGCCTCCTGTATGCAAAGTATGGAATCTGCTTATTGAGCTTTATCTGCAACTCAACAGGTTTCCTTAGAAGGATCTTTATTTTAAAAGATTTTCACTTGGGGATAGAGCAGGGGTCTCAAGCTCATGGCCCACGGGCCATTTGCAGCCCTCTGTACAACATTTTGTGGCCCGCGGCCAGCCTTCAAATATCACAGTATTCACGATTATTCGCTTGCTGAATAATCACAATAAAAATCGCATTAGTAAGAAAAAAATCGCATTAAACATTCGCATACACCAAGCAGTTCCATTTGGGGTATGCAAATGTTTAATGCGATTTTTTTCCTTACTAATGTGATTTTTATTGTGAATATTTAGTAAGCGAAATCCCTTATGCGGCCCTGCCTCACCCAGACTTTGCCTCCTGCGGCCCCCAGGTAAATTGAGCTTCAGACCCCTGGGATAGAGCAGTAGTACAGCAGGTAGGACATTTGCCTTGCATGCAGCCTGTCCCAGATATGATCCCTGGCATCTAGTATGGTTCCCCAAGCATGCCAGGAGTGATATTTGAGTGCAGAGCCGAGTGTCACCAGATGTGGCCAAAAAAATTTTTATGTGTTTTTCATTGTCTGATTTGCCCTTCACACTGCACAACTTCTTGAATTCCAGTAGTCTTTTGTGATGGAACACATGGGAGTGAGTAAATAGTATACTAAGTTCCTTAAAACCAGGAAACAGTCATTTATCTTCAACTGTAAAATGCCTACTCCAGAAAGTGGCTTCTTTCAAAAGTGAATAAAGAAAATTCCTTTTTCAAATCAAAAGTTGTGTTGCGGGGCTGGAGAGATAGCATGGAGGTAAGGCATTTGCCTTTCATGCAGGAGGTCATCGGTTCAAATCCCGGCTCCCCATATGGTCCCCCGTGCCTGCCAGGAGCAATTTCTGAGCCTGGAGCCAGGAATGCACTGCCGGGTGTGACCCAAAAACCACAAAAAAAAAAAAAAAAAAAAAAAAAGTTGTGTTGCACAAAGGGGACACGATACAGAACTGCACCTGTGCTTTCTGCCTGATTTCTGGTTTGCTGTGTGTGGCAGCCACAGAGATACCAGCCAACATAAAGTTTCCAGGGCCTTACACAAAGGTAGGATGACTCTGCCCACAAAGGGACCCAGGAAGAAAATCCCCAGGAAGAATCTGTAGTCAAGGGCATCATTACAGAAAAACTCCCAGTGCTAAAGACTATATGCAACCAAATCCTGCATGTCTGAAGAGTACCAGCTAAAGAAACCCAAAGAAAACGCCCGAGACACATCCTAGTAGACTATATGCAACCAAATTCTGCATGCCTGAAGAGTACCAGCTAAAGAAACCCAAAGAAAACACCCGAAGACACATCCTAGTCACAATGACGAATCCCACAGATAGGGATAAAATACTGAAAGCAGTAAGATCAAAAGGGGAAATTACACTCAAGCAGACCTGCCACAAGAAACCCTCAAGGCCAGAAGGCAGTGGTGGAATGTAGTCACAAAACTCAACGAAATGAACTTTTCACCTAGAATACTGCACCTAGCTATACTCACTTTTAGGTTTGAAGAAAGGAAGCATGGCTTCAACAACAGCTCAGAAACTTTCCAGACTAAAAACAACCCTTAAAAGAAAAACTGAAAGGTCTACTTTAAGAAAAGAAAGACCAACAGGTACACCAAACTTCTACACAAAGATGATACTAAATCCCATGACAGTTATCTCTCTCAACATCAATGGACTAAATGCAAAGAAAAGTACAAGGTTCTTCCCAAGGGTTGCTCTACCTATTTGCGGGTGTTTATTGTTCCAGATGAATTTCAGGAATGTTTGATCCACTGAAAAGCAAATAAACAAAACTAGATTCAAATTCTAATTGCCATTTCCTAGGTATGTGTCTTTGGAACAATTATCTTTCTGTACCTCAGCCATTATGGCTGAGGAAACTAGAATTAAAATGCCTAGATTTATTTGTTTTGCTTTGTTTTTTTGTTTTTGGATCACACCCGGAGATGCTCAGGGGTTACTCCTGGCTGTCTGCTCAGAAATAGCTCCTGGCAGGCACGGGGAACCATATGGGACACCAGGATTCGAACCAACCGCCTTTGGTCCTGGATTGGCTGCTTGCAAGGCAAACGCCACTGTGCTATCTCTCCGGGCTCAAAATGCCTAGATTTAAATCCCACCTCTGACACTAGTCCAAGTTATATTATCCTTTTCCTTCAACTAACTAATCTGTAAATTAGGGAAAATAATAGTATCTACCTGTAAGGTAGTATCTACTGCTGGGTGGTGTGGCCCATAAACTAAAGGAGAAAAATTTAAAAATATAACCACAACTATCATGGACTACCCAGCTTCTCTGTTTTCTTCATTTATTAAAGGAGCTAGTACAGAGTACAGAATAATGTTTGACACTGCTTATATTATCAACTTGGTTGGTTTGCCCAAGTAAATTAATTGACCTTGAGAAGGCTTGGTTTCTTTTATAAAGGGAAGATGAGCAATTATGTGTACCTTTGGGGCTGTTATGTGTACCTTTGGGGCTCCATACTTGCTCTTTTACTCTCCCCAGGTCCTTTTGTGGTGTCTAGAAACTTTCCGTTCAGTCGTGGATGATAAAATCAGGCCTCTGTAACTAGAGATCTTGGTATTTGCACAGATGATAGGATGGAACTTAGGATGGATTCTTTCTTTATGGTTCTAGAAGTTGCCAGAAGCAATTTCTGAGTGCATAGCCAGAATAACCCCTAAGCATCACTTGGTGTGTCCCAACCCTCCTCCCCAAAATCTCTTAGGATCATTTTCTTGAGAATTCTGTTTTATTTGATGTGCTTTATGAATTCTGGTCTAATCTTGAGGTCTTGAATCCATTTCAAATTAACTTTTGTGAGTTATGTGAAATACTGTTTCAGTTTTACTTTATCACTTGTGTCTATCCCTTTATCCTAACACCATTGAAGAGACTTTCTTTGCTCCATTTCATGGCCTGGTCCAGACTGATACCTCATTGGCATTCTCAGAAAGGTGGAGGGGGCAGATTTTCCTTTCTACATGAACTACACCAGGCGAACGTAACCCCTACACCCTCCAATAGAAACCACCCAGTATTTTGACTTAACCTTATCAAAAATTCAAGCAACCAAATTAGTTTCAATGCTGTAAATCCTGGATACCTCAATATCTTATAGTAGTGTTAGCTCAGTAATATCACAAAAAATATGGAAAGTGACACCTCTTAAACAGTAACATGGAAGGTTTAACTAGTAACAAACTACAGCCCAATAAATTCTTTATTTGTTGTTGTTGTTTTGTTTGTTTTTGGGCCACACCTAGTGATGCTCAGGAGTTCTTCTTGGCTATGCGCTCAGAAATTGCTTCTGGCTTTGGGGATCATATGGGACACCAGGGGATCGAACTGCAGTCTGTCCGAGGCTAGCACGTGCAAGGGAGACGCCTTAGCGCTTGTGCCACCACTTCAGCCCCCCAATAAATTCTTAGACACTGACTGTAGTAATACCATGAAGAGTTAGAATAATTATATCAAACTGACCCTTTTTGATTTAAGTTTTGATAATTCTATTTACCTTTGTGTTGTAACAAAAAATATGAAGTAAATTTTTATCTCTAAAGAGGCAGACTATGGTTGTGGGTGGAAAATTGATGACACTGGTGATGAGATTGGTTTTTGAACATTTAATGCCTGACATGATAGTATCATGAACAACTTGGTAAATCACAGTTATAATAAAAATTCTGGGCAGACACTAAAAGTCTTTGCAGTGTTGCACAGCCCCATGGTCCAGGATTTATACATTTAAAGCAAATTGGGTGGGATAAGAGGGCTGGGCCCTTTTTTATCAAAGGGTATTTTTGATAGTATTGTTCATATAGAAAAGGATTCCTTTCTGAGAATTCTCAGATAGACTACCTGGGAAGTATCAGTGGTTATTATTTTTTTTTAGGAGCAAGGTTGTAGAACTGGTCTTTTTTCTGCCAAGATGATGGTGGCAGTGGGCAGAAGCTTCCAGGAATTCCGTTGGTGGGGTGGGTGCAGGAGGGCTTGATGCCACCTTATTTCAGAAGGAAATGCCCAGCGATTTCAGCCCTATAGTCCAATCTTATGTGAGAGGCTTTAGCTGCTGATATTATATGATTTCAGTTGTATAATTGGGCCCTTTCTGTCAGAGGGTGTTGAAGGTGGTAGTTGGGCTACTGTTGTTCATGCAGAAAGGAGAGTCTGTACCCTTCCTTTCTGAGAAGATCACAGAAGTATCAGCCAGGACCAGACTACCTGGGAAATATCAGTGGCCACTATTTTCTTCTAGACCATGGTCACAAGATTATCTCATACACTGCTTAACTTGTTTTATATTTCTTTATAGTATTTCTCCTTGCCTTCTCTCCTTATATGTTGTTTTATACATTTATTGCTATTCTCCCTTTCTGAAACATAAGTTATGCTTTATATTAGCTCCACCATTTTAGCCATGCCTGAAGCAGTGCCAAGTAAATATTTGTTAAATGAATTATTTAAAAGTTTGAAGATAGACAGAACTATAGGCTGAACTTAGTCTTTAAAGATTATTTTACAAGTGGCAATGGTGGCAACATTTAATGAAAAATATCTTAAATTGTCAATATTTTTCTTTTAGAAAAATGTTGATTGTGGAGAGGTTATCAAGAAACCATCTCTTCGTAAACAGCGCTTTATGCAGTTTTCTTCACTGGAACATGAAGGAGAATATTACATGACACCACGAGACTTCCTGTTTTCAGTGATGTTTGAGCAAGTGGAACGTGAGTTGTTTTAAGAATATTTTTAGTGTAAGCATAGAACTAAAACACTTTTATAATTGGCTTTGCTTTCATTATACCATTTATTTGCATGAAACTTACATGTATTTATCTAAGAAATACTTAGCTTTGTATGGTTTTCCTATAGAGAGAGAGGAAATTTGGTGTTTTGTTTTTTTTTTAATTTGGTGTTTTTAAATGTAACCAAGTATATTATAAAATCAAGTAATGAATTCATCTAGGATGTTAGCTTTTAGTAAGACTAAACATTTATGTTTTAAATTGGGCACACAAAGACTAAAAACTTATGTTTTAAATTGGGCACACAAAAATGAAACTTAGGTTAGAACAATTAGCAAGACCACATAATGAATCTGGATCAATATCTTGATTTAAAAAAGAATGCAAGGGAAAATTTCTTTAGAGGGCCCAGACAGGTGTTTGATGAATCTAACAAAGCATTGAAAATATTTGTTCGTTTTGATTCAGTGCATTGATTCCTATAAAGTTACTCTAAGTAAATAATTATTCTTATCTAACAATTAGATGTAGCCAGCATATTTCATTTAAAAAGTAGTGTGAAACAATTCAAAAGGAGATAGTTACAATTATGTAGTTCATTGCAGCACTTTACTACTACTATAACTAAGATAAGGAAACAACCCATTATTGTAATCATGCCCAGAGACAACAGAGATGAGGGCTAGAAGGACTGGCTTTCAATGTGAAGCTCACCACATAGAGTGATGAGTTTAGTTGAAGAGAAATGACTGCACTATCATGACAATGTTAATGAGTGAGAGAAGTAGAATGCCTATCTCAAATACAGGCAGGGAGTGGGAGGGGAAAGGATAGAGCTGGGGGGCTTTGGTGATGGAAGGTTGCACTGGTGAAGAGGGAGTTCTTTTTGTGACTGAAACCCAACTACAATCATATATGTAATCATGGTGCTTAAATAAAGAAAAAATTAAAAAATAAATAAAATTAAACATAATTTAGGAAATAATAAAAGTAAAAATATAATAAAATAACTTATACTGTATGATGCTTTTCCATCCACAAAATCTAAAATGGGAAATTTGGTCACTTATGCTGTTTGATCTTTGTTTTATTTGAGTCCATATCCTTGCCGGAACAGGATTAGATGTAATAAATGTCCTCAGCTGCTGTTTTACCTGGTTGTTTGTTGTTTTTTTTTGTTGTTTGATTTTTTTTTTTTAGGGGGAAAGGAGATTTTTTGATTTGGTCCATACCCAGCAGTGCTTAGAGCTTACTCCTGGCTGTGAGCTCAGTGATCACTCTAGATGAGACACGTGGTGCCAGGCAGCATGCTGCTCTCTACTATTCCTCTACTTCCTTCAGAATGTTTTTAATCCCTTCTTCAGTGATAATTTTGTGGATAAAAGATTCTTGGTTGAACTTTTTTCATTAATACATTGTATATCTCATTCCATTTTCTTCTTGTAGAGTTTCATTTGAGAAATCTCTGAATTTTGTGTGGGGAGGTTCCTTGTATATACTATTTTACCTTTTCTCTTGTTGCTTTAAGGAATCTGTGTCCTTGGTTCTTGCTATTTTGTACACAATGTATCTTGGTATTGTTCTGTTTGGGTTTACACTGATGGTACTCTTTGGGACTCTTGGATCAGTATTCATATCCTTTTAGATGTGAAAATTCTGATCTATTATTTCTTCAACTGATCTTTCATCCTCTCTCCCACATTCTATTTCTGGATATCCTAGAATTCTGAGGCTGTTCCTCCTAGTCTTATCACATCTCTTACATTTTATTATTTTCTTCTCTTTCTCGGTCTTTTTTCCTGCTGCATCTCCTTTCCTGATATAGCTGTACATTGTATCTTTGAGTTTACTAATTTGATTTTCAACTCATTGTATTTATAAGACTTCTAATGTATTCTGTAGCTCCTTCTAGTTGAATTAGTTCGTTCATTTTTTCTGTAAAGCTCTCTTCAAGTGTATTGATTCTCTATTCAAGCGTCTTTTACAGACCATCAAACATTAATTAGATCATTATTCCAAAGTCTTCTTCAGCAGATTTGAAAAGTCATATGTAATTGGGTATCTCCCTGAACTTTTATTTACCTATTGACAGGTTGAAGTGCTTCATTTCTTTCCTCATCATTTCTTATGCTTAGAATTCTCTGAGAGGTGTAGTTGAATTGCTCCTCTGGGGCTCTGGCTAGACTGAACTGGGCTGGGCATTCAGCCCGCATGAGGGGGTGGAGGAGGAGGCTTATCTAACTTTGTGCAGGTCTGAGTGTGTATTGGATTGTTTTAATTTGCAGCTTTTCATGAAGCTGTGCTTCAGAGTTCCAGGATTGGCAGGACCAGGCTGGTCTGAGTATGCCTTAAACATCAGCTATCAGCAGCTGTAAATGATTCTGAGTCTAAAAATTAAGAAATAAAACTTGTGAAGATCTAGTGATAAAAGATCCATATATGTGTGTCTTATACTTTGGAAATCACTTTGGGTCTAAATCAGGGGTCTCAAACTCAATTTACCTGGGGGCTAGTTGGGGTGAGGCAGGGCTACATAAGGGATTTCACCAAAAAAAAGTCCTCAAACGTCATTATTAACAGTTTTAATTATTTCTTCGGAACATGAATAGAACATTGAGTGAAGACCATGAACACTTCTTCTGAACATGACATCTTTTGCCTATTCCTTGCTGCCAGAGACTTGACAGTGCTTCTTCTCACAAATCTGAACCACATTTGGCTTTAGAGAGGAAGCAGTTGAGACTCTCAGTATGGCTTGAAGATGGTCATCATTAAGTCTAGACCTGTACTTTGACTTATTGAAGTTCAATGTAGAGAATAAGTTTTCACACAAAAATGTGTTCCCAAAAAGGCACATGGTGCTCTTGAACATTCGGAAAAGCTCAGGGAAGCTGGGGGGCAATTCTCTCAAAAATTGCCCATGCATGTCTGCTTTTCCACTAATCTCCCTGAACTTGGCTTTGAGATCAGAGTTGCATTGCAGGTCATTGAGCTCCATTTGAAGCACAGGAGGGGCATCTTGCACATCAAAGGAAAAGGGGTCTACAAAAATTTGGAAAGTGGCTCTGTGCTTTTTGAAGTCTGCAAATCTGTGATCAAATTCCTTCTCTAGCTTAAAAATAGCATCAACATATTTCTCACCACTGAATGGTATGCCTGCATCCACAAGTTCCTTGCATGCTGGGAAATGGCAAAGGTTTGTCTGAGAGAGCTGGGATTTCCATAACACAAGTTTTATGGAGAATGCGCTCACATTGTCATAGACAGCACTGATAAGCTGCCCTGTGCCTTGTAACATCTTGTTTAGTACATTCAGCTTATGTGTGATGTCAACAAGAAAAGCTAAGTCCATGAGTCATTTGTTGTTTTTTTTTTTTCCAGTTTTGAAGCATTTTAATCTTTGGGTTTTTTTTTTTTTTGTGTGTGTGTGTGTGTGTGTGTTTAACCAACTTTATTACATACATGATTGTATTTGGGTTCCATGAGCCATTTGTGATCACTCAGCTCAGAAACAGCATTCCCATCCTTCTCCATGAAGGCTTTCACTTCTTTTAACAACTCAAAAAATCTTTTCAGGATGTTTCTCCTGCTGAGCCAACATACCTCAGTGAAATAGAGCACATCTCCATATTCTGACTCTCAAAAAGCATGGAACCTCCTGTGCTTTAAGCCCCTGGATCTGATTTGGTTGACGCATTTCACAACAACAGACATCCCATTGTCACACGGCAGGCAGGCATTTACTGCAAAGGGCCTGCTGAGGGATAATGCAGTGAAGAGCAATGGCCTTCTCTACACCCTCCTCTTCACGTTTTTTTTTGAACAAGTGCCACCAGTCCATTTTTTCTCCCTGTCATCAATGGCGCTCCATCGGTTATTATTCCAACAAACCTCTTCCATGGCAAACCTGCATTCTCAATGGCAGCACACAGATGCTGAAATATCTCATTACCAGTGGTCTGGCAATGCATTGGAATTATTGTGAGCATCTCCTCTGTCAATTCAAAATTGCAATCAACACCACGGACATAAATTGTGAGCTGTGCAGTGTCTATTATATCTGTGCCCTCATCAGGAGCAACTGAGTATGCATCAAAACATTTGGCTTTCTCACACAGTTGATGATAAATGTCATTTGACATGTCAGAAATGTGCTCTGCCACAGTGTTGGCAGAAAGGCTGATTTTGCTAATCTTATCTTTCTTTTCCAGACAGATAATACTTGCAGCCTGTAACATGCATTTTTTTTAACAAACTCTCCTTCTGTGAATGGTTTCCCTGCCTTAGCAATCATCTCACTAACCATGTAACTAGCTTTGACTGATGCAACATTCTCTTTGGTTGCTTTCTTGAAGAAATCTTGTTGCCTCATTAGACATGCTTTAAGACTGGCAACCCACTTGGCTCTCTCATTTCCTTGATATTTTGCACATTCCTCAGCATGTTTAGTTGAATAATGGCATTTCAAGTTGTATTCCTTATGCACTGCAACTTTCTCTGAGCAAATAAGACATGTGGGGATGCCCCTGTGCTCAACAAAGAAATACTGCGTCTCCCACTTTCCCTGAAATTGTCTGTGCTCGTCATCAATCTTTCTCTTCATTGCAGGCTTTGATGAAGTCATGATGAAGGTATGAAAAAATCTAATTCTGTAATAAACTTCTTTCCCTTCTCTCCCTCAGGCCTCCAATAATGCAAGGGACAGCGGGCAGGAGCAGTGGAAATGACGTCTGCGCTAGGCGCAAAGTATTCATGATTATTCGCTTACGAATATTCACAATAAAAAATCTCATTAGTAAGAAAAAAAATTGCATTAAACATTTGCATACCCTGAACAGAACTGCTCAGGGTATGCAAATGTTTAATGCGATTTTTTTCTTACTAATGCGATTTTTATTGGGATTATTCAGTAAGCGAATAATCGTGAATACTGCGATATTTGAAGGCCAGCCGCAGGCCACAAAATGTTGTATGGAGGGCTGCAAACGGCCCGCGGGCCACGAGTTTGAGACCCCTGGTCTAAATGGTGAGGATCTGAGGGAACTCTGATTTCCTGCGTGAAGGACAGAATTCACCAGTTTGAAATTTTCCCAGAGCATTTCAGTCTCCTTAAAGGGCTGCACAGAAGTGAAACTGTATCCCTAAATTTTACACTAAAATCTGTAAAGAGGGGCGTGCTTAACCTTGGCAAACACTGTCATACAAGCTAAGCCCTGTGTTTATGTCTCTGTATGTCTCTGGAGCTGAGAGCTGCTGTGTCCTGCTTCAAACCTCGCTTTGAAAAGCCTATGCATTGCAAAACGTGCTCATTGTAGCCATTAATCCAGGCATCACCTGTGATTAAAAAAAATCAGCTCAAATTATTTTATTTATTTTTGGTTCGCAGGTTAAAGTTTTTTTTAATAAAGATACTATTTACAATCGTACAGGGGGCACAAAAAATGTTTTCTTCCTAAAGGAACTGACAGAAAATAATTGAGAAGCACTGGCTTAGCCTGTCTCTTAAAGAGGGGGAAAAATGGTGGGGTGGGGGGAACCTGAAAGCTTTGGTGAAGATCTTAGCTCAGAAAAATGAACAGGCTAATAAATAAACTGAGACTTGGTTGTAGAATTATATAATACTTTCTTCCTTGACTCATTGTACATCGAATCAGTAGGACTCCTCTGTATACCAAAAATATACTCCTGTATACCAAATAAATGTAAAATAACTGCCTATTTTATACTTTATTTAAGAAATCTGTAAATAGGAGTCAGAGCGGTAGCACAGTGGTAAGGCATTTACCTTGCATGTGGCCAACTCAGGATTGACCTCACTTTGAATCCCTGCATCCCATATGGTCCCCCAAGCCTGCCAGGAATAATTTCTGAGCACAGAGCCAGGAGCAACCCCTAAGCACCACTGGGTGTGACCCAAAAAAATTGTAAATAAATAAAAACACATGGGAGATGATCATAGTGTCACCAGAAATATTTTACTCTTCAACATTTGTTTACAAAATGTAAACATAATCAAATGCTAGCCAGGTGAATCTAGGACCTCACATTAAAGACCTATTTACTTACGTATTTTTACCTAATATATCATATTTGATTATCAGTGAAAAAAATTATATGGGCTACAAAAAGCAAAAAGGTCTTACTTAAAAAAAAAAACAGATCAATGCTAGAGTGATAGTACAGCTTGCCTTGCACCTAGCTGATCTAGGTTCGACCCCCAGCACCTCATATGGTCTGTCCCCCAAGCCTAAGCAGGAGTGATATCTGAACATATTTCAGTATATACTTTTCAAACTAAAAAGATAACATAAACTTCCCAAACTAAAAAGAAAAAATGACTATGAAAAAAGAAATAATAAAAAAAAACTGTCAAGCAATTTAAAGAGTGTAACATTCATGGCTGGAGAGATGACAAAAGGAGTAATGCACTTGTTATGAATGCAGACAACCCAGCTTTAATTTTTGGAACCCTAAGTGGTCCACTGAGCTCCAGAAAGAGTGATTCAGGAGGATATCCTGATTCAGAGCCAAGAGTAAGCTCTGAGCATAGTAGGATATGGTCCAAAAAACAGTAAATAAAAAAAAATAGTGTAACATGCACAATATGGTAATAAAAAAGGAAAAGAAACCATTAGAAACAGAAGTACATGAAATATTTATGACAGAATTTGTAAGGTTGTTAAGCACCAGTAACCATGAATTCAGGAAGCTTGCAATAGACCGTCAAGCAAATAAATATCCCAAAGTCAATAGTCAGATATAGCATATTCAAACTCAAAAGTTAAAGATATTAAAGCTGATCAGAACGGAGTGAGAAGTAGGAAATCTTACTTGAAGAGAAACTAGCATAAGAATTTTATGTCATCTCTTCAAGAAAGCATGCAAACAAGAAGAAAATAGAGTGCATGTTATAGATTTGAAAGGAGAGATAGCATGGAGGTAGGGCATTTGCCTTGCATGCAGGACAGTGGTTCGAATCCCAGCATCCCATATGATCCCCCAAGCCTGCCAGGAGCAATTGCTGAGCGTAGAGCCAGGAGCAACCCCTGAGCACTGCCAGATGTGACCCAAAAACCAAAAAAAAAAAAAAGAAAGAAAGAAAGAAATACACACCAGTGAGCATTCTATATCCTCTTAATCTAATACATGATACTTGTTCTGGTTCTGTTTCCTCTAGAGAACCCTGACACATAATTTACTGTTTTCTGTGATTTTTTTTACCTAATATAGAAATCTCTTCTATATTTACTTGAAGGGTCCCCATCCTTTATAAAATATATTTTCATTTTTAGAAAATACTTCTCAGTATTTTGTGGTTTGTTCCTCCTTGCTGTGCACAATTTTCTTTGGATTTTGTGTGTGTGTGTGTGTGTGTGTGTGTGTTTTGTGTGTGTGTTGTTCGGTTGGTTCGTTGGTTTTTAGGCCACATCTGGCAGCTCTCAGGGGTTACTCCTGGCTCTGCACTCAGAAATTACTTCTGGCTCAAGGGACCATATGGGATGCTGGAGATTGAACCTGCATTCGTCCTGGGTCAGCCACATGCAAGGCAAATGCCCTACTGCTGCTCTCTCTCTCTTTTTTTTTTTTTTATAATTATTTAAGCACTGTGGTTACAAAAATTATTGTAGTTTGGTTTCAGTCATAAAAAAACACCCCCTTCACCAGTGCAACCTTCTCACCACCAATGCCCCCCATTTTTCTCTTCACCCACCTCCTGCCATTGTCATGATACTAGTTAGTGTAGTTATTTTTCTAATTGCACTTACCACTCTTTGTTGTTAGCTTCATATCTTGGGCTGGTCCTTCCAGCCCTCATCTCTATTGTCTCTGTGTATTACAATGCTGTCTTTTATTTTTCTTAAATCCCACAGATGATTGAGACTATTCTGTGTCTATCTTTCTTCCTCTGACTTATTTCACTCAACAATAGTTTCGATGTCCATCCATATATAGGAAAATTTAATGACTTCATGTTTCCTGATGGCTGCATAGTATTTCATTGTGTTTATACAGTTTCTTTAGCCACTCATCTGTTGTCAGGCATCTGGGTTGTTTCCAGATTCTGGCTATTATAAACAGCACTGCAGTGAATATAGTCATACATAAGGCAGTTTTGTGTCCTGTTTTTGTGTTTCTGGGCGTATCTGAGTTGTATCATGTGGGAGCTCAATTTCCAGTTTTTTGAAGAATTTTCATATTGTTTTCCAGAAAGGCTGAACTAGAGGGCATTCCCCCCACCAGTGAATGACTTCTCAGAATTTTGGATAGTTGTTCTGTATGATATTTTTATTATTTAGATATACTTAGAAAGTTTTGTTCATTAGATTTGAATAATGTTCATTGTAACATAGATAAAAATTATGAAGATAAGAGCTCTTCCACATTTATAGCTCCCCTGCCTTTTAAGTACACAGAATTATTTTTAATTTTAAACAGTTTCGGGATCAATAAAATCTTCCCTGACATTACAAAAAAAGTATTAATAAAGTTATTATTTTTATTTATAAATTTAATATAAAACAGTTAGTCATAATAATAATCATATCAATATATTGGTTGACTAAAAGTTAAACATAAGTGAAATGCATGACAGTTATAGAACAAGAAAAGGAATGAAAAAATTAGGAATTCTCCTGTTGTAAGATATCTACCATAGCTAAAGCAATAAAGTGTTATTTAAAAGTGGATTTCAATTCTTGTAAATTTTTTAAGGAATACAATTTTTATATCAAATGAAAGAAAAGTCTAATTATAGAAAATACTTAAAACCAAAAAAAAAAAACTTGAAAAATGGAAGCACACCACAAAGAGTGATGAGTTTAGTTAGGGAAATAACTACATTTTGAACTGTCCTAATAACGAGAATGTATGAGGAAAATGGAGAGCCTGTCTAGAGTACAGGCGGGGGTCGGGTGGGGAGAAGGGAGACTTGGGACATTGGTGATGGGAATGTTGCACTGGTGATGGGTGGTGTTCTTTACATGACTGAAACCCAAACACAATCATGTATGTAATTAAGGTGTTTAAATAAATAAAAAAAATTAAAAAAGAAAAAAAAAAGAAAAATGGAAGCAAAACTAAGAATGATAAATACAATGGAAATCAAGAACAGGGATATAATAGCTATTTACCCAGTTATATAAAAAAAAAACTACTTTAGAAATACAGATGTTTTCTCTCTATGTTGTCCCTGAGAAACTCGCTTTAAATACAGAATATTTTAAATGAATGGACGTATGTGAACTTCCAGATGGAAGTGAAATATACCACTGCAGGCAGAATCTTGAGCTGTGGGACCAAACAGTGAATCCTGGGGATTTAGACTAGGGGCAGCTGGAACAGCTGAGTACCCTCCTCTCAGACCTCCAGGGAATTTAAGAGGTCTGAATCTGACTTTTGCCAGGAGATAGATCCTGGGAATATAGGCTTAGGGAATGAATAGAGAATCTGGTTGGCCAGGGAGGTCGAGGGTCTGCACAGAACTCTGCCTTTGGGTTGGCTCAGGCCCACTAAAACCCCACTAGCAGCACAATCCATTAGGTTGTGTGTGTGTGTGTGTCTCCACATTGTCTTTCTGCTCTCCACCTCAGCCTTATAAACAAAAGGGAACTACAATAAAGCCACAGCGTCACCTACTGGAAAGAAAAAAAAACAGATTCACAAAATGAAAATTTCAACAGGCAACTCATATAAAATAAGATGGAATTCATTCAAAAGAATGATAAATATATAGAGAGAAAATACTCAAGATAGAATTACAGGTCCAGGCCCACAGGAATCCACTAATGAATTCTTTCAAACCTTTAAAGAGCACCTACTGCCAATACTTTTCAGGCTCTTCCAAGAAATTGAAGAATACTTCCAAACAGTTTCTTTGAATAACAGCCCCAGATACAAAAACAGACACTACATAAAAAAGAGAGAAACAAGCCAGTATTTTTGAAGAAAACAAATGTAAAGATCCTTAATAAAATAACAATTCAACAATTCATCGGACAATTCAATTATTTGATTCAATATTCAATTATTCAAATTATTCTACCAATAATAATGTATCTAGAATTCAACAATTCATCAAAAAGCCATAAATGTGACCAATTACAAGTCAATCAATATAATATGCCATATCAATAAAAGAAAAAATATATATCAATAGATTCAGAGAAAACATTTGAGAAGTTCTAGCATTTGAGAAACAAAATGGGAATTGAAGGGACTTTTCCTCAATATAGCCAAAATCCATTGCAAACATACTGAATGAGGAAAAAAACTAAAAGCCTTTTTTTTAACTTTTTTTTTATTATAAATATTTAAGCACCATGATTATGACCATGTTTGTAGTGGGTTTTCAGTCATAAACAGAATACCCCCCTTCAGTGCAACATTCCCACCACTAATGCCCCCCTCCTCCCTTACCCCTGCCTGTATTCGTGACAGGCATTCTACTCCTCTCATTCTTTAACATTGTCATGCTAGCTGTTAGTGTAGTTATTTTCCTAACAGTGTTCACCACTCTTTGTAGTGAACTTCAAATTGTGAGCCAGTCTTTCCGGCCCTTCCATCCCTTAACTCTGGTGTCTCTGGACCTTATTACAATAATGTCTATAATTTTTCTTAAAATCTATAGATGAGTTAGACTATTCTGTATTTATCTCTCACCCTCTGACTTATTTCACTCAACATAATAGATTCCATGTACATCCATGTATACAAAATTTTCATGACTTCATCTCTCCTGATGGCTGTATAATATTCCATTGTGTATATGTACCATAATTTCTTTAGCCATTTATCTGTTGAAGGGCTTCTTGGTAGTTTCCAGCGTCTGGCTATTGTAAATAGCGCTGCAATGAATATAGGTATGAGGGAGGGATTTTTGTATTGCATTTTTATGTTCCTAGGGTATATCCCTAGGAATGGAATAGCTAGATCATATGGGAGCTCAATTTCCAGTTTTTCGAGAAATCTCCATATTGTTTTCCATAAAGGCTGTACTAGAGGGCATTCCCACCAGCACTAAATAAGAGTTGCTTTCTCTCCACATCCCCGCCAGCATTTATTGTTCTTGTTCTTTGTGATGTATGCCAGTCTCTGTGGTGTAAGATGTTACCTCATTGTTGTTTTGATTTGCATCGTCCTGATGATTAGTGATGTGGAGCATTTTTTCATGTTCTTTTGGCCATTTATATTTCTTCTTTGAGGAAGTGTCTGTTAATTTCTTCTCTCCATTATTTGATGGGTTATATGTTTTGTTCTTATTAAGTTCTGTCAGCACTTTGTATATTTTGGATATTAGCCCCTTGTCTGATGGGTATTGGGTGAAAAATAGTTTCTCCCATTCTGTGGATGGCTTTTTGTATCTTAGGCACTATTTCCTTTGTGATGCAGAAGTTTCTCAGCTTAAAATAGTCCCATCTGTTTTTCTCTACTTCCACTTGTTTGGAGAGTGAGCCTTTCTCTACTTCCACTTGTTTGGAGAGTATTGACATTTAATTATGTTAATCCTATCCATGAGAGGTTGCGTGCTCCATTTTCGTTTGTCCTCTTTTATTTCTTGAAGTAGAGTTTGTAGTTTTCTTTGTATAGGTCCTTCACCTCTTTAGTTAACTTCAAGATATATGAGTTTGTGTGAATGAGATTGCTTTTTTTTTAATGTCCATTTCTTCTCTATCACTATTGGTGTACAAGAAAGACATTGATTTTGGCATGTAAATTTTGTAGCATGCCACTTTACTGTATGAATATTCTAGAGCTTTTTGGTAGCATCTTTAATAAATATAGTATCATGTCATTAGCAAACATTGATTTATTTTTTTCCTATCTGGATACCCTTGATATATTTTTCTTGCCTAATTACTTTGGCAAGAACTTCCAGCACAGTGTTTAATTGGAATGGTGAAAGTGGACGGCTTTGTACAAGATTTTAGAGGAAAGACTTTTAGTTTATCTCCACTGAAAATAATATTTGCGCTGGGAGCTAGTGGGCAGGACCGTCAGGCTGGGCAGAGGAGACGTGGGTTCAGGGCCAGGTCGGGGAATGGGTGGTTCCAGGCTTCACTGCTCCTCTCACTAGAAGGGGCCTTGCCTGTTGCTGACTTCCCGGGCTCTGTTTCCCAAGTCTCTGCCTCAGAGAGCCAACTGCAGCCATGACCAGGATCTTGTGCTCAGTACTGAAGAGGATCCCAGGCCCACCAAAGGCTGTAAGCAAAGGGATGGAATCACTCATATGTTATGGTTGAATTTGACACAAATTTACCAAGTCAAGAATTCCTGATAAAGTGTTTCAACCTTCATCAGAAGATCATGAAAAGGGGCCGGAGAGATAGCATGGAGATAAGGTATTTGCCTTTCATGCAGGAGGTCATCGGTTCAAATCCTGGCGTCCCGTATGGTCCCCCGTGCCTGCCAGGAGCAATTTCTGAGCATGGAGCCAGAAATAACCCCTGAGCACTGCCGGGTATGACCTAAAAACCACAAAAAAAAAAAAAAAAAAAAAACGAAGATTATGAAAATATGATGGGGATCTCCAGCACCCGCATAAACTGCATATTGTCACCTGAATCAAAAGAACAATAAGATGGCCATACTGGGAAAAAGATACAATCAAAATGCTTGGATTGGAAAAAGCACATACCCCTCAGGCAGGCAGCAAGGCAGTAAGTAGCCTTTTATGTCTTGTGTCCAAACATGTGGTAGGAAAAAGCCTCCACCCTTTGTGGACAGAGTCAGCCTACCTCTTCCTGAAGAGATTATTTCCACAGAGTTCTTTCTTGGCTTGTGCTGGGCCATGATGAGATTATGTTTGCGGGGGGGGGGGGGGGGGGGGGGCCTTTCTAGGCTGCCTCATGTAGAAAAGCAGGAAACCAGGCAGGGAGCAAAATAGTGGCTTTTTACCTCTTTTTTTGTGCCCAAACACGGTAGGAATCAGCCTCCACCTTTCATGGGTGAAGTCAGCCTACCTTGTGTAGAACCCTGAGAGATTATATCTGCTGGAGCTTTTCTTGGCTTGTGCTGGTCCCTGAAGAGATTATGTCTGCTGGGGCCTTTATTGGCTGCCTCATGCAGAAAAGCAAGAAACCAGGCAAGGAGCAAAGCAGTGGCTTTTACGTGTTTGTTGTACCCAAACACATGGCAAGAATCCATAATTTTCTAATTCATTTGAAGTAATTATTATATAAAAGTTGTCTTAAAAAAATCTACTTATTTGGGGGCATACTCAACAGTATTCCGGGCTTACTCCTGGCTCTATGCTCATGGCTCAGTGATCACTTGTGGGATCAAATGGGATGGCAGGGATCAAACCTCGCCACATGCAAGGAAAGCACTGTATCCACTGTACTATTGTTTCAGTCTATGGCAGGGGTCTCAAACTCACGGCCCGGGCCGTTTTGGCCCTCTGTACAACATTTTGTGGCCCGTGGCTGGCCTTCAAATATCACAGTATTCGCGATTATTCGCTTACCGAATAATCGCAATAAAAATTGCATTAGTAAGAAAAAAATTGCATTAAACATTCGCATACCCTGAGCAGTTCTGATCAGGATATGCAAATGTTTAATGCAATTTTTTTTCTTACTAATGCGATTTTTTATTGCAAATATTCGGTAAGCGAAATCCCTTATGTGGCCCTACCTCACCCCGACTTTGCCTCCTGCGGCCCCCAGGTAAATTGAGTTTGAGGCCCCTGGTCTATGAAATCTATATTAAGTTCAGGGAGATGACTATAAATGTTGGAATACATGTTTTGCTTATAGGGAAATTAAAGGGAGAATTATAGTATCAATTGCTGGGGTATTTTTTTTTGAAAGTTTGATTTCTAAAAGATATAAAATAGATGATGATGGTATGAGAAAAATGCAAAATAATAATCCTTTAGAAATATTTTTAGCCAAGCATCTAATGGTTATCATAAATATCTCAGTATCCTATACTATATTTTACACTCAATTGTTTTATGTTAGGCTTTCAAATGGAAATTTTAAATTTGTGGAGTTGTTCGTGGGTTCCATCCAGTGGTGCTCAGGTCTCTTACTGTTGGCTCTGTACTCAAGGATCATTCCTTCCAGTGCTGGAGTGACCATCTGCGGTAACCATGGGGATTGAACTGGGATCTGCTGCCCACAAGGCAAGCATCCTTAACCCCTGTGCTATTTCTAAGATCCCTCAAATAAAGTTAAAAAATTTGATCAGCTAAAATGTTAACATAAAGTATATTTGAAAGTAATGTGTATTAATGTTTACTTTGACCTAATTCTGTGGTTATTTTTGTTTTCTTATCAATTATTTTCTTTTACTGCATCAATTTTGCTTTTTGTTCTCACTTTCATTAAAGCATCTCCTTCTTCATAGAATGTCATAGTGATCATACAAATGTGCCTACATTTGTTGAATTTTTTTAAAATGTAACATGGTTATGTGCTGAAAGACACTTGAGATGAGGACCACTAGACCAGTCTATGCTGGAGAGCTTGCCCCAAAGAGTGGGGAGTACAGTTAGGCAGAGAAGGGACCACTGTGACTATGATAGCTGGAAAAACGCATTTTCTCTGAATATGAACGGGGTGCCGAAAGGAAGTAAAGGTAAAGAAGATATTCCTTTAGTAACAGTATTGCAATCCACAGTGTCTAAAAAGAAGATTTTGTGTTTGTGTGTATATGTGTGTGAGAGAGACAGAGACAGAGAAAAAATGTCTGCTATACACTATTTACAATAACCAGAATCTGGAAACGATCCAAATGCTCGACAACAGATGAGTGGCTAAAGAAACGGTGGTACATATACACAATGGAATACTGTGCAATCATCAGGAAAAATGAAGTCAGGAAATTTTCCTATACATGATGGACATGGAAACTATTATGCTGTGATATAAGTTAGAGGAGAGAGAATAGTCTCTCTATTTAGAATAGTCTCACTCATCTATGGGATTAAAGAAAAATAAAAGACATCATTGTAATAATTCCCAGAGACAATGGAGATAAGGGTATGAGGGATGGAACGACTGGCCCACAATATGAAGCTTACTACAAAGAGTGGTGAGTTCAGTTAGAGAAATAACTATCATGACAATGATAGTGAATGAGAGTAATAGAATACCTGTCTTGAATACAGGCAGGAGATGGGGGTAGAAGAGGAAGGAGATGGGGAGTCATTGGTGTTGGGAATGTTGCAGTGGTGAAGGGGGTGTTCTTTTTTATAACTGAAACACAACTACAAACACATTACACCATGTTACACCATGTGTAATCATGGTGCTTAAATAAAGATATTAACCAGAAAAAATGATAAGCACTTTTAGTAACTTTCAGTTTTATAATACAACATTGTTATAAAAACTAAGCTGTGGGCCCGGAGAGATGGCACAGCGGCGTTTGCCTTGCAGGCAGCCGATCCAGGACCAAAGGTGGTTGGTTCGAATCCTGGTGTCCCATATGGTCCCCCGTGCCTGCCAGGAGCTATTTCTGAGCAGACAGCCAGGAGTAACCCCTGAGCACTGCCGGGTATGGCCCAAAAACAAAAAAACAAAACAAAAAAAAACTAAGCTGCATATTATATTTCCCAAAACTTAATCATATTATTGTCAGACATTTGTATTCTTGCCCATGTTTCAGAGGTAGAAAAATGGGACATGTTAGGAAAAGGAAGGAACATATTGAGAAGTCCTTTGTAAATTAGAAGAATTCAAGGGCTGGAGCGATAGCACAGCGGTAGGGCATTTGCCTTGCACTTGCTAACCTAGGATGGATCATGGTTTGATCCCCTAGTGTCCTATATGGTCCCCCAAGCTAGGAGCAACTTCTGAGTGCATAGCCAGGAGTAACCCCTGAGCGTCACTGGGTGTAGCCCAACACCCCCCCCCAAATAATTCAAGGTATTATATTAGCCTTAATCTATTGAAAGAAAAAAATATCTCTTAAAAAATATACCAGGTGACTGAAACTCAACCATGAACAACTTTTATGTAACTATCTCATGGTGACTCAATTAAAAAATATTATAAAATCTTTTAAAAGAATCTCCCTCTTATAATTTTCCTTTACCTTGTTTTAAGCACATGCACATACTATTCTAATCAATTTCAAAGTTTATGCAACTTTTTTCTTTCATTATTTATACTTTATGCAACCCTTGATTTAAGCAATTTAGTTCTTATAATGTTTCCACTTTTATTATTCATTGGAATGTAATTAAACTGTCAAATGGCATTTAGCTAAATCAAGAATTTGGTCATCTTGCAGGTCAAATAATAAAATGTACTTTACCCTCATTTTTCATCGTGGATAAGAAAGATAATCTTGATTGCATTCCTGTGTATCAAGATGAGAAGCAAAACAAGGAATTACAGAGACAGCGAGGTGACCCATGCTCTTCGTGTATAAACAGAAAAAAATAAAACAATCTGAGATTTATTAGACACATTTTTATCAGGTATTTCCTTCCTGGAATTTTTACAAGTAACACATTTTATTAATAGTAAATTAAACCATCTCTGTGCATCTTTAAAATGAATGCTGGCTGCTTATTTTTTATGCTATGCTATGCTGGATTGAGGTGAAGTCAGTGTCATTTTCATTGTGTATTTCAAAACCCTAGAAATGTTTCCCTTTGAGCAGTATATTGTATAACTAAAGCATCAGGTCACTTTAAGTTCTTTTCTATTAAATTCTAAAAGATAATTTTCTCTACTAAACTAGTTTTATGATTCTTCAGTACTTGGGGCCGGAGCGATAGCACAGTGGCAGGGTGTTAGCCTTGCACACTGCCGATCCAAGACAGACCTTGGTTCTATCCCTGGCATCCCATATGGTCCCCTGAGCCAGGAGTGATTTCTGAGTGAATAACCAGAAGTAACCCCTGAGCGTCACCTGGTGTGGCCCAAAAATTACAAAAAAATTCTTCAATACTCTTCAGTTCCAAGGATACTCACTTTTGTTTATATCCAGTGTGTACTAGCAGAAATCGTTCCAGTTTTGAAACTCAAATAGAATCTCATTGTCTATGAACAGTATGTTAAAAATTTCCATTGCCCACCTTCTAATGCCCAGTATCCCTATTAATGACCTCATAAAAACTCCTTAGTTATTCCCAAGATCTAAGTTCCATCTACATCTTCTTTTTTTATAGCTACAGGAATTAATCTTTTTTTTTTCGGTTTTTGGTTTTTGGGTCACACCTAGCGGTGCTCGGGGATTATTTCTTCTGGCTCTGTGCTCAGAAATTGCTCCTTGCAGGCACAGGGGACCATATGGAATGCCAGGGTTCCAACTGCCATTCATCCTGGAACGGCTGCTTGCAAGACAAACGCCTTACCACTGTGCTATCTCTCTGGCCCAGGAATTGCCATTTTTTATTTCATAATATTTATATTCAAATATTTCCCTCTTCTTAATTGAATCAAGTCCATTTAGAACTGTGGGAAAAATCAAATGCTGATGCAAATTCGAACCACTAAATTCATATTCTTTAACTTTATCTAGAATTGACAAAGCATTTTATGCTTCTAAATTAAGTCTCTCACAGTGGCCCTCTTTGTCCCGCTAACATTAGTTCCTCCACTATCTCCTCTAAATCATTGTTTTTTTTTCTTTCTATCATTCTCTAAAGCTTAGTCTCATAACTTTACAATCTTAACAAATCTTAGTAAGATCAGTTCTTTCTAATTTGCTCTTAGCTGTATTTCACCTATCCAAATTTTGTTCTTCATAGACCATTCTTCAGTGTCCCACAATCTAATTTTCTCTCTCATTTGTCTACTGTGAATTTTCTCTGCTTTTTCATTGAACTATCAGCAGTATTTACCTGCATCTACATCTTCCCCTTGAAACTTTTTTCTAGTTTCTATGACACACATTTCCTATTCTAATACATTCATTTCTACTTGGTTTTTAAGATTCTTTTTTTTTTTTTTTTGGTTTTTGGGCCACACCTGTTTGACGCTCAGGGGTTACTCCTGGCAATGTGCTCAGAAATCGCCCCTGGCTTGGGGGGACCATATGGGACACCGGGGGATCGAACCGCGGTCCATTCCTTGGCTAGCGCTTGTAAGGCAGACACCTTACCTCTAGTGCCACCTTCCCGGCCCCAAGATTCTTTTCTTAAATCAGTTTTTCCTTCAGCTCTTCATACCTTGAGCATAATCCATCACAACTTTTCTTTTACTGTATTCTCTTTATGATGTTAGAGCCCCTATTACTTCCCATGTCACTCAGTTTACTGGGGAGTCTTCACAGATATTTCATCTTTTGATGATCATTAAAACCTATTTAGCACCTTAATTTCTTTTTTTTTCTTTTTTTTCTTTTTTTTTTTTTTTTTTGTTTTTCGGACCACACCCATTTGATGCTCAGGGGTTACTCCTGGCTAAGCGCTCAGAAATTGCCCCTGGCTTGGGGGGGGGGGAACATATGGGATGCCGGGGATCAAACCGCGGTCCTTCCTTGGCTAGCGCTTGCAAGGCAGACACCTTACCTTTAGCGCCACCTCGCTGGCCCCTGCACCTTAATTTCTTTCTTTCTCCTTCTCTCTCTCTCTCTCTCTCTCTCTCTCTCTCTCTCTCTCTCTCTCTCTCTCTCTCTCTCTCTCTCTCTCTCTCTCTCTCTCTCTCTCTTTCTCTCTCTCTCTCTCTCTCTCTCTCTCTCTCTCTGGTTTTTGGGCCACACCTGGTGATGCTCAGGAATTAACTCCTGGCTAAGTGCTCAGAAATCGCTCTTGGCTTGGGGGACCATATGGGATGCTGGCGTATCGAACCACCGTCCATCCTAGGCTAGCACGTGTAAGGCAGATACTACAGCATGCACCACTGCTCCAGCCTAATTTCTTTTTTATTTGTTTGTTTGTTTTTAATTTTTCCTTCATGCTTTTACTGCCTGTACTTTGGATGCTTCAGTAGGTTATATTGTTCATATATCTAGTTGGCTCATTTCCTTCCTCTGCTAATGGAACCCAGGGCTCCAAAATGAGGATCTGGTAAGACACAGGTCTGGAAGCAAATGTTGACATGAGAAATAATACACACAGTGAAAACATTGCATTTTTATGCAGTTATTCTAAATACAACTTATAAGTGATATCTTATATTTATCCTTCTCTGGTTTAGTTTATTTAACATAAAATCCTCCATTTCTAACCATGTCACATGCAGTGAATTGCATGAATGCACCATTTCTCAGAGCTATGTAGTATTCCATTGTGTGTGTGTGTGTGTGTGTGTGTGTGTGTATGTGTGTATGTACCACATCTTCATGAGCCAACTCTGAGCTATTGTACTGAGTGCTATGATGAATAGCAGTGTGTCCTATTAGATGAATGTTTTTCTTTCCTGGGGATAGATACACAAAAGTGGAATTTCTGGGTCATATAGAAGTTCAATTCTGAGTTTACTGAGAACGTTTCATACTGTTTTCCATAGGGGTTGAGTTAGACATTTATACCAGCCAGTGGATGAGAGTTCCTTTTTCACCACATCCCCACCAACACAGATCGTTCCCAATATTTCTGATATGTGGTATAAAATGATATCTCATTGTCGTTTTAATTTGGATTTCCCTAAGTGATAAGTGATGATGAGCATTTTATAATGTGCCTATTGCTCATCATCACTGTTCATTTCCTCCTCCCAATTTTTTATGGTGTTTAGATTGGGGGGGGTAATCTTTGTGATTACTTTTGTATATCCTAGATATCAACATTTTATCAATATTTGCAAATATTTTCTCCCACTCTATTAGCTGCCCTTTGGTTAACCCGTGTTTCTTTTGCCATACAGAAACTTTTTAGTTTGATGTAGTCAATTAATTCAAACTTGATTCTATAGCCCTTGCTATTGGCCTCAGAGAGTTGAAGATGACTTGATGATACACACTGAAGACAACATGATGATAGATGTTGAAGGCCACAAAAAGACTCCTAGAAACAATATAAACTAATACAGCACAGTGGCCAGTTACAAATTTAATATACAAAAAAGATCAAAGAATCTATCCCATTTAAAACAGTGTAAAAAACCATTAAGAACCTAGGCATTAACTTAACAAAAGAGGTGAGAGATCTATACCACAAAAAATTCAAAACATTTAAGAAGTTCTATGGAAATAGAAACTGGGGACACTCTAAAGCAGGGGTCTCAAGCTCGTGGCCCCCAGGCCATTTGCGGCCTTCCGTACAACATTTTGTGGCCCGCGGCCGGCCTTCAAATATCGCACTATTCGCGATTATTCGCTTATCGAATAATCACAATAAAAATCGCATTAGTAAGAAAAAAATCGCATTAGTAAGAAAAAAATCACATTAAACATTTGCATACCCCGAGCAGTTCCGTTCGGGATATGCAAATGTTTAATGCGATTTTTTTTCTTACTAATGCAATTTTTTATTGCGAGTTTTCGGTAAGTGAAATCCCTTATGCGACCCTGCCTCACCCCGACTTTGCCTCCTGCAGCCCTCAGGAAAATTGAGTTTGAGACTCCTGCTCTAAAGGGAGGTCCCACTGGTATTGTGTTTTTGTGAGCCACACAGGTATTGAGTTTGATCTGAAATGACTGTACTATAAACAAATGGTAAATCACGGGTTAAAAATTAGAAAAAAAATTTTAAATTAAAGAATAATTTGGCTTTATATAGAGAGCCTTTACTATCTTGAGGAAGTTTCCTTCCAGTGCCATCTTGTTTAGGAATTTTATTATAAATGTTTATTTATCTTGTCAAAAACTTTCTCTACATCAATTAATCTGATCATATAATTTTATCTTTCATTTTACTGTCATGGTATATTATGTTAATTTATCTATATTGAACGGTGCTTTAATCTTTGGATAAACTCCACTTGACATTATTATTTTATTTTTTATAATACCTTTATTTAAGTACCATGGTTATAAGTATATTTGGGTTTCAATCCTAGACCTGCACCTCTCTTTACCAGTGCAACCTTCCCGCCAGCAGTTCCTCCCCCCACCTTTTCTTTTTTTTTTTTTTTTTGGTTTTTGGGCCACACCCTGTGACGCTCAGGGGTTACTCCTGGTTATGCACTCAGAAGTTGCTCCTGGCTACTTGGGGGACCATATGGGACACCGGGGGATCGAACCGCGGTCCGTCCTAGGCTAGCGCAGGCAAGGCAGGCACCTTTACCTCCAGCGCCACCGCCCGCCCCCCCCCTTTTCTAGCCCACCCCCTGCCTCTATTTGAGACAGGCATTCTATTTCTCTCACTCGATACCATTGTCATGATAGTTATTGGTGTAGTTATTTCTCTAACTGTAATCACCACTCTTTATGGTAAGCTTCATATCATGGACTGGTCCTTCCAATCCTCATCTCTATTTTCTTTGAGTATTATTACAATACTGTCTTTTATTTATCTTACATCCCACAGATGAGTAAGACTATTCTGTGTCTGTCTCTCTAAATATGAATCATTTAACTCAGCAAATGTCAGGAAAATGTCATGACTTCATTTTTTCCTGATGGCTGCTTAGTATTTTGTTGTATATGTGTCCCACAGTTTCTTTAGCCACACATCTGTTGTCAGGCATCTGGGTTATTTTTAGATTCTGGCTATTAAAAATATAGCTGCAATGAACATAGGCAAGTAGAGGGCATTTTTGTATTGTTTTGTGTTCCTAGTATATATCCCCCCTTAGGAGTAGTATTGCTGTATCGTATGGGAGCTCAATTTCCAAATTTTTTAGGAATATATATATTGTTTTCCATAAAAACTGGACTAGGGCTGGAGAGATAGCATAGCTGTGGGGCATTCGCCTTGCATGCAGAAGGATGGTGGTTTGAATCCCATATGGTCCCCCAAACTTGCCAGGAGCGATTTCTGAGCATGGAGCCAGGAGTAACCCCTGAGTGCAGCCAGTTGTGACCCAAAACAAACAAAAAAAAGCAGCTTTCTAAACAAAAAATTGTGGACCATAATTAATAAAGTTGTCCATAATTGTTGTTTCAGGCAGTGTTCCAACATCAATCCCACCATGAGTGTGACCTTCCCTTCACCACAGGCTTTAGTTTCCCATCTTCCACACAAGCCTGTCTCCTTATCAAACACAAAAAAAATTTACTTTATATTGTTAGAACAAAAAGGCAAGGGGGCAGAATGATAGTGCAAGGGTGCTTGCTTTGCATGCTGCTTCACCAGGTTTAATCCCCAGGACCCTAGATGATCCCTGGAACCCCACTAGTAGTGATCCCTGAACACAGAGTCAGGAATAAGCCCTGAGCATAGCCAAGGTGTGTCCTAAACATAAAGGAATATTTTTATTTTAAGGCAGATAAATAAAAATCAATTTGTAATAATTATTATATCTCACAGTGATGTTACTAAGTAATTGTGAGGACTTATTGAGCTGGTTGGTGCAAGTTAAGCCTTTTATGTTATTGATTTCACTTATATAGGCTGCTGGTCTTCTATACAACTTTTCCATCAAATTTGCTCTGCTTCTACTAGACCAATACTATGAAATTTGGAGCTCACATATGCTCCAAGAGCTATGGAGCTGGAACAATTCAATATTTTGGCAGTTTGATGAGTTTCAGTAGTGGAGCTAAACAATTTCTATGATAGTGTCAGTTGTGGGTAGGCGGAATCTGCCTGCTCCCATTCTTAGAAGCTCCAGAGTTCTCAAATCAGTCTTCCTGGAATGAGTCAGTGACATCAAATTCTTTTCGAGATTAATTGTGGAGATGGCAATTGTGGACATTTTTTATCAGTTAAAATGTGAGCACACAATTTTAATTGTCATCTAAATTTAGGAATTTATTTTTAGGAATTTATTATGGAGTCAGTATAATTATTTAGTTGTTTATTATGAATCTTTTAAATTATTTTCCTTAGTGGAAGTAGAATTTCACTCAGGAATATGTGGACTAAATATTGCTTTTTTTTCCCCTCTTGCTATAGGTAAGACTTTAATTAAGAAGATGACAAAAAAGGTAAGTAAAATGTGTGAAATTTGGGGGATTTATTTTTATCTTTTAACCAACAAAATGAACATTTGTCAGTTAAACTGATAGATTTTATTATGTTTGTTTAAAGGATCTTGATGATATACTGGCAGGAGTCCAGGGAGCTAATTATGGGTCCACCTTTTTCAGAGACATTGGTGATAAAGGTACCATTGATTTGTTGACTTTTTATTAGTTTTGGCTAAAGTATTATTAACTTATGAAGGTTGCATCTATAGATGATAGAATATAATGTTTATATGTATTCTATAGAATAGAATAAAACAGAATTTCAGAGAATGATACATTTTAATAGATGATTTCAAGTGATAAACCATTATGAGAAGAAAACTTTTTTCCAAACTAATATATACATATATATATATATATATATATATATATATATATTTTAATGAAAACCTACAAATAAAGCAAGGAATGATAAGTACAAAGTAAGAAGTGAAGCTACACTTCTAGAGGAGCACCAGCATTTAATAGAATGGAAGCTAAAGAAGTGCCCTTGAAAGAGACTAAGCTGAGTGGTCAGAGATGTTGAAGAAAATCAGGAGGGTGTCATCATACAAATCAATAGGAGAGTATGTTTTGGAAGAGCTACTTCTTTCCAAATAAAGTTAATTGAAGGATTATAACTTAAAATCAAGTAAATTAAATAATTCAATAGGGTGAAGGGAAGGCAGAGAAATATCCATTAGATTTCACAGCATGAAATCTGACAGTTCAGCAAATGCCTTTTCAAAAGTGGGATGAGGATTTGAAATCACTTTGCAGGAAATTTAGACATGAACTCAGATATGAGAAAAGTCACACAGACCAAAAAGTAAGTGTGAGCAAAGAAAATTAGGGGTGTACAAAAAAGGCCTCAAAGAATATACACAAAAGACAAAAGGTCTTGAGAATGTTGGTTTACATTTGACGAAGAAGCTTAAGAATGTTTCTTGTTGGGCCCGGAGAGATAGCACAGCGGAGTTTGCCTTGCAAGCAGCCGATCCAGGACCAAAGGTGGTTGGTTCGAATCCTGGTGTCCCATATGGTCCCCCGTGCCTGCCAGGAGCTATTTCTGAGCACCGCAGGGTGTGACCCAAAAAACCAAAAAAAAAAAAAAAAAAAAAAAAGAATGTTTCTTGTTGATGGAACAGTGGAAAATGTAAAAGAAAAGAAATTGAAAATAAGAAAATGTGAGTGAAGGACAGGTGAACACAGATAATCAGAACACAGATGAAAGGATCATCACTCTGCTGGGTGGATAGCTTTTCCATTGTAACAATAAGAGAAAGAATAAATGGGTATTTTGAACAGATATTTGTAAATTAAGTAGCACGAAGTTAAGACAAATCTGGGAGATTAACTTTGGTTTATTTTTACTACTGTATTCTTATTTACTACAGATTAGATGTCCATGTATGCGTGAATTCATTTCGAGGCTTACTATTCCATTGATCTGTGTGCTTGTGTTCTGAAATACTACTGCTTGACTACAATTGCTTTATAATATAGTTTGAAGTTAGAGGGTATGAACTCATTTTATTTCCAGAGTTGTTTTAGTGATCTATGGTCTTTTATAGTTCCATACAAATTTTAAAATCATTTGTTCTATTATTTTGAAGCTTGCCATTGAAATTTTAATGAGAATTACATTGAATCTGTAGATTGCTTTAAGTAAGATGGCCTTTTTGTTTTGTTTGTTTTTGTTTTTTGTTTTTTGGTTCACACCCAGCCAGCACTCAGGGGGCTCTACGCACTCCTGGCTCTACGCTCAGAAGTCGCTCCTGGCAGGCTCGGGGAACCACATGTTATGCCGGGATTCAAACCACCGTCCTTCTGCATGCATAGCAAATGCCTTACCTCCATGCTATCTCTCCGACCCCAAGATGGCCATTTTTAATAATACTAGTCCATTCAATCCCCCCAACATGAGATGTCTTTTGTTCTTTCTTGCCTCACAAAATTCCCAGTCCATGAGGCTCTCAAGGTTTCCTCATAGCGCTTAGAGCTTGGGTATTGAACATGCAACCTTGCAGTACTTGCGCACAGACCGCGGTTTGATCCCCCTGCCTCCCATATGGTCCCCCAAGCCAGGGGCGATTTCTGAGCGTATAGCCAGGAGTAACCCCTGAGTGTCAACGGTGTGCATCCTATACATCGTTGGAATGAAACTCAATGAATTTTTGGCAAATTCAATTTGCCAATATTTTTTAATTTGTGGGGGAGGCACCTGCTGTGCTCAGGGCTTACTCCTTTCTTTGCTTTCAGAGGCCACTCCTGGCAATGCAGAGGGAATTATATCCAGTATCAGGGATTGAACCTGGATCAATTGCTTGCTAGGCAAGTGATGTTCTCACTGTACTATCTCTACAGCCCTATTTGTCAAGATTTTGTTAAGAATTTTTTTTATTCATCAGAGATACCCAACTATAGTTTTATTTTTCCTATGTTATTATTTTGAAGCTTAGAGATAGAATGTGTTTGACAGTGTTTCCCACTATTCAGTTTTGAGGATGAGTAGAGTGGATGGGTTCTTTGCAAACTTAATAGGGTTGTGTTGAAAGTCATCTGATCCTTAGCTTTTGTTCTTATGGAAACTTTGGACTTTTGAAATCTATGCTTCTGATTGGTCTGTTCAAACTATTAATTTATTCTTGGCCAAGTGTTAGAGGAAGTTTCCAAAAACTTTTCCATATTCTTGAAGCTTTTCACTTTGTTTCCATACAGGAATTTATAGTATTCTGTTAAGACCCTTTATATTGTTGCAATACAGTTGTAAATTTGGCATCACAAATGAAATCAGAACTAATCTTGGCAAAAATGTGGAGAATTTTTTCTTTTTAATAGAATCACCATGAGATACACAATTACAAAGTTGTTCATGATTGAATTTTAGTCATTCAATTTCCAACACACCCATTTCCTTCACTAGTGTACATTTCCCTTCACCAGTGTCCCCTGTTTCTCTCCCACCCTTCCAACCACTGTAGCTGACATTTTTCTTCTCTCTTTTTCTCTTTCTCATTTTTCTATTAGAGACTATGATTTAACCCTTGTGCATTGCAAGTGGGAATATAAACTGATGCCACAAACAGAATCTGATGTTTCCTCACATAAACTAGGTATAGAATGACTGAATGAATGTGTATATATGTACTTATATCTATACCCAAAAAGAACTAAAAGCAGATATTTGTGCACCAACATTTAAGCAGCATTCATCTTAGTAGCAAGAAGGTAAAAACAACTCCATATTCAAGACATATTAAGAGGTAAATAAAATGTATATTCATAAAATGGAATTTAGCTGAAAAAATCAATAGGAAACACATGTACATACTATACTGTATTAAATCTCAAAGACTTAGGGACAAAAATAATTTCACATGTAGAGAAATCTAAAACAGGTAAATTAATAGAAGTAGACTAGAGGTTACAGAGACTGTGGGACAGAACAGAATGGAAGTCAATATGTAATTGGTTCTTACATTTATGATTATAATAAAATTCTGATATTGGCTATAAAACAAGGTCCTTAGTGCCACTGAACTGTACATTTTGTAGCATTTAAATTTAATAGATTGATTAATGTTTAATAGATATTTTATCAGTTTTTTTAAAAGTAACCTGAAATGTGTCAGCAATGCAGAAACCTTAAATATTAATTTGAGGAGCAAAAAGATGCCTGCATACCAGGTTAAGTTACTGGAACAGGGGCCAGGCGGTGGCGCTAGAGGTAAAGTGCCTGCCTTGCCTGCGCTAGCCTTGGACGGACTGCGGTTCGATTCCCCGGCGTCCTATATGGTCCCCCAACCCAGGAGCAACTTCTGAGCGTATAGCCAGGAGTAACCCCTGAGCGTCACCGGGTGTGGCCCAAAAACAAAAAACAAAAAAAAAAGTTACTGGAACAAAATGGAGTTGGGAGAGGCCCTTGAGCACTGCCAAGCATGGTTTAAAAAAGTAAATATATATTGACTTGACATTAAAAATTTTTTCTGAAACATGGAAGTTTGTAACACTGACTTGGACGGACACAAGATTTGATGTCATTAAGGAATCATTGATAAATGTTTCATTGTCAAACACTTTAAAGGGCTTGGAATCATCCTTTTAGAGGGAAAATTTTATGCTATAAAATGATATTCTGTAGTTTCAGAATAATCCAGTGGGAAATGAATAAAAGAGGTATAGATGATATGACATCTGCCATTTAATTAAAGAAGTTGGTGTGTGTGTGTATACATGCATGCTCTAATATATAGTATATACATTAGTGTTTGTGTGTGTTGGGGGAGCTATATACAAAGTTTGAATTCAGAGGGATAGTTGCAGGGGCCACTGAGATATTCATGCAGGACAGTTCCCAGTGCCTTATATGGCCCCTGAACACTGCCAGGAGTGATCCCTGAGCTTAGAATCAAGGGGTGAAGTTCTGGGCACTATCAGGTGTGGCTAAAAACAAAAACAAAACAACAGAAAACCCTGGTAATATCCACTTGAAGTAAAAAGTTATTTAGTAAATGGGCATAGAACTAGTTTCAGGTACCTCTTAAATAAACCAGGACTACAAATTTGCCAGTTCTGTCTTTCACACCTGTCTAAAGATTGGCTAATTCTCAAGCCTTTAACAGACTTTCTTACAACTCCAGAGATTCTCTCCATAACTTCACATTCCTCACTGAAGCACTAATACCATCAGAAAATTAAGAAAATAACTGAATGCCTAACCTTAGAAATTCTACAATGAGGGCCAGAGCAATGCACAGTGGGTAGGGCATTTTGTTGCATGCGGCCAGCCCGGGTTCTATCTCAAGCATCCCATCTGGTCCACGAGCTTGCCAAGAGTGATTTCTGAGTGCAGAGCCAAAAGTAACTCCTGAGTGTCGCTTGGTGTGGGCCCCCCTACTCAAAAAAAAGAAAGAAAGAAAAGGAAGGAAGGAGGGAAGGAGGGATGGAGGGAGGGAGGGAGGGAGGGAGGGAGGGAGGGAGGGAGGAAGGAAGGAAGGAAGGAAGGAAGGAAGGAAGGAAGGAGGGAAGGAGGGAGGGAGGGAGGGAGGGAGGGAGGGAGGGAGGGAGGGAGGAAGGAAGGAAGGAAGGAAGGAAGGAAGGAAGGAAGGAAGGAAGGAAGGAAGGAAGGAAGGAAGGAAGGAAGGAAGGAAGGAAGGAAGGAAGGAAGGAAGGAATTCTTCAATAATACTTGGAAATTTCAGTCTGGGTAGCCAGTGAATGGCATGACTAAATTAATTATTAGCTTGAACTACAGCTTACATATCCATGCACTACCAGTTTTACCAGAATATTTATTTAGGCCTATCAACATCTACCTTCAATCATGATGTCTTACGCAAATTTTGTATTCAAGAACAATAAAGAAGTAATTTACCAAAAGAAAAAGGAAATCTGATTATATCATTTTAATATTTAAATTTGACCTTTGGTATTTTCAAATCAGTTATTCTTCTGAATTGATGTTTTACTTCACTTGAGATCATGAATAGAAAAATTTGAGTACAATTTACATAAAATTTCATGCAAATAAAACCTATAGTGTGTAAGTTATTTTAAGCTATCACTCATCATAAGTAATAATAAACCAATGAAAGTTAGTGTTTTTAAATTATTGTTACTGTATTTCAACTGTAATAAAACTTTTCTATATACCAAGAAGAAGTATTTCAAAACAGAATTCTGTGTTTAAATCACATAAAGTATATGCATAAAATTACTTATAAATCATTTAAAACTTACTTTCTGACATTTTTACTTATTTCTTTTAGGAATAATTTCATATACTGAATATCTTTTCCTACTTACAATCCTCACTAGTAAGTATCCATAATATTTCTCAGTGATGTTCTAAAATCTTTATGCCATAGCAGGATTTGGGAAATTTTTATATTTTATATTTTATAAAGACATATATATGTCTTTATTATTAAAAATAGTGTGGAGGGCCAGAGCAATAGCACAGCGGGTAGGACGTTTGCCTTGCACGCATCTGACCCAGGTTCAATCAATCCCTGGCATCCCATATGGTTCTGAGCGCATAGCTAAGGTAACACCTGAGGGCTGCCAGGTGTGGCCCCCAAAAAAAGCCAAAAAATATTAAAATAGTATGGAGACCTTAGTTCTTATATTTGTTTTTTGTCTGTTTTATTTTTTGGTTTTTTTTTTTTTGCATTGTGATTCTATGTAACTTTGTCTTCTTAATAAAAGACTTGTTCAATAATCCAGATTAGCCTTCACTATGCAAACATTGTCATCTGGGACCAGAGAGATAGCACAAGAGGTAAAGTGCTTGTTTTGTGAACAGCTAACTCTGACTCAATCCCTAGCACCAAAAATGAGCCCCTGTGCACTACCAGGAGTGAGCCCTGAGATACAGATGTGTTCTGAGCACCTCCAGTTGTGAACAAAAACAAAAAGTTTTAATTTTTTGTTGTTGTTGTTGTTTTGGTTTTTTGGGTCACACCAGGCAGTGCTCAGGGGTTATTCCTGGCTCCGTGATCAGAAATCACTCCTGGCAGGCTCTGGGAACCATATGGGATGCCGGGATTCAAACCAATGACCTTCTGCATGAAAGGCAAATGCCTTACCTCCATGCTATCTCTCCAGCCCCAGTTTTAATTTTTTTTAAAAAAAGAAACCTTCATCCCTTCATCTTATTAGTATTCATCAAACTGTTATAAATGTTGAGGAAAGATTAGAGAACTTTCTGGAGAAAACTAAAGAAACAATCATTAATTGCAATATAGTTTGTTTTACTTGATCATAGAAAAACATGGGATCTTAACATTTAAATAATGTATTACAGCAGTATTATTCTCTTAGTATTTTTATAAAAGTTCTGTGGTTATATATGTTAATATAAGAACTTAGTATACTGTCTTTATAGCATTTCAGTAAGTTTAAAATTAGTTAGTCTCATAGAAATGGCTTAAAGCACTTGCCTTGCAGGTCTGAAGTCTTCAGTTTGATTCCTGGTGCCACCCACATGTCCCAAACAGGCCCTGTCTGGCTGCTCTGTGGTAGGCACCTTTGACTCCACAATTAAGTATGACCATAAGAAACATTTAACTGAAGATTGTGAGCACACAACCAACTCTACCACCCCTGACAAACACCACAGACAAGTATTTGTACAGCTTGTGGTCAGTGTAACAACAACAAAGGAAAGGAAAGAGGAAAATGATATAAATAAAAAAATTTTAAGTTTTTCTAAGAGCTACTCTGAGAGGGGGGAAATAAAAAAACAGTAACCAATATGAAAAATAGCCAAGGTATATTAGGAATAGAGGAAAGTTAAATCAGAGAGATAACAAATCAGGTAAGGTACTTGTGCCTTGCATGGAACCAACATAGGTACACTCCCTGAAACCCCATATCATCCCCCAAGTACCATCAGGAGTGATCCCCCAGTAAAGAGCCAGGAATAAACCCTGAGCACTACTGGGTGTGCCCAAAATCCAATGGGAATAAAAGAATAATAGGAAGTATCTAACAGAGCAAAAGTTTAAAATAACTCTACCCAATTTACTTGATTTTTAAAGAAGCCTTCCTTGAAAAATTGTATCATACAGAGAGCTTTTATTTTTTTATTTTATTTATTTTATTTTATTTATATTTATTTATATTTTTTATTTTATTTACACTGTGGCTACAAGGTTGTTCTTATTACAGTTGTGGTGTTATTTTTCTTCACAGATAAGTAGTTCATAATTGAGTTACAGTCATCCAGTGTACAACAACTTTACTAGTGCACATTTCCCACTACTAAGATCCCATTTCCCTCTCACCCTCCCCAGTGTCCTCTCCCCTTCCTGTCTCTGGGGTAGATATTTTTCTCCTATCTATCTCTTTTTCTCTCTTTTCTTTTTTTTTCTTTTTTGGTTTTTGGGTCACACCCGGCGGTGCTCAGGGGTTACTTGGCTGTCTGCTCACAAATAGCTCCTGGCAGGCACAGGGGACATATGGGACACCGGGATTCGAACCAACCACCTTTGGTCCTGTATCAGCTGCTTGCAAGGCAAACGCCGCTGTGTTATCTCTCTGGGCCCTTCTCTCTCTTTTCCTACAGTTATTTTTTTTCAGTTTAAACATTTACTCAGATCATTTCTGTTGACTATTTCACATTTAGAAATATTTAGATCTGAAAAAATTCTGCATTTAACTAATAGTTGTTTATTTCTACTTGATTATAGAACCCCAGTCTGGTTTTCATGTAGCTTTCAAAATGCTAGATGCAGATGGTGATGAGATGGTTGAGAAAAAGGAATTTTTCAAGGTAAGTTTAATTGTTTTATTTATCAAAAGCATCTAAAAACTTGTATGATTTGCAGTTCCATTAAAAAATAAAAATTACAGGGGTCGGAGAGATAGCATAGAGATAGGGCGATTTCTGAGTGTAGAGCCAGGAGTAACCCCTGAGCGCTGATGGGTGTGACCCAAAAACCAAAAAGTAAATAAATAAATAAATAAATAAAAGTAAAAATCATACCCTCTACTTTTCCTTATATAAAACGTAAAGAAAATATTAAATTTTTTACTTTCTATAATACAACCTATAGGCTAGGGACTTATTCCAGTAATTCTCCTTCAGCCAGACTTACAATTCTATGTAAACCCTGAAGATTTGGTGCTTTTCAGCCCCTGCAATGCTGAAGGTGACCTGGTCTACTCTGGCAGTGTTGGGAACCTCCAGCACTGTACCTTGTGATTCTCGAGAGTATGTAATACCAAATATCAAGCAAGAATTGTTTGCATACAAAGCAACAGAAACCCTATGCTGTCTCTCCAACTCCCAACTTCTGTTTTTCTTAGGGTTTTATTTTTCATTTCAGCAAATTATGGTATAATACAAAAAACTTCAAAGATAATTATTCTTCTCTTTTCAGCCCAAAAAGAAAGAAAAAGCTAAGAAAAAGAAGGAACATATTTAAAGCCACAGTTGATCCAAATTGTCTAGGAATTTGCTAAAACTGATACTCAAAAAAGCTGAAAATACAAAACTCTAGACTGTGAAATAAGTAACTGTCATTCCGATTCCAAGTGAAATGTGGTGGTAATACTTGAGAAAAAAAAACTAATCACACTTCTGTGTGCATAAAATGTTGACTATGAATCTAGTAAGCGATCTTTTAATCTAATAGAGTTCCTTATTAAGAAATAATGTGAGGCTTCCGGTTTCAGTCCACATAACTGTCCCCGGAGCCCCAGAGCTTTGGAATAAAACCACTTTGCTTTTGCATTTTCTGAGTGACCACTGGTGGTTGTGCAGTGAGTGACCTTGCTCCAAGCTTCAACTGTGATCCAAATTGGTGATTAGATTTAGGTTTTATTGCTGGCTTTTGTTTTTATCAACTTTCCTGAACTGATACCATATTGTCAGTTTTACTCATTTGTTACTAATTTTTCTAGTTATTTTGAATTTACAGTTCTTTTCCCTTTTTTATTTCCTAAGATAGAAATTTATGTCATTTATTTATAACTTTTTCTTTGTAATATATGCACTCATTTTGCCTTCAAGCACTGCTTTTTTCTGAAACCCATTTGTTTGAAAGCTTGCCTTAAAATAAACATAATAGAACCCCTAAATGATAATTTGGAATTTAGTTAGGAATATTTTTAAATTATTACCAAAAGAATAGCCTAGAAAAACATGTTAAAGGTTTAGCTACTAATTGATGTGAATCTATAGTTGAGGATCATCTTTTTAACAAAAAATATTTAAAGATTTGATTCTTATTAAACCCTTTTTTTTATTTGCTTTCCATTTGAGGATTGATACAAATGAGGTAGGTAGATTTTTCACTGTGCTTGGTGTCAAGGTACAAACACTTGTTGAAATATGTCTTTCAGAATAGTCTCACTCATCTATGGGTTTAAAAAAAAAAGAAGTAAAGACATTGTTGTAATAATCCCAGAGACGATAGAGTTAAGGGCCGGAAAGACTGGCTCACAATTTGAAGTTCACCACAAAGAGTGGTGAACACTGTTAGGGAAATAACTACACCAACAACTAGCATGACAAAGTTAATGAATGAGAGAAGTAGAATGCCTGTCTCAAATACAGGCAGAAGATGGGGAGGTGGGAGATCAGTGGGAATGTCGCACTGGTGAAGGGGGTGTTCTTTTTATGACTGAAATCCAACTACAATCATGCTTATAATTATGGTGCTTAAATAAAGATTTAAAAATAGGGGCAGGTGGCCCGGAGAGATAGCACAGCCGCGTTTGCCTTGCAAGCAGCCCATCCAGGACCAAAGGTGGTTGGTTCGAATCCCGGTGTCCCATATGGTCCCCCGTGCCTGCCAGGAGCTATTTCTGAGCAGACAGCCAGGAGGAACCCCTGAGCACCGGCGGGTGTGGCCCAAAAACCAAAACAAAACAAACAAACAAACAAAAAAAATAGGGGCAGGTGAGGTGGCGCTAGAGGTAAGGTGTCTGCCTTGCAAGTGCTAGCCAAGAAAGGACCACAGTTCGATCCCCCAGCATCCCATATGGTCCCCCCAAGCCAGGGGTAATTTCTGAGCGCTTAGCCAGGAGTAACCCCTTAGCATTAAAGAGGTGTGACCCAAAAAAAAATAAATTATAATAATAATAATAATAATAATAAATAACCTAGGGAGAAAGGGAATTTCTATGAAGGTTTTGGTTTTAATACTTAGTTAAATTGTGGCTACATTATTGCTGATATAGAAACTAGGTAATTTGAAGAATATTTTATTGGAATAAAAAAATGTTTAAAATATAAAAAGCTCCATTTATCAAAAAATAGAAAAGTGTGTCTTTATAATCTTCTATTGCATAACAAGTTCTTAAAGGGGAAAGAACATTTATAGATACAAATAACTTTTTAAGTGCTACATACTTAAAATATGAATGTAAATTCTCTGATACAAAGTGTTATGAATTAAAATTCTCTTGAGAGAAGAATGAAGGTAATTCTGAAGTTTTATAGAGTGGTTCCTTTAGGTGATTGAGCAAAGCATTTCTTAGGAAATATGACCCTAATAAATATAAATTATTTTATTTTCATAAACCCATAAAAATATAATAATATTAGAAATTAGAGGAGACATTATATACTTTTTTTTTTGTTGTTTCTGGGTCACACCCAGGAGCACTCAGGGTTTACTCCTAGCTCTGCACTCAGAAATCGCTCCTGGCAGGCACGGGGGACCATATAGGATACCAGGATTCGAACCACTGTTCGTCTGAATCAGCTGCATGCAAGGCAAATACCCTACTGCTATACTATCTCTCCAGCCCCTACATTATATTTTTTAAATAATACCTTTATTTAAACACCGTGATTACAAGCATGATTGTAGTTGGGTTTCAGTCATAAAAAGAACACTCCCCTTCACCAGTGCAACATTCCCACCACCAATGCCCCCATCTCCCTCCTCCCCCATCCCTTGCCTGTATTCGAGACAGGCACTTTACTTCTCTAACTCATTAACATTGTCATGGTAGTTGTTAGTGTATTGTTTCTCTAACTGCACTCACCCCTCTTTGTGGTGAGCACCATATCCTGAGCCAGTCCTTTCGGCCCTCATCTCTGGACATTATTACAATAATGTCTTTTATTTTTCTTAAAACCCATAAATGAGTGAGACTATTCTGTGTGTGTCTCTCTCTCCCTCTGACTTATTTCACTCAGCATAATAGTTTGCGTGTCATCCACGTATAGGAAAATTTCATGACTTCATCTCTCCTGACATCTGCATACTATTCCATTGTGTATATGTACCACCATTTCTTTAGCCATTCATCTGTTGAAGGGCATCTTGGTTGTTTCAGAGTCTGGCTATTATAAATAGTGCTACAATGAATATAGGTGTGAGGAAGTGATTTTTTTTTGTTTGTTTGTTTTTTGTTTTTGTTTTTTTTTTCTCCCCACCCCCTCGAGGAAGTGATTTTTGTATTGCATTTTTTTAAAATATTTTTTCTTTTTTTTTATTATTTTAATTATGACAACAAAGATGCAAAGAAAGAGGACAGGGTAAAGTTACAGTGGAAGCCCAATCACCCATAAACAGAATTCTCGGTAGTCCCATCGATGATATCCCAGCCTTGAACTTTCAGCCAAAGAACATTAAGAAAAACAAAACTGAACCCATGTACAATACAATTACTTTGTCCCTCAAATCCCCAGTTGTAGTACATACTATTTCTTAGCAGCACACAATATAATCTAAAGACATTAGACTTATGTAACTCCTTAAACATTGAGGGCAAAGTACATTTCTCTAGTTCCATGCACATGCTTACTAGTTTAAGTTAGCCTCAAAAGTTTTAGTGGGTTGTTTTTCTTAAGGATTGGAGTCAAGGGAACATAGAAAAAAAACGGTATTAAAGTGGCATTTGTTTGCATAGGCCCACCAAAACATAAGGGATATGGAAAGGCAAATTATGGTCTAAATACAAGGAGACCCTACCCCTGAAGTTTCCTGGCACAGGACTGACTCTAGGCTCCAGGCACACTAGTTTGTCCAATTCAAGTCATCCTCTGTAGTGGCAATACACCTCCATTCCTCACTTAGTCTCTGTTGTTGTTGGTATCATGCTTCTGTATTAAAGATCCTGGAGTCTGCATATCCCATATTGTAGTCAGGATGGTGCGGAGCATCCTCTCATTTCACCTCACACTTACGGGGCAATAGAGAGAACCATGTCCTGTAGAGCAGGTCATTGTTGTTGTCAAGTCTTCTCAGTGTAAACGGAAGTCTCTTTTTAGGAGGTCGATGTCAGACCCTTGGTAGAGTCTTTCCTGGTAGAGGACTGCTTCCAGCTGTTGCTATAAAAGACCTTGGACGTTTCGTAGATAGCTTGCCTGGTTCCGGCGTGAATGGAGGATGCCCATTCTTCTGAGGCCTGTGCCAGGTCATTATATCAATGTTCAGGGTGTAAGGTACATTGTACTGAGATTTATTAGATAAGAACTTATCTGTATGTATGGTGTTTTCCCATTTTAATGTGTCTATGCAAACAAGGATCAATGCCATGAAGCGTTATTGGTGCATCTGGAGGCAATGGGAACAAGACCAGCAATTTCCATGACATAGTTCAATCATAGGCATCAAACTGAGGGACAGTTCCACCAACAATCCTTACTGAACAAATTACAAAGAAAAGACAAGATGAAAAGTGGATAGAAACATCATAGTAGAAGAATATATAGAGAGTTACATCAGTTAAAGAAAATACCCATAAAATATTCAAAAGATATATGTGTTCAATATGTGTTCAATTTCTGTCCTTCTAAGTAGTTCTGGGATTTGTTAGATCTACTGTACGTCTTTGGTCAGAGAATAGAACTGTGTGTTACTGAAGTTAAGAAGAGTAAATCTGGGGTACTAATGGTTGGGAGGAGCATATGTTCGCGCGGGGGCGCTAGCCCCCACGCGGTTTGCAAAATGTAGACTGGTATGAAATTGCCAGTGACAGCCTGAGTATAGCTGAGCAGCTATCTGCCACCCCCCAGATCAATCTCCACCCCCTTAGCCAACCTCTGTAGCCAGCCTAGGAGTGGGGAAAACCCAGGGTGCCCCATCAGCTCCTTCCAGAAACCCACCTGGAGATCCGGAGGAAAGGGGGAGAGGGGGGTCGGGTGACCCATGTCCGAGGCCCCCTACCCTAAGCCGGGCCAAGAGGCCGCTGGCACATGCGGAGGCCTGCCAGCTGCCCGCCCGTGCTGGCCAAAAATCCTGCTCCAGGAAGGGAGAGAGACCCTCCCAAGCCCGAAGGACAGGGATTTAAGCCCCACCCTGTATTGCATTTTTGTGTTCCTAAGGTATATCGCTAGGAGTGGTACTGTCATTATATTTGAATACATATTTAGCATGTTTGTTTTGTTTGTTGTTTGGTTTATGGGCCACACAGTAACATTCTGGTGTTACTCCCAACTCTGCACTCAGAAATTACTGCTGAGGGGGCAGGAGAGATAGCATGGATGTAGGGTGTTTGCCTTGCATGCAGAAGGACGGTGGTTCGAATCCCAGCATCCAGTATGGTCCCCCGAGCTTGCCAGAAGCTATTTCTGAGCGTAGAGCCAGGAGTAACCCCTGAGCGCTGCCGGATATGACCCCCCCCCCAAAAAAAAGAAATTACTTCTGAAAGGCTTGGGAATGATATGGGATGCCAGGGATAGAACATGGGTCGGCCGTGTGCAAGGCAAATGCCCTACCCATCATGCTATCAACCTGGCCCAGCATTTAGCATTATATATATAGCATTATTTGTTTTGGGGTCACACTATACTCACTCAGGGGTTACTCCTGGCTCTGGGCTCAGAAATTGCTCCTGGCAAATAAGGGGGACCATCTGGGATGCTGGGATTTGAACCACTGTCCATCCTGGATCAGTTGCTTTTAAGGCAAACACCCTACCACTGTGTTCTCTCTGGCCCCCATTTAGCATGTTTTTATTTGTAAATCAGTAGACATACTTGTAAACACACATTTGTGATCTATTTTTAGCTGCAGAAGATCTTAAGTAAGCAAGATGACTTAAGGACAAGAACTGAACTAGAATGTGAGGTATGTGGAAATAACCTAATTTTCCTAACATAATATTTATAGTGACTGCTATTATGTATATGCAAATAAATCTTGCCAAATAGTTGGGAAATTATCACTAACATAAATTTTCTAAATATTTAAGTTATATATATGCTATATTAGTATAGCCCAAACTTCAAATACACCCTAAGATGATATGGGGTGAATTACATAAATACTGGTCAACTGCATGCAAAAAAATTTTTCTGCCATTCACCCAGTTCTTCCTGAGAAATAAGAAGTCAAGCTCTGCTGTTTGCAGAAGATAGAATACTATATTTAGAAAATACTAAAGATGCAAGAACAGACGAGTGGCTAAAGAAACAGTGGTATATCTGCACCATGGAATACTATCAGCTATTGGGAAAAATGAAGTCATGACATCAGCTTCTATGTGGATGGATATGGAGAATATTAATGCCAAGTGAAATGAGTCAGAAGTAAAGAGGACAGAGAACTATAGCACTTATTTGTGGGGTATAACAGAAAACATAATATAGTAATAATACCCAGAAACAATAGAGATGAGGGCCAGGAGGATCAGCCCATGGTAGGAAGCTTGCCACAAATAGTGGAGGAAGGGGGGTGCAGTTAGAGTAGAGAAGGGACCACTGTGACAATGACAGTTGGAAATGATCACTAAAGACAATGACTGGGTACTGAAAGGAGATAATTTGATATGCATGATACCCCTTCAGTAAAGTATTGCAAACCACAATGTAAAAGGAAAACATAAAGGGAAAAGAAAGATAGGAAAAATATCCTATGTCCCCAGAGGCAGGCAGGGGAGAGGAAAGGGGGTTTGGAGGGAAACTGGGGACATCCATGGCAGGAAATGTACACTAGTGCATGTTGTTGTAAATTGTATAACTGGAATTCAATCATGAATAACTGGAAAATAAAACAATTGTATTATGAACAACCTTGTAACCATGGTGTTTAAATAAAGCAATTAAAAATGAAAAGAATTGTGTGCTACCAGAGACAGTATTCTTCCAGAGACAGTTCATGCATGAGAATAAATAATTCACTGTGCTTTATGTTTTTACCCTTTCATAGGAATGGTAGTGTATACAGGCTGCACAGTGGACCATACTCCCCTTTTTACTTTTCTGGTTTTGTTTTCAGCCATTTCATTGGTGCTCAGGGATCACTCCGGGTCAGGCTTGAAGACCATATATGGTCTTCTAATCTAATTTGATCTAAGGGATCAAATCTAAGTCCGCTGATGCAAGCACCCCATTCGCTATCAGTCACTCCACTTTTTACTTACTAGTTCTAATGTCCTCATATATTTAATAAGTTCATAATTATGTAGATATAACATAATCCTTTTTTTTTTTTTTTTGGTTTTTGGGCCACACCCGTTTGACGCTCAGGGGTTACTCCTGGCTATGCGTTCAGAAATCGCCCCTGGCTTGGGGGGACCATATGGGACACCGGGGGATCGAACCGTGGTCTAGTCCGTCCTACGCTAGCGCTTGCAAGCAGACACCTTACCTCTAGCGCCACCTTCCCGGCCCCTACAAATCATAATCCTATGTATAGATCATTTTATATGTATATTAATATGTCTGAAGGGTCACTTCCCAAAAATTTGAATGCTGTGTTAAGATTATGATCATTTCTGAAGTTGTTGATAAATTTTTATAAATATTGTTAACTTCTGTGAAAATAAACCAATTTGGGGGCAGGAGCAATATTTACAGCAGGTAGGGTTCTTGCCATTCTCTATGCCACATCCTCAGCCCTCTTTTTAAGAAGTTAGGTTCATGGCAGGAGACATATAGAACACCCAGGACCTGAGTAGTATTTCTTTCTCCAACTGTCCTTTTCAAAAATAGTGTCTTAAATGTCTGCTTCCTTTTATTCAGTTTTGTGAATAATCTTTTGAGCAGTTTTATATTTAATTTTAAAGATCTTTATTAGAGGTTTATTTTGTAATTTTGGATTTGGGGCCACACCTAGCAGAGTTACTTTGAGAGCCACTTAGAGGACATTCTTGGTGGTGCACAGAGGACCACATGGTAGTGGAGATCAAACCTGGCATTTCAGCACTTTGAGCTTTCGGTCCTAGCCATTATTAAAATTTTAAAAAGAAGGAGCCGGAGAGATCGCATGAAGGTTAGGCGTTTGCCTTTCATGCAGGAGGTCATCGGTTCGAATCCTGGCATCCCATATGGTCCCCCGTGCCTGCCAGGAGCAATTTCTGAGCCTGGAGCCAGGAATAATCCCTGAGCACTGCTGGGTGTGACCCAAAAACCACACAAAAAAAAAAATTTTAAAAAGAAAGCATCTTTGAATCTACTTCATTTATTCTCATTCATGGACATAATACAAAGAGCATTACAAATACAGACGAGCAAGTTCTTTAAATATTTCATTTTAGCCCTCATATTTTTCTCCCACTTGAGCAGACATTGACCACATTTATTGTTGTTCAAAGACTCTTCTGTCAATATTATCTTAAGATATCTTAAAGAGTTAAAGGCTCCAGGAGACACTTATTTTTCTTGATTATAACTACTTGATAATTATTGTGTAATTCATTTTAAGGAATTAACAGTTAAAGAACCTGAAATTAATACAACTCTTCAGTTGCGCTTTTTTGGGAAAAAAGGAAAAAGAAAACTTCATTATCAAGAATTTCGGAGGTAAATACAAATATTTATTTTTATTTAGGAAAGCTTTATAGATAAGAAGAAAAATTATTCATATTTGGGGAACTGCAGACCATAAAATACTATGTAGAATCTATATAATGTTTTTCTGATAATAAACCCTATAATGTACAATATTTTAAGAAAATGTTTTACAGAATACAGTGCTTTTTATTACTTTAATGTTTGCAGCTAGTGAAGACATACATATTAAAGGTTTAGGTAAATTTAGTTGCAAGGATGGAGAAATCCTGTATCTCTTAGGCCAAGGGAATTTCCTTTCTAATTTCCCCAATTATTGTGCCTATAAAAAAAAGAGAAAGAAACTTTGCCACACCAGCGCCCCTCTCCTATGTTTCCTTTTTTTTTTTTTTTAATTTGATGTGGTGTTTTGGGTTTTTTTGTGGGTTTTTTTTTTTGTTTTTGTTTTTTTTTTTTTTTTTGGTTTTTGGTTTTTGGGCCACACCTGGTGATGCTCAGGGGTTACTCCTGGCTATGGGCTCAGAAATTGCTCCTGGCTTGGGGGACCATATGAGATGTCAGAGGATCAAACCGTGGTCTGTTCTAGGTTAGGGCATGCAAGGCAAATTCCCGACCACTTGCACCACCACTCTGGCCCCTCTCTTTTTCTTTTTTCTTTTTTTTTTTTTTTTTTTTTGGTTTTTGGGCCACACCCAATGACGCTCAGGGGTTACTCCTGGCTATGCGCTCAGAAGTCGCTCCTGGCTTGGGGGACCATATGGGACGCCGGGGGATCGAACTGCGGTCCGTCCTAGGCTAGCGCAGGTAAGGCAGGCACCTTACCTTTAGCGCCACCGCCCGGCCCTCTCTTTTTCTTTTAAACTTAAATTCATAGCTTCTACACAGGGCTCATCCCCACTTTTTTTATTTTAAGTTTATCAAAATATAAGTTATGAATGTATGCTTATACAAATTGAGTATAGAAAGTCATAGGTTGAAACATGTACTGGACTAAATAAGCATTTCTGCATCATTGCCAAGTATTTTTTTTTTTTGACTCGCCATATCAAAAGGCAAACCCTTCAGCAGTGATAAACATACTTTGCAAAGATACAATATTAAGATTGAATGTTACGGGCCCGGAGAGATAGCACAGCGGCGATTGCCTTGCAAGCAGCCGATCCAGGACTAAAGGTGGTTGGTTCGAATCCCGGTGTCCCATATGGTCCCCCGTGCCTGCCAGGAGCTATTTCTGAGCAGACAGCCAGGAGTAACCCCTGAGCACTGCCGGGTGTGGCCCAAAAACCAAAACAAAACAAAACAAAAAAAAATTGAATGTTACTAATTAGTTTTATTAATTTCATATTTTAACTTTTAGGTTTATGGAAAGTTTACAAACAGAAGTTCAAGAAATGGAATTCCTGCAGTTTTCTAAAGGTTTGAGTTATATGAGAAAAGAAGATTTTGCAGAGTGGCTGCTTTTTTTCACCAATACTGACAATAAAGATATCTATTGGAAAAATGTCAGGGAAAAGTTTTCAGCATCAGAGGTATATATGCCTTTTTGCTATGCTTGCAATATATATTTCCTGTTTCCAAATTTTATTCTATACTTAGTTTTTTTTCCTCTTAAATTCTTTTATCTGCTTTCAATTAATTTTGAGTAATAAATAAGGCAGAAATTTGCACTTATTTTTCCTCTAAGTAGCTATTAAATTATCCACTGTCAACTATAAATTAGGTATATTTACATTATTAAAATAACTTCCAAATCAAAGCTAATAAGCCAAAACAAAGTTGTCCTGTTAAAAGTTATTCTATCAAATTTATAAATGTTTTCCAAATGCCATTTTCTGGTGAAAAAACTATTATCTAGATATAATTTTTTTTTTTTTTTGGTATTTTTGGGTTACACCCGGTAGTGCTCAGGTGTTACTCCTGGCTGTACGCTCAGAAATTGCTCCTGGCAAGCTCAGGGAACCATATAGGATGCCGGGATTTGAACCACTGTCCTTCTGCATGCAAGGCAAACGCCTTACCTCAATGCTGTCTCTCCGGCCCCAAGATATAATTATTATAGCAACTTCCCAGTATTGATTTCTGTTCTGTTTTTGTAATAATCACTTAGTAAAAGTTAACAAGAATGTAAAATTTAAAAGAAAATGACAGGTTGTAATTATAGGTCTAGAGATCAGTACAAAGAAAATCTTTTTAATGCTCAGCTGCTAAGATTTTATTTTCAAATTAAGAATTTTCATATTTAGTTTGCATTGTTTAAAAGTAATTTTAACTATTTTTAAATACAGAGATTTTTTTAATCAGATAGGATAAAGTTTAAAATCCTTTTGTTCCATTTAGTAAACAGTAGTAATTTCTTTTTTTTTTTTTTTTTTTTTTTTGTGGTTTTTGGGTCACACCCGGCAGTGCTCAGGGGTTACTCCTGGCTCCATGCTCAGAAATTGCTCCTAGCAGGCACGGGGGACCATATGGGACGCTGGGATTCGAACCGATGACCTCTTGCATGAAAGGCAAACGCCTTACCTCCATGCTATCTCTCCAGCCCCGCCAGTAGTAATTTCTTAATTTCTTAAAGACTACTTTTCCAAGACATAGAAAAATGAAGACATAAACATAGTAAAGGACAGAATTAAATTTCAACCTACCATATTTGCCGGCGTACAAGACTACCGGGCGTATAAGACAACCCCCTAATTTTGCAGTTAAAACATAGGTTTAGGCCTATATTCGCTGTATCAGACAGAACGTTCCTGTGCTGCAACTGTATGTACCACAGTGAGCCAATCACAACAAGCAAAGGTTCAAAGGTCATACTGTAATAGACTTCCTCTCTGACTCTGGCCAATCTGAGCAGGCTTTTGACAGTGTAGATTCAGGCCCAGAACATTGTCTAATTTGCATGCATCAAAAGCCTGCTTGGATTGGCTGAGTTAGAGAGGTGGTCCGAGCAGCCTTGCAGTGATTGGTGCAGGATCGAGTTGGAAAATTCGTTTTGTGGCAGTATTCAGTCAATTTTCATTTAGTGGCATATTAAAACATTTTCGGGATATACTCAGTGTATAAGATGACCCCCGATTTTCGTTTGACTTTTTTTTGTTTCAAAAGTCATCTTATACGCCGGAAAATACAGTAGGTCATCTAACTCCAAAACTCATTGCTATGTCTACTTACAAAACTAAGCCTAAAGGCAAGGGTGTGGATTACTTAGCAAAATGTATGTTTCCTGGGGCTGCCAGAAAAAGCCCCACAGAATGATTGTCTTAAACACCAAATGGTTATTTATGACTCTTCTCCTGGAAATCCAAGATCCGGGTGTCAACAGGATTGGTTGTGAGTGAGATCTTTGTTACTGACTTGCAACTTGGTCTTTTCCATGACAAAAGAGAACTCTGGTGTTTCTTCACTTTTTGTTGTTGTTGTTGTTGTTGTTACTGTGTTTGGCAGTGTGCCACAACTAGGACATCTTCCCTATTGAGTTAGGACACCATCCTGTGGCCTCTTTTAACCTTAATTGCTTGACTAAATGTTGTCTCTAGATAGACTGGAGATTCTGACTTCAACGTGCAGATTTTGTGAAGACACAATTCATTCTGAAATAGTAGTTTTCAGCCTTCAGTACTTGCCACCCACCTGCAGTTGGTGGTTGAAAGCAGTGGTCTGTTAGCCACTGGTCTATATAACCCAGGTGACCCTCTCCAAGTCTTGAGCTGTGCAACAGACTAGGGTCCTAGGGATTCAGAGTATATTTATAAGAATAATGTAGTTACAAAATTAATAATGAAATTCACTTTTGTTATTTTGTTAGAGCATTAGTTTGGATGAGTTCAAGTCATTTTGCAATTTTACAACCCACTTGGAGGACTTTGCTATTGCCATGCAGATGTTTAGTTTAGCTCATCGCCCTGTCAGACTGGGTAAGTTGTTGACTCATTTCATTTTTGTCACCTATAAATAATATCACTGTATTCTTTTGCTAGGAAGCCACACATGACAATGCTCAGGGTTTATTCCTGTCTCTGTACTCAAGAATGATTTCTGGTCCCGTTTTGCCCTGGGGTACTATATGGAATGCCAGGTCTCAAACCTGATTTGGCCACGTGTGAAGGAAGCAAGCACCTTACACACTGTACTATCTCTCCGGCCCCTGAATTCTTAACTAGATCAGTGATTTTCAATCCCCTTATCTACCAGTTTAACTAGGTGATATCAATCAAGAGGCCAATTATAAGTAATTGACCCTTGAATTAGGGTAGTCTGGCATTTTTAGTATACAAGTATATGAGAAGAACCAAGACGAAGTACAGGGATAAGGCACTTGCTTTGCATGCAGCCAACTTGATCCCCAGCATCACATATGGTTCCCCAGACACAGCCAGTCCAAGTACAGCGAGGTATGACCTAAACACTCCCCAAAAGAAATATATATAAGTAAACTAGTAAACAATAGGATTTAACAATTATAGCCATCATCTCTAATTTGTTTTGTTTTGTGTTTTTTCTTTTTGGTTTTTTCGGGCCACACCCGTTTGATGCTCAGGGGTTACTCCTGGCTAAGCGCTCAGAAATTGCCCCTGGCTTGGGGGGACCATATGGGACGTCGGGGGATCGAACCGCGGTCCTTCCTTGGCTAGCGCTTGCAAGGCAGACCTTACCTCTAGCGCCACCTCACTGGCCCCATCATCATCTCTAATTTTTAAATATTTGCATTTAAATATTGATTAGACTTAAATGGCCTACTTAATGTTCTGGTTACTTTCATGACCTAATTTGTTAATCAAATTTTTATTTAGATTTTGTCTTCTCAAATAAAAAAATTAAATGGTTCTTTTCTTGGACTGATGATATACATGGTAAACTAATTGTTTTATGTTTTTCTGGGTTTTTTAGCTGAGTTTAAAAGAGCTGTCAAAGCAACCACAGGACAAGAGCTCTCAAATAATATTTTGGACACTGTCTTCAAGATCTTTGACTTAGATGACGATGAATGCCTTAGTCATGGAGAGTTTCTTGGGGTATTAAAAAATAGGATGCACCGTGGCTTATGGGTAATATATTTTGACTCTTTAAATTTTTATGTATAATTATGTGAATGGTATTAAACCTAGAATTTGATCAAACATATAATTTCAAATCTATTAATTTATAGAATCCAGTATGATATTATTTTCCCCTTTACTGTGACTACTCAGAGACCACTGACTAGAATTTAGTCAGAATTTTTTTTTAAATAATTTCTTTGTTTAAGCACCATGGTTACAAAAATATTTGTAATTGGGTTTCAGTCATTGAATGTACATCAATCTTCACCAGTGTAATTTTCCCACCACCAATGTCGAAGCAAGCACACCATACTTTCTTTTATTTTTGTTATATCCCATAGATGAGACTATTCTATATCTATTCCTGTCCCTCTGGGATTTAGTCATAATTTAATTTGATCAGAAAGCATTACCTAGAATTTACTTTGGGCTCTCGGGCTCTAGTTACATACACCTTTATTCAAATCCAATTTCTGTCACCAATTAATGGTTGACTATTACAAAACCAGCTAAAATTTTCTGAGCCTCATTTTTAAGAAACCAATTGAAATCTTTCTTTAATATCTTTATTTAAGCATCATGATTACAAACATGTTTGTAGTTGGGTTTCAGTCATAAAAAGAACACCCTTTTCACTAGTACAACCTTCCCATCTGCAGTGCCCTCCATCTAAGTCTTCCTCCCACCCCACCCTGTCTTCGAAACAGGCATTCTTCTCTTACTCACTACCATTGTCATGCTAGTTAGTGTAGTTATTTCTCTAACTGCACTCACTACTCTTTGTGGTAAGCATCATGGGTTCATCTCTATTGTCTCTGGGTATTATTACCATACTGTTTTCTTTTTCTTAAAGCCCACAGATGAGTAAGACTAATCTGTATCTATCTCTCTCCCTCTGACTCATTTCACTCAGCATGATTATTCCATGTTCATCCATGTATAGGAAAATTTTATGACTTCATTTTTCCTGATGACTAAATAGTATTACTTTGTGTATATGTACCACAATTTCTTTGGCCACTCGTCTGTTGTCAGGCATCTGAGTTGATTCCAGATTCTGGCTATTGTAAATTGAGCTGCAATGAACATTGGCATGCAGAAGGCATTTTTATATTGTATTTATGTTTTCCTAGGATATATCCCTAGGAACGGTATAGCTGGATCATATGGGAGCTCAATTTCCAGTTTTTTGAGGAATCTCCATATTGTTTTCCATAAAGACTGGACTGCATGGCATTCCCACCGGCAGTGAATGAGAGTCCTATCTCCCACATCCCCACCAGCACTGATTGTTCTTGTTTTCTGTGATGTGTACCAGTCTCTGTGACATGAAATAGAAACCAGTTGAATTTATTAAAAAGAATTTGAGAATTAAGGGTAAAAAACTTAGAATAATGGCTGAAATATTTAAAATAAAAGTTAGCTATTGTCATTCAAATTCACATTGTACCTGTAGAAATCAAACTCAAAATTTTATTTAGATTGGAAATTGCAGTCTACAGATTAAAAACAATAACTTGGAACCAGAGCAACAGCACAGCGGGTAGGGCGTTTGCCTTGCTCACAGCCAACCCAGCACTGGCCCAGGTTTGATCCTAAGCATTCCATATGGTCCCATGGCCTTCCAGGAGCAATTTCTGAGTACAGAGCCAGGAGTAACCCCTGAGCGCCACCAGCTGTGGCCCAAAAACAAAAATAATTTTGTGTGTGTGGTTTTTGGGCCACACCTGGCGTTGCTCAGGGGTTACTCCTGGCTGTCTGCACAGAAATAGCTCCTGGCACGCACGGGGGACCATATGGGACACCGGGATTTGAACCAACCACCTTTGGTCTTGGATCGGCTGCTTGCAAGGCAAACGCCACTGTGCTATCTCTCCGGGCCCAAAAAATAATAATTTTAATTAATTAATTAAACAATAAAAACAAGAACTCAAGAAGAATTGTACAGTGGAAAAATGAAATGGAAAATACAGTAGATTCATAAAAAACAAAACTATTTATAAAAGTAAATTATCTACAGCTATAAACATTACCTACAGAAAATTAAGAGATGATCTTCAGGGGCTAGAGATAGCACAGCAGTAGGGCATTTGCCCTGCATGCAGCCAGACCCAGGACAGACAGTAGTTCAAATCCCAGAATCCCTTCTGGTCCCCTATGCTTTCCAGGAGCTATTTCTGAGCACAGAGCCAGGAACAACCCCTGAGTGCCGCTGGGTGTGACCCAAAACATATATGGGATACCGGGATTTGAACCAACCACCTTAGGTCCTGGATCGGCTGCTTGCAAGGCAAACGCCACTGTGCTATCTCTCCAGCCCCTCACCTATGGGTTTTTAAGAAAAATGAAAGACATTATTGTAACAATGCCCAGAGACAATAGAGATGAGGGCTGGAAGGACTGACTCACAATATGAAGCAGCGAGTACAATTAGAGAAATAACTACACTGACAACTATGGTAACAATATGAGTGAGAGAAGTAGAATGCCTATCTCGAATACAGGCAGGAGATGGGGGAGGAGGGAGATTGGGGACATTGGTGATGGGAATGTTGCACTGGTGAAGAGGGGATGTTCTTTTTATGACTGAAACCCAACCACAATCATGTTTGTGATCAAGGTGTTTAAAGATAGTTTTTAAAAATAAAAAAATTGGGCCCGGAGAGATAGCACAGCGGCGTTTGCCTTGCAAGCAGCCGATCCAGGACCAAAAGTGGTTGGTTCGAATCCCAGTGTCAATGACAAAAATCTTTATTAGAAAAGAAAATGATGTACTCGGGGCCTCAACATCTTAAAAACAATATATTAAAGATGATTATCCAAATCTTTGTTATCTTTGGAAGGAACCTCCAGTACCATCCATCATTTTACTTTGCCCTCTATTCTTTAGTCATCTTAGGATAACTTAGGATGACTTGGATATCTTAGGATATTCTTGGGATCAGAGGGAATATAGTAGTTAAGGCACTTCCCTGTACACAGTCAACCGCAGTTCAGTCCCTGGCATCATATCTGTTCCCCTAATCACTAGCAGGATTAATATCTAAATACAGAGCAGCCAAGATTAATCTCTAAATACAGCAGGCCAGGTCTGGCTCCAAAACTGCAGCCAAAAATGCGATGGGGAAACCCAACTACAATAATGTATGTAATCATGGTGCTTAAATATATTTTTTTTAATTGGGTAGAAATGGCCCTAATTCACAGTCACTTTGTACCTTAAATATAACTGTGGAAGACTTGTAATTCATATTGGTCACAACATATTAAAAAAAAATAAAGGTATTTTATCTTTTTGTCTTTTATATTTTGTCCTTTATAGTTCTATTTTAATCATCTTTTGCAATTCACCTCAAACACTTTTTAGAGAAGAATAGGAAAGAAATAAACAGCAACAAAGTAGTACATATGAAATGTTTAAACCTAAAAAAGAAGGACTTTTAATTTTTACTTTTGTGTTACAGGTACCACAACAAGTAAGTATACAAGAATATTGGAAATGTGTGAGAAGAGAAAGCATTAAAGGAGTAAAAGAAGTTTGGAAACAAGCTGGAAAAGGTCTTTAGAAAGCTGTTAATATTGACATGCTACTGCTGCAAGTGCCAAGATTTGGGGTTTTTGAGTACCAAGTTAATTTCTCTAAATCTCCATTGATTTCTTTTGTAATATAAAGATGTCTTATTTTTGCTTCAGATTCAATAATTTTAGTAATATTTCATGAAAGAACTTAGTAAAAGGGGGAAAGCCCTTTAATGAAAAGATAATAGATTCTGTCAGAAAGCATAGAATTGAAGTAACATTTGTACTTTGATAAGTTCCAATCAAAACCTGTTTGGAGTTGGGGGTGGCAGGTAATATTCAGCAGTGCTAGGAGCTGATGACACCCCTACTGAGTTCTGAGTCTTCGCAGTACCTAGGATCAGACCTAGGTTCCCCACCTCTAGATTTTTGAATCTGTAAAATTTCTTGAAACACAATAGCACAATATGCTCTCTGTTAGGATAATCTGTACTGATGGAAAAAATAAATGTGTTGAGTACTGCCAGTGGGTAGGACAGTACCTGGGTTTTGATGGCTGACCTAGGTTCGATCCCTTGCATCCCATATGGTTCCCCAAATATCACCAGGAGTAATTTCTGAGTACAGAGTAAGAAGTAACCACTGAACATCACCAGGTGTGACCCCCCCAAACCAATTCCCCCAAATTCCAGAAGTCCCAATGCCCCAAATAGAGCAAATTATAAGCTTTTTCAATTTCAGGGTTTTTCATCTGTATATTTTACCTCACAAACTTCTTAAATGCTTTACTTCAATGAACTATAAATTAAATGTCTTTAACATAATATATATATCTTTTCACTAATAATTGAATACCTAAGATTAACAAGTGGTAGATGCTTTATCCCAGTTTTAAAAGTATGTTGTGCTGAGTAGAAAACATAAATTCAGGTTAATTTATTGTTTCAGAAGTCACTTTTTCTAAATTTATTGCAAAACTAAACCAAGATAAAATGCAAAAAACATTCTCCACCATTTCTTCTGTTATCTAATGAAGTACTGTCTAGGGGGCCAGAGCAAATAGCACAGTGATAGGGCATTTGCCTTGCATGTGGCTGACCCAGGACAGACCCAGATTCGATCCCTAGTATCCCATATGGTTCCCCGAGCTTGCTAGAACTGATTTCTGAGAACAGAGCCATGAGTAACCCAAGTGCTGCCAGGTGTGGCCCAAACCCACCCACTCATCCTCCAATAAAGGAAGTAGTCTGTCTACCTTCTCCCCTCATATCTGCTCAGATGCCCTTCTGGATAAATATTGGACATATAAAATACAAAAATTAGAATAATTTATTTTATTTTCTCAGGCTTACCTGAGAAAATTTCCAGCCTCATCTGGCACTGACAAACCCTGGTCTGCTTTCTCATTTGATCTTTTCCATTTTCCCATATGTGTCTTGTGTTTTTAATATATTTTCCTACACTTTCCCTATAGCCCAAGTCTATGCACTAGTTTCTCCTCACCCAAAATATATGCCTCCTGCCATCAAAAGTTTTAAATGTCAGATGACATATGCATAACATATTTGCCTCCTAAACTACTTAAATCATAAACAGAGCAGTGCTGTAGCCATCTGTCTAGGTGACAGATAAGTTACCAGACTTACAGAAAGCATCTAACAAAAACTTGTTGGATGGAAGGAAGAGAGGGAGGAAGGAGAAAGGGAACACAGAAGAAAAGAAAAGCAAGGATAGGTGAAGGATAATAGAGAGAAAGTGAAGAAGTTGATCAATATACCAAGTACCAGGGCCAAAGTGGGTAGAGTGTTTTGTCTTACACATATCTGACCCAAGTTCAATCCTCAACACATTTTATGGTCCCCCAAGACCCCAGGAATAATTCCTGAGTGCCGAGCCAAGTAACTCCTGAGCACTGTCAGATGTAACTCAAGAAAACAAAAAATATAAATATAACAAGTACTTACTAGATTGTTGAGTGCTCATGATGAGTTAAACAAGTGGTTTGGGGCTGGAGCAATGGTATAGTGGGTGGAACACCTACCTTTCATGCAGGTTGGCCTGAGTTCAATCCCTGGTAACCCCATATGGCCACTGAGCCTGCAAAGAGTGATCCCTGCATGCAGAGCCAGGAATGAACCCTTAGTACAGCCAGGTGTGACCCAACAGCAATAAAAACAAAACGAATAGTTCCTTTGCCCATAGAGTACTTAGCCTAAGGGAAAAATACTAATAATAAATAATGTTAAATTTCTAATACATACAGTGATTTTTAAAAGCAGAGAAATGTTAGAGATTAGAAGACTAGAGAGTAGACCTTAAAACAAGAGGGGGGAAAAAAACGGGATTGATGATATAATTTTCAAATTGTCTAAGCCCAAAGGATATGTTCTTCAACTCAAATACAGGATAAATAATTTGTGTTTGCCAGTATCATATGATTTCTGCAAAGCAGCCTAATCCCACTTTGGATGAGCATTTCTATCAAGTATGACAACTAGATTTACCAATGTTTCCTTCATGTAAAGACTAAGAAAAGCAGGGGCCGGAGAGATAGCACAGCGCGGCGTTTGCCTTGCAAGCAGCTGATCCTGGACCTAAAGTGATTGGTTCGAATCCCGGTGTCCCATATGGTCCCCCGTGCTCAGGAGCTATTTCTGAGCAGACAGCCAGGAGTAACCCCTGAGCAATGCCGGGTGTGGCCCAAAATCCAAAAAAAAAAAAAAAAAGACTAAGAAAAGCAGACAGACTTCCTCCTAATGAAAACTCAATGTTTAATTATTTGTACCTTTACTAATTTTATTAAATAAATCAAGTTCTAATGTTTTAATGTTAGTTTGCATTTTTTTTTTTGCTTATCTGGGGAAATCACTGTTGAAGGGATATTCTTCAGTCTTTTCTCCCTTGTCCTTCACACTTCTGACTTGTTTTCTCCTTTGAATTTCTAAGCTCGATTTTTTTTTTTTTTTTGGTTTTGGGTCACACCTGGCAGTGCTCAGGGGTTGGTTACTCCTGGCTCTGTGCTCAGAATTCACTCCTGGTAGACATGGGGGACCACATGGGATGCTGAGATTCGAACTACCATTGGTCCAGAATCGGCTGTGTTCAAGGCAAATGCCCGACAGCTGTACTATAGATAGCTCTCTGTTTCTTTTTCTTTTTCTTTTTTTTTTTTTTTTTTTGGTGCTGAAACCCACACTCTCTCCATTTCTTAATGTCTCTGTTTGATGGGCAGGAAAGAAAAGGGCACTTCCCAGCCTAATTTCTCAGAGATACCCAGGGGAGTTAACTATAAATATTTACCCTCAGCTCAGTAGGAGAAATTCAATAGGAAAAATGCATAGAAGTCCAGCAAACTCAGTGAGCAAACCAACACAAAAGCATAACCCACACCAGCCAGTTTAGTAAATCTAGTCAATGACACCATCGTAAGGAAATTCAATGAACTCAAAGAAACAACGGCACATATAATAAGCAAAGCCAAAATGAAAAAAAATCTTAAACAGAAATGAAGCGTAAGGTAGGTGATATTTGAAAGAAAAATAAACCTCAAGAGCAGTTAAGGAAAAGATCAAGGAGCTCCAAGGTGAGGAGGGAAAAAATAAAAAGAAAGTGGATATAGTCTAAAAAGAAATGAATAGCATACCGGAGAACTATGGGATGAGCTCAAGAGGAGCAATATAAGAATCATCAAGACCAGAGCAGTAGCACAGTGGATAGGGCCAAGCAGGACCTGGGTTCAATCCCCAACACCCCATATCTGAGCACCTCCAGGAGTGACCCCTGAGCACTGACAGGTGTGGCTCCCCCCCAAAAAAAACAACAACAAAAAAGAATCAGCAGAGTCCCTCAGAAACAGGAGAACAAATTCGATGAGGAAATGATAAAGAAATAATTGGTGGGCCCAGAGAGATAGCACAGCGGCGTTTGCCTTGTAAGCAGCCAATCCAGGACCAAAGGTGATTGGTTCAAATCCCGGTGTCCCATAAGGTCCCCCGTGCCTGCCAGGAGTTATTTCTGAGCAGACAGCCAGGAGTAACCCCTGAGCACCGCCGGGTGTGGCCCAAAAACCAAAAGAAAAAAAAAAAAAGAAAGAAAGAAAGAATTGGTAAGAATTTCCAAGAGTTGAGAAATACAAACACCCAGATACAAGAGACCCAAAGTGTCCCAACAAACACAGACTCAAGTAAGAAATCTCCAATACACATTGTACTCAAAATGACAAATACAAAGATAGAGACAGAATATTGAAAGCAGTAAGATCAATAAAAGAACTACATACAAAGTAAAACCCAAAGGACTCTGCAGATCTATCAAATAAAGTTCTACAAGTGAGAAGAGAGTGACGGAATATTGTACAAAAGCTTAATTAAATGAACACATGTCAAGAATATTCTATCCAGCTAGATTATCATTCAGATTTAGAGGAATGCAATAGCTTTAAGAACAGGGCTGGGGCAATAGCACAGCGGTAGGGCATTTGCCTTGCATGCGGCACATATCTGGTTTGACATCCGCATCCCATATGGTCCCCTAGCCAGGAGCAATTTCTGAGCACACAGGAGTAACCCCTGAGCTGACAGTCACTGGGTGTGGCCAAAAAAAAAAAAAAGAAGAAGAGAAAAAGAACAGGTAACGGCCCGGAGAGATAGCACAGCGGTGTTTGCCTTACAAGCAGCCAATCCCGGTGTCCCATATGGTCCCCCGTGCCTGCCAGGAGCTATTTCTGAGCAGACAGCCAGGAGTAACCCCTGAGCACCGCTGGGTGTGGCCCAAAAAAAAAAAAAAGAACAGGTAACAATGTAGGAAATTTATAACCTTGAAACCACTCTCCCATAAACATTGAATGTTTTTTTTAAAGGGTAAAACAGCTTTTCCTGGCCTTGAAGACTCATTCAAACACATGCCTGCAAATCACTAAAGCTCCATCCCTCTGTGCTTTGTGCTGTACCACAACTGCCTTATGACCCTGTATCCTTCACACTCAAAATCACACATCTGTGTTAATATTGCTGCATACATCTCAGCCAGGTGGAGTAATTAGTTAACAGCCCCCTGGTCATACTTAAATAACATTGCATAGTAAGAAAAATAAACAGGGAGTGAGAAATGGCTGCAGGTGGGGGTTTCCAGGCAGAGTGCTGACTGCTCTACCTGCAGAATCTCCACCGGGCTGTGCTTCTTCTGAGGAACTGAGCACCGGAAGGGAGCCCTGTCCTACCCTTCTCTGTCTTTCCTGAACTCTGGAAGCTCTCCTCAGAGCCCTGGGAAGCGAACCCCAAAGAAACTACATTTGGGAGCTACCCAGCGAGCCAGTGAGTGAGTGAGAAATGGCTGCAGGTGGGGGTTTCCAGGCAGAGTGCTGATTGCTCTACCTGCAGAATCTCCACCGGGCTGTGCTCCTTCTGAGGAACTGAGCACCGGAAGGGAGCCCTGTCCTACCCTTCTCTGTCTTTCCTGAACTCTGGAAGCTCTCCTCAGAGCCCTGGGAAGCGAACCCCAAAGAAACTACATTCGGAAGCTACCCAGCGAGCCAGTGAGTGAGTGAGAAATGGCTGCATGTGGGGGTTTCCAGGCAGAGTGCTGATTGCTCTACCTGCAGACTACACCGGGCTGTGCTTCTTCTGAGGAAACTGAGCACCGGAAGGGAGCCCTGTCCTACTCTTCTCTGTCTTTCCTGAACTCTGGAAGCTCTCCTCAGAGCCCTGTGAAGCTAACTCCAAAGAAACTACATTCGGGAGCTACCCAGCGAGCCAGTGAGTGAGTGAGAAATGACTGCATGTGGGGGTTTCCAGGCAGAGTGCTGATTGCTCTACCTGCAGAGTCTCCACCGGGCTGTGCTTCTTCTGAGGAACTGAGCACCAGAAGGGAGCCCTGTCCTACCCTTCTCTGTCTTTCCTGAACTCTGGAAGCTCTCCTCAGAGCCCTGGGAAGCGAACCCCAAAGAAACTACATTTGGAAGCTACCCAGCGAACCAGAAACTGAGCACCTGAAGGGAGCCCTGTCCTACTCTTCTCTGTCTTTCCTGAACTCTGGAAGCTCTCCTCAGAGCCCTGGGAAGCGAACCCCAAAGAAACTACATTCGGGAGCTACCCGGCGAGCCAGTGAGTGAGTAAGAAATGGCTGGATGTGGGGGTCTCCAGGCAGAGTGCTGATTGCTCTACCTGCAGAGTCTCCACCCGGCTGTGCTTCTTCTGAGGAAACTGAGCACCGGAAGGGAGCCCTGTCCTACCCTTCTCTGTCTTTCCTGAACTCTGGAAGCTCTCCTCAGAGCCCTGGGAAGCGAACCCCAAAGAAACTACATTCGGAAGCTACCCAGCGAGCCAGTGACTCTCCTCAGAGTCCTGGGAAGTGAACCCCAAAAATACAGCATTCTGAAGCTGCCCAGCGAGCGAGTGAAAACTACGCCTGACCAGTGGGGCCCGACTGTGAAAAACTGTGAGTGCTGCCTGTGTGTGTCTCTCTGCTATCCTGTTGCGTAAACCTCCTGAGAGTGGGCTGAAAAGAAGCTCCAGAAGGCACTTAGCTCCACTTCGCTACGCAGCCATCCGCTCTTTCTAAAAAAAGAACACCATCACAAGAAGAAAAAAACCACACTAAGAACTGTACTGGATCACAGAAGCAAGAATTTCTCTCCAGACTGTCTTCTCTGCTGCGTGCTTGGGCCTAAGATTTGATCCTGTGTGAGACTTCATCCACGGAGGACTCCCCTACCTTGGAGGCAAGTCGGCCCATCCAGAAAGGGCGGAGCCAGAGAAGTGTGTTGCCTGCATCATATAACCAATGAATACCACCACAACACGTAGAAAAACCCACAATACAAGTGTGACAATGGGGAAACAACGCAGGCCAGCATCAGACATAGAGAGTGAAGATGACAATTCTGATGACCAGTTAACGACCAACCAACTAATCAATCTCTCAGATAAGGACTTTAGAGTAGCAATATGGAATATACTCAAAGAACTCAAAAAAACCATGAACAGAATAGAACAGAACACTAATAAAAATCAAGAAAATATGAAGACAGAAATCACAAAACTCCAAACTGAAATGACATGTCAAATAACAGGCCTGAAAAAATCAGTAAACGAAGTGAATGACAAAATGGATAAGCTCTGGGACAGGGTATCAGAAGCTGAGAATAGACTTGGTGCTGTGGAAGATGAGATACATAACAATTCCATACAACAGGAGAGATTGGAAAAAAAACTTAAAATAAATGAACAGACAATGGAAAAATTAGTCAAAGAATGGGAACAGATGAAAATAGAGGTCTATGATAAGATCAACAGAAACAACTTAAGAATCATTGGAGTCCCAGAGACCCAGGAAGAAAATTTCCAGGAAGAATCAACGGTCAAGAACATCATTAAAGAGAAACTCCCAGAGCTAAAGAATATATGTGATCAAATCCTGCATGCTCGAAGAGTACCAACCAAAAGAGACCCAAGAAAAACCACCCCAAGACACATCCTAGTCACAATGACAAATCCCACAGATAGAGACAGAATTCTGAAAACAGCAAGATCAAAAGGGGAAATTACATTCAAGCAAGCATCCTTGAGATTTACAGCAGACCTGTCACCAGAAACACTAAATGCCAGAAAGCAGTGGTGGGATATTGTGACAAGACTGAATGAAATGAATGCTTCACCTAGAATACTGTACCCAGCAAAACTCACTTTCCGGTTTGACGGAAGAATACATGGTTTCACAGACAAAAAACAGCTCAGAAACTTTACAGACTCAAAACCAGTCTTAAGAGAAAAACTGAAAGACCTAATCTAAGACAAGACTGACCAAAAGACACACCAAATTTCGATATAAAGATGGCATTAAATCCCAGGATAATTCTTTCTCTCAACGTCAATGGACTAAATGCACCAGTTAAGAGACACAGAGTGGCTAAATGGATCAAAAAACTCAATCCAACCTTCTGCTGCCTACAAGAAACGCACCTGAATAGTCAGAACAAACATAGACTCAAAATAAAAGGCTGGAGAAAAGTTATCCAAGCAAACAACACCCATAAAAAAGCTGGAGTGGCCATACTAATATCAGATAATGCAAACTTTATACTCAGGAAGGTTGTAAGGGACAAAGATGGATATTTTATATTAATCAAGGGGTATGTAGAGCAGGAAGAAATAACTCTCCTAAACATATATGCACCAAATGAGGGGCCAGCAAAATATTTAAAACAACTGTTGACAAATCTGAAAAACAATATCAATAACAACACAATAATTGTGGGGGACCTCAACACTGCTTTGTCAACACTGGACAGGTCAACCAGACTGAAACCCAACAAGAATATACTAGACCTGAGGAGAGAAATGGAAGAAAGAGGCCTAGTGGATATATATAGGACACTCCATCCCCAGAAACCTGGATACACATTCTTCTCCAATGTACATGGGACATTCTCCAGGATAGACTACATGCTGGCACATAAAACATACCTCCATAATATCAAGAGGATAGAAATTTTGCAGACTACCTTCGCTGACCACAAGGCTCTGAAATTATTTGTGAATTCCAAAGGGACTCAGAAGAAAAACTTTAACACCTGGAAGTTAAACAGCCTCATACTCAATAACCAGTGGGTCCGAGATGAAATCAAGAAGGAAATCAAAAGGTTCCTGGAAACAAATGACAATAAAGACACAAACTATCAGAACTTATGGGACACAGCAAAAGCAGTACTGAGAGGAAAATTTATAGCTTTGCAAGCACACATCAGGAAGGAAGAAGGAGCTTACCTGAGTAGCTTAATGACACAGCTAATAGAACTAGAAAGTACTCAACAAAAGGACCCAAAAATAGGAAGACAGAAGGAAATAACAAAGCTGAGAGCAGAAATCAACGAATTGGAAACCCAAAAAACAATCCGAAAGATCAACGAAAGCAGAAGTTGGTTCTTCGAAAAAATAAACAAGATTAATAGACCACTGGCAAACCTAACAAAGAAAGAGAGAGAGAGAAACTTGATAACTCGTATTAGGAATGAAAAATGAGAGATCACTACTGATATGACAGAGATTCAAAGGGTAATCGGAAACTACTTTGAAAAACTCTATGCCACTAAAAATGAGAACCTGGAAGAAATGGATAAATTCTTGGACTCTTATAATCTTCCACGGTTGAAAGAAGAGGATGTAGCATATCTAAACACCCCCATCACCATTGATGAAATAAAAATGGTAATCAAAAGTCTGCCCAAAAACAAAAGCCCAGGCCCAGATGGATTCACTAATGAATTCTATCAAACTTTCCAAGAGGAACTACTACCAATCCTGGCAAGACTCTTTCATGAAATTGAACAAGTGGAAACACTCCCAAATAGCTTTTATGAAGCCAACATCACCTTGATACCTAAACCAGACAGAGATGCTACGAAAAAAGAAAATTACAGACCAATATCGCTGATGAATGCAGATGCAAAGATCCTCAACAAAATCCTGGCAAATAGGATTCAATACCTCATTAAGAAGATCATCCACTACGATCAAGTAGGTTTCATCCCAGGAATGCAAGGATGGTTTAACATCCGTAAATCTATCAACATAATACACAACATCAACAACAAGAAAAATAAAAACCACATGATTATATCAATAGATGCAGAGAAAGCATTTGACAAGGTCCAACACCCATTCTTGATCAAAACTCTCAGCAAGATGGGAATGGAAGGAACCTTTCTCAATATAGTTAAGGCCATCTACCACAAGCCAGTGGCAAATATTATCCTCAATGGAGAAAAACTAAAAGCCTTCCCTCTAAATTCTGGCCCAAGACAAGGCTGTCCTCTCTCACCACTCCTATTCAACATAGCACTGGAAGTACTTGCTATAGCGATTAGGCAAGAAAAAGATATCAAGGGAATCCAGATAGGAAAGGAAGAAGTAAAGCTCTCACTGTTTGCAGATGACATGATGCTCTACTTAGAAAACCCTAAAGACTCTACCAAAAAGCTTCTAGAAACAATAGACTCATATAGCAAGGTGGCAGGCTACAAAATTAACACACAAAAATCAATGGCCTTTCTATACACCAATAGTAATAAGGAAGAAATAGACATTAAGAAAACAACCCCATTCACAATAGTGCCACACAAACTCAAATATCTTGGAATCAACTTGACTAAAAATGTGAAAGACCTATACAAAGAAAACTATAAAACTCTGCTCCAAGAAATAAGAGAGGACACGCGGAAATGGAAACACATACCCTGCTCATGGATTGGCAGGATTAACATCATCAAAATGGCAATACTCCCCAAGGCGTTATACAGATTCAACGCTATCCCTCTAAAGATACCTATGACATTCTTCAAAGAGGTAGATCAGGCACTTTTGAAATTTGTTTGGAACAGTAAACACCCTAGAATAGCTAAAGCAATCATTGGGAAAAAGAATATTGGAGGAATTACTTTCCCCAACTTTAAACTTTACTACAAAGCAATAGTTATCAAAACAGCATGGTATTGGAATAAGGACAGACCCTCAGATCAGTGGAATAGGCTTGAATACTCAGAAAATGTTCCCCAGACATACAATCACCTAATTTTTGATAAAGGAGCAGGAAATCCTAAATAGAGCAAGGAAAGCCTCTTCAACAAGTGGTGTTGGCACAACTGGCTAGCCACTTGCAAAAAATTGAACTTAGACCCCCAGCTAACATCATGTACGAAGGTAAAATCCAAATGGATTAAAGACCTCGATATCCGACCCCAAACCATAAGATATATAGAACAACACATAGGCAAAACTCTCCAGGACATTGAGACTTCAGGCATCTTCAAGGAGGAAACTGCACTCTCCAAGCAAGTGAAAACAGAGATTAACAGATGGGAATATATAAAATTGAGAAGCTTCTGCACCTCAAAGGAAATAGTGCCCAGGATTCAAGAGCCACCCACTGAGTGGGAGAATCTATTCACCCAATACCCATCAGACAAAGGGCTAATCTCCAAAATATACAAGGCACTGACAGAAATTTACAAGAAAAAAACATCTAATCCCATCAAAAAATGGGGAGAAGAAATGAACAGACACTTTGACAAAGAAGAAATACAAATGGCCAAAAGACACATGAAGAAATGCTCCACATCACTAATCATCAGAGAGATGCAAATCAAAACAACAATGAGATACCACCTCACACCACAGAGAATGGCACACATCAAAAAGAATGAGAACAAACAGTGCTGGCGGGGATGTGGAGAGAAAGGAACCCTTATCCACTGCTGGTGGGAATGCCGTCTAGTTCAACCTTTATGGAAAGCAATATGGAGATTCCTCCAAAAACTGGAAATCGAGCTCCCATACGATCCAGCTATACCACTCCTAGGAATATACCCTAAGAACACAAAAATACAATACAAAAATCCCTTCCTTACACCTATATTCATTGCAGCACTATTTACCATAGCAAGACTCTGGAAACAACCAAGATGCCCTTCAACAGACGAATGGCTAAAGAAACTGTGGTACATATACACAATGGAATATTATGCAGCTGTCAGGAAGGATGAAGTCATGAAATTTTCCTATACATGGATGTACACAGAATCTATTATGCTGAGTGAAATAAGTCAGAGAAAGAGAGAAAAACGCAGAATGGTCTCACTCATCTATGGGTTTTAAGAAAAATGAAAGACATTCTTGCAATAATAAATTTCAGACACAAAAGAGAAAAGAGCTGGAAGTTCCAGCTCACCTCAGGAAGCTCACCACAAAGAGTGATGAGTTTAGTTAGAGAAATAACTACATTTTGAACTGTCCTAATATTGAGAATGTATGAGGGAAATGTAGAGCCTGTTTAGGGTACAGGCGGGGGTTGGGTGGGGAGGAGGGAGATTTGGGACTTGGGTGATGGGAATGTTGCACTGGTGATGGGTGGTGTTCCTTTTATGACTGAAACCCAAACACAATCATGTATGTAATCAAGGTGTTTAAATAAAAAAAAAAAAAAAAGAAAAATAAACAGGGGCTGGCGAGGTGGCGCTCAAGGTAAGGTGCCTGCCTTGCAAGCGCTAACCAAGGAAGGACCATGGTTCGATCCCCTGTTGTTCCATACAGTCTCCCCAAGCCAGGGGCGATTTCTGAGCGCTTAGCCAGGAGTAACCCCTGAGCATCAAACGGGTGTGGCCCCAAAAAAAAACAAAAATAAAGAAAAAAAGAAGAAAAATAAACAGTAGGTGTATTGTTAGTAACCTCCTGGCATAAACAACTGAAAAGATAAATTCTCAAGTGATTGGGAATGTAAACCTCCATAATTAACATCTAAAAAATTCAAGAACTAATGGAAAAACTCAACTGCAGTCACAGAAAGGACAGAAACCCAGGCAAGACCATACGTCCATCAAAACTCCTGACACTGGCTAATAAGGACCTAAAAATCGACATTCACTACAGTGACAGCAAAAATTAAGCAAGCACATGCCAGCAAAATCGAAACAATCACTGGACAAGATATCTAACCAATTCAAAGAAGAACTACTTCATAGGATGAGTGATTCCACACTAATGGGATTGAAGGAACTAAAGAAGACACGAGCAGGCCATAGTAGCAGAATGTCATGAAGTGTCTGGGAGAGGGGGGAGACCATAACTGAACAAAGTACAAGCCACCATTGATAAGGAAGTCACTAAAGAAAAGAGAAGCAAACAGATGCAAGAAAATGTAACATAGGGCTGGAGAGATGGCACAGTGGTAGGCCGTTTGCCTTGCACACAGCTGACCCAGGACAATGGTGGTTCAAATCCCAGCATCCCATATGGTCCCTCGAGTCTGCCAGGAGTAATTTCTGAGCACAAGGCTAGAAGTAATCCCTGAGCTCCGCCAAATGTGGCCCAAATCTCCCCCCACCAAAAAAAAGAAAAAATAACATACCTAATGGACAAGGATAAGAATCTTCAAACTATAGGAATAACAGAAGGTGAGGAAAAAGGGAAAGGGGAAGAACAAATAATAGGAAAGATAGTAACTGGGAATTTCCTCCCACTCTAGAAAGAGACAGCTATACAGATTCAAGAGGCCAAAAGAGGACCAAAGAAAATAGACTTAGTGCTCGCTTCGGCAGCACATATACTAAAATTGGAACGATACAGAGAAGATTAGCATGGCCCCTGCGCAAGGATGACACGCAAATTCGTGAAGCGTTCCATATTTAAAAAAAAAAAAAAGAAAATAGACTTAAACATGAGCCGGAGAGATAGTTCAGCAGTAGGGCGTTTGCCTTGCACACAGCCAACCCAGGATACAGTGGTTCAAATCCCGGCATCCTATATGGTCCCCAAGTCTGCCAGGCGTGATTTCTGAGTGCATATCCAGGAGTAACCCCTGAGCACCACCAGGTATGACCCAAAAACCAACAAAAGAAAAGAAAATAGACTTAAACAGAACAACACCAAGATAATAGAATCAAAATGGCAAAAACCGGGCCCAGAGAGATAGCATGGGGGTAAGGCGTTTGCCTCTCATGCAGAAGGTCGGTGGTTCAGATCCTGGTATCTCATATGGTCCCCTGAGCCTGCCAGGAGCGATTTCTGAGCATAGAACCAGGAGTGACCCCTGAGCACTACTGTGTGTGACCCAAAAACCAAAAAAAAAAAAAAAAAAAAAAAGGCAAAAATCAAAGATAGATGAACATCTTAAAGCAGTAAGAGAACAGAAAAATGTTAAATATGAATGAAATTAAGAATTTCAATAGACCTCCCATATAAAACAGTAAGGCAAAAATAAAAAGTAGAATAGCATATTCAATTTACTAAATTAAAGAAACTTTCGCATACAGTCCACTATCCTGCAAAGCTCTAATTTTGGTGGGAAGGATAAAAAAATATTCTCAGACAAACTAGAGCTGACAACATTTGTGATAACCAAACTAATTCTAAATGAACTACTAAAAGGCCACTTACATAAACCAAATAGCTGGCAGTAGAAAAAACAAAACCCTAAACAATAAAATGGCAACATAGCCCTTTTATAGCAATAATATACCTGAATATCAATTCATCAAACTGCAGAATGATGGGATGTATTGGGAAAGAAAATCCTGGTACAATTTCTGCTTACAGGAAACACATCTAAAATCACAAGACAGGCACAGACTCAGAATAAAAGGATGGAAAACAATTACACAAGCCAATGGAAAACAAAAATTAACTGATAGCCATACTTATATTAAACCAAATTGCATTCAATCAATGAATTAGTCAGGGATGGACACTACTTGTTGATCAAGGAAGCAATAGACCAAGAAGTACTAAAATCAACATATGCAGGAAATGTTGGGTTAGCGAAGTTTGTAGTAAGTCTTTTGCTCACAAAAACACAAGGATGAAAACAAAACAGTAGTGAGAGACTTCAACATACCACTATTGTCACTGGATAGATTCACTAGACAGAATATCACTAATGCAGAAAAGTCCTCAATGAAGAAATAGAAGAACTAGGACTAATGAATTTATAGAGGGTCTTCTATCCTTAAAAAGATGAACACATTTTTTCTCTAGTGTACACAATATTTTCCAGGGCAGATCACATTTTAGTACATACATCTAACTTACATAAATTCACAGATATAAAAATCTTATCAAGCATCTTATCAGACCACTATACCACAGAGATAGAAATTAACCATAAAATGAAGATGTGGAGAAACTAACTCCTGGTGAACAGCATGCTGCTAAATAACAGCTAGATCAAAGAGGAAATTGAGGAAGAAATAAAAAAGTTCCTTGAGTCTAATGGTAATGGAAGAAACAACTTACCAAGATCTATAGGGCACAGCAAAAACCATACTTAGTGGGAAACTCAGCAATGCTGGCCTACTTAAAAAAAGAAGAAAAAGATAAAACCAACCGCCTAAACACAATTTGAATATCTGGAAAACCAACAACAAATGAATTTAAAGACTAGTAGAAGAAAAATAATAAAAATTTAAGAGAAAATAAAATAGAAACCAAGAAAACTAACAAAAGTATCAATGAAACCAGGAGCTGATTTTTTTGAAAGAATAAAAGAATGACATAGACAACCTGTTGTTGGCTAGACTCATGAGGGAAAAAGGGAAGTGCTCAAATTGGATAAAAAATAAAGAAACCTGTGGCCAGAGAGATAGCACGGAGGTAAGACATTTGCCGTACATGCAAAAGGACGGTGGTTCGAATCCCGGCATCTCATCTGAGCCTGCCGGGGGGTGGGGGATTTCTGAGCATAGAGCCAGAAGTAACCCCTAAGCTCTGCCGGGTGTGACCCAAAAACTAAAAAATAAAATTAAGAAACCTTCAGAACACGCAGAAATTCAAGACATCATATCATGACAGATAGTAAACTATACTGAGCAACTCTACTCTGCTCAGTTGGAGAAGCTAAAGGAAATGGACAAGTTCCTAAAAACATGTAATCTCCCAAAACTGAATGAGGAAGTAGAAAGTCTGAATCAGCCAGTTACAGCAAGAAAATAGAAACAATAATTAAGAATAACTCCCTGGGGCCGGCGAGGTGGTGCTAGAGGTAAGGTGTCTGCCTTGCAAGTGCTAATAGCCAAGGAAAGATGGCGACCACGGTTCGATCCCCGACATCCCATATGGTGGTCCCTCCAAGCCAGGGGCAGTTTCTGAGCGCTTAGCCAGGAGTAACCTCTGAGCATCAAATGGGTGTGGCCCAAAAAAACAAAAACCAAAAAAAAAAAAGAATAACTCCCCAAGAATAAAAATCCTGGTCCAGATGGGTTTGCAGGTAAGTTTTGCCAAAGGAAAGCCACTCCTCAGTTCTCAGACAGTATGAGTATTGGGTGAATAGTTTCTCCCATTTTGTTGGTAGTCTTTGTATCCTAGTTACCATTTCCTTTAAAGAGCAGAAGCTTCTCAGTTTAATATAGTTCCATTTGTTTATCTGTATTCCACTTGGTTGATCAGTGGTGAAAAACTCCAAACTTTTAAGAAAGAAACAGTGGGTAATGTTCTTTACTATGCATGTGGTTAAACCAGGTTTGACCCCTGGCACTTCATATGATCCATTTCTGAAACCATCAGGAACAATCCCTGACAATGGTGATATAGGACAAAGAAAAAAGAAAAGTGGGATCTATATCTCATACCTTACATAAAAGACAACTCAAAGTGGATCAAAGACTTTATGATCAGACCTAAACCTATTAAGTACACTGATAAAAATATAGGCAAAACATTCTAAGACCTAGACTTCAAAGGAGTCTTCCATGATAGGTTGCAGTTGGCAAAGGCTACAAAATTTTTAATGGAACTACATTAAATTAAAAAGTTTCTGGAATAAGAAACATGGATTAAAATCTTGGTAGGTGAAATGAAAAACTCCCTGGAAGACTTTACCAGCAGAATAAGCTGCTGAGGAAAAAAATCACTCTGTGAGCTGAACACTGAGCTGCATAACACCTCCATACAACAAAAGAGGTTAAAAAGAGCCTTAAGGGGCCGGAGAGATAGCATGGAGGTAAGGCGTTTGCTTTTCAAGCAGGTGGTTCAAATCCCGGCATCCCATTTGATTCCCTGTGCCTGCCAGGGGCAATTTCTGAGCATAGAGCCCCTAAGCGCTGCCGGGTGTTACCCAAAAACCAAAAGAAAAAAAAAGAGCCTTAAAATAAAATATGATAGGGCCGGAGAGATAGCTCAGCGGTAGGGCATTTGCCTCCCAAGCAGCTGACCCAGGATGTTGATTTGAATCCAGGCATCCCATATGGACCCCCGTGCCTGCCAGGAGTGATTTCTGAGCCAGGAGTAACTCCTCAGTGCCACCAGGTGTGGCCCAAAAACCAAAAAATAAAGTAAAATATGTTAAAATGGAAAAAAAAATCCTCAAAATGGGTGAGCAGACAATAGAAATCAGGGATAAATTCAATAGAAACAACATAAAACTCATTAGAGTCTGAAAGACCCATTTAAAAAAATGAAAAATCAACAAAGACATTACTGAGAAGTTTCCAGAGCTAACGAGCATATGCACCCAGAAAGTACCAGCTAAAAGAGACCCATAGAAAAGCACCCTAAGCACATCCTAGTCACAACGATAAAAACCACAGATAGAGATAGAACGCTGAAAATAAAATGAAAAAGAAAAATTACAAAAAAAAAAAAAAAAAAAGGAAATAACCTAGAAATAAGCATCCATAAAATTTACAGCAGATCTATCAGAGCAGCCTCTAGGCTAGAAGGCAATAGTGAGATGTAAATTAAATTTAAAAAAGAAAACAAACAAACATGAGTTGGTGAGACCTCCCAGGCACCGTGTTTCTTGCCCCTTAGGTGGACAGGTCTGATAAAGCAGGGTGACGGAGAATTAATACCAAGCTGTCAAAAGATTAACCAGAGTAGGCCTGCTTTTGTTTCATGACCTTTCTCTGTCATGTGCTCTCTCTGCCATGTGCTGCCTATGTGCCACTCCAAGCCAGAACTGCTCACTCTTTATTCTCTAGAACTAAATCCACCAAGATGGTGGAAGATCCTATAATCCAGATGGGCTTTTACATACCAAAAGAAGATATTTAGGGAAAAAAAGGAAGTTGAGGGAACACCTTTGGGGTTGATAGTATCACCTTACAGTGGGATATAGCAAAAAAAAAAAAAAAATCAATGAAATTACATTTAAGAATACCCAGCCAGACTTTCATTCAGATTTGAAGGAAGGACACACAACTTCTCAGATAAACAGTAGCTCAGAAACTTCATTGCAAGTGGCCAACCCAGGTTTGATCCCTGGCATCCCATATGGTCCTCTGAACCTGTCCTTAGGTGTGATTCCTGAATACAGTAACCCCTGAGGCAGCCAGGTATAGCCAAAAAGTAAAAATAAATAAAGGGATATGTACATCAGGAAGAAATCACTCCTAAATATATAGGCACCCTATGAGGATTCATTAAGATACTCAAAATAACTGCTAATAGACTTGAAGACATCAATTACAACACAGTAGTAGTGATATACTTCAATACCGTCCTATAACCTCTTAATAGATCAGCCAGATTAAATTTTAGCAAGGATATACTGGCACACAGACACACCACACACATAAAAAGAACTACAGGCCAATTTACTTGATGAACACAGACTCAACAATCCTCTAAAAATACTAACAAATAGAATCAATAGCTCAAGAAGTTTATATACCATGACCAAGAAGGATTCATTCTAGAGGTGCAAGGATGGTTTGAAATAAGCAAGTCAAAGGGCTGGAGAGATAGCATGGAGGTAAGGCATTTTCCTTTCATGCAGAAGGTCACTGGTTCGAATCCCAGCATCCCATATGGTCCCCCGTGCCTGCCAGGAGTGATTTCTGAGTGTGGAGCCAGGAGTGACCCCTGAGCGCTGCTGGGTGTGACCCAAAAACCAAAAGAAAAAAATAAGCAAATCAATCAATATAATAACATCAATAAAAGGGAAAGTAAAATCATATGATCATAGAATAGATGCAGATAAAGCATCTAAAACCAGCACCATTCTTAATAAAAAGCTCTCAACAAGATGGAAATTGAAGGAATTTTTCTCAATATACAAGTCCATGGCAATCACAAGTCCATGGCAATCTCAATGGGGAAAAACTAACAACCCTTCCTCTAATAACCAGCAGAAACATCACCACTTCTATTTGATATAATACTGGAAGTACTTGCTATAGCAATTATACAAGAAAAAGATATCAAGGGCATCCAGATAGAAAAGGAAGAAGGCAAGCTCTATTTGTGGATGATATACTATGTTTAGAATATCCTTCCAGATTTTCTAAAAATCTACCAGAAAGCTTCTAGAAAAAATAGATCTGTACAGTGAAGGGTTAGGCTATAAAATTAACATGCCATGCTCAATGGTTTTCCTAGATAAAAATAATGGGAAGAGCTATTAAAAATGTTTTTAAAAAATTAAAAAAATTAAATCTCAGAAAATCAAATACCTCAGAATCAACTTAAAGAGGTGAAAGACCTACATAAAGAAAACTACACCTCTTTAGTTAAGTTGATTCTGAGGTACTTGGATTTCTGAGATTTAATTGTAAGTGGACAAAAACTGAATTGAAAGGAAGTAAAGTGATATGCATGATACTCCTTCAGTAACAGTATTCCAAACCACAGTGCCCAAAATGGAAAGAGAGAAGAAAAGCGTCTACCATAGGGGCAGTTGGGAGGGGGAACTGAAGGAATCAAATTGTGAAGGAAAATTAACATTTTCTGGAACATTATGTGACCAAAACTCAACTATCAACAACTTTTTAACTATATCTGATGGTGTTCACAAAACAACAAAACTAGAGCTCAGGTTTGAGCCAAGTACCAGGGAAATACCTCAGAGGGTGTCCCCATCCTGCAAAGGAGGGTTTTTAACCAGAAGATCAGAGCTGGCTATGAGTGGCAAATCGATCTGTCTTATGATAACTTTCAAAAACTTAATGGTCATGGAGCTGTCTGCAGCTGACTTGAATTTGATCCTAAGTGACCTACATGCTCCCCAAGCACCACCAGGAATGATGCCTGATTGCAAAGCCAGGAGTAACCCCTGAACTTTGCTCATTATGCCCTTCCCCCAAAAAAAGAGTACTTAGTGGTCTGGATAAGAGTATACCTTGGTGGGACTGGAGAGATAGCATAGTGGTAGGGTGTTTGCCTTGCAAGCAGCAGATCCAGGATGGATGGTGGTTCGAATTCCGGCATCCCATATGGTCCCCCGTGCCTGCTAGGGGTGTTTTCTTAGCACAGAGCCAAAAGTGACCCCTGAGCACCACTAGGTGTGACCCCAAAACCAAAAAATATATATAAAAATATAATATATATAGTATATAATATGTAATTATATAAATATATAAAAATAAATATATATACACCTTGGTAAATATATGTACCTTGGTAAATTGTCCTAAAGAACCTATAATACTTAATGACTTTTAATCAATACATCGGGGGAGGGGAGTTAAAGAAATAGGACAGGAAGTAGACCTTGCATATAGCTGACCCAGGCTCAATACTTGGCACCACATATGGTCCTTCAAGTGATCTCTAATTGCAGAACCAGATATGAGTCCTGAGCACAGTGTGGTGTGGCCTCCAAGACAAGACAAATATGATTGAAAGCAGGCCAGAACAACAGTACAGCAGTTCGGGCACTTGTCTTCTTGTCTTGCAATTGACTGCATCCCACGTGGTCCCCAAGTACCACCTAGAGTTATTGCAGAGTACAAAGTCAAAAATAACCCTTGGGCACTACCAGGGGTGAACCTAAAACAACAAAAAAGAAACAAAAAAAGTAGACAAATACTTAACAGCCATGTAAAGACTTTTTTTTAACATGGTAGAACATTGATTATTTATTTAAATAAAATACATCACATAGTTGACCGTTGATCATATTTGTAGTAAGTGAAGACAATATTATTGAAAAATAAAATAAAATGGAAGAAAAAAAGGAGAAAGAAATACGAAATAAAAAGAACAGTAGCAAGCATGCTTGTGGAAATTACTATATCTCCAATGAAGTCATTAATACAGAGGCAAAGATTTAGTAAGCTCTTGTTATAGATCCATTCTGTTAAATTTGGGTGTTCATTTAGGGATGACAGCATGAAACAAATGAAGGTGACCAGAAATTTAAAGCATTCTTATTGATACTACAACTTTTAGAGGCATGTAGTCAGCTGCCATGTCTCCTGGAAGAAGGAAGATATGACTCCAAAGACCCCTGGTGATATCAACCCCGAAACCAGTGTACTTGAAGTATGGTCAGATTGCTGTCCCTGAAGGGAATTGTAGCTGGTCATTGATGAGGCAGGATCATTGGGAAAACAATGATTCTGGGTGATGGAGGCAGCAAGTGTGACTTCGGCAGGACAGGGGCTTGGCCCACTCTCTCCTTCCAAAATGGCTTGCTTTCTGCTGAGTGGGATGGTGAAGCCATAATCTTTCACGACTCAGTTTACATCTCACTCAAAGAAAATAGTGAGTCCCTGGAGCTGACTTCCTTCGAACATCTTGAATATTATTTATCCTGACTGTAAAGACTTTTTTGATTTCTTTTTTCCTGCTTTAGTTAAGGCGTGGTTTACTTTTATTTGGTGTCAGTAAGGGGAAATAGGACAAGAAGATACTCCTAGGCCATTTGTATCCAGAACCTGTGTCACAGATCTTCCTCACTTCTAGCATCACATTTCTGCCCTTGTGGTAAGCAGGAATACAAAAAGGGAAAAGACAGGAGGATGGGGCTAGAGGATCACTGAGTGGCAGGAACACATACTGTGTACGCAGGAGCCCATGATACCCAAGCAACATCGGAAGTAAACCCTGAGCACTGAACCAGGAGTGGCCCCCAGCTCTAATGGCTGTGGTTCCAAACCACCCCCCACCCCACCCCCAAAAAGGAAGAAAATAGGTACATTTTTGGAACAGAACTGCCTTGAGTCCTCAGCACATTCTCAAAGCAGAAATGCCTTGAGTACTTAATGGTCTGTGAAAATTTTCTCTAGATTCACACATCACTGCCAACATTGCATCACAGCAAAACAGAGAAGCAAACTCAGGGAAGTGTTCCTGAAACTTTCCTGAACTTCCGAGAGTTATCTCCACCTTTTCTCACCTCACTGCTATAGATATTTACAACAAATTGTAACAGGTAGATTTTTTAAAGGAAGATCTTGCCATTCTTTGATTTGTTATTGTATGCTCAGGACTTATTTTTGGCTCTGAACTCAGGAATCATTCCTGGTAGACTCAGGTGATATAATGTCATGGATAGAACCTGTATCTGCTGTGCTCTGTCTCTCTCTTTAAAACTGAAAGAGGAAAAACAAAACTGTTGAGTCAAAATGAGAAATGAATAAAGAAAGATATGGACAAAGGTAGCTATATTTTATATGATGGAAATTGCATTTCTTCAAAGCTGGGGTGCATATTAATACCCAGTGCCATAGAAAATTACCCAGCAAAGTACAATGCATGAGATACACAGAGAAAAATGTAGTGAGAGAAAAAGTCCAAGGACAGCTGCACAACAGCTCATTTCAAATAAAAAGACTAAATACAAACATTCCACAAGATGGCACTCTTACTTTTCCAAAGATGGTAGCTCTGAAGACACAACATGTAGTAACTAACTATATAACCTCATTGATAAGTGTTGTGTATGTAAATATTTTGGGGGATTCCAAAGGTCCTGACTGTTGCATCAAGGCCCCTGTGGGGGATTCTATAGTAGGGAAGATTAACAGTAATACCTTTTCTCCTGGGATGAATCTTGAGAGAAACGATTTTTGTAATCTGCTCAAGAAGATGTCCAATTCATTTTTGGCAGCTGTTGTTAAATTTCTCGGGCTATCTAAAGCAGGATCACCCTCCAACGTTTTAAACAGATTAGATAACTCTGCATTTGGGATTCCTAGTGCAGGGCGGAGCCAATTTACGTCACCTAAAAGTCTCTGAAAATCATTAAGCGTTCTGAGGTTTTCTTTTTTGATAGAAAATTTTTGTGGACGTATAGACGTCCGGTCCAAAATAAAACCCAAATATTGATACGGTGGCATTATCTGTATTTTTTCTAAAGCTATTTTCAGTCCTGATGTTTGTAAACAGTCAGTAACATAAGAGTATAATTCCTGTAAATCTGTTTCGTTGTTCATTGTGAGCAAGATATCATCTGTATAATGAAATATCATGGCTTAAGGAAATTTTTCACGAGCAGGGCTCAAAACCTTATCTACAAAAAACTGACACATGGTTGGGGAATTCAGCATGCCTTGGGGGAGAACAGTCCATTGGAAACGTCTGCAGGGATGGGTATTATTGAGAGAAGGAACTGAGAATGCAAAACGTTTTTTATCGTCTGGGTGGATAGGAATATGGTAGAAGCAGTCTTTCAGATCAATTATAATTAGTGGCCATTCCCTTGGAATAACTACAGGTGATGGTAAACCAGTCTGCAATTTGCCCATAGGTATCATGGATAAATTTATAGCTCTAAGATCCATCAAAAGTCTCCATTTACCGGATTTCTTTTTTATAGTGAATATAGGTGAATTCCATTGAGAAAAAGATGGTTCAATATGTCCTAAACTTAGCTGTTCCTCCACTAATTCTGTCAGCACCTTTAATTTATCAGTTTTAAGGGGCCACTGACCTGTCCAAATTGGTTCATCAGATTTCCATTTTATTTTTATTGGTGCTGGTGTTTTTACGGCAGTGGCCCCCACTAAAAATTTTTGGTTTTTAAATCAAAAGAAGGTTCGGGCTCTTCTGGAGCTAATGGGATGTGGAATTCTGCTTTCCACTGTTTGTGTAGGTCACGGCCCCACAGGGATGGTGAAAATGGGCCCACGTGAGGTCTGATTATTGCTTTTTGATTTTCTGGGCCGTAAAATAGTATAGTCCTCGTACTCAACAGACAGGAACTCAGGCCTCCTATTCCTTCTAGGGAATACGGGATTTCCTGAAGAGGCCAATTTTCTGGCCATTCTTTATCAGAAATTACGGTAACCTGAGCACCCGTATCTATCATTCCATCAAAGGGTTTGCCTTCCAAGTGAAGTTTGATCATTGGGTGTTCATCTTTACATTTAGTAACCAGAGCCACGATTGGGTTTTGAGCAGCACCCGGATCTGTGCTTCCAAAACCTCCAATTCTAGTCTTATCTGAAGTCCCAAATTTGACATAAGGCACTATTACTATCTGGGCAATCGCTTCTCCTTTTTTAAAGGTCCATGTAACTGGTACAGTAATAACTACAATGATTTCTCCCATGGAATCTGAGTCAATGACACCAGTGATTACTGATATACCCTTTATGTTGAGGGAACTTCTGCCAAGAATCAAACCCATGGTATCTGGGGGTGGCGGGCCTACAATGCCAGTTTCTAACATGTAAGGGCATGCTCCTGGGTAAATTGTAATGTCCTCTTGGCATAATATGTCTAATCCGGCACTCCCTGAAGTAGAGTGGATTAATTCCCTTATCGTGATGAATTTTCTTGGGCTGGGCTTGGAAGGATTATTGTCTGTGAACTTTGCCCCTGATTTGGAAGGGCCTGGGGGGAGGCCCTGTGGGCGTTTCCCTGCATCTTGTATGTGTGTTCTTGGGGAGCTGAATTTATAAGGAGACGACAATTTCTTTTGATATGTCCCTGTTTTCCACAATGGTAGCAGGCGATTTGCCTCCTGGGGACTGTGTTGAAACCTCTACTTAGGTTATTATTAATGAGGTTTCTGGATCTGCAATCTTTTGCCCAGTGGCGACCCCTTTTGCATTTTGGGCAAAGACCTGGTTTCCGGAAAGTGTTCTGTCCCGGAGGGGAGTAAGTCATTGTTCCCTTGGTAACTGGGAAGGTTTGTACTGAGTCTAAGTGGGGTGGGGGTTGGGGTTCCACATAGACATTCCGGCAGGCATAAAGGTAATCATTCAGATCTGACTTTTCATTTAATGTATTCAATACTAATCTACAGGCTGAATTTGCATTATGATAGGCCAAAGATTTTACTAGGAAGTTTCTAATCTCCTCATCTTCCACCTGTAACTTCAGAGCATCTTTAATCTTACCTACAAACTCTGCAAATGACTCATAAGGGCCTTGGGTAATTTTTAAAAAGTTTCCTCTACCAATGCTGTTAGAATCAATTTTTTCCCATGCTGACAATGCAATCTCCCTGATTAAATTTAAGATTTCCTTAGGTAAAGCTGCTTGTGTCTGAATATTTGCAAATTGATTTTCTGCCATCAATAATTCATACGATAGAGTAACACCTGCCACTTGCTTTTTCATACCATCCGGACTATATAATTTAGCTTTTACGCCTTCTGAATAGTACATTTCCCATTCAGTTCGCTGTTTAGACGACAGGCATATTTCAGCGATTCTTTTAAAATCATACAAAGTCCAAGATGAGTTATGACTCCAAAGTCTTAATAACTCCACACTGTATGGCGATTTTGGCCCATTTTCTTTACATGATCTTTTAAACCGATCTAATTCTTCCATCTGATAGGGTACATAGTTAGAAACATTTACCCCGTCTATAGGGGATAAGGCCTGATTAGCAAAATTATTCTGAATAGAGCTCTGAGACCGAGCATGTGGTTCATCGTTTGAATCTGCTCTGCTCTGCGATTCAATTTTGTGACTAGAAGGAGGCATACTTCGTGGAGTTAGCACTGGAGGTAGATCATTATCTGAGTCACTACTGTCAAGCAATTCACTAGAATCAGGCTTAACATTCTGAGTTGTTTTTCTTCCAGCAAAAATTTCTATATTGTTGATGGTGGGGCTGGATTCGTCAGCCTGCACCTTGGTCTGAGTTTTCGTCAGATAAATTTCCTTATTATCTATACTGGTTTTAGCCTCACCATTTCTACACTTTCTATTTCCTAAATAGAAATAACAGCAAATAACTATGCTCATAATAATAACGTTAGTCAACACAGAAATTCCACAAACTATGATGGCTAGAGACACTACACTTTTCATTTGAAATATAGACCACAACCATCCAACTGCAGTGATTGTCCTTAGATCAAAACCAATTAGTTTTAAACAAAATGGAATGATCCACTTGTATACTAGAGCACCAATGCGTAAGACTAAGGGTGGTAAAATCCACATGACTAACCACAGAAACCATTTGATGGTCAGCATAGGAAATTTCCAATGAAATATTTCACTTACAGTTCTGAGGGTCCAGGGTTCAGGTCCTTGTCCGGGCGTCATTCAATCTATATTCATTGATCATGCCTGTGGAAAGAATCCTAGAGCATTAATAGCAACTGATAGGGAAGTAAAATGATTATCTGGTGTTCATTGTAGATCTCTAAGAAGTATAAAACAGGATGTATGCTGCTGTGGATTTCACCAATGTATTAGGGACTTTTTTGATCTTCTTGTCATCAAAATTGATCCAGTGTTGTTTTGCAGCAATTTTACAGTATGAAGTACAGTGTCCATAGAGAACTTTACCATAATGGTTTGACACCGATGATAAGTTGTATTTCTTAATCTTGCTTTTATTCTCTGAAGTGAATTCCTCTAAATTGAGGTCTTCTAAAGGAAAATCTACATAAGTATGCAATTTTTTTATTTGTTTGCCATCAAAAGCAAAACGTTTCAAGTGTATTATAAGTACTGGTGGCAGTTTCCATAAGTACGTTTTCTTTGAAAAATCCCTTCTATTTTTGCAACTGTTGCACAGAACTTTGTTGTCATTTCTTAATTCTTCTTCTTTAAAAAATTCAGAGAGGCATTCCTGTAATGTACATTTATCTGTAGATGTAACAGCCAAAGACAAATGAACAAATGTCTCATAAACCTCAGACTTTTGGTGGCAAGTGAGACACTGGAGTATAGATTTGAATTGTCCTTGAAAGAGATCATAAATAATAGATTTATGAGCCTTTTGGTGTTCTGGACTAAATTGTTCATAATTTTCATTTCCCATGAGATGTGTAGTTTTGTCTGTCATTAGATTTACAGTAAGCAAGTCCTGATGTAATCCCTCTATTAGGAACATCAGTAGTTCGTGAGGATCCTGCTGATTGTGTCCAGCAAACTGGTCATTAAGTAAACCAATTGTTACTTTGAAGCTTTCAGGGTTAATATATCTATGAAATTTATTTCCCATGGTTTTGATGAGCCGACCAAATTCTTCGGCTAATTTACCTTCATGCCCCATCGGATTTTTCTTGTTAATATCCTTTTTATAATGATCTTTATAAAAATACTGAGTTAAGTCTGAAATATTATACAAGCATTGCAATATTGAGTTCATGTAGCAAGAGTTTCCTATATTTTGGAGCCCAGTTAAGACAGGTTCCTGTCTTTCCTTTTGCATCTCGGAGTGTAAGGGTTTATCACTACCATCAGTCTCACTCATTGTATGGTGTGTGACAGCTAAATCGTTCCCTGCCCCAGAGACCTTAGTAATATTACTGCTGTTAGTGTCTGAAGTATTCTGTTTTTTCTCTGAAGGGGAGTTTGTAGTCTGAACCTGATCATTTGTGCTAGCCCGATTTCTAACAAGACGTAATGGAACCCAAAATTTCTTGGGAGGGTCATCATTTATAGAAACATAGGCATAACCCCTTCCTCTTAGGAGAAGATAGCCAGCTATCCATTTTTCATCCTCCTTGATCCAAATAGGTTTATGGGTTGTTTCTTGTCTCTGAATATCTTCTTTAAAATGTCTTTCCGCTGCAGTGTAGCTTTCCCCTTGGGGTAAGTTAAAGTAATTTAGTGTGATAAGAGTCAAAGATAGCAAATCCGTTGGTGGTAAACCTCTTTTTCTATTTTTTTGCAATTGAGTTTTTAAGGTTCTGTGAGTCCTTTCTACAATGGCCTGTCCCCTACAATTGTAAGGAATTCCTCTGAGATGTCTTATCTGCCATTCCTTACAAAAAAATTCAAAAGTTTTGCTAACATAAGCTGGCCCATTATCAGTTTTTATAGAATATGGAATACCCATCACAGAGAAACATTGTAAAAGAAAACTACAAGCAGCCTTAGATTTTTGAGAAGACATGGGAATTGCCCATATAAACCGAGAATAAGTGTCCACCACAACATGAAGATAAGGTTTCCTTGGAAATAAATCTGTTTGAGTTATATCCATTTGCCAAAGTTCGTTAGACTGTAAGCCTCTTGGGTTTGCTCCTGCTATGTGAGTCTTTTTTGTTAACGGTGCACATACGTTGCAGTTTTCTACGATTTCTCTAGCTTGCCTCCATGGAATTTGGTAATTCACATGTAAACGGCGAGCATTTGTGTGTAGGGCTGAATGTTCCTCTATAGGTGATTTAAATATAGGCATTGCTAGCAAGTCAGCAGTTTTATTTCCTTGAGCCATAGGTCCTGGAAGACCTGAGTGGGCTCTAATATGTGTGATGAAGATGGGCTCAGTTCGTTTTTGAAGAAGCTGCTGTAATTGTTTAAGTAAGTCCTGTATGATCGGGTTATTAGCATTAAGGGATGCAGTGGCTATCACATGACATAAATTTACCACATACAAAGAATCAGAAACTATATTCATGGCTTCAGATACATTTTCTAATAGGTAAATTAACGTTGCTAATTCAACTTTCTGTGCAGATTTATATTTGGTATCTATGGTCATATTAATGTTGTCTCCAGTTATTCCTCCTTTTCCATTTTGGGATCCATCAATGTAAAAAACCTTGGCATTGGGAATAGGGGAATCCCGAACAATTGAAGAAATAACAAACTGAGTTTTCTTTAAAAAGTCCCAAATTTTTCCTGCTGGATAATGGGAGGATATTTCTCCTGTGAAATCTGAGAGGGCCCTTTGTAGAGATTCATTAATTGGCAATATTGACTCAATTTCCTTTTTTGGTACTGGCAAAACAGATACCAACCAATGGTGGAAGCAGAATCAGGTCCTACCCTGGGGTGGGGGCAGAATGCCAGGTCACACCCTAGGGTAGGGCACAATCACCTAATCAGATTAGGGTGAGCAACATAGTAATCCCCCAAAATATTTACATACACAACAGATAAGGATTTTAGAGAAGAAATATTGAGGATTGTCAAGGTACCCGAAGGAACAATAGAACAGCTAGACAATAAAACATAAGAGGATATGAGAGTAGGAATGGGAAAACTACAAGCAAAAATTTCGGAACTAAAGCATTTGATAGACAAAATGAAAAACGTATTGGAAGGTGTCAGCGGCAGAGTAATAGTAACTAAAGACAAAATCATCAAGCTCCAAGATAAGATACAGAAAACCTCCAGACAATAGCAAAAGATTTTTTTAATCCTCAAAATAAATAAACAGATAAAAGAACTCTGAGATGAATTAAAGAAAAACAATGTAAGACTCATTAAGGACCCAAAGGACCAAGAAGGCAATTCCAATGAAGAAGCAACAGTCAAAGAAAACATCATTGAGAAGTTTCTAGAGTTGAAGAGCACTGCACCCAGATTAAAGAGGCCCAAAGAGTACCAGCTGAAATAGACCCAAGTAAAATCACTCCAATTACATCCTAATCAGAATGAGGAAAGTCAAACATAAAGATTACTCAAGATCAATTAAGGAAATTATGTACAAAGGAATATCCTTAATATTTACAGGGGCCGGGTAGGTGGCGCTGGAGGTAAGGTGTCTGCCTTGCAAGCGCTAGCCAAGGAAGGACCGCGGTTCGATCCCCCCGGCGTCCCATATGGTCCACCCAAGCCAGGGGCGATTTCTGAGCACATAGCCAGGAGTAACCCCTGAGCGTCAAACGGGTGTGGCCCAAAAACCAAAAAAAAAAAAAAAAAAAAAAAAAGATTTACAGCAGTTTTATCAACACCCTAAAGAATATAAAAAACACCTCCATAAAGTAAACTACTCACCAAGAGTACTTTATCCAGTCAGGTTACATTCAAATTTAAAGATACTATAGCTTCAGCCCAAAAAATTCATAGAATCAAAACCAACTTTATAAAAACTGAAGGGGCCATGTTAACACAAGACAAATCTCACAAACATGCCAAACTTTTGCAGAAAGATGGAACAAAACTCCCTGATGATAATCTCACTCAATGTGCCAACCCAGTCAGCAAGCAAGTTGGAACCAACGTCCATCCTCTAGTGCATTCAGCACTAACTACATTCCCCCTAACTGATGATCAGGAAGAATGGGTTCCAGGCTGATGACCAGAGACACTCTATTCCATTCCAAAATGCTTATATAAACAAGAAGTACTGGCATAAGTAGAAAGATAGCTAAGGGGAAGTGAGGTACCAAGGAGAAAATAAACATAAACATTGGGGCTTAGGAATGTGTCTGGAATAACACAGTGGGCAATAAGTGACCTGTAATCTCCCTTAACCAGAGTTCTCTAATAGAGAGGAGAGATAGCCTGGAACACCCAGATAGCCTGGAACAGTTGCTGTATGGGGGTCCATCTGCCAGGTTGTTCAGGAACTGTCACAGGGGGAATCTAATACTCATGTCAATGACTTAAATGCACCAATTCAGAGACAGAGTGGCAGGATAAATTATAAAAGTGATTCCAACCTTCTACTTACAAGATACACATTTTTTTTTCTTTTTACAAGATACACATTTGAGCAATAAGGGCAAACAGACTGAAAGTCAAAGTTTGAAAGAGTATTTCAAGCAAACAACCACCACAAAAATGGCTGGAGTGGCCATACTTAGATCAGACATAAAGTTTAGGCTTAAGGGCCCGGAGAGATAGCACAGCGGCGTTTGCCTTGCAAGCAGCCGATCCAGGACCAAAGGTGGTTGGTTCGAATCCCGGTGTCCCATATGGTCCCCCGTGCCTGCCAGGAGCTATTTCTGAGCAGACAGCCAGGAGTAACCCCTGAGCACTGCCGGGTGTGACCCAAAAACCAAGAAAAAAAAAAAAGTTTAGGCTTAAGAAGTTCAAAGAGACTGTCGTTTCTTAATGACCAAGGAATATGTGCATCAGAAAGAACTCCTAATTTTTGGTTTGTATTTTGGGACCACATCCAATGATGCTCAGGATTAGTTCTGGCTCTGCACCCAGGAATTACTCTTGGCAGTGCTCAGGGAACCGTAGGAATGCTAGGGATTGAACCTGGGTCAGCTGCTTTCAAGGCAAATCCCCTACCCTCTATACTTGGAGCTCTAGCTGCAAATAACTCACTAACTGCACCTAACAAGGGACCAGTAAAACACTTAGAACAATGGGTAATAACCATGAAGAAATTGATAGTAACACAATATAATCGAAGCAACACAACCCTACTCTGTGAGTGCAAAGCCAGAAATAAGCCCTGAGCATAGTAGGGTGTTTCCGAAAACAAAAACCAACAAAAAGGACAAACTCCGGGACCCGGTTTCTTCGAGTGCTTCCAGAACAGTTGGGACCGGACTGAAAGTGCTGTCCCTCCGGCGAGGGCCCGGCCGAGGTCAAGTCCTCCGACGGTGAAAAGGCCGAATCTACTTCACTTTGCACCCACTAACAGAGAGGGTCCTTGTGGTGACTCTGGGGTCACCCGCTGCCAGGCAGGCCCTTCATGGCCAGCGCCGGCAGCGCCCTGGGGCCACAAGCCTACTCGGCCCTGCGGTGGGCACGAACCAGAGGCGGCCGGAGCCCCTTGTGTGGCGTCTGCAATGACGCCGCCGGGCTCCACTGCGCGGTCCTCGGACAGCACGGCGAGCCTCGCAATCGGTCACACGGGCGTGGGGGCTCCCGTCCCGAAGTGCGAGATCAGTCTCCTAACGAGGCATTCCTTGACAGCCCAGAGGGTGTGTTCCGCCTCCCGGGCTCCCGCACCCCCGTCCCGCACTGTCCGAGCCCCGCGACCCCGCCGCCCTCCCGGGCCCACGCCGCCTGTCTCCGGGCCGTCCGGCCGAGGCCCCGCCCCATCCGGCGACGGAGCCCCGCCCCAGCGCGGCCGTGCGGGGGCGGCGAGCGGCGGGCGGGCGGGCGGGCGGGCTCCGGGGATGGAGGTCCGGGGCGGGTCCGGGCGGGGCTCCGCGGCGGGCTGGGACGCCCCGGCGCCGCAGAGCGAGGCTGCAGCGGGCCCGCCGGCCGTCGGGGCGGGGCTGCCGGGCCGGGCTGCGGTGGGATCGTCGGGCTCGGCCTCTCCGCGCCCCCCGCGCGCCTGGCTTTGCGCGCGGCCGCCGGACATGGCGCCGTGGGCGTTGTGGCGCTGCTGCCAGCGCGGCGTGGGCTGGGTGCCGGTGCTCTTCATCACCTTCGTGGTCGTGTGGTCCTACTACGCCTACGTGGTGGAGCTGTGCATGTGTGAGTAGCGCGCGGCCGGGCGGCGGGGCCGGGGGAGCGCCGAGCCCTTCCGATCGTCCGGGAGCGCTCCGGACGCCGCCCGCTGGCTCGCCGGCCCGGCCCGGGCTTTGTCCCTCGGCGCGGCTTCCGGCATCGCGGGCCTCCTCCGTCCCAGCGCTGGCGAGGGCGGCCGCCCGGGCCTCCTCTTCCGGGGGGTGATGCTCAGGAAAGGAGAGGAGAGCAGAGCAAAGGAGGGAAAGGTTCCCTTGGAGCTGATTCTGAGGCGCTTTGTCGTAGGAGGCCGAGTGTGTGTCAGTGTCAGTGTCAGTGTGTTCCAGTAAGCCCTTGCTTCTCAAATTGGAGGGCGCGTCCCCCCAGGGGGGCGCGAGGCTCCATGAAGGGGGGCGCTTTTGACCTCGGCACAAACACTGTCCTAACAAGCTGAGCCCCGTGTTTATGTCTCTGTCTGTCTCTGGAGCTGAGAGTTGCTGTGTCTTCTTCCAACCCCGCTTCGAAAGGCTCTGCGTTGCCAAACGTGCTCCTTGTAGCCACTAATCCAGGCGTCACCTCTGATTACAAAATCAGCTCAAATTATTATATATATTTTTGTTTTGCAGGGTTTTTGTTTTGTTTTGGTTTGGTTTTCGTTTTTGGCGCTGCTCAGGGGTTACTCCTGGCTGCCTGCTCAGAAATAGCTCCTGGCAGGCACGGGGGACCATATGGGGCACCGGGATTCGAACCAACCACCTTTGGTCCTGGATCGGCTGCTTGCAAGGCAAACGCCGCTGTGCTATCTCTCCGGGCCCAAGTTTTTTTTTTTTTTTTTTTTTTTTTTAAATAAAGATACTATTTACAGTCGTAGGGGGGGTGCGAAAAATGTTTTCTTCTTCCTAGGGGGCATGACAGGAAATAATTGAGAAGCACTGCTTTAAGCTGATTCTGAGGCGTTTCAGAGGAGGCCGTTTCTGTGTGTCCGTCCGAGTGTCTGTGTGTCCGCGCGCGCAAATGTGTTTCTTGGGGATGAGTGTGTTATAAGGGTGCATGTTTCATAGGTGTGTTTCATAGGTGCTAGTAGATGGACGTGAGTGTTTTGTAGGTGAAAGCGCCTTTCGTAGGTGGATGCTTCCATGGGTGTGTGCGTTTCATAGGGTTGTTTGTGTTTCATAGGTGTGTGCGTGTTTTATAGGAGCAAATGTGTTTCAATAGCTATGCGTGCATTTCCTAGGTGTGTTTTGTGTTTCATAGGTGTGTTCCTTTCATAGGTATGTGTCATAGGTGTTCGTTACATTAGGTATATGTGTTTCAAAGTTGTGTCTCATATTGGTATACCCTCCCTCACCCCCTTTTTCTTGTCTAATTTTGAGCCACATCTGCTGGAGCTCAGGGATACTGGAATTGAACCCTGCCTGGTTGGCTGTGTGCAAGGCAAGCGACCTACCCGCTGTGCTTGAGTTAATGCTTTAAAAAGCGTTGCTGTGGCCTAAGTAGTTTAGTAGCACAGCAATAGGGCATTTGCCTTGCACGCCCCTGACCATGGACAGACCCGGGTTCGATCCCCGGCATGGTCCCCCAAGCCAGGAGCAATTTCTGAGTGCAGAGTCAGGAGTAACCCCTGAGCGCCGCCGGGTGCAACCCCTCCCAAAAAAAGGCATTGCTATTGATGTAACTAATATGGCAGGTAGTCTTTTCATCATCATCTGCAGAATAGCCTTAGAAGAGAAATAAAGTCACTGATTACTACTTGACTTTCTATAGTTTTCTTATTTTGAGTATAAATGCAGTAACTTACACAGAATATTGTTGTAAGCAAAGAATGAGGATATACATATATTTGCATATATGTACATATATTCATCGTTTGGTGTGTTGTGGTTTTTGTTTTATTGTTGTTAGTTTTTTTGTTTGTTTCTATTTTTGTTTTTGCTATTGTGAAAATGTAAGTTTCATCCTCAGGTTTTGTTTTATTTTTTTATGCCATTTTCCTTACATCCAGTTTCTCACCTGATTTCTTAGAAGAAAAGAGTTACATTACAGTGTGCTCCAAAGATTTAATATACTACGTTCAAATGGGCTTTCTAAGATTGAAGGAAATTGATGGTCAATTGATGCTCCGGTGGGGCCGGAGTGATGGCGAAGCAGTAAGGCGTTTTGCCTTCCACATGGCTGAGCCAGGATGGACCACGGTTCTATCCCCCGGCGCCCCATATGGTCCCCCAAGCCAGGAGCGATTTCTGAGCACATAGCCAGGAATAACCCCTGAGCATCACCGGGTGTGGCCCAAAATTAAAAAAAAAAAAAGGCACTTTGGGGTTACTACAGTTTGTGACAATGACTGATTGCAATCTAAATTTGTCTAGTCTTTGAGTAGCCAGCTATTTTAGATTTTGCACTTTCTCCAGGCTGTTCTATATCTCTGTCATATCAGTTCTTCATGAAAACTTAGAACTAAATGGTGAGAATGTGAAAGCAATTCCTTGACATGCCAGAATGAGATGCTCAATCTCCAGTGAGCTAGTCAGTCCAGACTAAGTCCAGTCATCGGAAAAACCATTGTCACATGATTTATTTTCAAATGGGTTACACAGTGTTGATGTGAAGCAGGAGAGTTTGGAGGTTCTGCTTTTCCTGCTTGTGAGGATGAAACTCAGAGCCTTGTATGTGCTTTATTTCTTTTTTGTTTTGTTTTGTTTTTGGGGTCACACCCGGCTAGCGCTCAGGGGTTACTCCTGGCTCTATGCTCAGAAATCACCCCCAGCAGGCTCGGGGATGCAGGGATTCAAACCACAGTCCTTCTGCATGCAAGGCAAACGCCCTACCGCTGTACTATCTCTTTGCCCCCCCCCCCCCGCTTTATTTCTTGAGCCTTTCCCTAGCTCACTCCTTATTCTTTTTAAAAAGTCACTTAAGATTGATGTTAATTGAATGAAGCTGTACCTCCTGCCTCTGCTTCCTCTGATGGTGACTGCTGTTCTAATTATAACTCTGGATTTGTGTCTCTCAGATAACTTGGTTAAAACTGAGTTCTGTTTTAAGAGAATGCTTTGGTTTAAAATGTTGAGGGTAGGTTGTTGGTTTTATTAAAATTTTTTTAGTCACCGTGAAATTGCAAAGTTACTCATAATTAGGTTTCACGCATACAATGTTTCAGCATGAATCCCTTCACCTGTGTCCACTTTTCTCTACCAGTGTACCCACCCCCCATTTACCTCCCACTCACCAGTCTTCTTATGCATACATATATATGTATATTCATATGTGCGTATTTGGTTTGGGGACCACACCTGGCAGTGCTCCGAATTCCTGGCTGTGTGTTCAGAAATCATTCCTGCCAGGCTCGGGTGAACTATATGGGATTCCAGGGATCAAACCCAGGTTATCTACATGCAAGGCAAACGCTCTATATAGGCTACTATGCTGTCCTTCCGGTCCCTATATACAAATTTTTGCACTGTGGTTTACAATACTGTTGCTGATAGTTTCATACATAACACTTTACCACCTTTCAGCACTTTCTCCTCCTCCCGTTGAGTGCTTGCCTTCTCCATAGACATTGGCCCCTCCCTGCTGTAACTATCAAGGGGGTAGGTTTTTTTTAAAAAATGAAAATCATTTTTACTCTCTGTCTCTGTCTCTGTGTCTCTGTCTGTCTGTCTCTCTCTCTCTCTCCTTTCCTCTCCCGTACTTTCCCTTTTTCTCCCCTCCCTTCCCTCTCTCCTCTCCTTAGGGGATGTGCTCAGGGATGATTTTGTGATTTTGGCAGGGTTTACTCCTGGCTCTGGATCAGAAATTGTTCCTGGCAGGCTCGGGGGACCATATGGAGCATGTCCTCCATCCATTTGAGCTATTTCACTGACCCAGGATGGTTCTTTTCCAGGAAAGTGATAATTTAACATTCTAAAGTTTTATTGGAATCTCTTCTTGAGGTCATTTAGAGCTGTTAGTGGTAGATATGAGTCTTTCATTAGACATGCGGAGTTTAAAGATTCAATACCTTTGGTACTTGGAGATAGCTGTTGCTTGGAAATTCTGTGATATGTGTAAGCATGAAATTTTTCAGAAAAATATTTTTCAGAAATACATAGAATGGATATAAATCCTGAGTAATTTAAGGATCTACCAGTGAGACCCCACTACTATGCCCCCATATGAAAAAGAACTGGTGTGCTCTCGTCTCACTCCTTCCACTACCCAGTGCAGACAGACGTACAATAGTACACTTGAGCAAACAGCCATCTTTAACTAATTTCATATTGAGGTAAAACTGTGTTGCAAGATTGTGTATATATGTTTTTATATAATTATTTAAGAAAGTGAGTACAAAAGTTTTCATAATTGAGCTTCATTCATAGATTGTACACCACTCATCATCAGTCTACTTTTTCCACTACCCATGTCCCCAGTTTCCCTCCCACCTATCCACTCGTACAAGCATTTTGTGTGTGTGTGTGCATGTGCGTGCGTGTTGTCTGTCTGTCTCTCCTGCCACTGTCTGATGAGAGGTGATATCTCATTGTTGTTTTAATTTGCATTTCCCTGATCATTAGTGATATAGAGCATTTTCTCATTTGCCTTTTGGCTATCTGTACTTCTTTGAGGAAATATATGTTCATTTCTTCTCCCCATTTTCGGATGAGGTTAGATGTTTATTTCTTGCAAAGCTCTCTCAGTACCTCGTACCTAAGACCTTGTATGTCTTAGATATTAATCCTTTATCAGATGAGTATTGAATGAATAGTTTTTCCTATTTCATGGGCAGCCTTTGTATCCTAGTGACTGTTTCCTTTGAAGTGCAGAAGCATCTCAGTTAAATGTATTTGTTTCTTTGTTCATTGCTTCCACTTCCTTGGGCAGTGCTGTTTTATCCTTGAAGAAGCTTTTAGCTTCAGTGTCATAGAATGTTTCACCTACATTTTTCTCTATTTTCCTTATGGTTTCAAGTCTGATATCAAGGTCTTTAATTCATTTGGATTTGACCTTTGTGCATGGTGTTAAGAGAGATCTGAGTTCACATTTTTGCATGTAATTTACCAATTTTTCAACACTTGTAGAAGAGGCTTTTCTTGCTCCAGTTTGTATTTCTTGCACATTTATCAAAAATTAATTCATTACTTATCTGGGGGTCTGTCTCAGAATATATTCATGCCATTGATCTGAGGGTCTGTCTAGATTCCAATACCATGCTATTTTTCTTTTCTTTTTATTTTTTAAATAAATGTATATGAACCCATAAGCCCTGCCAGATGTGGCCACTGAACACAGAGCCAGGTGTGGCCCCTGCAAAAGCAAAAGCAAACTCAGTTTTTATTTATTTATTTATTTTTGGTTTTGGGGTCACACCTGGCAGCACTTGGGATACTCCTGACTGCTCAGAAATCGCTCCTGGCAGGCTCGGGGGACCATATGGGATGCCAGGATTCGAACCACTGTCCTCCTGCGTCTAAAGCAAACGCCTTACTGCTGTTCTATCTCTACGGCCCCCAGACTCAGTTTTTAAATCTTAATCCCCCATAATTAAAACTTTGAGGATAGATGAATATATGGTAATTCTTAGTTTTGCTGTCACCTATAACTGCTTTTAATAAGATGTATTATGTTAGAGAGATAGCTCAAAGGACTAGAGAACATGCCCTTTAGACAGGAGGTCTGGATTCAATCGCTCACACTAAATGGTCTCCTTACTGTTGAGTAATCACCAATTTCTGAATTGGGACTCATTCCTGCACACAACCAGGTGAGACCCAAAACCCAAATCCAAATTTAAAAATAAAGCAGGAGTGTATTTCATAGACTTACATATTGGCTAATAGAACAGAATAGATTATCTGTGTAAGTAGACAGTAGTAGGAATTTTGAATAAGATACAATTAACATCTCATAGAGGAGAAGATCAGACTCGATGTTTGGTCAGAGATAAAATTGGGTCCAACTCACACCTATAGAAGATAAACAGTAAATGGATAAAAATAATTTTTTCCTGTGTTTTACATATTCGAATGGTGAGAGATATCAAATTTTCACAACTCCTTCATTTGGGAACTCTAATATTATTTATTAAATGTATTTTGACATTCTTTCATTCATTTGTTTTCTGATGTCTGAGAACAAGAGAGGTAATGTTTTATAAATGCTTGAGTGTTGTTTTCTGAGAACAAGAAGGTCCTAGTCTTTCTAGGCTGTTCTATAACCATAAACAGGATGACTTATGAACAAACAGTGTCAGTATTCTGGAATCTGGCAAATACAAAATCAAGGCACCAGCAGCTTCAGTGTCAGCTGAGTGCCTACTTCCTGGCTTAAAATGGTCATATTTGTACTGTTTCTTCTCCATGGCAAAAATCTTATAAGGGCACTAGATCCCAGTATAAAATTTTATTTATCAGCACCTCCATCATCTTAGCACTTGCCAAAGGCTTCACCTCCTCAAACTCAATACTGTACCTTTGATACAATTGATTTTTTTTTTTTTCATAACAGGCTCACCCAGCAGTGTCATAGAGCAAGACACTGCCGTTTTGAAGTTGGTGTATTCAGGCTGTGCTGGCCTGACCACTGGGGATGCAGTGCTGCTCATCTGGGATGCAGGGGACCATCATGGCTATATAGCTAGCAGTGTTGTGAGGATATGCCAGGGAGCCGGTGCAGGGCCTCACACATACTAGGCACCCAAGGTATATTCCTGGCCCCTAACATGAATTATGAGGGTTCCCCAAAATGATCCATTTAAAGAATGTTGTGATCAGCTTAGTTCTCCAGTCTGTAAAGATAATTTGTCTTTGCGATCAATAAATGTTCTTGGAGCCGCAGATAAACTACATGTCACCTCTGGTATGATACAAACATACACACACACACACACACACACACACACACACACACACACATCATCTATCATGGACTGTTAATCGTCTATCATGGACTGTTAATCCGATTTTTAATTCAAGACCAAACATTTACTATTGTTTTTTTGTCATTTTGAGCCACATTCAGCAGTGCTTGGACTTATCCTGGCTCTGTGCTCATGATCACTCCTGCCAGGGAACAGGGTACCATATAGAATATTTGTGTTCGAGGTTTTCTTTTTATTTATGATTAATTTCCATTATTAAAGCATGTTCTAAATGAATTACTTTATTTAAATACCACCATTACAAGGTTGTTCATAATACACTTGGGTTCTGTTTTTTTCACAATTGCAAATTTATCTATAATTGAGTTTCAATCATACAATGTACAAGCCTTTCACCAGTGCACATTTCCATCCACCAATGTCCCCACTTTCCCTTTCACCCTCCCCACTGACTGCCTTGGGGCAGATGTTTTGTTTTGTTTTGGTTTTGGGTCATACCCAGCAGCACTTAGGGGTTACTCCTGACTCTATGCTCAGAAATTGCTCCTGGCAGGCTTGGGGAACCATATGGGATGCTAGGATTCGAACCACTGTCCTTTTGCATTCAAGGTAAATGCCCTACCTCCATGCTATCTCTCTGGCCCCTGTTTTTCTTTTCTTTGTTGCTCTCTCTCTCTCTCTCTTTCTCTCTCTCTCTCTCTCTCTCTCTCTCACTCCCTTCCTTTCCCTCCGTCTCTCTCTGTCTCTCTCTCTCTCCCCTCGACAGACATTAGACAGACATTGAAATGGCCAACACATACACTCATGCACACACATAGACAGACACTGAGGATCCATCCATGGGTTACAGTTGAAAAGCTGACCCAGATTGATTGGCACAGAACTCTTAAAAGAATGTAAATCCCACAAATCAGATGGAACGGTTTTCCATTTTCTAGGCCAAACATGATTAGTGAGGGTAAACTTTACTTAAAAAAGGCTTCATGGGTTAGATTGTGCATAGATCATTCTTAAAAACAATCATTTTTAAGTCTAAAAAATAAGTGACATGGTGATGAACACAGTAAGAGGAGTCTGCACCATGAAATATCATCTAGCAGGTCTTGAGCATCCAGTTTCCTTTCCTAAAAGTGATCCATAATCATGAATATTATGGCATAATGGTAAACTACCTACAATTGAAAACAGATTACAATAACATATTCAATGAATGAGCTCTGTAACAGGAGTTCATGGCATACACTTGCATATTCCATTGTTATCTATGGACATTAATATTAGATTATATTAACAGGCATAATTAAGTAGAAAATGAATAGATAAGAATTTTTTTCATGACATTATCATAATGAGCCCTGTCTTCTTTTTTTTTTTTTTTTTTGGTTTTTGGGTCACACCTGGCAGTGCTCAGGGATTACTCCTGGCTCTGTGCTCAGAAATCACTCCTGCCAGGCTCGGTGGACCATATGGGATGCCGAGATTCAAACCTTCTGCATGCAAGACAAACACCTTATCTCCATGCTATCTCCGGCCCCCAGAGCCCTGTCTTCTTAATCTAATATAGTATATTAGTATAGTGATGTGGAATTGGGTTGACCAACCTATATTTCCAAGAACCACTGTGGACAAAAAGATCAAGAAGTTATTATACACATAGTAAAATTAAGACATTAAAACTACTTATAGTGAGTACTGTAGTGGGAGTCCATGGCTTCCAAATGCATTCTGCACTTGTTTCTATGAATAAAAGCATTAGAACATTTTTATACATATCTATAAAGATTAGTTGGACACCTTCTCACACTAAATAGCTGTATCTGTTCTTGACGGGAGAGTTTAATCCATTGACATTTAAGGGAACTATTGACAGAAAGGGCTGTGTGTCATTATATTGTGTAGGGTTGTTGTTACAATTGGGGATTTGGTTTGTGTAATTGTTCTTTAATTGTTCTTTAAATGAGTTGCTCATTTAGGATCGGTTTGATTAGTGCAAATATTGTGAATTCTTTTTTGTCTGAGAATGTTTTTAACTCTAGCTCCCATGTAAATGAGAGTTTCGCTGGGTAGTGGACTCTAGGTAGAAAGTTTCTTTCATTCAGTACTTTGACTATGTCGTTCCACCCTTTTCTTGCCTAGATTGTTTCAAATGAAACATCTGGTTTGGGCCGGGAGAGATAGTACAGCAGCGTTTGCCTTGCAAACAGCCGATCAGGACCAAAGGTGGTTGGTTCGAATCCTGTTGTCCCATATGGTTCCCCGTGCCTGCCAGGAGCTATTTCTGAGCAGACAGCCAGGAGTAACCCCTGAGCATTGCCGGGTGTGGGCCAAAAACCAAAAAAATATATATATATATCTGGTTTGATTCTTTTTTGTTTCCTTTATACTTGAGGTTGTTTTTTTTGTTTGTTTGTTTGTTTGTTTTTTTCCTTCTTTACTGCTTTAAAGAATCGATCTCTCTGTTCTTTGCTATTTGGATTACCAAATGTCTTGTTGTTGTTCTGTTATGGTCTATTTTGTTTAGCACTCTTTTTGCCTCTTGGATTTGTAGAGAAACCTCATTCTCAAGCGTGAGGAAGTTCTCTGCTTTTTTCTCTCTCACTACTTGTTCTTCCCCATTTTCATTTTCTTCCCATTCTGGAATTCCTATAAATCATAGATTATTTCTCCTATCTTTGTTACTTAAGTACCTTACATTTTCTTTCATGGTTTTGTCTCTCCTTTCTTTTTTGACTTCTTTATCCCAGCTGGCTCGTAATATGTCTTCATGTTCATCTATGCAATTCTTTACCTGTGTATTTCTACTATTATGGCTTACTAACATGCTTTTCATTTCCTCAGTTCCATGTATGTATTCTCTCATCTTCTGAAAGAGTTCTTTTTTGAGTTGGTTGGTTGGATGAATTATTCATCTATAGATTTCTTAATTTAACAGGCTAGTGATTCCTTAATTTTCATTGGTTAATTTTCATTAAGTGTTTTTGTTTTTGTCTTTTTTGGATCTTGGGGCTCCATATCCCGTGATGCTTAGGGGTCACTCCTGGTTATGTGCTCAGAAATTACTCCTGGCTTGGGGGACCATATGGGATGCCACTGTTCAAACCACAGTCCGTCCCGGGTCAGCCACGTTCAAGGCAAACGCCCTACCACTGCAACATTGCTCCAGCCCCATTAAGTGTTGATTTTAGGTCCTCATCAATAAGGTTCAGGCTTTTGGGTGGATTTGGAGATTTGCCAGGATTTCTTTCCTTATCCCCATAGTTAAGATGACTTCTTTAGCTTCTCCATTGAACTTTACATTTAGTGGTTTGGAGTACTGGATTTCTCAGCCTGTAGAAAGAAGTACTATATCCAATCTGCTAGAAAGTCTATGATATAAATTGAAATGACTTCACATGGATGCACTGGCGTCTGCATGGTTTGAGAAAATGAGGACTGGGGTGAGGGAGAGAGGGAGGATGGAAGGAAGGGAGGTTAGGATTACTATTAGGAGTAACTAAAATTAAACTTATTTGTAAGCACTTTACTTGGGGGGTAGTATTACTTTTATTCTCTTGGTATTGCATGGTGGACAGTATGGGTTAAAGCAAATAAGTGATATTCTTCATCCTTTGTGTTCTTGAGAATCAGGATTTTCACTGTGGGGGAAGGATATAAGTAAATACTATATGAGAACTCTGTAGATTTGATTTTGAATTAATAGTGTGAACTTGCAAAGCACTTTTTAACGTATGTGATGTTTTGCAGAGTTGCATCCTTTGCTAGGCAGGCTTCAAGACAAAGTGGAACATTGAAGTTTGTTTTGGTAGTAGTGCAGCCTCTTTATTTTTGGCACCAAACAATTACTGCAGCAGGAGTTGCCCTTGATGGAGTCAGTGCCTTTGCAGCTGTGAGTTCTGCGTGATGTGCATATTTAGACTTTTTTGTTAGAAGATAAAGATGTAGTAAATTCACACGAGGATGGGGGAGGGGCAAAGTGAAGACCTTTAAGTGATAGATTTCCCTCCATCTTTTTCTCCTAACATTGGTTTTCAGTGGTGGAGGATTGGGCTACCCTGCATTGCTGAGGTTCTGGTTCTGCATTCAGGAATTACTCCTGGCAATTCTAGGAGCCATCTGGAATGCCTATTTCATTTGTTTGTTCTGGGCCTTTACCAGGCAACGTGCCATTACTACTACTAGTTCAGGGCTTAGGAGCTGCTCTGCAGTGGTGCCTTAGAAAACCTTGGCCCTTGTGCAAAGTAATTGCTATAGCCCTTTGATGTATCTCCCCAGTCTTTTATTGACCTTTTGAAGTGAACAGCCAATAAACAGGCAAGTCTTTGATTCATGTCCCCAAAGGAGGGAGAACACCAGGGCTGAACTCATGGACCAGGCCTCCCACAGGATATCCAGAACAAGTAGCCAACTATGTGCTCTCCCCAATGACAGTGACCTTTCTTCCACCACCCCCGGATTTACTGCTTTGCCTATAGCAATCAGCAGTAATTGGAAACACCCATAGCATCACCTACTGGAAAAAAAAAAAGGATAAGCATTTAATTACAAGACACTAATCTAGATTTTAATGAACAGCTGCAAATAATGACAACAAAAAATGGTAGACAAGTCAGTGCACAGATAGCAAAATATATCAACAAACAATCTGAGACTAAATATCTCAGGGAAGCAACCTTAAGGTCTAACTAAAGTCTTGAAGATTATGACTAAATGTATAAATCAGAGAAGAGGTATTACAGTTGTTAAGGCACATGCCAACATGCAGTCAGCCCAGGTTCAATTCCTGGTAACACATGGTTCCCAGCATCACCAACTGTGTGTCCCTGATGGCCCACAGCACTGCAGGTGTAGCCCAGGTAGCCCTAGCACCACAAGTCCTGAGCATCACATCCTCCAGACCTTGCATTGAACTGCCGGAAGGTTGACTGAGCATCATTGTTCCTGGAGACTCAGAGATAAGGTTCCAGACTTTGCCTTCCTTGGTATCTCTGCCCCAGCTTTAAAAAAAAAAGGGGGTGTGTGGGTGGGGGGAGAAACTAAGATTCAGGATAAATCAACATACTTCTAAATAGAAATGGAAATTATTTTATTATTTAAGTGAAAAAAGAGAGAAATATTTATTATTTGTTTTATTCTACTAGTAAAGACAACAGAAGAATTATCTGTAACCCCTACCTGAAGAGAAAAAGAGAGCAAAGAGTTTATTCAAAGATTCAGCTCGTTTTCACGGGGAAGACCTTAGCAGAAATGTTAATATAAACTCTTTATAGTATCTATTACATTGACTCCATGGAATCAATTAAAGTTTGCCACAAAGGGATATGTCAGTGTGTTGGGTTTTTTAGGGGGTTGGAGGCTTACCTGGCAGGGCTCAGGGGTTATTCAGGCTCTACACTTAGAAATCATTCCTGGTGCTGGAGATCAAACCCAGGTTGGCCGTGTGAACAGTCATCTCTAGTGTGTGTGTGTATGTAGCAAAAGGAATGAACAGTATCTATTGACAACATACCCCTGAAGGACCTTAAGTACAGAATTATAGTTACCATGGAATGGAGGTGTAAGAGGTAGATCAGAATTATGATAACTAGTTTTGAGAACTCAGGGTGGTGGTAGAAGGGCAGTTAGTTTGTATACAACAAGCCCAAATATAAACTCTATTGTAGCTACAATGTTACCTCAGTAGTAAAAAAAATCAAATCATAGTGGGGCCAGCGCAGTAGTACAGAGGTAGGGTGCTTGTCTTTTATGCAGCCAATCCAGTTTTGATATCCAGCATCCCATGTGGCCCCAAAAGCACTGCCAAGAGTGATTCCTGAGTGTAGAGCCAAAAGTAAGCCAGAGCATTGCTGGGTGTGACCCCAAATCAAAAAACCATAGCAAGTAATTGCTTCACTGACCTCACTAAAAGGAGAAATCTAAAAAATATGAACACAAAGCTTAAGATTTGAACCATTTTTATATTTCTTGAGATAAATTATTGTGAATAAAGCAATTCAGAGAATATAATCAATGTTCAAGAGCATTTAAAATCTCAGTTTAATAAGACACAAAACATACAAGTTTGAGAAATTAAACAATCTTTAAGCCTAAAGAAACTCATTCTGAGACACATTATAACCAAACTCCTAAAACTTTTTTTTTTTTTAAAGGAATTTTGAAGGGACCGGAGCGATAGCATAGCGGTAGGGCGTTTGCCTTGCATGCAGCTGATCAGGATGAAAGGTGGTTTGAATCCCGGCGCCCCATATGTTCCCCCAAGCCAGGAGTGATTTCTGAGCACATAGCCAGGAGTAACTCCAAAAAAAGGAATTTTGAAGCCTAAAGCTGATGAAATAGAATACTACTAGAATATTAATGGAACATGTAAACACTGAAATACTATTCTGTTACTAGGAAAGGTGACATCTTGACCTTGGATGGAAGCTAAGTCATTGCTAAGTGAAATAAGTCAGGAGGAGAAAGATTAAAACTGGTTGATTTTACTCATATGTCATCTATAAAGTAAGGGAACAACGTTTAGTGAAAAAAATCCTTAGATTCTGATCACAGAACTGTTAATTACCAATGGGGCTGTGGCGAGGTCAGAACTAGTGCACTGTAGTGGAGGAATGGATACTAGTATTTTGGTGATGAGTGTAGTATAGTCTCATCCTGCCTCTGAAACATATAAATATGTACATCTTTATAATCAATGTTACCTCATTTTTTTAAAAACCAGTGATTTGGGGGCCGGACCAATAGCACAGCCATAGGGTGTGTGCCTTGCACGTGGCTAACCCAGGATGGACCTAGGTTCGATCCCCAGCATCCCATATGGTCCCCCAAGCCAGAAATAATTTCTGAGCACATAGCCAGGAGTGATCCCTGAGCCCTGCCAGATGTGGCCCCAAAACCAAAAAATAAAAATAATGAACTTGTTCTACGTTCTACCATTTCTGTTGATGATGGACCAGTTATACCTCCTATTTCCAAATAGAAAATGTAGATGGTACTACAGATCATAAATCATTATAAGTGTGAGGACTTTCATAAAAATATAAGGTGAGAGGGTATATACTATAATTTTCTTAATTTCCTTCATATTCTACATGACTGTCCTAAGATGAGTTGAAAAGAAAGCCCGCCAAAAGCTCCCCACTGGCTAGTTTATTTGTAACTCTTAGATCGAGTATAGCCTGGCACCAGCAACTTGTTATTCTGGGTCTAGCCCCATGCTGGTAAACAATATTTTCTGTCCCCCCAAAAATCCATTTTCTGGCCACTACAAAAACTTTTCTTCCAGAACCTGTTTCTTGAAAAACCTGTGTTTTGCTAACCCAAACACATCTCCAGCTCATGGGCTCTTTTCACCTACATCAGGTAATTATTTGATATGTAGATTCTACCATTGTGTTGTCCCTCCTAACAATCTTTCTGCCCTTTGTTTTCCCTGAAGTTACCTTGCATACTAGAGTTGTGCTTAAAATGTCACCAGCTGAAAAGTAAAATTTATCTCACGTCTCATAGACATGGGTCCCCATAAAAAAAAAAAAAAAGAAAGAAAAGAAAAGAAATCCTGTGCCTCTCAGAATCAATTAGCTTGTCCTTCGCTTAAAAGGGAGTACTTCCTTGGTGTTTTCTCCTTAAATTAGACTTGATCAGGGATAGAAATAGACACTGTAGTTTAGTAAGGAACTGTCTACATACACTTGCACCAAAAGATTTTCGTCTGAATAGACACTAAATATATAGAACCACATTTCTTTTTGTTTAGGGGACCACATGCAGCATTGCTCAGGGCTTACTCCTGGCTCTGTTCTCAAGATGACTTATGTTGGTAATCAGGGGGCCATCCATATGTGGTGCTGAGGACCAAATCAGGCTCTGATGGCCATGTACAAGGCAAGCACCTTAACCACTTTTACTATCTCTCTAGACCAACATTAATGTTTTAGGCACACAGTATTACTACCCTTTTGGCCTATGTTCCTTCTCTTGGGCCTGTTGTATAAATCTCATGTCTTCTTTATTTCTCTTCACTCTTTTCCTTTTTGTTGATGGTTTAGTGAGTTTTATCCTACAGACGTTGACTCATTGCTAAATTTCTATCATTCTGCAACTGAGCCCATCTGATGTGGTTTTTTTGTTTTTCATTTTATTGATTTCTGATGGAAGTTTTCTGAGATTTTCTCTCTCCTTGTTGGAGCTCTCTTCTAGGGCTTTCCTAAAATCAATGACCATTCTTACTGTTGTCACTTTGAAGTTTTCATCAGAAGTTATAAGGAACTCTTGGTTACTTGGGGACCTTCTCCAACTTTTTTGTATTTGTCTATTTTTGTTTTTGTTTTTGTTTTTGGGCCACACCCAGTGACACTCAGGGGTTACTCCTGGCTCTGTGTTCAGAAATCGCTCCTGGCTTGGGGGACCACATGGGACACCGGGGTGGATCGAATCTCAGTCTGTCCTAAGCTAACGCAGGCAAGGCAGATGCCTTACACTCTGCCGCCTCCGCTCCGGCCCCATCTTTGTCTATTATTGTGGGTGAGTTCCTCTGCTTTTTCCCTATTAATGCCAGAGGTGAGTGTTGGGTATTATGTAGGCTTGTTAGTCAGTCTAGGGTTCATGCCTGTCAGTTTTACAGATACTGGTGTTGAGTTTTTGTCACTCATAATGCTGTATGTATGTATTCTCAAACATGGACTAGTGTTGCTTCCCACTATTCACAGTTGGCTGTCTCAGTGTGACTTTGTTGTCACTGTCCCCAAAGTTTGGCCAGAAGCACACATGACAGAACCTGTTTTCTAGAGTTTTTGGAAAGAAATCTTCTGACTGCTGGATGAATGGTGGCACTCAGTTGTAATGGAGAGAGAATGAGGAGACTGTTTTCCCCTGGGACGTGAGTTGTCTGCTGTTGCTTTCCTGGCCAGGTCAGATGTGTGCCACCTGAAATTATTGGTTCAAACAGAGGTCTTTTCCCCAATTAGCTCTTGTGAGGGGAAAATTTTCAAGGGGCACACATTCTCAGATCCCCACTTCCTTTTACAGGCCAGGATATTGTACCTCAGCTGCCTTTGTCCGCCTCCTCCCCTTCATGGACCTTACTCCTCCTTTGTTCTGCTGCTTCCCGTTTCTCTGTAAAGAATCTCAGAGATGATTGCTGGATATTTCGTCTGCAGAGCCCTATGCATAGTTCTGGGTTTAATTCAGTTGTTTTTTATTTTGTTTGTTTGTTTGTTTTGGTTTTGGGGTCACACTCAGCATCTCTCAGGGTTTACTCCTGGCTCTATGTTCAGAAATCGCTCCTGGCAGGCTTGGGGGGACCATAAGGGATGCCGGGATTCGAACCACTGTCTTTCTGCATGCAAGGCAAATGCCTTACCTCCATGCATTCCTCCGGCCCCTAATTCAGGTGTTTTGTTTTGTTTTGTTTTTTTGTTGTGGAGCCATACAGCAATGCTAAGGGTTTATTCCTGGCTCTGCACTCATGTGGTACTGGGGGTCAAACCCCAGTCAGCTACATGTAAGGCATGTACCTGCTGCCTTATCAGCCTAATTCTGTGTGTGTGTGTGTGAAAGAGAGAGAGAGAAAGGAGGGAGGGAGGGAGGGAGGGAGGGAGGAAGGGAGGGGGAGAGAGAGAGAGAGAGAGAGAGAGAGAGAGAGAGGGAGGGAGAGAGAGAGAGAGAGAGAGAGAGAGAGAGAGAGAGAGAGAGAGAGAGAGAGAGAGAGAGAGAGAGACTAGTTTTATTTTGGGTAGTTGGTATGATCTCAGTGACTCCCTTCCCCATCTTGGGTCTGCTCAGTTCAGTTCTACTTTGTTTTCAGAGGGACTCTGGCGTTCGTTTGTGGATTTAAAATTTTTTAAATTTCCATATAAGTGGAATTTTAAAATATTTTTTTAAATAAAAGAAGTATTTAAATTGAGCATCATAAGCTAAGAAGGGCATACAGCAAATTTGAGACTGTTTGATGCAATTAAGAAGCTGATGTTTGGGGCTGGAGGGATAGCACAGCAGTGGGGCATTTGCCTTGCACACGGCTATCCAGGGACATACCCAAATTTGATCCCGGTATCCCATATGGTCCCCTAAGCCTGCCAGGAGCAATTTCTGAGCACAGAGCTAGGAGTAACCCCTGAGTGCCGCTGGGTGTGGCCAAAAAAAAAAAAAACAAACATGTTTAATCAGAATCCTTAAACCATAGGCATTGGCAAGTGACAAATGGAACTAGATATATGGATGGATGATAAATCATGGAGAGCCTATAATGTTTAAAATATTTTAGACTTTATCCTGTGTATTGAACATTCATCAAATTATCTTGAAGTTGTGGTGTGTTAAACTTATAGAAGGTAGATACTTTACCAGATTGGATTTGAGTAGGACCTCAAATAGGATAAGGAAACATACTGAAAAGATGTGATAGTAACTGATTCGGAGACTTCGGAAGTAAAATCAGTAGATGATAGGGACAAATGCGTTGTTTAGAGAAAAGTAAATAGCAATCCCCAAGGCTTGAGGCTTGCATGAAAAAGCACTAAAAATAATAGATAATTTTCTTAGCTTTTTTCTACAAAAAATAATTTTTAATATTATAGCTTTCATAAAAGGAATTAGTAAGGAACATCAGTTAGGAACAATTCTTTCATAAAGGAATCAGTAAGTAAATATTCTGTGACTCTTCTATTTATTTTGAATTCTGTGTATTCTGCAGGGAGCATTGAGGAGCTAACTACATAACTGCAACCATATTGTTATACTTAAAATTTACAAAGATCTGGAAAAAAGTATAAGTGCAATTATATTATTTTAAAGAATTTAAATTTTCAGGGTTTTTTAAGCCTAACTCTGGGGTTTCATATTTATTTTTTATTTTTCTGAAAATTGTGAGTTGTTAACTTTAAATAAAATTTATGTACAAAATACTTAATGTATTTTTAATTATTTTTTCTCTTTTATTCTAGTTACTCTTTATAAAAATGGAGAATACGGTAAGATACTTTTAGTCTCAATTTATAAGACTGCTTATGGCATCTCAATTGCAGTTTTTATACATTTTATTTCACTTCAGAAAGAAATGTTTTTAAGTTTAAATGGAAGTCTTAGGTCTGTTTTTTAATTTCAGTATATATTCATTTGCATTACAAATTAGTTTCTCTTTTGTAAGACTCTACTAAAGAAACAGTTTTGAGTCCACTAAGTAGGCAGCAGGGTTTGCAACTGCTGTTTATGGGTAGGCAACCTGAAAGTTTGAGATGATTGATGATGTGGATTTTTCAGAAGTCAGAATTTTCAATGAGGCTAACTATGTTAATGGAAGTGAAGTAAAAGTAAATTATAGGAAGCCATAGTTAGGATTCTATGTTGCCATAAGGATTTATATGACCACTAAAAAAATGGTATTTAACAACAACAACAAAAAAAAAACAAATGGTAGTTAAAATGAAAGGAAAATACAAATTGTGGTGTGACAAATTAAAAAGGAAATAACTTGTATTTTTATCAAGCAGATAATGGGGTTTGAATTCTGATTTAATTATTTAGTATCTAAGCAACACTGTGTAAGATAGTAAATTCTCTAGGATTCCACTTTAGCACTTGTTAAATGAAAGTACGTATTACAGAAAGATTGTGAGAATTAGAAAAAGGGATATGGGGCCGGGCGGTGGCGCTGGAGGTAAGGTGCCTGCCTTGCCTGCGCTAGCCTAGGACGGACCGCGGTTCGATCCCCCGGTGTCCCATATGGTCCCCCAAGAAGCCAGGAGCAACTTCTGAGCGCATAGCCAGGAGTAACCCCTGAGCGTCACAGGGTGTGGCCCAAAAACCAAAAAAAAAAAAAAAAAAAAAAAAAAAAAAAAGGGATATAAGTTAAGGTATACACATAAGATAAGGTATACTCTTCCAGGAAACTTTCAGTTAGCAGAAGTGGTGTTTTGAGTAGATTGAGTAAAATGATTGTTAGGACGTCCCAGAATTTTATAATATAAGTGGAGTTATTTTCAGGGAATTTTATATCAAAGGAGGGGAAGAAAGTATAAACAACACATTTAAATACTAGTTGTTGAGATGGATTGCTACAAAAAGTCTTATCACAATAATGCAAATGATGTAAGAAACTATTGCACTGGCAGTGAGAAGAATGGATTGAGTCTACTTTGGTAGAGACTTTGGGGCCTAAAATCTGAGATACCTGATTAGCTATGTAATAAAAGATTTCTAAGAACTCAGGGTTAGTTTTTCTTGATTTTGTTTGTTGTTTGTTTAGTTTCTGATCATGCTAAGTTGTGCTCAGGGCTTATTTTGTGCTCAGGAAAGACTCAAGGACCCATATGCATTTCAGGGATTAAGAATTGGCTGTTTCTTATTTCTGTATCTCTGGCTCTGATAACATTTTTTCTTTTTTCTTTTTTCTTGATTGTCAAATTTTTGTTACTTCATTTTTAAAACATTTAAAAAATTGAAAATATAAGGAAATAGAACCTAAGGAAACACAATACCTTAAACTCAATACAAGATGTTAGTATTAAAACTACCTTTTATAGAGCCAGAGTGATGGGACAACAGATAGGAAACTTGCCTCGTACACAGTGGACCCAGCTTTGTTCCCCAGCACATCTTGGTCTCTGAGCACTGCTAGTAGTAATCCCTGAGCATAGAGCTCTTGAACAATGTAGGGTGTGGACACGCTCTCCCTTAAACAAAACAAAACAAAACAATTATATGTAGTTCTTAATGTTTTTTTCATTTTACTGCATATCAGTGGAACTGTATCAATATTTAAATTTAGGAATTCTGTAAAAGTATAGAATAGACATACAGAACCCCCAAAATTTTGAGAGAAGTTTAAGATGCCTAGATAAAAGTAAGAAATATTTAATATGTGCTATTAATCTAAGTGTTTAATAATTGCTAACTCATATAAGCACCTTACTTCAAGGAAATAAGTACTTGAATTACTTGCTGATTATGGTCTGGAGAGGTAATGAATTCTGAAAAAATGGAGAGCACTTGTGTGAGAAGTAATTTTTTATCTGAACACTTAAAATGAGCAGAATTTTGAGCTGGGAATGTAGTTCAATGTGTCAGGCCCTGGTCTTGATTCCTGATGGAGGAAAATAAATAGAATTTTAAATTGTTTTCAGAGGGGGAAGATGTCGCCTCCTCCTGGCAGTGCTCAGAACCAGGTGATGCACATGCTTCAGCTCTGTGCCTTCTCCTGACCCCAGAATTTTAAATGTTTTGGGAGTCTACTTGTTTCCTTCAGTGGATCAGTGGTGCTGCATTCTAAACTCACGGAGTTTAAACAAGATTTCGTTTCTTGTGAAGACCAGGCCTGCTTCTCAGTAACAAAAATACGGAACACAATAAAAAGTTAGGTTATATCACTAATGTAAATATTTAGAGTTGAAGATATTGGAATTATATAAATTCACGTAGGAGACAGTTAAATATTTAGCAACTTAATAAAATCAAATCTCATCTTGGACTACTGTGCGTGTGTGCGTGCGTGCGTGTGTGTACTATGCCCAGTAGTCCTTGGGGTCACTTTCTGAAGTGCACAGGGTACTGTCTGGTATCAAGGATTAAAATTAGACTCCCCCCCCCCAAAAAAAAAAAGAAAGAAAGAAAATTAGATTCCCAGGGGCCGGAGAGATAGCACAGCGATAGGGAGTTTGCCTTGCACACGGCTGACCCAGGGCAGCCCTCAGTTCAGTCCCTGCCATCCCATATGGTCCCCCAAGCCAGGAGCTATTTCTGAGTGCATAGTCAGGAGTAACCCCTGAGCATCACCGCATGTGGCCCAAAAACAGACAAACAAAAAAGACTCCCAAATGTACCACCCTTTGAATTCTCTCCCTCACCTTTGCTTATATTTTTCCTGTTGAGGTAACAATGATTTACAAGAATGTAAATATTTTAGGGATATAATGTTACACCACACTCATCCCCAAAATACTTCTACCCCTTCTGACAGTCTGTGGTATCAGCCGATAAATGTTAAATGCAGGAATAGGATATTTTGCGCACGCACGCACGTGTGCGTGTGTGTGTGTGTGTGTGTGTGTGTGTGTGTGTGTGTGTGTGTGTACACACAACCGGAGACCATGTGATACAAAGAGCAGAAACTGGTGACCTGGGCTTGAGTCCATGTAAAGCAAACACTTTATCACTATCTCTCCAGGCTTTTTTAAAAAAATTTTTTTTGAGATTACTTTAGCCAAGAAATGGCTACAAGAATTATACAGGAAAGTAAATGTGTATGTTTAGAGTACAATTAAGAATATTTCTTAATTTTATAATGTCAAATCATGCAGTTTATATATGTGATGTTTTCATTAGACTTTAATATTTAAATTGTATAAGCCTCCTACCCTAACTAATCGTAATTGTGTTTTAATGTAATGCTTTGGTTTTCACCTAGATTCAATGAACTGTTATTTGTTTCTATTTACCAGGAAAGGCCGTTGTTTACCTTTTGGCTTTCCATCTGTTCTTTGTTATGTTTGTATGGTCCTATTGGATGACAATTTTCACGTCTCCCGCTTCCCCCTCCAAAGAGGTAAATTTAGCATTGGTAAATTAACAAGTGTAACTGATTATGGAATTACTTTCTCTGTTACCTTTGTTGGAAACTTTATTACATAATGCTTTAGTCTGCTTTCATTCATGAAATTGCTTAGTTACTCTCTCCTTTCAACCCAAACCTTCCTCTTTCCCTCTGCTAACCTCCATAGTTTCACAGACTAGAAATCACGGTTATTTTTTTCCAGTTTCTTTCATTTATATTCTATATATAAAGAAAACTATTTGGTAGTTGTTTTTACGTTGTAACTTAATTTTAGCTGTACTCTTTTTTTTGCAAGCAATATTTTCTTTTTGTTGTTGTTGTTTTGGGTCACACGCTTAAGGTTACTCCTGGCTCGGTGCTCAGAAATCACTCCTGGCAAGCTCGGGGGACCATATAAGATGCCAGGAATCGAACTGGGTCTATTTGGATTTGGCCGCATACAAGGCAAATGTCCTGCCACAGTGCTATTATTGCTTCAGCTTCTGCATGCAATATTTTTTTTAAAACACATTATTGTAGTGAAAATTTCTTTTATTTATCATTGCAAAATGTGTTTTTTAAATAATATTTTTATTTAAGCATCATTGTAAAAATCACCCACACACCAGATCTCCAACCCCAGCTGACAAGCTGACCCAGGACAGACCTGGGTTCAATCCCCAGCTTCCCATATGGTCCCCCGAGACAGGAGCAATTTCTGAGCACAGAGCCAAGAGTCACACCTAAGCATCACTGGGTGTTGCCCAAAAACAAAACAAAACAAAACAAAAGTTACAGCTCATTGCTTAAAAATAAAAAGTTCCATTGAATCTTTTAATAAAACATAAACCCCAAAGATAAATATAATAAATACACTCTTGATGAATTTTCAAGAGCAGAACATGTTTGAGAAAATCATCAGCATCTTGTTCAGCAGATGAAACATACCAGCATTCTGTATGCTTCTCATGTGCTCTTCTAGTTACTCACTGCTGGAGAAACACTCTCCTTGCTTGGTTTTATATTCACATAAATGGAGTTACACAGTATGTATGATATGTATCTAAATACTTTCATTACCATATTTGTGAGAATCATCCCTGTTGATTTCATATAGTTTTAGATCATTCATTCTTATTTTTAGTACTTGATGGTATTATAGAACAAAATTCATTTACCTGATCTCATAAATGTGAACATTTGGATAAATTGTTTTTAAAGCTTTTACAAATAAAAATGCCATATTTATATATATATATATATTCATACATACAGAACCTGGGCACATTTTGGGGTAAATATGCTTAGGTAGAATTTGGGTTATATGTGCTGGATCATATGTTTTATAAGCATTCAACAATTGTTGGTAATATTGAACAGCCTTTTGAAATTTTTGAATGCTTTTTTTAATGGGCGGTATTTATAATTAATCACACATGTATTCTTAAAATACATTTTTGCACACTTTTGATAATATGTTGTAAATTTAGAGATACCTTAATTTTTAAGTTGAAAAGACTCTAATTGCACGTAGTGGTAAAAATTGACAACATAGTGTATATAAAAGTCACTAGTTCTCTTTATAGGAAATGAAAGATAAACTAAAATTATAACTTTTGTTTTTTTTTAGTTTTGGGACCAAATCTGGCAGTGCTCAGGTTTTACTTTTGGCTCTGTACTCTGGGATCACACTTGGTGGGGCTCAGGAGACAGATGAGGTGCTTAGGATTGAAGCTGACTTGGCCACACAAAAAGTAAATAAATGCCCTGCCTGCTGTAATATTACTTTGACCCCAACTAATAGTATTTTCAAGAACTAGTATAGTAAAAAAAAAAAAAATAGTATAGTTCAGAAGTTAAGAACTCACTCGTTAGTGAAACTAGAGCAGTAAGTAGTACAGAGGATAAGGCCAAAGGTAATACCTGAGTATTGCTAGGTGTGGCAAAAAAAAAAAAAATCATGCATTAGTGCCAAATCATCTAGTTTCTAACTCATCCCTGCCTTTAGCTGTCTTTACTTCAGCTCACCTTGGTAAAACAAGGATAATACTACATATATATGTACTATATGTATGTATGAGAAGTTTTGAGGGCTGATTAATTGATAGTATGTGTTAATGATAATAATGTCAGTCTATTTGTAAAGTGCTTAAATGAATGCTAACACATAATTATTATCTACTATTTTTCTTTTGGTAGTTATTTTTCACATTTTACAACTTTTTAGACCAGATCTTAATAATAGGTCTTTAACTTCCGCTCTACCTTTATTGCTTCACTTTTCCTGTAAATTAACTCCTCAAGTGTATGTGGAGCCCTGCTATATCATGCTGTACTGTCCATCTTAGTATGCAGTATCATAACTCCTTGTTTACTTGTACTCATCTCACTTTACTAAAAAGTGTCTATTCTTTGCAGGCAGGATCATTTATCATATTCTACACAAAATTCCTCTCCCTGCTATTTATTTTTTCTCTTTTATTTAAACATCTTGGTTACCAAGTTATTCATGCTTGAGTTTCAGTCTTACAAGGTGCACTACCCTTCACCCATGAACATTTCCCACCACCAGTCTCCCCAGTTTTCCTCCCACTTTCCCTGCAGCCTGCCTCTTGGATAGACATTTTACTTCTCTCTGGCTCTCTCTTCTCTCTCTCTCTACCCCACCCCTCGGTTGCTTGCTCTCTCATTCTCTCTTGATCTTTGTTTTTTTGGGGTCACACCCGGCAGCACTCAGAGGTTACTCCTGGCTCCACACTCAGAAATCACTCCTGGCAGACTCGAGAGACCATATGGGTTGCCAGGATTCGAACCAATGACCATCTGCATGAAAGGCAAACTCCTTACCTCCATGCTATCTCTCCAGCCCCTCTCTCTTACTCTTTGTATCTCACCCCCTTAACTCTCTGTCTCTCTTTAACTTTCTTGTTTTTCCTTAGATCCTGTAATTTGCACTATTGTTAATGAAGGATATCACTATCTAAGTGGTCCACTAAGTGGTCTCTTCTCTACCATAAATGCATTGCTTCACAATTTGTGGCAAGCTTCTACTATGGGGTGATCATCCTGGCTCTCATCTATATCATCTTAGTATATTATTACCATGCTATCTTTTTTTTCCCCTTATATCCTACAAATTGAGATCATTCTATGTCTATTCCTCTTCCTCTGACTCATTTCACTCAGCATAATACTTTCCATATCAATCCTCATAAGATAATGCCATGAGTTCATTTTCTTCATAGCTGCATAGTATTCCATTGTGTAGATATACAACAATTTCTTTATCCACTCATCTGTTCTTGGGCACTTGGGTCATTCTGTTTATTGTAGTTATTGGATCATTCTGTTTATTGTAATAGGAGTGCAGAAGACTTTTCTGTTCTGTGTTTTTGGGCTCCTAGGGTATATCCCAAAGAATGGTATTGGTAGATCATATGGAAGCTCAACTTCTAGTTTTTTGAGGAATATCCATATTGTTTTCCAAAAAGACTAGCCCAGTCTCCTCCACCCCTATTTTGTTGAGGATTTTTCTCATGAGGCAGTGTTGGATCTTGTCAAAAGCTTTCTCTGCATTGATTGATATGATCATATGATTCTTAATTTTCCTTTGTATTAATGTATAATGTATTAACGGACTGCTATATTAATGTAATCAATACATTAATTCATTTTATGTACTTATATATGTACTTAACTTATTACTTAATTCTAGTGTATGGTTAGTTGATGTATACATTAACTGATACATTACTGTATTAATATGCTATTAGTACATTATATAATACATTGTGTAATGATATAATGTTTATTTTTTATTTACTTATTTTTTCTGTATTTTTGGTTCACATCTGGCAGTGCTCAGGGGTTACTCCTGGCTCTACGCTCAGAAATCGCTCCTGGCAGGCTTAGGGGACCATATGGGATGCCGGGATTAGAACCACTATCCTTCTGCATGCAAGGCAAATGCCTTACCTCCATGCTATCTCTCCAGCCCCAATATAATAATGTATTAATGTATTATTGTAATGCATTGTTAATTGATTTTCATATACTGGCCAATCTTTGAATCCCACTTGATTGGGTGTATGATTTATCTGATATGTTGTTGGATTTGGTTTTATTAAGGATTTTGGCATTGATGCTTATCAGAGAGATTGGTTTGAAATTTTTGTGTGTGTGTGTGTCACACCCAGCAGCGCTCAGGGTTTACTCCTAGCTCTACGCTCAAAAATCGTTCCTGGCATGCTCAAAGGACCATATGGGATGCTGGAATTTGAACCACCATCCTTCAGCATGCAAGGCAAATGCCCTACCTCCATGTTTTTTATCTTCTCTTTGTGAACTGCTCAATATGGAATTTGGTGTGAAAGAATCCCTCAGTTTAATACTTATGTTTGAACCAAGTCATGGGTCTTGTTGGAAATGTTCTTATGCCCCCATATATCTGATAGCACCACGTGGCTTTATATCTTGTTTGCGTAGGCACACTAACATGGAAAAATACTATACATACCAATAAGTTCTTATCTAATAAAAATCTTGTAGTGCAATGAGACCTTACACCCTGAACATTGACATAAAGACCTGGCACAGGCCTCAGAAGAATGGGCATTCTCCATTCACCCCTTGATCTACAGAAGACATTTACAAAACATCCAAGGTTGTATATAATATCACCTGGTGGCATTCCTGTACCAGGAAAGACCCTACAGCTGCTCTGACATCTACTCAAAAGAAACACCCCTTAACACTGAGAAGACAACAAGAACAAAGACCTGCTTACTGGACAGGGCTTGCTGTATTGCCCCTTAATTGTGAGGTTTGTCTATAACATCACCTGGAAGCAATCCTCTACCACGGAAGACCCTACCACTGCTCAGACATCGTCCTGATCAAAAGAGACTTCCCTTAACACTGAGAAGACTTAACAACAACAACCTGCTTACAGGAAAGGGCTTCCTGCATTGCCCTTTCATGGTGAGGTGAAACGAGAAGGCACTCCACATCATGACTTCAATCTTTAATACAGAAACATGAGACCAACAACAGAGACTGTGTGAAAAGTGTGTTGGCGCTACAGACAAAGTCTTGGATCGAACGATAACATTCCTGAGGCCTAGAGCTGGTCTTATGCCAGGAAACTTCAGGGGTAGGATCTCTTTGTATTTAGGCCAAGGTTATTCCTTTCCATGCCTCTCATATTTTGGTGGGCCTATGCAAACAACAATTGCCACTCTAACACCGTTTTTACTGTGCTCCTTTGACTCTAATCCTTAAAACGCACCCACTTAAAATTTGAGGTTAACTTAAGCTAATATGCATGTACATGGAAATGTAAAAAATACTATGCCTTAACCTTTGCAAAAGCTGGCTCCCTGTGTGTGACACCAGGCGGGGAAAATCCGCGAAAGTACACTGGCCCAGTGGGGCTCAGCTGTGAAAGACTGTGAGTGTGACCTGTCTATGTCTGTCTACTGTCCTCTTGCGTGAAACTCTTGTGAGTGGGGCAAAAAGAGGCTCAGAGGAGCACGGCCGCTCCGCTTCGCTACGCGGCCGTGCACTCTTTCTAAGGAAAGAATTCCATTGCAACAAGAAGGAAAAATCACACTAAGAACGGCGCTATATCACAGAAGCAAACATTTCTCTCTGGACTGTCTTCTCTGTTGCATGCTCGGGCCTAAGATTTGACCCAGTGTGAGGCTTCATCCACGGATGACTCCCCTCCCTTAGAGGCAAGTCAGCCCATCCAGAAAGGGATAGCCAGAGGAGTGTGCTGCCTACATCATATAGACAATGAATACCACTACAACACGTAGAAAAACCCACAATACAAGTGTGACAATGGGGAAACAACGCAGGCCAGCATCAGACATAGAGAATGAAGATGACAATTCTGAGGACCAGATAATGACTGAACAACTAATCAACCTCTCAGATAAGGACTTTAGACTAGCAATATGGAAGGTGCTCAACAGACTCCAAGAAACCATGGATCGAGTTGAACAGAACACTAATAAGAACCAAGAAAATATGAAGGCAGAAATGACAAAACTCCAAACTGAAATAACATGTCAACTAACAGGACTGAAAAAGTCAGTAAACGAAGTGAATGACAAAATGGATAAGCTCTGGGACAGGGTATCAGAAGCTGAGAATAGACTTGGTGCTGTGGAAGATGAGATACATAACAATTCCATACAGCAAGAGAGATTGGACAAAAAACTTAAAGCAAATGAGCAGACAATGGAAAAATTAGTCAAAGAATGGGAACAGACGAAAATAGAAGTCTATGATAAGATCAACAGAAACAACTTAAGAATCATTGGAGTCCCAGAGACCCAGGAAGAAAATTTCCAGGAAGAATCAATGGTCAAGAACAACATTAAAGAGAAACTTCCAGAGCTAAAGAATATATGTGATCAAATCCTGCATGCCCGAAGAGTACCAACCAAAAGAGACCCCAGAAAAACCACCCCAAGACACATCCTAGTCACAATGACAAATCCCACAGATAGAGACAGAATTCTGAAAACAGCAAGATCAAAAGGGGAAATCATGTTCAAGCAAGCTTCCCTGAGATTTACAGCAGACCTGTCACCAGAAACGCTCAATGCCAGAAAGCAGTGGTGGGATATTGTGACAAGACTGAATGAAATGAATGCTTCACCCAGAATACTATACCCAGCAAAACTCACTTTCCGGTTTGATGGAAGAATACATGGTTTCACAGACAAAAAAACAGCTCAGAAACTTCACAGACACAAAACCAGTCTTAAGAGAAAAACTGAAAGACCTAATCTAAGACAAGACTACCCAAAAGACACACCAAATTTTGAAATAAAGATGGCGTTAAATCCCAGGACAATTCTTTCTCTCAACGTCAATGGACTAAATGCACCAGTTAAGAGACACAGAGTGGCTAAATGGATCAAAAAACTCAATCCAACCTTCTGCTGCCTACAAGAAACGCACCTGAATAGTCAGAACAAACATAGACTCAAAATAAAAGGCTGGAGAAAAGTTATCCAAGCAAACAACACCCATAAAAAAGCTGGAGTGGCCATACTAATATCAGATAATGCAAACTTTATACTCAGGAAGGTTGTAAGGGACAAAGACGGACATTTTATATTAATCAAGGGGTACGTAGAGCAGGAAGAATTCACTCTCCTAAACATATATGCACCGAATGAGGGGCCAGCAAAATATTTAATACAACTGTTGACAAATCTGAAAAATAATATCAACAACAACACAATAATTGTGGGGGACCTTAACACGGCTTTGTCAACACTGGACAGGTCAACCAGACTGAAACCCAACAAGAATATACTAGACCTGAGGAGAGAAATGGAAGAAAGAGGCCTAGTGGATATATATAGGACACTCCATCCCCAGAAACCTGGATACACATTCTTCTCCAATGTACATGGGACATTCTCCAGGATAGACTACATGCTGGCACATAAAACATACCTCCATAAGATCAAGAGGATAGAAATTTTGCAGACTACCTTCGCTGACCACAAGGCTCTGAAATTATTTGTGAACTCCAAAGGGACTCAGAAGAAACACTTTAACACCTGGAAGTTAAACAGCCTCATGCTCAATAACCAGTGGGTCCGAGATGAAATCAAGGAGGAAATAAAAAGGTTCCTGGAAACAAATGACAATAAAGACACAAACTCTCAGAACTTATGGGACACAGCAAAAGCAGTACTGAGAGGAAAATTTATAGCTTTGCAAGCACACATCAGGAAGGAAGAAGGAGCTTACCTGAGTAGCTTAATGACACAGCTAATAGAACTAGAAAATGCTCAACAAAAGGACCCAAGAATAGGAAGACAGAAGGAAATAACAAAGCTGAGAGCAGAAATCAACGAAGTGGAAACTCAAAAAACAATCCGAAAGATCAACGAAAGCAGAAGTTGGTTCTTTGAAAAAATAAACAAGATTGATAGACCACTGGCAAACCTAACAAAGAAAGAGAGAGAGAGAAACTTGATAACTCGTATCAGGAATGAAAAAGGAGAGATCACTACTGATATGACAGAGATTCAAAGGGTAATCAGAAACTACTTTGAAAAACTCTACGCCACTAAAAATGAGAACCTGGAAGAAATGGATAAATTCTTGGACTCTTATAATCTTCCACGGTTGAAGGAAGAGGATGTAGCATATCTAAACACCCCCATCACCATTGATGAAATTAAAACAGTAATCAAATGTCTGCCGAAAAACAAAAGCCCAGGTCCAGATGGATTCACTAATGAATTCTATCAAACTTTCCAAGAGGAACTACTGCCAATCTTGGCAAGACTCTTTCATGAAATTGAACAAACAGAAACACTTCCAAATAGCTTTTATGAAGCCAACATCACCTTGATACCTAAACCAGACAGAGACGCTACCAAAAAAGAAAATTACAGACCAATATCACTGATGAATGCAGATGCAAAGATCCTCAACAAAATCCTGGCAAATAGGATTCAATGCCTCGTTAAGAAGATCATCCACTACGATCAAGTAGGTTTCATCCCAGGAATGCAAGGCTGGTTTAACATCCGTAAATCTATCAACATAATACACAACATCAATAACAAGAAAAATAAAAACCACATGATCATATCAATAGATGCAGAGAAAGCATTTGATAAGGTCCAACACCCATTCTTGATCAAAACTCTCAGCAAGATGGGAATGGAGGGAACCTTTCTCAATATAGTGAAGGCCATCTACCACAAGCCAGTGGCAAATATTATCCTCAATGGAGAAAAACTAAAAGCATTCCCTCTAAATTCTGGCACAAGACAAGGCTGTCCTCTCTCACCACTCCTATTCAACATAGCACTGGAAGTACTTGCTATAGCGATTAGGCAAGAAAAAGATATCAAGGGAATCCAGATAGGAAAGGAAGAAGTCAAGCTCTCACTGTTTGCAGATGACATGATACTCTACTTAGAAAACCCTAAAGACTCTATCAAAAAGCTTCTAGAAACAATAGACTCATATAGCAAGGTGGCAGGCTACAAAATTAACACACAAAAATCAATGGCCTTTCTATATACCAATAGTAATAAGGATGAAATGGACATTAAGAAAACAACCCCATTCACGATAGTACCACACAAACTCAAATATCTTGGAATCAACTTGACTAAATATGTGAAGGACCTATACAAAGAAAACTATAAAACTCTGCTCCAAGAAATAAGAGAGGACACACGGAAATGGAAACACATACCCTGCTCATGGATTGGCAGGATTAACATCATCAAAATGTCAATACTCCCCAAGGCATTATACAGATTTAATGCCATCCCTCTAAAGATACCCATGACATTCTTCAAAGAAGTGGATCAGACACTTTTGAAATTCATTTGGAACAATAAACACCCTCGAATAGCTAAAGCAATCATTGGGAAAAAGAATATGGGAGGAATTACTTTTCCCAACTTTAAACTGTACTACAAAGCAACAGTTATCAAAACAGCATGGTATTGGAATAAGGATAGGTCCTCAGATCAGTGGAATAGGCTTGAATACTCAGAAAATGTTCCCCAGAGATACAACCATCTAATTTTTGATAAAGGAGCAGGAAATCCTAAATGGAGCAGGGAAAGCCTCTTCAACAAGTGGTGTTGGCACAATTGGATAGCCACTTGCAAAAAATTAAACTTAGACCCCCAGCTAACATCATGTACAAAGGTAAAATCCAAATGGATTAAAGACCTCGATATCAGCCCCAAAACCATAAGATATATAGAACAGCACATAGGCAAAACACTACAGGACATTACAGGCATCTTCAAGGAGGAAACTGCACTCTCCAAGCAAGTGAAAGCAGAGATTAACAGATGGGAATATATTAAGCTGAGAAGCTTCTGCACCTCAAAGGAAATAGTGCCCAGGATACAAGAGCCACCCACTGAGTGGGAGAAACTATTCACCCAATACCCATCAGATAAGGGGCTAATCTCCAAAATATACAAGGCACTGACAGAACTTTACAAGAAAAAAACATCTAACCCCATCAAAAAATGGGGAGAAGAAATGAACAGACACTTTGACAAAGAAGAAATACGCATGGCCAAAAGACACATGAAAAAATGTTCCACATCACTAATCATCAGGGAGATGCAAATCAAAACAACGATGAGATACCACCTCACACCCCAGAGAATGGCACACATCACAAAGAATGAGAATAAACAGTGTTGGCGGGGATGTGGAGAGAAAGGAACTCTTATCCACTGCTGGTGGGAATGCTGTCTAGTTCAACCTTTATGGAAAGCGATATGGAGATTCCTCCAAAAACTGGAAATCGAGCTCCCATACGATCCAGCTATACCACTCCTAGGAATATACCCTAGGAACACAAAAATACAATACAAAAACCCCTTCCTTACACCTATATTCATTGCAGCTCTATTTACCATAGCAAGACTCTGGAAACAACCAAGATGCCCTTCAACAGACGAATGGCTAAAGAAACTGTGGTACATATACACAATGGAATATTATGCAGCTGTCAGGAGAGATGAAGTCATGAAATTTTCCTATACATGGATGTACATGGAATCTATTATGCTGAGTGAAATAAGTCAGAGAGAGAGAGAAAAACGCAGAATGGTCTCACTCATCTATGGGTTTTAAGAAAAATGAAAGACACCCTTGTAATAATAATTTTCAGACACAAAAGAGAAAAGAGCTGGAAGTTCCAGCTCACCTCAGGAAGCTCACCACAAAGAGTGATGAGTTTAGTTAGAGAAATAACTACATTTTGAACTGTCCTAATATTGAGAATGTATGAGGGAAATGTAGAGCCTGTTTAGGGTACAGGTGGGGGTTGGGTGGGGAGGAGGGAGATTTGGGACTTGGGTGATGGGAATGTTGCACTGGTGATGGGTGGTGTTCCTTTTATGACTGAAACCCAAACACAATCATGTATTTAATCAAGGTGTTTAAATAAAAAAAAAATTAAAAAAAAAAATACTGAGGGAGGGACTTCAGAGCATAAAAACCGGCTATCCTTTGCAAAAGCTGGCTCCCTGTGTGTGACACCAGGCGGGGAAAATCCGCGAAAGTACACCGGCCCAGTGGGGCTCAGCTGTGAAAGACTGTGAGTGTGACCTGTCTATGTCTGTCTACTGTCCTCTTGCGTGAAACTCTTGCGAGTGGGGCAAAAAGAGCCTCCAGAAACCTCGCTCGCCCAGACGCCATTTTCAGGGAGGGACTTCAGAGCATAAAAACCGGCTATCCTTTGCAAAAGCTGGCTCCCTGTGTGTGACACCAGGCGGGGAAAATCCGCGAAAGTACACCGGCCCAGTGGGGCTCAGCTGTGAAAGACTGTGAGTGTGAACTGTCTATGTCTGTCTACTGTCCTCTTGCGTGAAACTCTTGCGAGTGGGGCAAAAAGAGCCTCCAGAAACCTCGCTCGCCCAGACGCCATTTTCAGGGAGGGACTTCAGAGCATAAAAACCGGCTATCCTTTGCAAAAGCTGGCTCCCTGTGTGTGACACCAGGCGGGGAAAATCCGCGAAAGTACACCGGCCCAGTGGGGCTCAGCTGTGAAAGACTGTGAGTGTGAACTGTCTATGTCTGTCTACTGTCCTCTTGCGTGAAACTCTTGCGAGTGGGGCAAAAAGAGGCTCAGAGGAGCACGGCCGCTCCGCTTCGCTACGCGGCCGTGCACTCTTTCTAAGGAAAGAACTCCATTGCAACAAGAAGGAAAAATCACACTAAGAACGGCGCTATATCACAGAAGCAAACATTTCTCTCTGGACTGTCTTCTCTGTTACATGCTCGGGCCTAAGATTTGACCCAGTGTGAGGCTTCATCCACGGAGGACTCCCCTCCCTTAGAGGCAAGTCAGCCCATCCAGAAAGGGAGGAGCCAGAGGAGTGTGCTGCCTACATCATATAGACAATGAATACCACTACAACACGTAGAAAAACCCACAATACAAATGTGACAATGGGGAAACAGCGCAGGCCAGCATCAGACATAGAGAATGAAGATGACAATTCTGAGGACCAGATAATGACTGAACAACTAATCAACCTCTCAGATAAGGACTTTAGACTAGCAATATGGAAGGTGCTCAACAGACTCCAAGAAACCATGGATCGAGTTGAACAGAACACTAATAAGAACCAAGAAAATATGAAGGCAGAAATGACAAAACTCCAAACTGAAATAACATGTCAACTAACAGGCCTGAAAAACTCAGTAAACGAAGTGAATGACAAAATGGATAAGCTCTGGGACAGGGTATCAGAAGCTGAGAATAGACTTGGTGCTGTGGAAGATGAGATACATAACAATTCCATACAGCAGGAGAGATTGGACAAAAAACTTAAAGCAAATGAGCAGACAATGGAAAAATTAGTCAAAGAATGGGAACAGACGAAAATAGAAGTCTATGATAAGATCAACAGAAACAACTTAAGAATCATTGGAGTCCCAGAGACCCAGGAAGAAAATTTCCAGGAAGAATCAATGGTCAAGAACATCATTAAAGAGAAACTTCCAGAGCTAAAGAATATATGTGATCAAATCCTGCATGCCCGAAGAGTACCAACCAAAAGAGACCCCAGAAAAACCACCCCAAGACACATCCTAGTCACAATGACAAATCCCACAGATAGAGACAGAATTCTGAAAACAGCAAGATCAAAAGGGGAAATCATGTTCAAGCAAGCTTCCCTGAGATTTACAGCAGACCTGTCACCAGAAACGCTCAATGCCAGAAAGCAGTGGTGGGATATTGTGACAAGACTGAATGAAATGAATGCTTCACCCAGAATACTATACCCAGCAAAACTCACTTTCCGGTTTGATGGAAGAATACATGGTTTCACAGACAAAAAACAGCTCAGAAACTTCACAGACACAAAACCAGTCTTAAGAGAAAAACTGAAAGACCTAATCTAAGACAAGACTACCCAAAAGACACACCAAATTTTGAAATAAAGATGGCGTTAAATCCCAGGACAATTCTTTCTCTCAACGTCAATGGACTAAATGCACCAGTTAAGAGACACAGAGTGGCTAAATGGATCAAAAAACTCAATCCAACCTTCTGCTGCCTACAAGAAACGCACCTGAATAGTCAGAACAAACATAGACTCAAAATAAAAGGCTGGAGAAAAGTTATCCAAGCAAACAACACCCATAAAAAAGCTGGAGTGGCCATACTAATATCAGATAATGCAAACTTTATACTCAGGAAGGTTGTAAGGGACAAAGACGGACATTTTATATTAATCAAGGGGTACGTAGAGCAGGAAGAATTCACTCTCCTAAACATATATGCACCGAATGAGGGGCCAGCAAAATATTTAATACAACTGCTGACAAATCTGAAAAATAATATCAACAACAACACAATAATTGTGGGGGACCTAAACACGGCTTTGTCAACACTGGACAGGTCAACCAGACTGAAACCCAACAAGAATATACTAGACCTGAGGAGAGAAATGGAAGAAAGAGGCCTAGTGGATATATATAGGACACTCCATCCCCAGAAACCTGGATACACATTCTTCTCCAATGTACATGGGACATTCTCCAGGATAGACTACATGCTGGCACATAAAACATACCTCCATAAGATCAAGAGGATAGAAATTTTGCAGATTACCTTCGCTGACCACAAGGCTCTGAAATTATTTGTGAACTCCAAAGGGACTCAGAAGAAACACTTTAACACCTGGAAGTTAAACAGCCTCATGCTCAATAACCAGTGGGTCCGAGATGAAATCAAGGAGGAAATAAAAAGGTTCCTGGAAACAAATGACAATAAAGACACAAACTCTCAGAACTTATGGGACACAGCAAAAGCAGTACTGAGAGGAAAATTTATAGCTTTGCAAGCACACATCAGGAAGGAAGAAGGAGCTTACCTGAGTAGCTTAATGACACAGCTAATAGAACTAGAAAATGCTCAACAAAAGGACCCAAGAACAGGAAGACAGAAGGAAATAACAAAGCTGAGAGCAGAAATCAACGAAGTGGAAACTCAAAAAACAATCCGAAAGATCAACGAAAGCAGAAGTTGGTTCTTTGAAAAAATAAACAAGATTGATAGACCACTGGCAAACCTAACAAAGAAAGAGAGAGAGAGAAACTTGATAACTTGTATCAGGAATGAAAAAGGAGAGATCACTACTGATATGACAGAGATTCAAAGGGTAATCAGAAACTACTTTGAAAAACTCTACGCCACTAAAAATGAGAACCTGGAAGAAATGGATAAATTCTTGGACTCTTATAATCTTCCACGGTTGAAGGAAGAGGATGTAGCATATCTAAACACCCCCATCACCATTGATGAAATTAAAACAGTAATCAAATGTCTGCCGAAAAACAAAAGCCCAGGTCCAGATGGATTCACTAATGAATTCTATCAAACTTTCCAAGAGGAACTACTGCCAATCTTGGCAAGACTCTTTCATGAAATTGAACAAACAGAAACACTTCCAAATAGCTTTTATGAAGCCAACATCACCTTGATACCTAAACCAGACAGAGACGCTACCAAAAAAGAAAATTACAGACCAATATCACTGATGAATGCAGATGCAAAGATCCTCAACAAAATCCTGGCAAATAGGATTCAATGCCTCATTAAGAAGATCATCCACTACGATCAAGTAGGTTTCATCCCAGGAATGCAAGGCTGGTTTAACATCCGTAAATCTATCAACATAATACACAACATCAATAACAAGAAAAATAAAAACCACATGATCATATCAATAGATGCAGAGAAAGCATTTGATAAGGTCCAACACCCATTCTTGATCAAAACTCTCAGCAAGATGGGAATGGAGGGAACCTTTCTCAATATAGTGAAGGCCATCTACCACAAGCCAGTGGCAAATATTATCCTCAATAGAGAAAAACTGAAAGCCTTCCCTCTAAATTCTGGCCCAAGACAAGGCTGTCCTCTCTCACCACTCCTATTCAACATAGCACTGGAAGTACTTGCTATAGCGATTAGGCAAGAAAAGGATATCAAGGGAATCCAGATAGGAAAGGAAGAAGTCAAGCTCTCACTGTTTGCAGATGACATGATACTCTACTTAGAAAACCCTAAAGACTCTATCAAAAAGCTTCTAGAAACAATAGACTCATATAGCAAGGTGGCAGGCTACAAAATTAACACACAAAAATCAATGGCCTTTCTATATACCGATAGTAATAAGGATGAAATGGACATTAAGAAAACAACCCCATTCACAATAGTACCACACAAACTCAAATATCTTGGAATCAACTTGACTAAATATGTGAAGGACCTATACAAAGAAAACTATAAAACTCTGCTCCAAGAAATAAGAGAGGACACACGGAAATGGAAACACATACCCTGCTCATGGATTGGCAGGATTAACATCATCAAAATGTCAATACTCCCCAAGGCATTATACAGATTTAATGCCATCCCTCTAAAGATACCCATGACATTCTTCAAAGAAGTGGATCAGACACTTTTGAAATTCATTTGGAACAATAAACACCCTCGAATAGCTAAAGCAATCATTGGGAAAAAGAATATGGGAGGAATTACTTTTCCCAACTTTAAACTGTACTACAAAGCAACAGTTATCAAAACAGCATGGTATTGGAATAAGGATAGACCCTCAGATCAGTGGAATAGGCTTGAATACTCAGAAAATGTTCCCCAGAGATACAACCATCTAATTTTTGATAAAGGAGCAGGAAATCCTAAATGGAGCAGGGAAAGCCTCTTCAACAAGTGGTGTTGGCACAATTGGATAGCCACTTGCAAAAAATTAAACTTAGACCCCCAGCTAACATCATGTACAAAGGTAAAATCCAAATGGATTAAAGACCTCGATATCAGCCCCAAAACCATAAGATATATAGAACAGCACATAGGCAAAACACTACAGGACATTACAGGCATCTTCAAGGAGGAAACTGCACTCTCCAAGCAAGTGAAAGCAGAGATTAACAGATGGGAATATATTAAGCTGAGAAGCTTCTGCACCTCAAAGGAAATAGTGCCCAGGATACAAGAGCCACCCACTGAGTGGGAGAAACTATTCACCCAATACCCATCAGATAAGGGGCTAATCTCCAAAATATACAAGGCACTGACAGAACTTTACAAGAAAAAAACATCTAACCCCATCAAAAAATGGGGAGAAGAAATGAACAGACACTTTGACAAAGAAGAAATACGCATGGCCAAAAGACACATGAAAAAATGTTCCACATCACTAATCATCAGGGAGATGCAAATCAAAACAACGATGAGATACCACCTCACACCCCAGAGAATGGCACACATCACAAAGAATGAGAATAAACAGTGTTGGCGGGGATGTGGAGAGAAAGGAACTCTTATCCACTGCTGGTGGGAATGCTGTCTAGTTCAACCTTTATGGAAAGCGATATGGAGATTCCTCCAAAAACTGGAAATCGAGCTCCCATACGATCCAGCTATACCACTCCTAGGAATATACCCTAGGAACACAAAAATACAATACAAAAACCCCTTCCTTACACCTATATTCATTGCAGCTCTATTTACCATAGCAAGACTCTGGAAACAACCAAGATGCCCTTCAACAGATGAATGGCTAAAGAAACTGTGGTACATATACACAATGGAATATTATGCAGCTGTCAGGAGAGATGAAGTCATGAAATTTTCCTATACATGGATGTACATGGAATCTATTATGCTGAGTGAAATAAGTCAGAGAGAGAGAGAAAAACGCAGAATGGTCTCACTCATCTATGGGTTTTAAGAAAAATGAAAGACACCCTTGTAATAATAATTTTCAGACACAAAAGAGAAAAGAGCTGGAAGTTCCAGCTCACCTCAGGAAGCTCACCACAAAGAGTGATGAGTTTAGTTAGAGAAATAACTACATTTTGAACTGTCCTAATATTGAGAATGTATGAGGGAAATGTAGAGCCTGTTTAGGGTACAGGCGGGGGTTGGGTGGGGAGGAGGGTGATTTGGGACTTGGGTGATGGGAATGTTGCACTGGTGATGGGTGGTGTTCCTTTTATGACTGAAACCCAAACACAATCATGTATGTAATCAAGGTGTTTAAATAAAAAAAAAAATTAAAAAAAAAAAAAAATACTATGCCTCTAATGTTTAAGGAGTTACGTAACTTTGATGGCTTTAGATTGCCTTGTGTGCTGTTAAGAAATATTATAATGTGCTACAATCTGGAGACTTGAGGGACAAAGTAATTGCACATGGATTCTGTTTTATTTATCTTAACTTTCTTTGGTGAAAGTTCAAAGTTAAGATATCAGCAAGGGGACTTCTTCTGATAATTATGTTATGGGTGATTGTCCTTCCACTGTAACTTTACCTTATCCTCTTTCTTTGCATCTTTTGTTCTCATAATTCAAAATAAAAAAATTATAAAAAAAAAAAAAAAGATGAAGATCAAAAAAAAAAATTGCTCCTCTACCACAAATCTTTCATTCTCTTACATTTGTTTATCTCTCTTTTTGTCACTTCATTCTTGGTGATGATCAGTATTTTGTGTTCATTATCACTGATATATTCCTGTGCAAGTTTAATTTTGTTGCTGAGACTTGCTGTTAGATTTTAAACTTTTTCAGTTCCTCATGTATGGACTCTTCTACTCTAAATCAGTTCATCTTTTACTTGGTTGAATTGCTCTTCCAATGATTGCCTTATATCTGTGCCATTGCATGGAGTATTTATTTGAGATGCTTGACTTTGAGGCTTGAGTCTATTTTAACTTGATGATTTGCCAGCACTAGTGCCCCTGTCAGAGTATGTGAATTCCTTTGGTTCTTTATTTTTCTTAAAGATATGTGAGCAGTGATTTGAGCTTCAGAGTCCCAGTTGTCTGATATCTGAACTGCTTTCTTTTTTTTTTTTTTTTTGGTTTTTTGGGCCATACCCGGTGACGCTCAGGGTTATTCCTGGCTATGCACTCAGAAATCGCTCCTGGCTTGGGGAACCATATGGGATGCTATGGGATAGAACCATGGTAGGCTAGTACATGCAAGGTAGATGCCTTACTGCTTGCGCCATGCTTGGCCCCATGAGTTGTTTTCTTTTATTGCAACAAGCTGTTCATCTCTTTATTCTCTTCATCTAACAATTACTCTGTTCACTAAATTGCTCTTTTAGTGTTCATGTAGGTGAGTATCTAATAATCCTATTTGCATTGAAGTAATTCTGGAGGTATTTGAGACTAGATATCAAAATTAGCAACATTTAGAGCTAGTGGGGTTGAAGGAGTAAATTTTACCTTCAAACACTATTCTGCATAGTTTTGAGTTCAAGAGCAACAGTGGTGTGGGGCTATCCAGGGGAGACAGGGAGTAGTAATTTCAATGCAGGAGCAAAAGGCAAGAGGATAGTGAAAGCCCTTAGCACACATAAATGACAAAGGAGGCTAGTGTCAGCATTATGGGTCCATTGATGACCCTGAAAAGGTCTTATTTGATATTTACTGTGTACTTAAATTGAACCATCTAAACACAGAATTTAAGTTACTAGCATATCATTATATGAATTTTAACAGTTACTAATGGAAAATAGACTTGTAATAATAGATCCAAAAATCAAATTCACTAAAGGCTGTAGATGCAACTCAGCAGACTAGCATATGCCATTCATCTCTGAGGTCTACCTTGGTTTCCATCCTCAGCACTACTAGAAAAACTAACTTTAATCCATTTAAGATTTTGTGTAGGGAGCCAGAGAAACCTGAAATATATAAGACACTTGGCCTGAATGAGGTCAACTCTGGTTCAGTCCTCATGATACACACCAGGAGTGATCTCTGAGCACAAAAAAATCTGAATACTTCCTGCTATGGAATTGTAAAACAAAACAAAATTTTATTTCATCCCAATCCTCACTGCAATTCTGACTATAAGATATTTATTTGGTTTAAACTTTTCAAATTATGTGCCTTTAGTTCTTAAAGAAATATAATGATGTTGAGGTCTAAGTTATACTAAGGGACAGAAATAGGACAGCCCAGAAAATCTGTTTGTTGGGCTCTGGTGGGGGGCACCCCAACAAGGGCAATGCAAGGATGGGAAAGGGTCTCTTCAAGCCTGTGAAATCGGACTTGGGAAGAAAGGGAAGACTACAAGTCACAGATCACTCGCAGGAAAGTATTGTCAGAGCAGTAGGCATCATTTATTGAGGGTAGGGACAGAATTTCTAAAGGCAAACTTTAGGTGGGAAACAGATTGCTTAGGCATTACAGCAACGTGAAGACAGCAATCATAATATATTAATTCATATAGTATGCAAGGATAATGGTTACAATGCTCATGGTATCGTTAAATTAGTATATAATGATAGCAGTTGCAATACTTAATGCACTATTAACCTAGATAGTTTGTAAGGACAGGTTGGGTTGTTTTGACCTGGATGTCTTTCTCTTCAGCTCATCCTGCACTCATAACAGGCAACACAAGTCTCTGAACAGAGACATTCTTCTATATTCAAGGCCAACTTGCAGAAATCCCCTTATTTCCCAGCTTCTCTCCCCCACATCTGTTCACATTTTATAGGAGACTTTAAATTGGATTAGACCATCTACTATCCAGTAAATACTATAAGGTTTTTTTTTTGGTTTGGTTTGGTTTTTCATCATGCATGCAGAGATACAGTGTGTCAGGGGAAAACTCTCTACAAGTTACAGTTCTTGTAAGAGGAATTTTTTGCAAAAAATATTTTTGGACCATTTTGCAAAGTAGTAAAGAATTTCTATATCTGAAAAGAAATAAGAAGAAACTAAGTTTCTAATGAATCAGAAACATTGAACGTGATGGGGCTGTTACCTTGCACGCTGCCAACCCAGGACAGACCCTGGTTCGATCACCAGCATCCCACATGGTCTCCTAAGCCTGCCAGGTGCAATTCTGAGTGCAGAGCCAGAAATAAGCCCTGAATGCTGCTGGGTGTGGCCAAAGAAAGAAAAAGAAACTTTGAACCTAAAATGCTTCCTGTATTAGTAAGTAGATAAGTGTATTCCAAAGTCTTTATTTTATAATTAGGAATCTTTTCTGACTTCTCTCTATTTTGTTCATTTGTATGTGTTCTTTTTTAAATATTTGGTTGTGGGAATGAATTTAGGTAAATAATCTAAATTATTGTTTCCTAGCTTGTATTATTTTGAGCAGGTTTAAGCAACAATCTTTAAAAGTAAAAACATTGTGGACTAGCATTATAATGGGAAGCATACTAAATAAAATTTCAGAACATGTATATCTTTCTTTTTTTTTTTTTTTTTTTTGTGGTTTTTTTTTGGGTCACACCCGGCGGTGCTCAGGGGTTATTCCTGGCTCCATGCTCAGAAATTGCTCCTGGCAGGCATGGGGGACCATATGGGACGCCGGGATTCGAACCGATGACCTTCTGCATGAAAGGCAAACGCCTTACCTCCATGCTATCTCTCCGGCCCCAGAACATGTATATCTTAATAGCAAAATTGTCATTTGTAATTTTAGAAAACCTGGATTTCTTGGGATCAAGACATTTCCTCTCTCCAGAGTGCTTTCCACTATGCTCAGACTATTGCCATGTTTATAACAGAATAGTTCTCTTATAGGTTAATACAGCTATTGATGCTTCTGGAGTATAGGAAGGTACTTGTTTGAATTAAATAGGTAATTATTTTTTTAATTTGGGGACTACATCTGGTGATACTCAGATTTTACTCCTGGCTCTGCACTCAGGGATCACTCTTGGTGGGGGTTGGATCATATAGGACCCCAGGAATCGAAGCTAGGTCATCAGCTTGGAAGGTAAATGCCCTACCCACTGTACTCTCTCCAGCACAAACTATGTAATCTTTTTCTTTTTTCTTTTTTTTTTTTTTTGTTTTAGGTTTTGGGGCCACACCCGGCAGTACTCAGGGGTTACTCCTGGCTGTCTGCTCAGAAATAGCTCCTGGCAGGCACGGGGGACCATATGGGACACCGGGATTTGAACCAACCACCTTAGGTTCTGGATCGGCTGCTTGCAAGGCAAACGCCACTGTGCTATCTCTCCGAGCCCAAACTATGTAATCTTTAAGGCAGCCAGTCATAATATTTTATATCTTTTCAAACAGAACCTTGTAAGAGTCACAATTAAAGGATAGTATAGTTAAAGTATAAAATGAAACTCATCTTTCCTTTTAAAAAAAATGATCTCGGGGCCGGAGAGATAGTATGGAGGTAGGGCATTTGCCTTACATGCTGAAGGACAGTGGTTCGAATCCCGGCATCCCATATGATCCTCTGAGCCTGCTGGGAGCAATTTCTGAGCATAGAGCCAGGTATAATCCCTGAGCGCTGCCAGGTATGACCCTCCCCCCCCCAAAAAAAATCTCAGGGCCAGAGCAGTGGTGTGGAGTGGTAAGGTGGCCTTGCCGGCACTAACCTAGGACCTGACTGCGGTTCAATACCCCCGTCCCCCGTATCCCATATGGTCCCCCAAGTCAGGATCCATTTCTGAGCACATAGCCGGGAGTAACCCCTGAGCATCACTGGGTGTGGCCCCCAAAAACAAACAAACAAAAATCTCATCCAGGCCTGAGGAGAGGCCTACCTAGTGCTGGTTCCTGGGGTGGGGGGGAGGGAAGATCTGAAATAAAAGAAATTTAGAGCTCTTAGATATCTGAAATAGAACTATATATTTGGGGGCTGGAGCGATAGCAGAGCAGTAGGGCATTTGTCTTGCATTCAGCTGACTTGGGATGAACCCAGATTTGATCCCCAGTCTCCCATATGGTCTCCCAAGCCTGCCAGAAGTGATTTCTGAGTGCAGAGCCAGGAGTAAATTCTCAGTAGTGCCAGGTGTGGCCCCCCAAAAATGAACTGTATATTTGAAGGTCTATGAAATACTTAATGACATGAAAAGACAAACTAAGGGTTCTTTATAGACAAATGCCACTTAGAGGATCAGTCTAGAAACTGTAAGCACACCAGGGAGAGAGAAATTTTAAAAAGGAATTTATGAGGGGCCGGGCGGTGGCACTAAAGGTAAGGTGCCTGCCTTGCCTGCCCTAGCCTTGGATGGACCGCGGTTCGATCCCCCGGTGTCCCATATGGTCCCCCAAGCCAGGAGCAACTTCTGAGCACATAGCCAGGAGTAACCCCTGAGCATTACCGGGTGTGGCCCAAAAACCAAAAAAAAAAAAAAAAAAAAAAAAAGGAATTTATGAAATGAGCTCTAAAACAAAATCCCTCCTTGACAATACTTAACACTTTGGGACAAAGTAGGTTACTGTTTTGGAGCTAAAACTAAGTACCAAGAAATGACCTGCTGCCATTATTGACATTTTGCCATAAAGGTCTGTGGTATAGACTGTAACCCCGAGCAAGTGAAATTTTGGACAACTTTTTCAAAATTTAAAATCACTTGGGTGGGAGGGCAGAGAGAGCATGGAGGTAAGGTGTTTGTCTTGCATGCAGAAGGACGGTGGTTCAAATCCTGGCATCCCATATGGTCCCCTCGAGCCTGCCAGGAACGAATTCTGAGCGTAGAGCCAGGAGGAACCCCTGAGCGCTGCTGGGTGTGACCCAAAAACAAAACAAAACAAAACAACAACAATAAAATCACTTGGCACTGACTTTCAAACACTGAAGTCTTACTGATAGAAAAAATATGCCTTTTTTCAGGCCTGCTTTTCAAGCTTTTCAAGTGTTCTTTCTTGAATACATATTGCTGCATAATTTCACTCTGAAGAAGCCTGCTCTCTCTTGAACACATATTTTCCCTCTTTTTCACATCTCACATCTTTTAAGCAAGTTTTGTTTAATTAAAACTATCAAAAGAGGGGCCCGGAGAGATAGCACAGCAAGGCGTTTGCCTTGCAAGCAGCCGATCCAGGACCAAAGGTGGTTGGTTCAAATCCCGGTGTCCCATATGGTCCCCCGTGCCTGCCAGGAGCTATTTCTGAACAGACAGCCAGGAGTCACCCCTGAGCACCGCCGGGTGTGGCCCAAAAACCAAAAAAAAAAAAAACTATCAAAAGAGGGGCCAGCAAGATAGCATGGAGGTAAGGCGTTTGCCTTCCATGCAGAAGGACGGTGGTTTGAATCCCAGCATCCTGTATGGTCCCCCGTGCCTGCCAGGGGTGACATCTGAGCGTAGAGCCAGGAGTAACCCCTGAGCACTGCCAGGTGTGACCCAAAAACCAATAAAAAACTATCAAAGAGGGGCCAGAGCGATAGCACAGCGGTAGGGCACACAGCTGATTCAGGATGGATGATGGTTCGAATCCCAGCGTCCCATTTGTTCCCCCAAACCAAGAGTGATTTCTGAGCGCATAGCTAGGAGTAACTCCTGGGCATCACTGGGTGTGGCGCCCCTCCAAAAAAAACTATCAAAGAAGGAAGGAAAGAAGAGAGGAAGGAGGGAAGGTGAGAGAAAGGAAGATGGAAGAAATGAGTAAAAGAGAAAGAAAGGAAGGAAGGAATGAACGAACGAACGAAATTTTTCTTTCTGTTTGGAATTTAATTTTTTGTACTAAAAGATACAATTTTGGGTCACACCCAGCAGCACTCCGGTTACTTCTGGCTCTACCCTCAGAAATTGCTCTTGGAAGGTTCGGGGGACCACTGTCCTGCATGCAAAGCAAACGCTTTATTTCCATGCTATCTCTCTGGCCCCAAAAATATTCATATTCCTTCCCATTATTAGTATGAAGGAGAAATATTTTAATATGCTATATGTATTTTAGAAAAATATTTTTTATTTAACTTCTTAAATTTTCAAGACAAATATTTGGCCTATTTTTACCTGTTCTGAATAAAACTTTGGATTTCTTTATGATGTGAGTTAATAATTAATATTTTATTTCTCCCTTTTTAGTTCCATTTGTCTAAATCTGATAAGGAACGATATGAAAAGGAATTCAACCAAGAAAGACAACAAGACATTTTGAGAAGAGCAGCAAGGGACTTACCTATCTATACTGCATCCGCTGCAAGGAGTAAGAAAAAGAAAATTTAATCTTTCAAGGAGGTTTTTTGTTTTGTTTTGTTTTTGGGTCACACCCGGCAGCCCTTGGGTTACTCCAGGCTCTGCACTCAGAAGTCTCTCCTGGCAGGATTGGAGGAATGCCAGGATTCAAACCGGGGTCCATCCTGTGTTGGCCTTGTGTAAAGCAAACAAACGTTCTACTGCCCTACTGCTGTGCTATCGATCCGGCCCTCTCAAGTTTTTAAATATGCTTATTTCTGTTAAGATAATTGGCATACTTTAACTATTAAATGGGTAGTAAGAAACTGCTATAAAGGACATAATAATGAATTTCTTTATGGTAGAAGCAAGATATACCTATGTTGTATTGTATTCCAAATATAAATATGCACATATATTAATAGACTTTTAAAGGTACTCCCTTTACTTTTGGGAAACTTCAGGAACTACTCCCAGTTGGCGTTCAGGGTTTTTTCTGCCTCTGTGCTTAGATCACTTTTGGTGGTTCTCAGGGTGGTACCAAGGACTGAATCAGGGTCAGGTATATGCCATACATTAATCCCTTTACTATCTCTCCAGCCCCTCTGGGAGCTCACTTTAATAAATCTTTTCTCTGCATATTAACGTTCTTCTAACTTAGTCTCATGACTGAAATTTTCATTTGTTAGCAAACTTGTTAGAAAATTTTAGTTTAGGGGCCGGAGAGATAGCATGGAGGTAAAGCGTTTGCCTTGCTTGTAGAAGGTCAGTGATTCGAATCCTGGCATCCCATATGGTCCCCTGAGCCTGCCAGGAGTAATTTCTGAGCATAGAGCCAGGAGAAACCCCTGAGCGGCGCCAGGTGTGACCCAAAAACCAAAATAAAATAAAATAAAATTTTTATTTGAATTAAGAGCCTGATGTGTCATCACTAATATGCTACTACAGGCATGGATCTGGAGAGTATTGTGCAGAGTAAAATCACTGAGGAGAGTCAGACACAGTAAAGGCTGGGGCAGGATGAGGTTGCTCTGAGAATTGTGGAGGAAGGACATTCTGTTGAAAGGTGTGGGGTTGGAATGTTTTATTATTGAAACTGCCATTCTTAGTATTGAAAATCATGGTGCCTAAGAATTACTTTTTTTTTTTAAATAAATTTAGTGAAACACCGTGGTTTGCAAAGTTGCTCATAATACAGTTATTTCTGGCATTCATTGTTCCAACACCAAACCCACCACAAGTGTAACATTGCCTCCACCATTGTCCCCAGTTTTTCAATCTCCCCCTAGCCTTCCCCTTGGCAGGTACAAATAATTTACTGAAAATTGCTTGGCACAGGGGACCGGAGAAAGCACAACGGTAGGGCATTTGCCTTGCACATAGCCGATCCAGGATGGACAGTGGTTCAAATCCTGGCATCCCATATGGTCCCCTTGTGCCTGCTAGGAGCTATTTCTGAGCGCAGAACCAGGAGTAACCCCTCAGCGCCTCTGGGTGTGACCCTCCCCCCCAAAAAAAAAAACCAAAAAAATTGCTTGGCACAACTAAATAGTAATAGAATTATTAAAAAACTTCATTAAAAGAACATTTGTAAAAAAAAATTGTCATACTTCTCGGGACCCGCACAATAGCACAGCAGTAGGTTGTTTGCCTTGTACACAGCTGACTCAGGACAGACCTCGGTTTGATCCCCAGCATCCCATATGGTCCCTCAAGCCAGGAGCGATTTCTGAGTGCATAGCCAGGAGTAATGTCTGGTCACCAGGTGTGACCCAAAAACCACTGCCACTGATGTCCCCAGTTTCCTTCCCACTCCTTCCTGTCTCTAGGACAATCATTTTACTCCCTTCTCTCTCTCACTCTCTCTCTCTTTCTCTCTCTTTCTCTCGCTCTCGCTCATTTTCGCTGTTAGGCACTATGGATTGCACTATTGTTAATGAAGGGGTACTGTAAATATCACTTTATCTCCACTCAACGTCCCATTCTTGTACAGAGTAACCAGTTTCAGTTGTCATAGGGACCTCTTCTTACCATGGATTGTTTTTTCTGGCCCTCAGCTCTCTTGTCTCTGAATATTATTCTTTTCTTATATACCCCCCAAATAGGTGATATTATTCTGTGTCTATCCCTCTCACTTTGACTCATTTCACTCAGTATATTACTCTTCATATCCATCCATGTACAAGCAAGTTTCATGACTTCATTTTTCCTAACAGCTGCATAGTATTCCGTTGTGTAGATGTACTACAGTTTCTTTAGCCATTCATCTATTGTCGAGCACTTGGGTTGTTTTCAGATTCTGGCTATTGTAAATAGTGCTGCAGTGATCATAAAAGTGTACAGGACATTTTGCATGATGTTTTAGGACTCCTAGGGAGGAGTGGTATTGCTGGATCATATGGAAGCTCAATTTCTAGTTTTTTGAGGAATATCCATATTGTTTACCAAAAGGGACTATTCCGCTTTACCAAGAACAGTGAATGAGTTCCTTTGTCTCTGCATCTGCAACAGCACTGGTTGTTCTTGTTCTTTGTGATGTGTATCAGCCTCTGTGGTATGAAATGATACCTCATTGTTTTGATTTACATCTCCCTGATAATTAGTGATGTAGAACAATTTTTTCTGTGTTTTGGCCATCTGTATTTCTTCTTAAAAGATAACTGTTCAGGGGCTGGAGAGATAGCATGGAAAGTAAGGCATTTGCCTTGCATGCAGAAGGACAGTGGTTCGAATCCTGGCATCCCATATGGTCCCCCAAGCCTGCCAGGAGTAACCTGAGCCGCGGCTGGGTGTGATCCCAAAAAAAAAAAAAAAAGATAACTGTTCATTTATTTTCCCATTGTTAGATGGGGTTAGATGTTATCTTTTTCTCTATGAGTTCTGAGTGCAGCGCCTTGTATATCTTAGATATTAACCCATTATCAGACGGGTATTGGGTGAATAGTTTCTTCCATTCCCTTGGTAACCTTTATTATCCTAGTAACTGTTTCCTTTGAAGTACAGAAGCTTCTCAGTTTTATAAAGTCCCATTTGTTTTGTTTTGTTTTTAATACTTTTTTTTGGGGGGGGGCCACACCTGGTGGTGCTCAGGGGTTACTCCTGGCTATCTGCTCAGAAATAGCTCCTGGCAGGCAGGGGGGGACCATGTGGGATGCTGGGATTCGAACCAACCATCTTAGGTCCTGGGTTGGCTGCTTGCAAGGTCCTCTGAGCTTGCCAGGAGCGATTTCTGAGCATAGAGCCAGGAGTAAACCCTGAGCGCCTCTGGGTGTGACCAAAAACAAAACAAAACAAAACAAAATTTAATTGATCATATACCTGCAGGCCTGTCTCAGAATATTCAAGTCTACTCCATTGATCTCAGGGTCTGTTGAAGTTAGGAATGTGGTTCCTCCCATCTTCTTTTTTCCCAAGGATTGCTTTAGCTTATTCGTAGACATTTATTGTTTCATATAAATTTCAGAAGCATTTGATCTACTTTTTTGAAAAATGTTTTGGATATTCTTACAGGGATTGCATTAAATCTGTAGAATGCTTTGGGAATTACATTTTAATTATGTTACTCATCCCAATCCATAAGCAAGGTATGTTTCCATTTCCTTGTGCCACTTTTATTTCTTAAAACAGTGTTTTGTAGTTTTCTTTGAATACATCATCTACCTCTTTAGTTGATTCTTGTAAGGCACAATTGTGAATGGTATTCTTTTTTTTTAAATCTCTTCTTTTTCATTATTTGTATATAGAAAAGCTATGGATTTTTGCATATTGATTTTGTAGCCTGCAACTGTACCTTACAAATCTGTTTCTAGAAGCTTTTTTTGTAGAGTCTAGGACTTTCTAAATATAGTATCAGTCATCTGCAAACAGTGAGAGCTTGACTTTTTCCTTTTCTATCTAGATGCCCTTGATATATTTTTCTTGCCTTTTGTTATGACAAGTACTCCAGTACTATATTAAATAGAAGTGGAGAGAGGAGGCAACCTTGTCTTGTACCAGATCTTAGAGGAAAGGCTTTTAGTTTTTCCCCATTGAAGATAATGTTTGCAATGGGCTTGTGGTAGATGGGCTTTGACTATATTGAGAAAAGTTTCTTCAATTCCCATCTTACTGAAAGGGTTTTTTTGGGTGTTTTTGTTTTGTTTTGGTTTGGCTTGGTTTTTGGTTTTTGAGTCACACCTGGAGTCGCTCAGGGGTTACTGCTGGCTCTGTGTTCAGAAATTGCTCCTGGCAGTCTTGGAGGACCATATGGGATACTGGGATTTTAACCACTGTCCATCCTAGATCAGCTGCATGCAAGGCAAACACCCTACCACTGTGCTATCTCTGCAGCCCCTTATTGTGGGTTTTTATCATGAATAGCTGCTGGGCCTTGTTGAATGCTTTCTCTGAATTTTTTAATATGGTGTGATTTTTGTTTCTTATTTTATTGATATGATATGTAATATTGATTGACGTGCACTATTTTTATTTGCTTTTTTTTAAAACATCTTTGTATCTCTTGCGCCCTATTTGGCCATGATGTATAATCTTGATGAATTGTTGGGTTATATTTCCTAGTATTTTGTTAAGGATCTTTGCATCTGTGTTCCTCGAGGATATCAGTTCATAATTCTCTTTTTGTCTGATGTCTCTGTCTGCTTTTGGTATCACAGTGATGTTCATGTCATAGAAATTATTTGGGAGTGTTTCTGTTTCTTCAATTTTCTTTTTTTTTTTTTGGTTATTCCTGGCTCCAGGCTCAGAAATTGCTCCTGGCAGGCACAGGGGACCATATGGGGCACCGGGATTTGAACCGATGACCTCCTGCATGAAAGGCAAATGCCTTACCTCCATGCTATCTCTCTGGCCCCTGTTTCTTCAATTTTCTGAAAGAGCCTAAAAAGGATTGGCAGCAGTCCTCGCTAAAGGCTTAGATGCAGTGGTCCTCAAACTATGGCCCGCGGGCCACATATTGTATTTGTATCTGTTTTGTTTCTTCATTGCAAAATAAGATATATGCAGTGTACATAAGAATTCATTCATAAGTTTTGTTTTTACTATAGTCAGACCCTCCAATGGTCTGAGGGACAGTGAACTGGACCCCTGTTTAAAAAGTTTGAGGACCCCTGCGAGTTCACTAGTGAATTTATCTGGGCCTAATCTTTTCCTTTTGGTAAGCCTTTTGATTACCATTTCAATTCCCTCTAGAGTGATAGATCTGTTCAGTTATTCCAGATCATCTATCCCTCCCTCACCTTGGGAAGTTATAGGAGTCCCAAGAACTTATCCATTTCTTCCAGGTTGTTTTGTTTTGTTGCATACAGATTCTCAAAGTAATCTCTGATTACTTTGTATTTCTGTAGTATATTTAGTAAAATCCCCCCTTTTCTTTCTTTCTCTCTCCTTCCTTTCTTTCTTTCTTCATTTCTTTCTTTCTTCCTTCCTTCCTTCCTTCCTTCCTTCCTTCCTTCCTTCCTTCCTTCCTTCCTTCCTTCCTTCCTTCCTTCCTTCCTTTCTTTCTTTCTTTCTTTCTTTCTTTCTTTCTTTCTTTCTTTCTTTCTTTCTTCTTTCTCTCCTCTTTCTTTCTTTCCCTTCCTTCCTTCCTTCCTTCCTTCCTTCCTTCCTGCCTGCCTGCCTGCCTGCCTTCCTGCCTTCCTTCCTTCCTTCCTTCCTTCCTTCCTTCCTTCCTTCCTTCCTTCCTTCCTTCCTTCCTTCCTTCCTTCCTTCTTTCTTTCTTTCTTTTCTTTTCTTTTCTTTCTTTTTCTTTCCTCTTTCCCACATAGACCAGCTGTGGGCTGGTCTATCAGGTAAGATTAGCATTTGGCTTTGGGAGATGTAACAAGTAACCCCGAGCACCTCTGGGTGTGGCCCAGAAACAAAAAACAAATATTTGGGACTTAGAAATTTTGAGTTTTGCTAATTAAACTATGTGCCTAATCTTGTACAAATAATTATTTTCTATGGATTTGCGTTTTTCCCCTCTAATTCTATTAAGACCCCATAATTTATAATGCTGTTAATGATAGTTTAATCCATAAAGTGTCTTTGCTTTTCATGGGTTGGTGAACTACATTGCAAGGTTCCCCTTCTATTTCTTGACATTTTAGTTTCAGAAGTCCTTCAGCGTATCTTGATATTATTTACAAATTATTACTTGTCAATTTTCTGCCACGTTTATTTTCTAAAAATGAAAGCAAGTTTTATATCAAATTAGTTTAACTTGTACATCCATCAAACAACTTTCTTTTATCTTACATGTAGCCGTCAGATATTGTGAAAAATGTCAGTTGATCAAACCTGACCGAGCACACCACTGCTCAGCATGTGACCGGTAAGTATTCCGGAGGGTTGGCTTTTCTTGTTCTCAGTCTAGGTGGCAGCCAAAGGAAGAAGGATCACTGTATGGGTCTTAGCATAAAACCACTTTATCCTTTCCCGTTATTTGATATACATACAGGTCTAATAAAAAAATAATAAAATTATATAAGTTAAAATGGACTTTGAAGCCAACTTCAAATGTACCCATTATAAGAGTGTTTTTTTTTGGTTTTTTGTTTTGTTTTGGTTTTGGGTCACACCCAGCCGTGCTCAGGGGTTACTCCTGGCTCTATGCTCAGAAGTTGCTCCTGGCAGGTTCAGGGGACTATATGGAACGCCGGGAATTGAACCACCGACCTTCTGCATGCAAGGCAAACACTTTACCTCCATGCTATCTCTCCAGCCCCTATAAGAGTTTTCTTTAAATATACTTCCTATGCTTGTGCTTAAAATAATATTGATAAGTAAGGAATAGATGGCTTTACTGCCTGCTTTTAGAATACCTTTATGTCTATTATTTGGGTTGCTATAGCAGCCTAAAAATGCAGAAATGTTTTGTTATTACCTATGGCACTGTTCTCAAGAAAATAAGAAGGATTTTATTGTTTGTACATTTGTGAGAATGTGTGTGTTGAAGAAATATTCCTAGTTTAGAAATGCCAGCTTGTCCTGAACTTTACATGAGGTATTTAACATACTGAGAATTTGTTTACATACATGCTTTTAACATAACTGAGGATTCATCACTTGCTTTGTTTCTTGGGAAAACCTGTGGTTTTAAGGTTATATAAATGCAGTTTATATAATGATGAAGGAAAGTTTAGATATTTTCCTGATTGTAAATGTATAAAAAATATACATAAAAGTCTATAAAGTATATGGGAAAAGAATCATCTACACATTCCCATTAATGTTTATATTTTAACATACCTTTTTTGTTTGTTTTGTTTTTTGTTTTTTTGCACCACATCCAGAGGCACTCAGGGGTTACCCTGGTTCTGTGCTCAGAAATTGTTCCTGGCAGGCTTGGGGGAGCATATGGGATGCTGGGAATTGGAATGCCAGGTCCATCCCAGGTCTGCAGCGTGCAATGTAAACACCCTACTGCTGTGCAATTGCTCTGGCCCCTTAACATACATTTTTAAATAATTTTGATTTAGATATTTAAAAATAGCGTAGAAATGTTTGTATTTCATTTTGTTTCTCTCAGTAAATGTATAAGGTGGGCCTATGTACAAAGTCCCAGTCTAAAAAATTCTCACCAGTGAAAGTATTTGTGAAAATGTCAGAAATTTTTTCGAACCTAATATTTAGTTATTGTTTCTATAAAGGAATAATTCAAGTCAATAATTTTCATATTACTTTCATAAGTTAAAAATTTTACGTTAATTTTCTTTGGTTTATTTCTTTCTTAGATGTATTCTTAAAATGGATCATCACTGTCCTTGGTATGTATAAAAAAAGAGGAAATTGGGCCGGAGAGATAGCATGGAGGTAAAGCATTTGCCTTTCATGCAAAAGGTCATCGGTTTGAATCCCGGCATCCCATATGGTCCCCCGAGCCTGCCAGGAGCGACTTCTGAGCGTGGAGCCAGGAGTAACCCCTGAGCGACGCCGGATGTGACCCCCCCCCCCAAAAAAAAATAGAGGAAATTATCTATGCTGGTGGAGAAGTTAGGGAGAGAGTTCAGTAATAGGACTCAGTATACCTAAGTTTTGCATGTCAGTTTAATGATGTCCATACCAATATTGATCTAGCTTTATAGACTCAGTATTTCTAAATTTTACATGTCAGTTTAATGACATAATATCAGAATTGATCTATGTACCTTTATGTAGATACTTCATATAAATGTACATATATGTGCAACATAGTAAGTACTTACTTTAAAATTGAATTACATTCAAATTCCAAATACCTTATTGAGCTTATTAAAAGCACATATCCACAGCCGAGTCATTGATCCTGACTTCTTTAATTACCTCTTTTATTTTAATCTATCAATAAAACATTTCTGAATTTAGTAGTAATAAGCATTTTTCACATTATTTTGTGTATCATTTATAAAACTCAGACTAAACCCATCAGTGATTACCTATAGCCATTCCTCCCATTCACTGGCAAACACTGTAATAGTTTGTGTTCATGAGTTTGTTATTTGTCTTGTTTTTAACAGCATGATTCTCTTTATTTTTTTAGGGTGAATAACTGTGTAGGATTTTCTAATTACAAATACTTCCTGCTGTTTTTATTATATTCCTTATTATATTGCCTTTTTGTGGCTACAACAGTTTTACAATACTTTATAAAATTTTGGACGGTAAGTCCTTTTTCTTTATTAAAGCATACTAAATTGTTTTAGATGTCATATTTATAAAATATACATTCTTTATTATGAAGAAATGGCCTTTATTTTACTAATGAGAATTTTAATGGAAGAGGTGGCAAATGGGGATATAATTTACTTTCATATCTAGATTAATATTAAGCAGAATATGTGAGCTTTACTTGTCATCCAAACAGTTCACAGCCAAAATTTAGCAACAGTTACATCAATTATAGTGCTTTTTATATGAATTATATGAAACTTGATGCCATTTTTTGTTGTTTTTGAGGGTTGGTGTTTTGTTTTGGGTTTTGGTTTTGAATTTTGAGCTACACTCATCTGTGCTCGGGGCTTATTCCTGGCTCTGGACTAAGGGATCACTCTGGACAAGGCTTGGGGGAATCATATGGAGTGCTGAGGATCAGACCTGGGTCTGTCATGTACAAAAGTTTTCTACACACTGTATTATCCTGCCAGCCCCAAGTCTTACTGCCATTTTATAGTAGTATAAATGAAGTCTCCAACCTCAAATGAGTTGCAGATACTTTTTCAAACATTTACAATATATTCCTGTTTTCTTATGTTTCCTATCAGATCATTTTCATACACTTTTAACTATGGGATCACACCCAACAGTGCTAAAGTACTCAGGAGTCACCCCTGGTGAGGCCAAATCTGAGAGGGCCCAACACGGGTATCTGGAGCCTGATGATACCAGGGGAAAAGTTAATGCCAAATACATTTTTTTTAATGTGCATTTGACCATTATGTAAAGGCTATTTTTATTCTGTATCAGTTAAAACTCATTTGTTACTAAAAATTCCTTTGGTATAAATTAGGATACACAAAACTTGTGAATATACAGTTAAAATTGAATGTACATGTTTCATGTTTTCTTGACCTGGAAGCTAGCTCTTTCCAGCATGGTGTTTGGGGAGACCCCAGGCCAAATTCTTTCTCCCTAGCTTGGGGGTGCTGGGAGGCTAGGCAGGCCCCCAGCCATCCACCTCTTCTTCCCCTGGTCTCCAGGTCTTCCCTGGGTGCCAGCCCAGATGGTCAGAAAGGTGGGTTCCGGGAGGATTACTTTAAAGGGGTCTCCAGGCTATCCCTGCCCTTCCCCCAGCACCAGGCGGGGAAGGGCACAGGGAGGAGGGTGGCCAGATGTCTGGCTTCTGGTTCACCAACGAATCCTTTCTTGATCTGGAAGCTAGCTCTTGCCGGCATGGGGTTTGGGGAGATCCCAGGCCGAAGGCCTTCTCCCTAGTTTGGTTGCTGGGTTGTGCTGAGGCAACTTTTTTTTCTCACCGGTCTACATTTTCAAAACCCCCTGTACTGTACTGCTAGCCCCCGCACATACAGTATTTATTAATAGTAATCCCTATGATTAAGGTATGTTTTGAATATGCAGAATGTTCATCTTGTATATGCCCTTTCTCATACCCTTACAAGCTCATTTCTAGTCATTCATTCACTCACCTCCAACCATCATTACCACACATTTACCCTTTTTACCTTCAGTACTGTACAGGCCAAACACTGACCAAAGTGGAACACTGGATTTAATACCTCCCCAACTATTTCAAAAGATATAAAAGAGACACGTATATGTCTTTTGAAAATTTTATATATATTTCCTTAACAGCTATAAATCTTACTAAATATTCTCTTACACGGTGACTATTTTCCCCACTATTTGTCTGTTCTTCCCTTTGTGATCTGTTCAATTAGGAGTTCTGGTAGATGAGTCTCTCAGTTTAAAGTTTATGTTTGAACCAAGTCACGGGGAGTGTTGGACTTGTTCTAGCAGCCCCCGTAGGCACCAATAACGCCATGTGGCATTGTTCCTCTTTTGCATAGGCACATTAAAATGGGAAAATACTATACATACAAACAAGTTCTTATCTAATAGAGATAGGAACACACAAATCTTGTAATGCAATGGGACCTTACACCCTGAACACTGTCATAATGATCTGGCTCCAGCCTCAGAAGAATGGACATTCTCCATTCACCCTTGAACCAGGGATGTCATCTACCAAGGTTGTCTATAATATCATCTCGGAGTAATCCTCTACCAGGGAAGACACTACCGCTGCTCTCACATCGACCTACTCAATTGAGACTTCCCTTAACACCCAGAAGACTTAACAACAACAACAACAACCTGCTTTCAGGACAGGGCTCTCTGCATTGCCCTCTTAATTGTGAGGTGAAACTAAAGGACACTCCACAACATCCTGACTTCAATGTAGGATATGCACAGATTCCAGGATCTTTAACTACAGAAACCTGACACCAACAACAGTGACTGTGTGAAAAATAAAAGTGTGTTGGCACTACAGACAATGACTTGGGTTGGACAACATAGTATGCCTGGAGCCTAGAGTTGGTCTTATGCCAGAAAACTTCTGGGGTAAGGTCTCCTTGTATTTAGGCCAAGACTTTTCCTTTTCATGCCCCCTATATTTTGCTGGGCCTATGCAAACAACAATTGCCACTCTAATATCGTTTTAGCTGTGCTCCTTTGACTCTAATCCTTAAAAAAAAACACTTAAAACTATTGAGGTTAACTTAAACTAATATGCATGTGCATGAAACTGTTAAAAAAAATACTATGCCTTCAATGTTAAAGGAGTTACATAAATTTTGTGGCTTTAGAATGCTTTGTGTACTGCTAAGAAATATAATGTATTACAATCTGGGGACTTGAGGGACAAAGTAATTGTGCATGGGTTTTGTTTTATTTTTCTTAATGCTCTTTGGCTGAAAGTTCAAAATTAAGGTGTCAGCAAGGGAATTTCTTCTGAGAATTCTGTTGATGGGTGATTGTCTTTCCACTGTAACTTTACCTTGTCCTCTTTCTTTGCATCTTTGATCTCATAGTAAAAAAAAATATATTAAAAAAATTGAGTGTACATGGGCCGGAGAGATAGCACAGCGATAGGGCATTTGCCTTGCATGTGGTCAACTCGGGAAGGACCCAGTTCGATTCCCAGCATCCTATATGATCCCCCAGCTTGCCAGGGGCAATTTCTGAGTGCAGAGCCAGTAGCAGCCCCTGAGCTCCGCTGATTAATCAACCAATCAATCACAGCCCTACCGCTGAGCTATCTCTCCAGCCCCTACAGCAGCATTCTTTTTTTTTTTTTTTTTTTTTTGGTTTTTGGTTTTTGGGCCACACCCTGTGATGCTCAGGGGTTACTCCTGGCTATGCGCTCAGAAGTTGCTCCTGGCTTCTTGGGGGACCATATGGGATGCCGGGGGATCGAACCGCGGTCCGTCCTAGGCTAGCGCAGGCAAGGCAGGCACCTTACCTCCAGCGCCACCGCCCGGCCCAACAGCAGCATTCTTAACAAACCACACAAGTCAGCTTTCAGAAATAGACTGAGAGTGGATGTGCTGAGAATTTTAAACTTGAGCTTGGAGTTCATGAGCAATCATGTCACACATACATCCACATGTCACTGGTGAATGCATTGCTGCATGACAAACAGAATTGTGCCACACAGCGATTATGCCATGAAGGGTTATAAACTAATTTTAGACTAAAAAATAACAGTACAACAATTAGGTAGTGGAATTTGGTATTTTTAAAGAAGCACTATAATATATTTCTTTTCATAAAATTAAAATCAAGAACTTCTTTATGATTTCTGACTAGTCTTATTTACTTAAATTTTAAATCTGCTATAAATGTATTGAACATATGCATATTTTTTCTGGCATTTTTATTGGTTTTGCTTACACAATTCTTTAGTTTTACTCTGATACTGAAATCTTTGGGGAAAAAAGTTTTTAAAAGAGTTTGGGGGCCAGAGCAATAGTACAGCAGATAGTGCATTTGCCTTGCATATAGTCAAGGCAGGTTTAATCCCTGGCATCTTATATGGTTGCTGGAGCCCACCAAGAATAATATTCTTAAGTCCAAAGCCAGGAATATGCGATGGCACTAGAGGAAAGGCATCTGCCTTGCAAGCGCTAGCCTAGGATGGACCGCGGTTTGATCCCCCTGTGTCCCATATGATCCCTCAAGCCAGAGGTGATTTCTGAGTGCATAGCCAGGAGTAACCTGACCTCAGTGTCAACAGGTGTGGCCCAAACAAAAAACAAAAAAAAGTAATTCTTGAGTGTTTGATGTACAGCATAGTGACTAGAGCTAATAAGATGTAAGGTCTCTAGAACAAATTTTAAAGGTCTCATCACATCAAAAGAAAGTATGTAATGGTGACACTGATGTTAGCATGTGCATATATGTACTGAATTATGTTGTACACTTGAAGCTAATATAACAGCACATATGTTGATTATATTTTAGTTTTCTTTAAAGAGTATTCAATGTAGAACTCAGGAGAAGGTACTGTTTGAGCAGACTTGAAGGGAACTTGTAGATAAGTATATATATTTTTCAGACAGAGGCATCATGTAAACTAGAGCAGAGACCATTGCTCTGAGCAGGAACATTTTTGCCGTATTGTGTGATAGCAAGGAGGTTCTTGTGGGTGCTGCTATAGGAGTGAAAAGAGAGGCTTAAGTGACTGCTTGGAGAGTGTCACTTGAACTCAGAAATAGGGAACAGAAAAATGATGTCATTTCATTGTACAGGTCCATATCATTGCTAAACTGAAACACCACTAGGTGTGTCCCCCCAAAAAAGGGGTGGGGATAAATGACAATGTCTTGCAGAATTTTTCAATAGCAAAGAAGGTCCTAAGAAAAGCCAGGTCTGTTTTTAAAATGAACTCTCTAGAAATGTTTTCTAGGGGCACACCCAGCAGTGCCCAAGGATTACTTCTGGCTCTAAACTCAGAAATTACTTGTGGCAGGCTTGAGGACCATATGGGATGCCTGGGTCAGCCACATTCAAAGCAAATACCCTTCTAGCTGTGCTGTCACTTTGGCACTCTCACTAGAAATGTTTATGAAGTGTTTGCTAAAGTAAAGTTGTTTCATATTCTTTTAAAAACTGGATTTTAAAAATGCATGTTCAATGTTCTGAAGGAGCCAAATGTTCTTACCTGTTTTCTCTTTTGTGTGTTTTGAGAAAATGTTGATCACCTTTAGAGAGCAACATGGGAAACATTTGTTTAAAAAAAAAAAAAAAAAGCTTAGTGTAATTTTGTATTAAAGTTGTTTTCTTAATACGTTGTCTCTATTTGCACAAGCTTTGCCGCAGGAAATCTACAGAAAATTGCCCCAAGGTAAAATACATTATTGACATGACATTCTTGTCATGGCTCTTTATAGCACTTATAGTGTATGTGTATAGTACTCATTTGCCTTTTCTGTGGAGAGATAGAAGAATTACTTGATATGTTTAAAAGACTTAAAGGTATGTGGTTACTCAAGGAAAGAGGAGAAAAGATAAACATCAGAATAATCTGACCCATTTATTTGCTAACTGAGTCAGTGATAAGCCCAGTATAGCTTTATTTTAAGCTGCTTCTACTGAGAAACAGATTTCTTTCTAGGTTAAGAACTTTCACTCAGTTAAAATGAACATAATAGGGACCAGAGAGATAGCATGAAGGTAATTGCCTTACATGCAGAAGGTCCCCTGAGCCTGCCAGGAGCAATTTCTGAGCATAGAGCCAAGAGGAACCCCTGAGCGCTGCCGTGTGTGAACCAAAAACCAAAACAAACCAAAAAAAAAAAAAGAACATAATAATAAGAATGGGTAATGGGTGGCTAAAAAGATAGTACAGAAGTAAGGTGCTTGCCTTGCATGTTTTACAACCCCAGTTCTATCCCCAGTACCACATGTTCCTAAGAACACTCCCACCATGTCCAGCCATAGCATCTCCTGAGAACTGCAAAATGTGGCCTTGGAAGTAATCACTGAGCAAGCTGAAAATCAGTAGGAGGGGCATTGAGTCTCCTGAGGCCTCCCCTACCAAAAAAGAAAAGAATGAGTGGCAGAAGCTGTGTTAGTCATTAAACCTTGTGGTAAATTTTTTTATCAGAATTGTTAGCTATACCTCAGAGTCTCTGCAGGAAAGGATCAATGACAAGGAAGGTAGGAATGGAAGCAGCTCAGGGCTTAGGCATATTTAGAGTCACGTTCCAAAGTCTATAGAAATACAAAAATAAACTAATCCACACGAGCTAGTAGTTAGTAGGACACATGAATAAATATGTTTCATTGTCTTTGCAGGGACACATGCCCTTTTTTGGAATTTACTGAGGGTTCAGCTTATTCCTTACACTGCTTAGGTATGACTCTTGAGGGTGCTCAGGAGACCACAGGTGGCACTGGATACCAATCATAGTCAACTCTATGCAAGGCAAGCTGTGTCTCTGGCCCCTTTATTGTCATTTTTAAGACCTTAAATACACGCAGACTACTTTGGTTCTATTTTTGAAATTTTCTTTTGGATATGTTCACTATTTTCCTCTTTGTAGTTGGCAGGTGTTTTAATAAAGTTTAATCTCTTTAGAAAAAAAAAAAACAGAAGTAAGAATATATTTAAAAGGTTGACTATTCATAAAATTCTTTTTTGCTATCCTCAGAACGAACTTACAGATACACGTGCCAAGTTCCATGTCCTTTTTCTTTTCTTTGTGTCTACGATGTTCTTCATCAGTGTCCTGTCACTTTTTAGTTACCACTGCTGGCTGGTCGGAAAAAATAAAACAACAATAGGTAAGAAAAACAAAGCAATTCATTACTTAGGGAAATGGCTAAAAATGAATATTAAATTTAGAAGACAGTTGTCAGTTGATAAAGTGCAAAGGCTGTGTTAGCTATGATAGGCACAATGAGTATTGAGGCTCACTATTTGGGTTTTGGGACACCCAGCTACACGCCAGGTTTATGCTTGGTTTAGCATTTAGGGATCACTCCTGACAGAGCTCAAGGGCTGAAAGCAGTGCTGGGATCAGGTTACATGCAAAGCAAGTGCGCTACCTGCTGTACTATCTCCCCAGTACAAGGCTTATTTTGAAAGCAGTTGAAGAATTGACATTGACTTTTTTCTTTTTTTGTCTTCTTTTGTTGTTTGTTTTCTGGGCCATACATGGAGGCATTCAGGGTTTACTCCTGGCTCTGTACTCAGAAATCATTCCTGTCAGGCTCAGGGACCATATGGGATGCTAGGGATCAAATCCATCTCAAGTTGGCTGAATGCAAGACAAACGCCATACTACTGTGCTCTGGCCCTGACTTAAACAAGCACTGACTGGATTTTTTACTTTTTTTTTTTTTTTTTTTTTGGTTTTTGGGCCACATCCGGCTGTGCTCAGGGGTTACCCCTGGCTGTCTGCTCAGAAATAGCTCCTGGCAGGCACATGGGACCTTATGGGACACCGGGACTCGAACCAACCACCTTAGGTCCTGGATCGGCTGCTTGCAAGGCAAACACCGCGGTGCTATCTCTCCGGGCCCGATTTTTTACATTTTAATAAATAAATTTTCTTTCCTGTGTTTGTATTGTATCTTTTTGATTCTCAGAGTGCAAAATAAAATTTTAAGTTTTTTAACTAAAACATGTTCATAAAATAGAATATATGTTTCCTGACCTCTAAACATTTATTTCCTCATCTGAGATGCAACGCACAAGGTCAGGCTCAAGCTTCCTCCATCTTTCATCTTCCACTGCCCTTTCTCCAGGACACACATGCTTCTATCACTTTGTGATTTTGATAGACTCCTTTAGACTGGTATCTTTTGTGGAAGTTTTACTTAATATATCTTTATGTCCCATTGTATACTCCAGTATATTTTTAGTAATATTAGTTTGCTTTTTAGCATCTTATTTATAAGACTGAAATATATATTTCAAGGGAATTGTTCCTTAACTTCAGACATTTATCTTTTTTGAAAACAATGTATTTTAATTCGTTGTGGGAGCAACTCTTGGTGGCAGTGCTCAGGGATGTGTGGTGAGGAGGTTGGGGGCCAAGGGACAAGGACAGGAGCAGGACATAATGTAGTGCCAGGGACTGAACTTGGAATCCCAAATGGTAGGTATGTGTTTTGCTTCTTGAGCAATATCCCCTGACCCCAAAGATGAAATAATATGAAAATATAATATTTAGTATAAATTATGTGTATAGTATTTAATAGCAAAAATATATAACAAGGCAGTGTTTTTATCCTTATTTTTTTTTGAAATCTTTACTTAATTTTGAAATCCATTAACTTTATATATTTCTTTGGGGGTGGGTAAAAATAAAAACAGAATCATTTCGAGCACCCACATTTTCATATGGACCTGATGGAAATGGTTTTTCCCTTGGATTCAACAAAAATTGGAGACAAGTCTTTGGTGATGAAAAGAAATATTGGCTGCTACCAGTATATTCAAGGTAATTTATAAAATGCAGATCTGCAAAATTATGAAATCTATAATAATCCCTGACTGGTTAAATGTATTAAGATTCAGAGAATATATTTTATGACATTCTTCTGAGTCTTGAGAAATAAAAACTCAAAATATCTTACTGCTCTATCATCATTATTATTATCATCATTATTAGAGGAAGTAAAGTTTGGTGAATAAAGTGAATGCCAATGTAGGTAATTTTTTTAATTTCATAAAAAAAATTAGAATTGGGGCCGGAGAGATAGCATGGAGGTAAGGCGTTTTCCTTGCATGCAGAAGGTCAATGGTTCAAATCCCGACATCCCATATGGTCCCCTGAGTCTGCCAGGAGCAATTTATGAGCATAGAGCCAGGAGTAACACCTGACCACTTCCGGGTGTAACCCAAAAAAAAAAAAAATCCTAAAATTTTTCTCATTGTTAGTATATATTCAAATATTCCATCATAGATTATGTATACTGCAACACATATAATAGTTGATTCTTTTTGTTTCATACCTGAACTTACTCAGGCGATATAATATAAGGGATAAAATCTGGGAATCCCACCTCCTTTGATCCTTAAAACTGGGTGATTTTCTCTATACAGAAAATTTAACATTAACATTAAATATTCTCCATTATCTTCTGATTTCCATTGTTTGTATTCAAGAAATTAATCTTTTACCTTTACACTGCTTCTAAGTTAATACTGTCCTCTTTGGTTACTGTTAAGGTTTTATCTTTGGCATGGCATTAAGCAGTTCGGTAATGTTTCTCTATGTAAGTTTTTTGTGTATTTATATCAAATCTGAACTTAAATCAAATTTGGAATTATTTTTTATTCATTATATTAAGTTGTCTATCTGCCTCTCCCAATCACTGTTCTCACTTGACCACTCACTGGCTCTTGGTACTTTTGGATATGTATAGCTCATTACCTCTAACCCTATTGTTTTTCTCTCTGTGCTTCACTTTGCATATTTTTTTGGCTGAGTCTTTTAATTCTTAGATTGTCCTTTCTGTGATATCTAATCTACTGATATGTTTATTGGTTGAATATTGCATTCCAGATACTGTATTTTTTAGCTTTAGACATTCACTTTGATTTTTGTCTTTTTATATTTCTCTTTTCATCATATATCTTTTTTGTTTCGTTTTGTTTTTTGTTTTTTTTTGGGTCACACCCAGCAGCGTTCAGGGGTTACTTCTGGCTCTACGCTCAGAAATCGCTCCTGGCAGGCTCGGGAGGCCATCTGGGATGCCGGGATTTGAACCACCATCCTTCTGTATGCAAGGCAAACCCTTACCTCCACACTCTCCGGCCCTCATTATTTATCTTTTTTAATTAGCAAACAATTACAATGACTTAAATTCTTCATCTCATATTTTTTTAAACATTTCTAATTATTTTTATACTTTTCTTTTTGAATCTAATTCATTGCTACTTTCATGGTTGTTTTATTAGCTAGTGAACATTTTGAATTGAGTATTTAGAATGTACTTACTTAAAACTTTTTTTAAGGGTTGAGTTTCTTTGGGCAGTCTTAGCTTTCCATTTAGGCCCTTTGAGGTATTAGTATTTAGAGGAGCCTTTTCTCTAGAGTAGGTTCAGCTTGCAGCTGAGATGAGAGCCTGCAGAAATTCTTGGTCTGGGTATGGAGGGAGATGCTCTTCTCCCATTAGCCCTATTTCTGACACTTGCTGTGGGAACTCTGGGGATTGCACAGAGTGAGCTTCCCAGTTGTTCTCTTTTCAGCTTTTTGTGTGCAGTTTAAGAGTCATCGAAGGGCTGGAGCAATAGCACAGTGGTAAGTTGTTTGCCTTGCATGCAGCCAACCCAGGACAGACCCGGTTCGATTCCCTGTGATGGTCCCCTGAGCCTGCCAGAAGTAACCCCTGAGCCCTGAAGGGTGTGACCAAAAAAAACCATATCATCAAAAAGGACTAAGGTGGGGCCGGAGAGATAGCACAGGAGCATTTGCCTTGCACGCAGCCAACCCTGGTTGGTTCAAATCCCAGTGTTCCATATGGTCCCCGGTGCCTGCCAGGAGCTATTTCTGAGCAGATAGCCAGGAGTAACCCCTGAGCACCACCGGGTGTGGCCCAAAATAAAAAAAAAAAAAAAAAAAAAAAAGGACTAAGGCAATAATTTGTTCAAATTTCTCTGCCTTTTCTCTTTACCCCTCTCTAATGGGTTTAAGTTATTTCAGCCACTCAGAACTTTTTTCTTTAATCCCCTCAATTCAGTAAACCTACCTTGCTTTGCTATTTATTTCCCTTCAGTGTTCTCAGCTACTAGAAGCAAGCTGAAACTCACTTTTCCTTAGGAGTTTTCTTTTTTTTTTCCAGAGATACTGTTTTTGAAAACAGTGTTTTATATACTTCTTAGTTTTCTGGTTGTTTACAGACAAGAAATCAACTTTACCAATTACTCCTTATTGGGTTGAAGTTCAACCATTTGAGGTGGAATCCATCTTGGATATCAAGAATGTTAATACATTTTGTTTTGTTTTGTTGCCACACTCTGCAGTCCTCAGGGCTTCCTCCTGGATTCACTCCTGGTGGGGCTCGATAAGATTATCTTACATATAGGTGCAGGAGATAAAACTTGGGTTGGGCATATGTGAGGCAAGTGCCCTACTCCTTTATTACCACTCACCTATTCTTAATTTTTGATGTTTTTATAATGTGAAAGTAAGATGTATCTACATTTTGGGGGGGATAGTAAAATTCTTGAAGGCAGAGATATTCTTCACTTTTATTCACTGCTTACCTTAGCACTTAAAATAGAGCCTAGGTCATTAGACATTTAATAAATATTTGTTTAATGACTGTTATTGAATGAATATACATATGGAACTTAAGTGCTGGTTTCAATTTTTTTGCGCCCCCACACCTGGTTTCAATTTTAGTCTTTAAGATGTAATTGTGGTAAATAAGGTCCATAAACCCAAATATTTGAATGCCTGTGTTCCATTTGGTTGTGAAGGCTTCATAAGCATGACCTTAATGTGGAGAACTTTTAATTTTGATTTTTTTTTTATTTGGTTTGGTTTTGCTTTGCTTTAAGGGCACACCCAGTTAAGCTCAGGACTTACCCCTAAGTCTGTGTTCACAGATCTCTTCTGGTGAGTTTGGGGGACCATATGGGGTACCAGGGATCCAAACCTGGTCAGCTGCGTGCAAGCCAGGTCCCCTATCCACTATCCTATCAATCCAGCCTGATTTTTTAATGTTATTTACAATTGGATTTTGTTTTTGTTTTGGGGGTTTATTTTTTTTATTTTGGGCCATAATTAGCAGCACTCAAGGGTTTACTCCTGACTCTGCACTCAAAAATTGTTCCTAGCAGACTTGAGGGACCATATGGGATACCAGGGATCAATTGTGGGTCCATCCTAGGTCAGCCACATGAAAAGCAAATGCCCCACTCCTGTGCTTTTGCTCCAGCACCTATAATTGTAGTTTTAAAGGATATTTCTTCAATACAGATTATAACCTAAATTTAAGTATTAGGAATTATTTTCTTAAATGTTAATTTATAGCAAATTCTTAATGTCATACTTTTGAAAATGTGTATTAAATTTGACCACTTTGATTTAATTTGCTGTGACTAAATTATTGCTAATATTTTTTCTTATATAGTTTGGGTGATGGTTGCAGTTTTCCAACTCGTCTTGTGGGGATGGATCCAGAACAAGCTATACACCAGAATGAATATGGCAGAAGGTGTGCTTCTCATTAAGTTTTCCAATAGTATTATAAAGCAAATTATGGATGTGTTATATCCCCCCACTCTTATAGATACATACAATAATATTTTAGTAAAGGAAAGAGAAATTCTATGTAAATGTTTTCAATTAAGGATTAATGTATGTTTCCATACAGGATGCTTTAGGATGACCATACTTTTTTATCCAACTCAGAATGCTTTCAGAGTAAGAAAAAAGTGCTTACTACTACTAATTGAACCCAAACAAACATATTTAGCTCAAAATGGCAAACTCAGAAGCATGGCTACCAAAATATGTTGAGTCTTCCTAGAAAATAGCTTATTATTTCAGGACTCTATTATTTTTGGCTTATATGTTACTTTCCCTCCCCCTTAAAAATTAGGCATAGATGTAGTCACCACTTTATTTTGATTAACATATTTTAAGAGCAGTGTGAAAATGAGGATTCAATACATATTTTTCTGATGCATCTTAGAAAATATTTTCTTGGTATTTGCATGGCAAGCACATACAAATTCAGAGAAATAATTTTAAATGAGATTTTGAAAGTAAAGATACTCTGTCAAAGTAAACAGTTAAAACAATATAAACATTTAATTGTAATGGAAGAAAGATTAAAATTTCAAAGCTGAATATTTATATCAGAAAAATATAGGCCTTGGAATCTAAAGCATAAGCTCTTAGGACCTGAGAGTATTTAGCACTTTGGAAAATGTTACAAGTCACTGAAATTATGAGAGCTCTATAAAATAAGATGAATCAAACTATCTCCAGGGTTATTGAGAAGTTTGAGATATACATTATACTAATGGTAACTGGCCCATAATAGACACAACAAATATTAGTTCCCTTTTCCCCCTTTTATTCCTTTGTTCCCTCCCTCCCTAGATCTTTTAGCTAGAAAAATAAGTCTACGCTAAATCACTAAATCATTTTTTCCCCTTAGATCTAAACTGCAGAGGTAAAAAGCAGAAAACTTGGGAAATGACAGGTAATTTTTTTGTCCTGGCCACAGACATAGATCCTCACCTGTCCTGTGCTACCATATGGCTCTTGATTAACATATGCTAGACATGTTTTGGACTGGCCTCAGAAGCTTTTTTCTTTGATCTAATTGTTTTTGTTGGCAGTGTGGAAGTATAGATTTGGGGGTCTAGAGAATTTTTTTAATGGGGGAGTGTTTGGGGCATACTTTTCTTTTGAAGATAGTTTATCAGTGTGCTAGATCTCATGAGTACCCTCATTTAGGAGAAGGATTACTAATTTTCTGCATAGAGTTTATACATTAGATGATTTACTAAATTATTTGCTACTCTTTTCAGTATTGTCTCAAATCAACCCTTTCCTATCAAACCACTTAGTGAATCAAAAAATCGATTGTTGGACAGTGAATCTCAATGGACAGAAAATGGAACTGAAGACTGCATTGTCAGATCAGGTAATTCTTGTAATCTACAAACATTACTTCATATCATTAAAATAAGAATCAACAGATTTGATAAATGTAGAAAAACGGAGATAATATAATTTTTAAAGTGTTAGATATCAAGCTTTTCAATAAAATATGGGTATTTTAGTGCTGGTGATTTTTTTTTTCACTTCTGGGTTTTAAAGATTAATGGTTGACATCATAAACATGTTTTGCTTACATACATTTTTTTTGATTATTAATTTACCATTTAATCAGGAATTTATACTTCTCTGTTTGTCATGTTATATAATTATGTGCTTGCAGGGACAAATAACCATGTTACAGTGGCAATAGAAAATTGAGTACCTCTTGTTCATAATTAACCATTTGAATTAAAGCAAGGTAAGACAGTATAAAGGTAATCTTTCACAAATAGTTTATTTGCATATTTCACAATCTCAAAGCACCTGTAATTTTTTTCTTTTTAGATCACACCCAGTGGTGCTCAGAGGTTACTCTCTTTTTTTTTTTTTCCCTTCGGGTCACACCCGGCAGCGCTCAGGGGTTACTCCTGGCTCTATGCTCAGAAATTGCCCCTGGCAGGCACAGGAGGACCATATGGGATGCCGGGATTCGAACCACCATCCTTCTGCATGAAAGGCAAATGCCTTACCTCCATGCTATCGCTCCAGCCCCTTAGAGGTTACTCTTGTCTCTGTACTCAGTCACTCCTGGCAGTGAATGGGGAACCATATAAGATGCCAGGGATTAAACCTGGATTGGCTGCTTGCAAGACAAGTGCCCTACCCTATCACTCTGGCCCTAGTAATTTTTTTTATCAATTATATGAGAAAAATTAGGGGCCAAGTGATAACAGAACAGGTAGGGCATTTTCCTTGCATGTGGCTAACGCAAGTTCAATTCCTGAAATCCCATATGATCCCTAAACCTGCCAGGAGTAGCCTTTAAATGCTGCTGGATATGACTCAAAAACCAAAAACCAAAAATACTTTTTTTTTTTTTTTTTTGGTTTTTGGGTCACACCCGGCAGTGCTCAGGGGTTATTCCTGGCTCCAGGCTCAGAAATTGCTCCTGGCAGGCACGGGGGACCATATGGGACGCCGGGATTCGAACCGATGACCTCCTGCATGAAAGGCAAACGCCTTACCTCCATGCTATCTCTCCGGCCCCCAAAAATACTTTTTAAAAGAAAAATTAGATAACTTAGAAAGCATTGGGTAATAATAGTTGCCTAAAGTTCACTTTTTACCACTTATAGCACAATCTCAATAAATATTTATTGGTAGATTAGTGAAGAAACAAAAAAAATTATGGTTGATATGCAGCAACAGCATATTTTATTATTATTCATTTCAGTTTTAAATAAAGGTAACTCAACGCTCTATTGAAGAAACTTGATTCCCCAAACCCTATCAGAAGTGTGTGTGGCTAAGATCCTAAGCCTTGAACCAACCCTGAGCACCTCCAAGTGTAAATCTCCACTCCCACAAAAAGAAGTTTGATTTGGAGAAGAATGACAAAGGTTGAATAAAAGACTTAAGAGAATAGTTGATTTTAGTTTGTAAAAGATAGAGCAAAAAGAACTATTTGCTAGTTTACCAAATACATTAATTCATTCTTTTTCTAAGTACCAAGAGACACTGACCTGAAGAAATTAAATAGCAAAACATTCTAGTATTTCATAAACTGTAGGATTAAAAAGGTAATGTTTCACTACAAAAACTGACCTGAAGGGCTTTTGTGAAACCCTCTCTCCTGAGGCTTAACTACAATAAGTCAGTACTAGGAGGAAACTCAGAGGGATCACAAATGCTCTGCATGCAGAAGACCCAGGTTTGATCCCTTGCACTTCAAGATCACCCAAGGAATGCCCTGAGTACAGGGGCTGAACCTGAAACCACTGAATTGGACCCCAGGAAAAGAAATTATATGTCTGTGTGTGAGTCAGGAACTAAGTTTATTGGTTCAAATGCATCTAATCTAATTAATCAAAAGCATTTAAAATCTGTTAGATTTTATAGTAAGCCTATGTGACATATTACCACAAATTTTGCAATTTAAAACAACACACATAGAGGACCAGCAGGTTGGGCATTTGCCTTTTACGCAGCCAACCTAGGTTTGATCCCCAGCACCACATTTGGTACTTTGTGCTCCACCAAAAGTGATCCCTGAGTGCAGAGTCAGGAATAAGCCCTGAGCACTGATGGGTGTGGCAAAAAAAAGAAAGAAAGAAACAAGATTAAGTAAATAAAACACACATCTCAAAAGATTCATTTGGGGGGGTGGGTTGCAAGTTTTTATTTGGAGCCTCGATTAAGGAATGAGTTGTTGGAAGCAGCTCGATGTTTTTTATTAGCAATCAGCTTCTTCACCACCCCCAAAATAAAAATCAACATTGAGGTGCCTGAATTTACAATATACCCACCATAAGAGAGCCTGTGTCCCTCCTTCCTCCAATATTTATCAAGAAGGGATGGACACACACACACACACACACACACAAAATAAAAATCAACATTGGGGTGCCTCACACACACACACACACACACACACACAGTTTCTGATCTAGTATTTCAAGGAGGGACGGACGGACACACACACTCATTGTTTCTGATCATGGAGCCAGGAGTAAGCCCTGTTCACACACACACACACACACACACACACACACACACATATTCAGTTTCTGATCATGGAGCCAGGAGTAAGCCCTGTTGGGTTGCCCCCACTAAAAGCAGTTGGAACCCATGATGAAATGTAGAGTCAATATCTGGTGGAGGGACTGGAGAGATAGCATGGAGGTAAGGCATTTGCCTTTCATGCAGAAGGTCGGTGGTTCGAATCCTGGCATCCCATATGGTCCCCTGAGCCTGCCAGGAGCGATTTCTGAGCATAGAGCCAGGAATAACCCCTGAGCGCTACAGGGTGTGACCCAAAAGCCAAAACAAATATCTGATGGAGCAGGACCTGAAGACAAGCCACAAGAGTCATGTGTAGTGAAAATGAGCTACACTCATGGTTACTAAGAAATGTAAGAAAGGAAATGGTCTTCACACAGGTTTCTCAGACCTGGTTCTGTTATTTTCTCTTTATGAATAGACTAATAGGTCATGCTGTTGCCTGAGAAATCTATTGCTGTAACTGAGCACTTCCCCCAGGCCCTCTAGCCAGCTTAGAAAGGCCTGGATAGAATGTCTCCTCAGATTAGGTCCCAGGTTGGGAGGTCCAGAGAGCTAGAAGACTGCCTTTTCAGAGATCTATAAATGAGATGGGTCAGAGATGTAGCTCAGGGGACAGAACTATCTGCTATGCATAAGACTCTGGGCAGGAAACTGGTCCTCTGGTTTCACTCACTGTACTTCCAGATGTGGTCCTGAGAGTAATAGCAAGCAAATAAGTAAATAACCAATTATTATAAAATTGTACTATAACGCCGGAATGATAGCGCAGTGGTAGGGCATTTGCTATGCACACAACCAATCCAGGATTGATGGTGGTTCGAATCCCAACATCCCATATGGTCCGTCTGTGTTCCCCCAACCCACCCCTGTGCCTGCCAGGAGCAATTTCTGAGTGCAGAGCCAGTAGTAACCCCTGAGCACTGCTGGTGTGACCCAAAAACAAAACAAAAAAAAAATTGTAATTATAAAATTGTTTCAGGGAAGGAAAGTAATGATAATTGGTTTTCACTACTTAGAAAGATCCTTATTATTACTAGTATTAAAGTATATCTTAGCATATTAGCCCAATTTATGCATTAACCCCCAAAACCAATTAATAACTTATTTTCAGAAATCTGAAGCAAGTTTTAACCAGTAAATCATTTGTTTTTATAGGTGTATAAGAACATCATGAATTGATATTTTCAGTTTCATCCACAAGAAAATTCATGGGATGAAGTATAATAGAAGATGTATTTTTTTTTTAAAAAGGAAGCCTTTGTACAGATTGCTGAACACACAGACTATTCCAGAGCAGCAAGAATGCCTTAATCTTAATGCCTATTTGTGCAACACTGATTTGAAAGTTATAAAAGTGACTATTTTATTTTGGAAATAACAGTCTGTTATGAGATGCTGTGAGTTATCAAATCAAATGTTAACATAGCATATGTATTTTTTGATACAGGAATTGCATTATTAAAATTGTTTCTTATTCATACAGACATTCACTCCAGAAATACAAGCTAAAGTCTTGTCAGATGTGAAGTGTATCTAGGACAGTAGAAGGACTGAGAGTGAATAATAATATGCAATTAAGTTGCTTGTACTGTGTATGAGGCAAAAATATTTGTTTTTTTAATTGGGTTATTGCTACTTTTTAATTACTGTTTTCTACTTGTCAGCATTTTTAATGAATTTTTTATTGTTAGCTAAAAATAACACTCAGAAGGATTCAGATATCAAAATAATTTAAGGCATGGGACACTTGAATAATGCATTGAAATCTAAACTTTAAGCATTAATATACCACATAATTTGATATTTTGCCCAAGACTAAAGGAAGTAATAGCCAGTGTAAAGAATATTTTTTGGGCTAGAGCAATATAGTTCAGTGGGTAGGGCATTTGCTTTGCACATGGCTGACTGAAATTGGATCCCTAGCATCCTGTATGCGCCTGAGCACCATCAGGAGTAATTCCTGAGTATAAGCCAGGAAGAACCCTGAGTATTATCTAAAACACTACTGTTACCCTAAAACAAATAAATAGCTTTGATTTTCTCTGCTATTGAATAACTATTTGTTGAGCTTTTGAGCTGTTATAAACTATTTTCAGGGGCCAGAGCAATAGTACAGCAGTAGGGTGCTTGCCTTCACACAGCCAACCTATGTTCAATCCCTGTTATCCCATATGGTCCCCAAGCACCACCACGAGTACTTCCTGAGAGAAGAGTAACCATTAAGAATCATTGGATATGACCCAAAAAACAAACAAAAAGAGTTTTCAGTCCTGGCAATATATTCAGTGGCAGAGTATCTATCTTGCATGTATGAAGCACTAGGTTGCCTTTCCTCCCAAAATATTTTTTTCTTTAGTCCTGAAGTATGTCAAGTTGCAACTCACTGTTGGGTTTGCTTTCAAATACCAATTTAAGTATTGACTAAGAATTACTTGGGAACTTTTTATAATAACAGCTTTAAAAATTCATAGCTTTTGTTCTTAAATACAAAAATTTGTAAAATGTTAAATATAACTTTGGGGGGACTTAAGGTTTGCTTTTGTTTTGTTTTTCTTTATTGTTATTGTTGTCGGTTTATTTTTTGAGCCACATTGGATGGCACTCAGCAGTCTGCCCATGTGATGCCAGTAGTAACCTCAGGCCTTCTTCATAAAAAACATGTACTCTAAAACAGCAAGGACCCTTTCCTGCTTAGACAAGTAACTATCTTCCATTTCCTTTTGAAATCCTGAAGGTAACAAGAATGGTTGCATTCATTTATTTTTAAGAAGAATACTGTATGATTGATAAGGCAGAAATGTTTGTTACTACTTATTTCTCTTCATTTAAACACAAAATTATTGCTTCCAGTAGTACAGAGATACATCTAACCAGCATTAGATCAATAATTATAACTTACCATCTAATTCCAATATAAAGGGATATGGTATTAGAAATGAGTTGGTTAACCTGTAACTTTGTGTTTTCCTAATTTTTCACAATAACTTTCATCTTAAACTAGGGACATAGATAACTCAGTGGACTGGAGCATGTTTTTTCTATGTAGGACCCCAGTTTGACTCACCCAGTGACTTCATGATACCTCAGTACCCAGCAACCCAAATACCAAGCCAGGAGTAGTTCCCAAAATAAAGAACTGTGGTCTTCATTCACCCAGCAAACATTTTGGAATCATTTTTCATGCTAGGAATAGCTTTGAACTTTGCCATGTATTATAAATTAGTAAGCAGCTATGCCAGGAGTACAACTCCTAGCATTTGTTAATTTTATTGTTTATTCTAATATTCAGTTTTACACAGAAGTAACTTTTTCCCTTTGAACCAGAACAATCAACCAAAAGAAAAGATCCTTTGGAATACTGTATTATGAATTCTTAACCTTTTAACTGTAGTCTTAAAAGTATCAATTCTAGAAAACAAGTGTAAGGTAAGCAGTGTCACTTAACCATTCTTAAGAATCACTTCATCTTGTATTACAAAGAAACAGTAAACACTGAAGCTTCCTTAATCTCAGAAGTGTTCTCCTTACTATGAGCTTTTGTACTCATAATTACCACCTAAGGAAACATAAATTCACCCCTTTAATTCAAGAATTATTATGGAATCATAGTCTTTCCCCTTCCATATTTTTTATTTTTGTTACAGCAAAACAAGCACCTTTCAGAAACTTTATTTAAAGCCTTTTAGTTACTTCTGTGTAGATTATAGCCAACATTTTGCCACATTCTAAACAATGTTAGTCTGTGTTTATTCATGTATGTGAATGACTTTTTATCAAGGTCATATAAGTGGTATAAGAAACAGGAAGGCTGCCGCCTTTCTGTTATTTGGTATGGCTTGCACTTTGGGGTGTAAAGGATAAAATGAAACTCTCTCAATTTATGAGAACTCTTTGGTCCTTCAAATACTTGAACAGTCATGATGATAAGCAAAGGAAATGAAGTTGAACTTCAGGTCTTAAGACTACCATTAAACAAACTAGAAAGTCAGTTTTACCTGTATACAAATTTAGTTGAATATTTAATACCTGACACATACGAATTTTTAATACCTGACATAGGTATCACTATACTAAACCAAAGAGCAGCTGCAGTTAGTAGTTAGTAAGCATAAACATGTTTACAAAGTTTAATTTCATTTTACATATGGATGCTTTTTTTTAAAAAAAAAAAAAAAAAACCTTTTTACAGGGGTCAGGGATGTGACTCAGGTAGAGTGTCTACTTTGCATGTATGGGTTTGATCCCCACCACTGCAAATGAAATATTTTTACATGTTTAGTGCTTATAATCCAATGTTACCTAAGCAAATTTAACTTTAAGACTAGTTTAAATCAGATATGGAATGTTTACTTGAATTTCATTTCTATTGAAAAGAAAAATTTTATTGTGTTTACAAGATTGTTTGAAAGTTGTCAAATGTGATTCCATTCACTTATCTTTAAAGCAAATGTCTATTAAGAGCTTAGTGTTAAGATCTGCATATTTGGGAACTAAAGAGCCAGTAACTTACCAATATGTTTCACTGACCTTTTGTTCTAAGACTAGTACTGCTATCAGTTAAAGTATTTTTAATGAATCTAGTAAAAAGTTACAATATTTTTGCATTTAGCCAAAATAAACATATCTAATCTGATACTGGTAATAATATACATTTTAAATCCATGTGTCTAATCAGATCTAAACTGTATTTTCCAATTTGAATAAAAATGCAACGTAGATTCAGAAAGCTCCATGTTTTTCTGGTGACTTTGGTTTATATTATTTTGTTGGGCTCATAAAGAAGCAAGGAAATGTAGTTGTATTAAAAGATTAAGAAATTAAGCTGGAGCATAGTGGGTAGGGAGCTTGTCTTGCACATTCATTCTGGATCTGATTCCCCATCATTCCTTATGGTCCCCAGCCAGAAGTGATTTCTGAGTGCAGAGCCAGGAGTAACCCTGAGCAGATGTGGCCAAAAAAGAGCTATTAATAAAGTTTATTATATTTGTACATGATTTTAGATTATGCAGATGAGTTCATTAAAATAAAATGCAGATCCAATTTTTAAATAATCTATATGTTTTTATACAGAGTTGAAATGCTGTTTACTTTGGTTATCTTATAAAGTCCCATGAGTCTTATATTTGTTTCTCACAAGTGTAATAATCCTGGACCATGACTTAATGTTAATTATTTGCTTTGTCTTTGATGACCTACCCTTCATTAACGTGAAGAATGAACATTTTCTAACTTTTTCAAAAGTTACAATGATTTGCTTTATTAATAAATTTAAAAATTCTTATTTGTATAGTTTTTGTTGTTATTTGCCAAATGAAATTATCTTGGTTATCTTGAAGCTCTAGTAGAAATAGCTTAGTTAGGGGCTAGGAAGATAATACAACAGGTGAAGCACTTGAACTTGGGTTCAATCTCTGGCATACCATATGCTCCCCCACCGTAGAATCAATAGTAACTTGAGTATCACCAGGTGTAGCCCCAAATCCAAAAGATTAAATAGTTCAGTTAGAAGCTAGAAAGATAGTTCAAGGGGCTAAACACATATGTTTTTGGGGTTTTTGGTTTTGTTTTGGGGCCACACCCTGTGACGCTCAGGGGTTACTCCTGGCTATCCTTTATTTGCAGTAAGTCCTGGTTCAGTCCCCAGCATCACACACTCCCCACACAAAAAATAGTTCAGTTTATAGGGGATCGGCCAAGTGCAAGGCAAACGCCCTACTAAACACATGCTTTATTTGTAGGAAGTTCTGGTTCAGTCCCCAGCATCACACGCTCCCCACACAAAAACTAGTTCAGTTTATGGGGCCGGAGCAGTAGCGCAGCGGTAGGGCGCTTGCCTTGCATGTGGCTGACCCAGGACAGACCTCGGTTGGATCCCCAACATCCCATATGGTCCCCCAAGCTATTTCTGAGTTCATAGCTAGGAGTAACCCTTGAGCGTCACCAAGTGTGGCCCCCAAACCCCCCCAATAGTTCAGTTTACTAACTGTGAACTCAATGGGCTTGAACACATGCTTTGCCTTAGACCCCCAAGCACTGAGTCAAGAATAGCCCCCTAGGCCGGAGAGATAGCATGGAGGTAAGGCATTTGCCTTTCATGCAGGAGGTCATCGGTTCGAATCCCAGCGCCCCATATGGTCCCCCGTGCCTGCCAGGAGCAATTTCTGAGCCTGGAGCCAGGAATAACCCCTGAGCACTGCCGGGTGTGACCCAAAAAAACCACAAAAAAAAAAAAAAAAAAAAAGAATAGCCCCCTAAGCACCAACATGTAGCCCCCCCTCTTTAAAATATAGATAAGGAATTTTAATGAGCCCTTTGGGATAACCACATCTAGAACAAGTATAACTGGAGTACAGCAACACTATCATTCACTTAGGATAGGGGGATAGATAGCTCTTTTCAAAAAGGACCAACCTAGATTTTGAAGCCATTCTACTTTCATGTCACTAAAAGTTGTTGAATTGTGGTTGCCAAATGACAACAGATTTTATCTTGTATAGAGTTCTTTGATGGTATTTTTACTCCAGCTTCTTTCTGGTTGTTATGAGGGATTTAAATGGAGCATGGAGGAGGGAAAGAAAGGGAAGCTGTGGGAAACTGCTCTATGAAGTACAATGGACTATCTCCAGTAATAAACTGAAGGACCATGAGACAAACAGAAGGGCCTTGAAGCTCTAACCCAAATTTCCTTCAACTTAAAAACTTCTTAATATAGGAATATGGGGCCGGCGAGGTGGCACTAGAGGTAAGGTGTCTGCCTTGCGGTTTGGGGGGTTTGGTCCCCCCAAGCCAGAGGCAATTTCTGAGCGCTTAGCCAGGAGTAACCCCTGAGCATCAAACGGGTGTGGCCCGAAAAAAAAAATAATAATAATAATAATATAGGAATATATGAGCAAGAATAACTCCAAAGAGCCTGTCTCGTACTTGGCTAAGACCCAGCAGTTAACATAGGGAGAAAGAGGAAAACATCAGGCTCCCATCTTTGTTGGATGCTCTTTCCTCAAGGATGCCCACTTGGACACTCCACCATCAGAATGGACTTTCACTTGTACCCAGACCACCAACCATTGTCTACTGTTTATAACCAAGACTCCTAAATTTCTTTCCTTTGGGAAAACTAGAACAGAGATTCAGCAAAGAGCCCATCCTGCACCCTTTCTTGATAACACAAAGGAGAACAGTTTGCTCTTTCAGTTCATTTGATTATATAATAGAGGACCTGATGGTGACGCTTTCTAGCTCTTTCGCTAGTAGAACTGAAACTGCCCCCCAATGAACTAAGAGGAACTGGAGTGATAGTACAGTGTGTAGAACCCTTACCTTTGCAGCCAACCCAGGTTGATCCCCAGTATCCCATAAAGTCCCCAAACCTCGTCAGGAGTGCAGAGCCAGGAGAGAGCCTTAAACACCAGGGTGATTCCCTGGGTTCACAAACCAAAAAAAATTTTTAAGGAACAAGGCTCATTGGCTTAGTGTTAGATTTACCGTATATGCTCGAGTATAAGCCGAGTTTTTCCGGCACAAAATTTGTGCTGAAGACCCGGAACTTGGCTTATACTCTGGTCATACGGGTTATTTGATTTGGTGAGCACACACTGAATCAAATACACATAGTCTCCAGTTGTCTTCTGCTCTGTGCTGGACGGGGCAATGCTTCGGCTTAGTCCACAAGTCACAGCTGAGCTGAAGAGGTAGGTGGCTGAACTGAACTTGAACTGGATGCCACTGAACTATTTAACCCACAATAATCTGTGCTTTGGATGAGACTGACAGCAGGGATGATATCTGCGAACACAGCGATGATGACGATGTCTATGCTGATCCCCACATCAGATACAGCTGAAGCTCTGTTTGGACATACAGATGAGGAGGAGGAGGAGGAATCCAGTTTTAAAGGATTTTAACCTTTGTGATTTACCTTGATTACAGTTAAGCTACAGTTTTCTGCACTTTAAACGTTTAAGGTTACTGTTGCTAGTTTAGTTTTTCTTTAGCAATAAATATTGAAAAACATTTAACCTACTGGTTCTTCAATTACTGTAATTGTTTGGGGTATATATTTTCATTTTTGATATTTACCAGTGGCTTATACTCCAGTCACTAAGTTTTCTGTTTTTTAGGGTAAAATTAAGAGGGTTGGCTTATACTTGGGTTGGCTTATACTCGAGTGTATAGGGTAAATAATAACCTTTGGGTTGAAAAAATGGTTCAAGGGCTAGAGCACTGCCAAGTGAAATCAAAACCAAAACTTTAGTGGTTGTCACACTCCTATAGGAACTACAAAACATGTAAATTGATTTTTGGGAAGAAAGTAGAAGCAAAATGAGCCATCTATACATACAAAAACACGCATGCACATTCATACACATTATACATATTCACTCCACACCCTTGACCCTGCTTCTAAGACTTCCCAAAGAACAAAATGGGTTTTTCTGGGGTTTTTTGTTTTTTGTTTTTTTTGTTTTTGTTTTTGGGTCACACCAGGCAGTGCTCGGGGCTTACTCCTGGCTCTTCGCTCAGAAATCGCTCCTGGCAGGCTCAGGGGACCGAACCTGAGCCGCGATTTGAACCACCATCTTTCTGCATGCAAGGCAATCGCCCTACCTCAATGCTATCACTCCGGCCCAACATTTCATAACTTCTTTAAAAATTTATCCTAGTACTTACATTGTAGAAAATTAAGGTGAGTAAAGGCAATTTTTAAAATCCTAAAATAAAAAAAGCCCTACCTCAAAGATAAGCAGCCCAAAAGATGATCTCAGGGCTAGGGATTCAATTTTATTTCTACATAACTTGAAACAATTTTTTTAAACATATGCTTTTTCATGATCAAAACAACTGAGATTTCTCATCATTCCAATCAATTTTTCTTTTTTGTTGAGCTTTGTTTTGTTTTTCCTTGGTTTTTGGGTCACACCCAGCTGCACTCAGGGGTTACCTCTGGCTCAACGCTCAGAAATTGCTCCTGGCAGGCATGGGGAACCATATGTGATGCCAGGATTTGAACCAAACGTCAGTCCTGGTGCAAGGCTAATGCCCTACCGCTGTGCCATCTCTCTGGCCCCTTGTTTCATTTTAAGTTTATTTATTGGTTTTGAGGCCATACCTGGCTCTATGCTCAGAAATCGTTCCTGGCAGGCACTGGGGACCATATGGGATGCTGGGGATCGAACCAGGTTTGCCCTAGGTTGGCCACATACAAGGCAAACGCTCTACTGCTGTGCTATCCCCTGCCCTCAATATTAGAGTGGTTTTTGTTTTTTTTTTTGGGTCACACCCAGCAGCACTCAAGGGTTAATCCAAAATCCTAGAGTGGTTTTTGACAAGTTCCTTCACCTTACAGGGGTCCTCAAACTTTTTAAACAGGGGGCCAGTTCACTGTCCCTCAGACCATTGGAGGGTTTGACTATAGTAAAAACAAAACTTGTGAACGAATTCTTATGCACACTGCATATATCTTATTTTGCAATGAAGAAACAAAACAGATACAAATACAATATGTGGCCCACGGGCCATAGTTTGAGGACCACTGTAAGATGTCAAAGCATCTCAGGGATTGCTTTTGGTAAAATAAAAATACACTCAGGTGGGGGTTAAAAAGCAACTGCGGGGGCCGGGAAGGTGGCGCTAGAGGTAAGGTGTCTACCTTGCAAGCGCTAGCGTAGGACGGACAGTGGTTCGATCCCCCCCGGCGTCCCATATGGTCCCCCCAAGCCAGGGGCAATTTCTGAGCGCATAGCCAGGAGTAACCCCTGAGCGTCAAACGGGTGTGGCCCAAAAACCCAAAAAAAAAAAAAAAAAATGTTTTGGGGCCGGGCGGTGGCGCTGGAGGTAAGGTGCCTGCCTTGCCTGCGCTAGCCTAGGACGGACCACGGTTCGATTCCCCGGCGTCCCATATGGTCCCCCAAGAAGCCAGGAGCAACTTCTGAGCGCATAGCCAAGAGTAACCCCTGAGCGTCACAGGGTGTGGCCCAAAAACCAAAAAAAAAAAAAAAAAAAAAAAAAAAAGCAACTGTGGGGCCTGAGAGAAAGCCTATATAGAGGTAGGGCGGTTGCCTTGCAAGTGGAAGGGTGGTGGTTCGAATCCCACATGTCATCCCACTTGGTTCCCCCAACTTGCCAGGAGCGATTTCTGAGTGTAGTCAGGAGTAACCCCTGAGCGCTGCTGGCTGTGGCCCTAAAAAACAACTGCATTAGGCTTTAAAAAGTAAAGTGAAGGGGCCAAAGCGATGGCGCAAGGGTCGGGCGTTTGCCTTGCAGGCGCTAACCTAGGACAGACAGGTTAGATGCCGGTTCGATCCCCTAGTGTCCCATATGGTCCCCCAAGCCAGGAGCAGTTTTTGAGCACCCCTGGAGCGTCACCGGGTGTGGCCCCCAAACCAAAATAGTCAGTTTTTATGTTAATATGTAAAGGATTATTTGGGGGAAAATAAAAACAAAACTCCCAGTGTGAATTGTCAGAGCCATACCGCCCCTTTTTTTATACAGATGCTTCCATGTATAAGTTCTGCTAACTTTTACTTCGTTTAGCCCTTTTAACTCAGAAGAAACTGCCGGTTTTAACAGAAAGTCTCATTCATTCCCCACCCTCAGCCCCATGTATCTTGAAACAACTATTCCTGAGCAACGTTAGGAAGCGCGTGTCGGATGAAGTTAACTCACACCGTAGCTTTATTGTTTTCGCCCCCAAGCGTTTTTTCCACCGCCCGTCACACCGGGAGGAGCACGCGGGGCCTCCACACGCCACACCCCGCACAGTGTGTCCCAGTGCAGTGCAGGAAGCCGGGAGGGGGTGCCTTCAACGGCGCATCACACTCCGGAGTTCGCGGCGGCCTAGGACCACTTCTTGGCGACGTCGAGATGCTGGAGTTGGTCCCCGACGAACCGGTGCGGGGGGAACTTGGCCGTGCTGGCCGCCTTGATGGCCTCGAAGGCCGCGGCCCTGCGGGTGGCCGCGTGGCCGTACTCCTGCTCCGCCGTCAGGTAGGGCATGCTCAGCCAGTAGTGGTTCTCGGCCTCCGTCTCCAGGCGCCGGATCATGTTCTGCTTCGCCTGGAACGACACGGGACGCGGCCGCCGGTGCTTCCCGATCCACTGCCGGCCCGGGATGCGGTTGCGGAGGAGGCGGGCCGTGAGGAACATGGCGCCCTCTGGGAAGGGAGAATCAGAGTCAGAATGGCCGCCGGGCCCGCCCCGCTGGGCAGCAGCTCGTCCCTCAGAGGACACGGGGTCGCTCGCAGGGAGCGGGGAGCGGCCCGATGGGGAACTGAGACCGGGTTCGAGGAACAGGACCAGCACCACCCACCGTCCACCGCCCACCTCGGCCGCGGAACTCCAGTTCCGCAATGCGCGGCCTCGCCCGTTCTCGCGATATTTCGAAAGCTCCCGCGCGATCTCGCTTGGGTGCGCGCGCACGTTCCAACTCGCGGTGCCCGTTGGTTTCCGTCTGTGGAGCTCGGTGGTGGGGCTGTTCTCGCGCTACTTCGAAAGCTCCCGCGCGATCTTGCTTGGCCGCGCGCGCGTTCAAATTCGCCGTGCCCGCTGCTTTCCATCGGTGGATCTCTGAGCTGGAGCTGGCTTGACCGCTCCTGACCGTGCAGTTTCCACTCATGGAGCAGATCCGAAGCTTCTGCGGGAAGCTGCGCGCGCTGGCCTTCACCCTGGACCAGGATACTGCCCGTCTGCAGCGGGCTCTGCAGGAAGAGGAGCCCGGTAAGCGAGGACAGCGGACGCTGTGAGGGGAGCGGCGGCCTCGGGTTCGCCTGGCGTCGAGGCGTTTGCGACCCGAGGAGACAGACCGTGGAGCGAGGGGTCGTGGGAAGGGCCCGTTCTGCGCTTAGGGCCGGTGGTCCGACCCCGACGTGTCCGCGTCTCGGTTCTGCATGGGTGTCCGTAAGGGATGCTGGAGACTGAACCCAGCCTGGCCACTAGCAAGGCAACTGACCCACCCACTGTGCTCTCCTCTGATCCCTAAAGCATTCTTCTTTTTTTGGTTTTTGGGCCACACCCGGCGGTGCTCAGGGGTGACTCCTGGCTGTCTGCTCAGAAATAGCTCCTGGCAGGCACGGGGGACCATATGGGACACCGGGATTCGAACCAACCACCTTTGGTCCATGGATCGGCTGCTTGCAAGGCAAATGCCGCTGTGCTATCTCTCCGGGCCCATCATCTACTTTCTTAAATTGACTCCAGGCATAATTGAATTTTTCATTTTCCCCACTAAGTTTTTTTGTTATTTTATTTCTGTTTGAGGTTTTGTCATTTCAACTCTCATATTCTCTTTGAGTCTTATTTGCGATCTGTTCCACGGTTTCTTTGAGTTCTTTTGAGCATCCTGAACATTTCTTCTCTAAAGTCCTTATCAGATAAGCTATATAGGTGATGATACTAGTTCGGTCTTCAAAACTTCCATCCTCTGGGGCCAAAGCGGTGGCCCAGCAGTAGGGTGTTTGCCCTGCACGCAGTTGATCCCAGACATCCCATATGGTCCCCCAAGCCAGGAGCGCTTTCTGAGCACTTTTCTGAGCGTTACTGGGTGTGGCCCAAAAATCAAAAGAATAAAAAAAGAACTACCATCCTGATTCATTAAGTGTGGTAGTTTTGGTTTTATTTTGTTTTGTTTTATTGTTTTTCTTGATTTTTGGGTCACACCTGGCAGCGCTCAGGAGTTACTACTCCTGGCTCCACACTCAGAAATTGCTCCTGGCAGACTCCGGGAACCATATGGGATTGAAACCACCCTCCTCCTGCATGCAAGGCAAACACCCTACCTCCATGCTATCTCTCCAGCTCAAGAAGCTTTTAAAGTATTCTAATTTGAGGAATTTTTAAAATAGTGTGCCCAAGTTGCTCAACATAAAGGAATACCAGCAATATAAAATTATATTTTGTTCCTCTCCTTTTCTCTGCTTTGCATCCTAATCTCTTCCTATCTTTTCTCCCTTACTTTTTTTCTTGGTCTGAGAGCCATTAGATATGTATGCTTACTGTGAAAGTTCATCAGTCTATGAACATATGCTTTCTGTACTTTTCTGTAAATATGTTTTAGTTTGGTAAGTTTCAAGAAAAGGCCTAACACTGTGCAGGATATAAGTGATAAATGTGTTTTGTGATTTTAAGTAACTACCACATTTAAGTATCTGTTCTGTTTTTCCTATTACCTACTATATTTTTTATTATTCATTTTGAAGATTCTGAAGATTATCCACTGGGAATTTTAACTGATCTTTGTTCCGAAGTTCAAAGCCTAAAGGTATCCTTTCTATGATGTTAATATTTTTATCTGATATTATAAAATCTAAAGTTAGAGAATGTATTTAATAATTTATTATAATTTTATTAATATAATTTCTCCAAAATCAGAAATTATAGTCTGCTTTTTCCTTATGAAAGGATGATGTTAATAATCTTTTTGATAACGCAAGTTTGGAAAGTCAAGAAAGCATTAGATTCATAAAGGCAACAAAAGTACTGATGAAGAAGAATTCAATGGATATCATGAAAATAAGCGAATATTTCCAGAAGTATGGATATAATCTACGAGTCAAGGAAAATTCAGGTGTGAATAAACTCCATTTTATAGCTTTAAGAAAATGTTTAAAAGCAAGGCAACATAATTTAGAAAGGCTGAGCTGAGTGAGAGGAATAACTCAAAAGATTAGAGCAATGTTTTTCCTGGATGTTACATAGCCCTCCACACTGAACCAGGAGTAGCACCTGAGCACCCATTGGATATGGCTGTGCTCTCTCTCCAGCCATGATTGGATATTTTGGGATAGACAACATGCTTTAACTGAGGTAGGAGACAGGAAATTATGAGACAGGAAAAGTGAGAAACTCTAAACTAAAAGTAAGAAACATTTCTTTCTGTCATAGGCCACTGGCTTGCCAGAGGCCAAACAGGCACAACTCTAACAAGAAAAAGTTTTCTGGAGACTGGTCTTACTAGAGGAACAAGCAGGGTAGGGAAGCCCGAGGCCTTACAGACAATCCCTAGGGAGAAAGAGGGAAAGCAAGAAGAGAGCTGGGATTGGGACCAGAGCAAAGAGTCAGTCAGAGAAAGGACCAGAGGAGAGGGACAGGCAAGAGGAACTACAGGACTGCAGAAACAGTGTGTCCAGCCAATAGTTTTTCCAACAAAACGATCGGGAAATGCAGCCAGCATCCAGAGAAACAGCCACCCCCACACCAGCACTTGAGCTGAAGGGTTTTATAGAAACATCCCAGGCAAATGCCTCTATATGACTGTTATCTGGGGGTCCCTTCTAGATTTTATTCTCTACCCTTAAAGGGAAAAACCCCTTTATGGCTGTCCAGGGAACCATAGGGGTTTGTGTAACTCAAGACATTTCCCGGGGGCGGGGGGTGGTTCTGTATTCTGGAAGGCAGTGTCAAATCTGCCAACATATCACTAATACTTTGTGGTTAGTGTTGGGTGACAAAATCCCAAAATCCACCCAGATTGGGATTTTCAGGAGTTCCTTGTGAGAGCGTAAGACTCAACTTTGTGTGGTGGTGCCCTGTAAGAGAGCTTAGGTTTATAGAAATTCCTGTACAGTTAACAGGAAGTAATCTTGGGGCTGAAGCGATAGCACAACAGTAAGACATTTGCCTTATATGCGGCCAACACAGGACGGGCCCTGGTCCAAATCCCGGCATCCCATAAGGTCCCCCAAGCCTGCCAGGAGCGACTTCTGAGCACAAAGATAGGAATAACTCCTGAACGCTGCCAGGTGTGACCCAAAAAACAGGAAGTATATAAACATTCCAGTATCTAACAAAGGCTGGTAGGTTAAGCTGGTCTGCTGGAACAAACTTTACACTTATTGTCTACAATTTTGTTTTATATTTAGCCTGGGAGTAGAGGCGTTTAGAGTAGACATTGTTTGCCATTTTACGTTTTGCATTTTGAATCACGCTCTAGCCTGATTTTAGAGATTACCAGAAGTGAGAAGGTCTCACGGGGGGGGGGGGGGGGGGTGTTTTAAGAATGACATATACAATGGCTGGTTGTACAGTAGTAGATTGACTGAATAGAGAACCTTTCAGCTCTTGCAGGAAATTCCAATTGGCAGCTACTGTCTCTGGACAGATAGGCCATTTTGTGTCATGGAGAAGCTATAGGCTTTTGCATTATCCCAAGATCTAGATACACATATATGTGTGAAAACATCCTTTGTTCTTTTTTTTTTTTTTTTTAAATATGGAACGCTTCACGAATTTTCGTGTCATCCTTGTGCAGGGGCTATGCTAATCTCTGTATCATTCCAATCTTAGTATATGTGCTGCCAAAGCGAGCACTCCTTTGCTCTTTTGTACAGATAAGTCAAAGGACTTGTTTATATCTAGGGGTTCTGGGGCTGCTGATATCAATAATTTCTGTTATACAGTTTCAAATGACTTCTGGGATTCAAGGATCCACTTAATTGTCCTTCATCTTTTGCAGCCATAAGAGTTTTAGAGAGGTTTGGCTTTAAGGATAAAATTTGGAATCCATGTTTAACAAAACTCAGAGGCTTTTAAGAACCTTTAGTAGAAATTACTCTGACACTGCCTGGGGCTCCCTTTTGTTCTGATAAAATGACCTTATCAGCTTCTGATATAGTTTGGGGGGGGGTTGTTTTGGGGTCACATGCGATTTCTCAGGTTTTACTCCTGACTTTTTGCTCAGGAATCATTCTTGGTGGTGCTCAGAGGACCCTATGGAGTGCTACAGATTAAATTCAGTTTTGCCACATGCAAGTTACTTTACCTGCTATAATTTTGCTCCCATTCCAGTTTCTGATAGTTTAAGTCAAAGATAATTCATTCCATCTTGTGGGGCTGGAGCAATAGTATAGTACTTGACTTGCATGTGTCCCACCCAGGTTCAATCCCCAGCCCTTAATCTTCAAGACAGGAGTAACCCTGTATATTGCATTAGATTGTTTTATTTGACCTTTATAGAGATTTTTAGATCCCCCTTCTACCAGGAAATTTCAAGTGCCAATCACTGGTTTTGGTCTTCTAATGTATTTTTGTTGGATACTGAATTAACTCTGGCTATTATACCTTTTTCATGTGTTGGATTTAACTACCTTTATGCAGTTAAAATTCTAGTAAATCTTTCTCAGACTTCCCTGGGGATAGTAGGGCTATTTGTGAGCCCTTGGGCTATACAGGCTACTAATAATGTTTTATATTAGTATCCCTAACCTCCCCTTTAAAAGCAGGGAGTCAGGTCTAGGCTAGTGCTATAAAAAGCGCTTTTTGAGCTTAGTATGTAAACTGAAAAAATCCCTGGGTAAGAAAGGTTTCTAAGTTGAGCCTTCCTTAGCCATTGAATATTTCTAGTATAAGTACTAAGAAACATCTTAGAATAGGCTTAGAGCAAGAACATGAAATTTTCTTTGCAATCTGTAAGGTGTTTTGCAAATATTCCATATTGCTGTTACTGTTTTTGAGAGATCTCACTGAAATTTTTTTGTTTGTTTGTTTTTGGGCCACATTCAGAACTTACTCCTGGTAGAGCTCCAGGGGACCACATCCAGTAGTAGGGATCCAGCCCTACTCTGCCATTTGCAAGGCAAGCACCCTACCTGTTGTACTGTACTCTGCCTCTGATTTTACTGAAGTTAAGAAAGGAAAAGATTAGCCTGTAAATAACATATTGCTTATATACTCCCCCCCCTTGTATAATATTTATGTAAGGGACAGGAGAAATAACACAGCAGGTAGAATATTTGCCTTGCACTGGCTGACCCAGGTTCGATCTCTGGTATCCCATATGCTCAGAGGTGAGCACTGCCAGGTGTGACTCCTGAATATAGAGCTAGAAGTAACACTTGAGCATCACTACCACTACGCCACCACACAAACCCCAACAGTCTTTTTCTTTTCTTTTTTTTTTTTTTTTTTTTTTTTGGTTTTTGGGTCACACCCGGTGGTGCTCAGGGGTTACTCCTGGCTGTCTGCTCAGAAATAGCTCCTGGCAGGCAACGGGGGACCATATGGGAGACCAGGATTCGAACCAACCACCTTTGGTCCTGGATTGGCTGCTTGCAAGGCAAATGCCGCTGTGATCTCTCCAGGCCCAGTCTTTTCTTTTTTTAATTCATTTGTGAGTTAAAATTCTAAAGTTCTAAAGTAATATTAATTATAATTCACAATAATTTTAAACAATTAAATAGATTTTTAGTATATTAAAAACAGAAATACATTAACTGAGAATATTGAGTCTTTTAAATTTAATTTTAAAAATATGACCTCTTCCCCCCTTCAGTTATTTAATTTTGTGTAAAACTCTAGTTTTATTTTATTTATTTTTTACTTCTCTAATATACCATCAGAATCTTAGTGAAGGGATAGTAGAAATAAAGTACGAGTGGCTAAGGAGAGAATTATAATTTTTGCTGTTTTATGACAATTTCATGGGGGCAGTTTAAGTGGTTTTTTTGTTTTTAATATTTCCCAGTTTGATATTTAACCAAATGTAAGCTTGATTTTTTTTTTTAATTCCAGTTGATGAGCACAATATAAGTGAATCTAAGCTTGAGTCTGCCGAGCATGAAAATTTTCAAAAGTCTGATTTGAAAGATGATTTATCTGATGCCACTATGCCAAGCAGTTGCGTTTCTGAAAATTCTCCACGTAGTCCACAACTTTCGGATTTTGGACTTGAGCGGTACATGATATTGCCAAATCTTCCACAGGCCATAAATAACAATAAGGAAGAGCCAGAAATTATAACTCCATCTTCCAAAGAATCACTAGTTAGTGTACCTAAAACTCCAAAATGTACACTAAAGATGGATGATTTTGAGTGTGTTACTCCAAAATTAGAGCACTTTGGTATATCTGAATATACTATGTGTTTAAATGAAGATTATACGATGGGACTTAAAAATGTGAAGAAATGTAAAGGGTAAGCAACTTTCTTTAAAAGCACATTTTATTTAATTTTATTAGTCTTTCGCACTTAGCTTATTTTCTTACGATTTAGTCCTTTGTCAGATTTATTTCCTTTTGAAATATTTTCATATACTGAATATTTCACACTTCAAATGAATCAATAGAATATGAAATAATTGGGGGCCCTGAGAGATAGCACAGCGGCGTTTGCCTTGCAAGCAGCCGATCAGGACCAAAGGTGGTTGGTTCGAATCCCGGTGTCCCATATGGTCCCCCGTGCCTGCCAGGAGCTATTTCTGAGCAGACAGCCAGGAGTAACCCCTGAGCAATGCCGGGTGTGACCCAAAAACCCAAAAAAAAAAAAAAAAAAAAAAGAATATGAAATAATTGTATCACATAGTAGTGTCAAAGGTATGACGAAAAAGATGGTACCTGGTTAGATAGCGAAGAAGAAGAAAATGAAAAGTTGTAAAAGTCATTGAGAATTTGTAATTGGTTTGGTATGGAGACTAGGAAGAAAAAACAGCTAGGATAAATCTCAGATCTCTCTTTTGTCTGGAAGGAAGTTAAGAATCCCTACCGCTCAAATTACAGGTAGTATGTTTATAGGTATCTTTTGAGGTGCCATAGAGGTGCTTTTAAGCTTTTGAATATATATTTGAAGCTCAGTATTCAGTTTTGTACTAGACCAAAGAGATTCGGAGAAGTTATTGTTTATAATTAGAGTTATCACAAAAATGAAAGACCGGGCCCGGAGAGATAGCACAGCGGCGTTTGCCTTGCAAGCAGCCTATCCAGGACCAAAGGTGGTTGGTTCGAATCCCGGTGTCCCATATGGTCCCCCGTGCCTGCCAGGAGCTATTTCTGAGCATGGAGCCAGGAGTATCCCCTGAGCACTGCCAGGTGTGACCCAAAAACCACAAAAAAGGCAAAAAAAAAAAAAAAGAAAAGAAAAAGAAAACATTAGTCACTGTTAATGCAAAGAAATCTAAGAAAATAATAGCAATAGTAATAAGGCAACTTAACTTATTACGTATTAAAACACATGAAACTAAGAACTGCAAAGATAGTAGGAGAGCATTGCCTTGCATGCTGTCAGCCCCAGTTTGATCTCCCTAGCTCAGTGGTCGGCAACCTGCGGCTCGTGACACATGTGGCTCTTTACACTTTTAATTTGGCTCTTCTGTGTGCTGGGCAGCCACTCCAGGAGTCAGGACTCCGCTCCTAGCCTCTGTCAGTGCGCACCCTGTGTGGCTCTCAAAATAAATTTCAATAGTGGTTTTGGTGAGATTTGGCTCAGTTGAAAAAAAAAGATTGCCCACCACTGTCCTAGCTGCATATGGTCTCCTAGCCCCACTAAGAGTGATCATTGAGCACAAAGCCAGGAGTAAGCCCTGAGAACCGCTAAGTGTGTCCCGCGCCCCCCCCCCCCAAAAAAAGTATAGTAAGCTATATTGACGTCTAAAAACTCTTATAGTCTAGAAACACTATATAAGAATGTAATAGATATGCTGAAGGTGTAGTGGACCCTCTTGATCATCCTGGAGGCTCTCAGGGAGCTCCAAGGCTGTATCTGCTGATGCTTAAGGACCATGTGATACCAGGGATCAAACTGGGATCTGACCTTACATGTCCCTTAACTTCTTGAATGTGTTTTTAAAGTACAGATTTTTTTTGTTTGGGGGCAGTGCTCAGGGATTACTCCTAGCTCTACACTCAGGTATTACTCCTCATGATGCTCAAGAAACACTGGGATGCTGGGGGTTGAATCCAGGTCAGCCACATGCAAGGCATGCGCCCACTCCACTATACTGTCTCCAGGCCCCTTCTTCCTTCTATTGAGTTTGTTTGTTTTTTTTTTTAATAATACCTACCATGCTTTTGATTTGTCATTTCTGGTGGTCGTAGTTTTCTCATTTCGGCTCATGCTTTCTCATGCTTTGTTAACTACCTCGTAATTGTTTCTTTCTGCGCATTAAACATTTTCATCATGGTGTCATTAAAGTCATTGAGGATTTACTGAGCTGGTTGGTGGTGGTATGCCTTTGGTGCTGATTGTTTTTACTAGTTGTACTTGATGGGCTTTTACATGTTTTCTAGTATTCCTGCTGTGCTGGGGTTAAATTTTTGTAGTAAGACCACCAGTGGTAGATGCTGAGGGATAAGGCTGAAGGTTGCTCTATTTCTTTTCTACCATTTTTATTGAATGACAAGAAGTATAACTGAGCATTGTGTAATTTGTCATGAGTGGATCTGTCACACTGTAGCATATACAGCTGCATGCTTTAGAAGCTGTGGTGTTAATAAGGTGCAAATCAGATGTTGGAGCTGCTGGAAACCTTGCCACAAGGGAGGAGCTCTGCCTCCTGTTCTGGAGTAGACTGATGTCAGCTGAAGACTAGTCTCATGTGTTCTTTGGAGAGTACAAAGCAAAAATTCAAGGTCTGTATGGGTGCTGTTAAGATGACACAGGTTAGTTGTATAGGCTCTTGGTTTTTGTTTGTTTGTTTTGGTTTTGGGTTTTGGGTCACACCCAGCAGTGCTCAGGAGTTACTCCTGGCTATCTACTCAAGAAATAGCTCCTGGCAGGCACAGGGGACCATATGGGACGCCAGGATTCAAACCAACCACCTTAGGTCCTGGATCGGCTGCTTGCAAGGCAAACACCGCTGTGCTATCTCTCCAGCCCCTAGGCTCTTGTTTTTTGTTTGTTTTTAAGTAAGAGTATTAATGAGGAAGAATTCTCCAGTGAGAGAAAAGCCAAAGTAAACACAGTTTATACTTTGAGGACAATATGGGCAACCCTATATTGGACTTATGTAATGGAGAGATTCCACCCCTAGAGTTGGGATGTGGGCCTTCTTAAAATAAACCATTGAGGAACCAGAGAAATAGTACAGTGGGCAGGGTACTTGCTTTGCATGTAACTGACTCAAGTTTGATTTCCAATACCCCATGTGGTGCCATGAGCTACACCAGTAGTGATCTGAATGCAGAGCCAGGAATAAGCCTTCAGCACAGCTCAGTGTGGCCCCAAAATATAACAACAAAGTGTAGCAATATACTTTTTAACTTTGGGGATCTTTACCTTGTGTGCCAGGTGACATGCCTGGCAGTGCTCTGAGGACCATGTGACTGTAGGATTTGAAGTGGGATTGCAACCACATCTCCAGTGTAGGCAAATACTGTCACCTTTGTTCTCTCTCTCTCTCTCTCTCTCTCTCTCTCTCTCTCTCTCTCTCTCTCTCTCTCTCTCTCTCTCTCTCTCTCTCTCTCTCTCTCTCTCATTCACTCTCTTCTCACTCAATTCTGCATTGCTTTCCATTTTCCATGGGATTTATGTTACACAAAACAAACTAAACCCTGGAGTCAGATAACTCAAGAGGTAGAGCACATAGTGTGTTCAAGGCCCAGAGTTCCACCTCCAGCACTACATGGCTTTCTGGTACACCACTAGATCTAGTTCTGGTGGCCCCTGAGTACTGTTGGCAAGTGACCTGGTTAACCCTCAAGCACCACTAGTGTCCTGGACTTACCTCTGCTGGTTAAAAGAACAAAAATTGAACATTGCTCTAGGTTTGATACATATTGGGATTAAATTTGCCAAAAGTTTAATACTATTTTTTCTTTTATTTTCCTAATAATAGTGCCACTCAGGAGGACCTAGAAACAGAAGAGATCAGTAATGATAAATCTATGATTTCTCCTGGCCCCATAATTCAGCAATTGGGAACAAAAAGTAAGTATGAAAATCAAATTACTTTTCAGCTATATTCTTTGTAGACTCCTTGTGCTAAGTTGTTTTGGAGACTTTGGGGTTTTTTAATAGCCTTCTGCATCTTAATTTATAAAACTTCACTAAGTTTCATTCAAATCAGGTTGAACATGATTTTTATACAAGAAGAACATACCATCTTCTCATGCGTCTTCAGTCCTCTTAGCGAGTATCATTAAGTTATTGAAGATACCTCTAGAGATACTATATGGAGAGACCTTGTTATTTCATCAGTTTTTTTTGTTTTGTTTTGTTTTGGTTGGTTGGTTGGTTGGTTGGTTTTGGGATCATATCACCAAATTATGCAGAATGTAGCTTTATTTTTATTTATTTTCATGCCATTTTGTGTCTTCTAGCTGCTGAACATATGAATTCCCCCTTGGCACCTACATTCTGCACTCCTGGTTTGAAAATTCCTTCCACAAAGAACATCATGGCTTTGGTAAATTCCCTTAAGAAAAAAGCTATTTGGGATAATTTGATGATATATATTAAATAGTTTAAAACCTTTCATACCCTTTAGCCCTATCTCAGAATTTATTTTGAGGCTCGTTGTAACAAAATATAAAGAAGATAAAGGGCCAGAGTGGTGGCACAAGTGGTAGGGTGTCTGCCTTGTACACACTGGCCTAGGACAGTCTACGGTTCGATCTCCTGGCATACAATATGGTCCCCCAAGCCAGGAGCGATTTCTGAGCACATAGCCACAAGTAACCCCTGAGCATTACCAGGTCTGGCGCAAAAAAAAAAAAAAAAAAAAAAAAAACAACAAAGAAAAGATAAAGATAAAAGCACATTTCTGGAGAATAATTTGGTGACGTATATTAAATAGTTTAAGACCTTTCATACTCCCCACCCCACCCCCCAAATAAAAAACCCTTTCATACCCGTTATCTCTATCAAAATTTATTTTCGGGCACATTGTAACAAAATATAAAGAAGTTAAAGAGAGGAGCCAGAGAGATAACTCAGTGGTAGGGCATTTGCCTTGCACACTGCCAACCCAGGAAAGACAGTGGTTCGATTCCCAATGTCCCATATGGTCCCCCAAGCCTGCCAGGAGCACAGAATCAGAAGTAACCCCTGAGTGCCGCCGAGTGTGGATCCCCCCCACTAAAAAGAAGTTAAAGAGAAAGGTACAGCAGTATTTAAAAGAGTAAGTTATGGTGAAAAAATATGAATGTCAAATTATAGAGAATATGTGAAATTAAGATATTTTCGTAATATGTGAACTATGTGTTAAGAACTATGGTTTTTGGGGTTTGGTTTGGTTTTTCGGGCCACACCCATTTGATGCTCAGGGGTTACTCCTGGCTAAGTGCTCAGAAATTGCCCCTGGCTTGGGACACCAGGGGATTGAACCACGGTTCTTCCTTGGCTAGCGCTTGCAAAGCAGACACTTACCTCTAGTGCCACCTCACTGGTCCCAGAACTATGGTTTCTTTGAGGGAGATTTTTTGGGCCACAACTGGTGACTCTCAGGGGTTACTCCTGGCTATGCACTCAGAAATCGCTCCTGGCTTGGGAGACCATATAGGACACCAGGGGATCAAACTGCGGTCCTTCCTGGGTCAGCCTTGTGCAAGACAAACGCCTTACTGCTGCACCATTGCTCTGGCCCCAAGAACTATATTTTGAAGAACTAATAACACCTTGAAAGGTTTTACCAGGACTATTTACAGATATAAGACCTGGAGCAATCCCTTATCACAGACCTAGAGTAAGCTCTGTGTACTGCTAAGTATGACCCCCCCCCCCTTCCAAAAAAAAAAAAAGAAAAGAAAAGAAAAAGAAAAAGAAATATTTATGAATCTAGAAAATCACATGTGGGGCCGGAGAGATAGCATGGAGGTAAGGCGTTTGCCTTGCATGCAGGATGTTGATTCGAATCCTGGCATCCTATATGGTCCTCTGAGCCTGCCAGGAGCGATTTCTGAGCGTAGTGCCAGAAGTATCCCCTGAGTTCTGCCGGGTGTGACCCAAAATTAAAAAAAAAATAATCACATGTGAATGCACATATTTGAAGGAAAAATTGTGGGTGTAGACACAGCTTAGTATGGTGTGTGGTTATCGTTATGGGGGTTAGTTGTTTTTTTTGTGACCTACACCTGGTAGAACTTGGGTTACTCTGGGCTCTGGACTCAGAAATTACCCCTGGCAGGCTTAGGGGACTATATGGGATGCTGGGGATCAAACTCGTGCAAGGCAAACATCCTACCCACTGTACTATTACTTCATTTCCTATGTCTTTATTTATGAGTGCTTTTTGTTTGTTTTGTTTGGGGGCCACACCTCAAAGTACTCAGAGGTTATTTTTGGCTCTGCCCTCAAGAATCATTCCATATGATTAAGGACCATATGGGATGGTAGAGATTGATCTCAGGTCAGCTGCATGCAAGGCAGCTGTACTATCTTTTCAGCCCCAGTGAGATTTGTTTTTTTGGGTTTGGTTGGGTGGGGTCATACTGGGCAATGCTTAGGGGGTCCCTCCTGGCTATGCACTCAGGAATCACTCCTGCAGTTCTTAGGAGACCATCTGGGATGCTGGGTATTGTATCTAGTCAGATGCAAGCAGGCGAACTCCTTACCCACTGTTCTATCTCTCTGGTTCCATGAGTGGTTTTCGTTGTTTGATTTTTTTATGTGGCCATACCCAGTGATTCTCAGGGGATTCTCCTATTTGTGTACTCGGGAATCACTCCTGGAGGGCTCCAAAGACCATGTAGGATGCTGGGGATCACCCAGGTCTCTGCATGTAAGGCAAAAGCCCTACCTCCTGTGCCATCATTCAGGCCCCACCCATGAGTTATTTTATTTTAATGCTCTTTTCTCCTCAGTTTTGTTCATACTTACTATCAACAATCAACTCTAGCTCTTTATAAGTATTCACAACGAATGGTATTTTGTTCTCCGTTACTTTATTTTCTTATTTTATTCAGTACTCATAGAAGAGATGGTCATTTTGAGACCTACTTGGAGACAACAGTAGAACTAAGTACTAGTTATTTTATTTTATTTTTTATTTTTGGTTTTTGGGTCACATGTGGCAGTGCTCAGAAGTTACTCCTGGCTGTTGGTCAGAAGTTGCTCCTGGCAGGCTTGGGACCATATGGGATGCCAGGATTCAAACTGGGGCCCGTCCTGTGTTGGCCACGTGCAAGGCAAACGCCTTCCGCTGTGCTATCGCTCCAGCCCCAGTACTAATAATTTTTGTTGTTATTGTTTTTGGTCCGCACCCAGTAAAACTCGGGTTACTCCTGGCTATTCGCTCAGAAATCGCTCCTAGCTTGGGGGACCATCTGGACGCTGGGGGATTGAACCAAGGTCAGGCGCATGCAAGGCAAATGCTCTATCACTGTGCTATTACTCTGGCCCCAGTAGTAATAATTTTTGTTTTGTTTATCATTGTAATTTAAATATTTGTCTTGTTTTATTGTCTTTTATAATTATTTAAGAACTGTTGATACAAAATTGTTCGTGATTTTCAGTTAAGAATGTTGGGGCCGGAGTTGTGGCACAAGTGGTAGGGCATTTGCCTAGCACATGACTAACCTAGGATGGACCACAGTTTGATCCCCTGGCGTCCCATATGGTTCCCCAAACCAGGAGCATATAGCCAGAAGTAACCCCTGAGCGTCACTGGGTGTGGCCCAAAAAAACAAAAAAACGAATGTAAACCACCCTTCACTAGTGCACATTTCCTGCCACCAACTAGTGTCCCCATTTCCCTCCCACTTTCCACCCTGCTTACCTCTGAGGTGATTTTACTTCTCTCTGTCTCTGTCTGTCTCTCTCTCTCTCTTCCTTTTATTTTATTTATATTTTTGGTTTTTGGGTCACACCTGGTAGCGCTCCGGGGCTACTCCTGGCTCTAATGCTCAGAAATCGCCCCCCAGCAGGCTCGGGGGACCATATGGGACACTGGGATTCGAACTACCATCCTTCTGCAAGCAAGGCAAACGCCTTACTGCTGTGCTATCTCTCCGACCCCTCTCTTCCTTTTTAACCCTGTAGTTTGCATTGTTGTTAATGAAGGGGTACTATGCATGTCACTTTATCCCCTTTCAGCACCCAGTTCTTGTCCAGAGTGAGCAGTTCCAACTATCATTGTCAAGTAGACCCTTCTCTACCCTAACTGCACTCACAGCACTTTGTGGCAAGCTTCCTACCATGGACTGGTCTTCCTGGCCCTCAACTCTATTGTCTCTGGATATTATTATCATATTGTCTTTTATTTCTCTTATATTCCACATATGAGTGAGATTATTCTATGTCTTTTTTTGTTTTGTTTTGTTTTGTTTTTGTTTTTGGTATTTGGGCCATACCTGGTGGCACTCAGGGATTACTCCTGGCTCTCTGCTCAGAAATCGCTCCTGGCAAACACAGGCAGGCACAGGGGACCATATGGGATGCTGGGATTCGAACCACCTTTGGTCCTGGGTCGGCTGCTTGCAAGGCAAATGCCCTACCATTGTGCTGTCTCTCCAGCCCCTATTCTATGTCATTTTTACTTGTTCTTCCCTCTCCTTCTGACTCATTTTACTCAGCATAATACTACTCTCCATATCCATCCATGTATAAGCAAATTTCACTGTTTTTCCTAACAGCTATGTAGTATTCCATTGTCTAGATAAACTATAGTTTCTTTAGTCACTCATCTGTTCTTGGGTAGATGGGTTGTTTCTAGATTCTGGCTATTGTAATTGTGCAGCGATGAATATAGGAATGCAGAGGGTAATGATCTGTTTTTATTTAATAGATGTCTACAAGCTGTCCATTATCTGAAAAAAAAAGTTCAGCAGATGATTTGGAAATAAAGGATTGTACATCTTTAACTTTCGATTCTGATGAGTGTTTCAAGAAACTCACATCTCCATCTCCTAACATTTCTTCTTATGAGAATCTGCTCCAAACACCAACACCTCCAGATGTAACTACAATTCCAGAAGATGTTCTCCAGGTTATTTCCCAGGCTATTTGTTTTCCTGATGCAGTTTTTAAATTAGTTGTTTATAGTAGGAACCTGAGGCTGTGTAAAACTGGGGTTGTTTTGGGGACAGACCAATATATTGCACAATGGGTTGGGCATTTGCTTTGCATGTGGCCAACCTAGATTCTATCCCCAGCTTCCCATATGGTCCCCAAAGCCTGTCTGGAGTAATTTCTGAGCATAGAGCCAAGAGTAGCCTCTGAGCATGGCTGGGTGTGGCCTAACGCGCCCCCCCCCCCCAAAGTGTTATTTGTTGTCTGGGTAATATGCTGGGTGGTTTTTGAGAAAATATAAATCCTGAGTTATTGGACTTTTCTCAGATGACTTGGTTAAGGCCTTTCTGAGCTGAACATGAGCTGGTTACTCCAATCTTTTATGTCCTGATGAGCATTTTATCCCTTAGCTCTGTTTTCATGTTCTGAATTTCAATTGCTATGTTGCCAATTGAGTCTGTTGGAGATATTGCTGGGAAATTTCAAAATGTCATTTATCCTCAAGTTCTCCAAGTTAAGGTACAATGAATAATTTTCTTGAACTTAAAGACATAAATCTTGGACCTCAGTTTGAGAAGATTTAAATATATTAAATTTAGGGGCCGGAGAGATAGCATGGAGGTAAGGCATTTGCCTTTCATGCAGAAGGTCATCGGTTCGAATCCCGGTGTCCCATATGGTCCCCCGTGCATGCCAGGAGCAATTTCTGAGCACGGAGCCAGAAAAAACCCCTGAGCACTGCCAGGTGTGACCCAAAAACCACACACACACACACACACACACACACACAAAAAAAAAATATATATATATTAGATTTATAACATTGTTGTCTCTACTAAGTAACTATTACTTTGATTCTGTGAGTGTCCAACCCTTAGTACAAGTTGAGTATTTGCCAATTAGGCCTAAACAAATTGAATTCTTTTTTAAAATTCAATTTGATTTTGTGAGGACCACAACTGGTGATGTTGAGGATGGTTTTCAGGGGACTAGGTGTGGTCCAAACACTGATACCTTATCATTCCCTAGACTTCCCTGGGTACAGCACTGAACTGCCATGCACTGCCAGGATGGCGAGGCAGTCCCCAGGTTTGCATCCTCCAGCCCTTGCATTTTACCACCTGGTTGGCTAGGAATCACCAGGAGTGACCCCAGGTCTCAGCACCACCTGAAAGATTCGAACCCAAATCTTCCAATTATCCTTGACTTCTCTTGAAAGTTTTATTGTACCTTCCAGATCTTTGTTGATCATGTAACTTGTCATAACTTACATTGCCCATATGATTATAAGAAATTTACTTTGTTTTAGATTTTATCGAAATACAGCTCAAACCTAGCTACTCCTGCAGCAGTTAAAGCTGTGCCTCCTGTCAAAACACGCCTTATTAAATATGAAAAGCAGAACACCCAAGACATCAGTAACAAAGAGAACTGGTGAATGTGAGTATGATAAAGAAAAGACATGTGTTCTTTAAAAATGATAATTAAAAAAATAAATAATAGGGGCCGGAGAAATAGCATGGAGGTAGGGTGTTTGCCTTTCATGCAACAACAGGTCAGTGGTTCGAATCCCGGCATCCCATCTGGTCCCCTGAGCGCTGCCGGGTGTGGCCCAAAAACCAAAAAATAAAAATAAAAAATAAATGAAATTTAAAAACCAATGCTTAAGTTGTAAAATTTTTGATATTCATATAAATCTAACATTTGTCATCTTAGTTTAACAACCTTCATTTGATGGAGAATTTTTAAACTCTGCCTCACTAGCAAATTAGATATCATTAGAACTATTTCCAACTTGAATGATATCAATATTAATATTTAATTGATATTTTATTTTACAGAGCTAATAATGGATCCATCTTCTAGAGAAACTGAATACAGTGAAATGAAAGCAGAGCTCCTCTCCTTTTATTTTTTAAAGCCAATCCACATTAATGACCAGCCTATAATGTGCTTTATTCCGTTTCAAGACTTTGGGTGGGGGGGGGAACCACACTCAGCAGCGCTCATGGTTACTCCTAGCTCTGTGCTCAGAAATCGCTTCTGTCGGGCTCAGGGAACAATATGAGATGCTGGGGATTGAACCCAGATCTGTCCATGGTGAGCTGCATGCAAGGCAAAATGTCCTACCACTGTGATATCCCGTCGACCCCGGCTTTGAAACACTGTAACTTAGATTTAATTCATCAGATTTTTTTTGTCAGTGATCATCCCCAGTGGGATGGTGTTGTTGGACAGAGTACACTCCTAAAGATGCTCCACTTCCTGATCAGTTTTAAATATTAGGATTATTTAATTGATTTCAAATTTACCTGTCCAAACTAACAATGATTTATATCACATTACATAAGCTGGATAAATGATCTAAATTTTTTCTTTTTGTTTTGGGATCACACCCAGCAGTTCTCAGGGCTTACTCCTGGCTCTCTGCTCAGGGATCAAAATTTGGTTAGTTGAACACAAGGAAAATGCACTACCTCTGTACTTACTCCAACCCTATGATCTAAAAATTTTCATGATTACCTCAGTCTTCATAGGACTTACGTGGTTCTTACTGTTAGAGCTGTGCTTCTTGATTTTAGCTCTCCTTCCCCATCTTCTGACTATCCCATAGTTTTTACACCTTGGATCTCATAGTGTTCATTTAAACGAGTTTATATTCATTGAGAAAAAGAGGATATGACCTCCATGAAGTAAGTCTCAAATCAGACTCACCTGCTCTCAGGACACTTTACACTTCGTTTTTCCTATCAGTCTCATCCTTTCAGATCAATTCTTTTTTTTTTTTTTTTTTTTTTTTTTTTTGGTTTTGGTTTTTGGGCCACACCCGGCGTTGCTCAGGGGTTACTCCTGGCTTTCTGCTCAGAAATAGCTCCTGGCAGGCACGGGGGACCATATGGGACACCGGGATTCGAACCAACCACCTTTGGTCCTGGATCGGCTGCTTGCAAGGCAAACGCCACTGTGCTATCTCTCCGGGCCCTCAGATCAATTCTATCCATCATCTGGCTACTGACTTCTCCAAACTCCCCTCCACTTTGTCACCAACAGCCTGAGCTTCGTTCTCTCTGGAAGGTACCTTTTGGGCCAGGTACTCGTCTATGATCTATTAGCTGCTTTCACGGGAAATCAAATGCCTCTAGAGCTATCAAGAATTTCGTTGAGGACCAAGTGGTAGTACAGCAGCAATAGGTCATCTGCTTTGCATGTGGCTGACCCAGGATGGACACACTTTCGATACCTGGCATCCCAAATGGTCACAGGTCAGGAACGATATCTGAGTGTAGAGCTTCAGTTTCATCGGGAGTGACACCTGAGCACTCCTGGGTGTGGCCCCCCCCCAAAAAAAAAAAAATAAAAGAACTTCATTGAGTTTGACTGTGAGCCTAAGTTCCTTTCTGTTTAAGTATGACTGGAAAGGTGTTTTTTATTATCTAATTAAGTTCATAGAAGTAATTTTAGTGAACTTTTTATATTATGGCCAAGGAAAATGAAGACCTGTCTTGCTATGGGAAACCACTAAAATCTTGAAGTATCTGACAAGTATTATAGCAAGATGTTTCAGAAGTTTAGTTTTAAGTTTTTAAGATACTTGGTTTCATTTTTATAATCCATTTTAGCTTGAGTGCCACACCCAGTAGTTTCAGGGGTCACTCCTGATGAAAAACTGGAGCCAGCAGACTAAAGCTTTACTTATCTATGATGAAGCTTCTCAGATTTTTATCACCCTTAATTTATTATGTGTACATGTGTATGAATATGTATATAAATCCCAAGAGTAGATGAGATTGCTTAAGGAGGGTCTGTCTGGGACCTAAAGGAGAATAAAGATTCCACTTGTATATTAAACAAAATTATTTCCAAATTGATTAAAGATTATCACAAGATAATTATAAAAGGGACCAGAGCACTCTGATTGGTTCCATCCATTCCAACACGGCCAATGTGAGGATATTCACAGTCAATCCAGTACAAGTACCTAGAGATAAAAGTCAATAGCACAGTGGTAGGGCATTTGCCTTGCAGCAGCTGACCCAGGATGGACCTGAGTTTGATGATCCTCGGCGTCCCATGTGGTCCCCCAACCCAGGAGCAATTTCTGAGCACATAGCCAGGAGTAACCCCTGAATGTCAATGGGAATTTAAATTACAGGAATAAAAGAGAGACTACTAAGATTAGAAACAGAAGTAATATAAGTAACACATTTGGTTACATAAAAATGTAAATTTAAGGGCTGAAGTGATAGGGCGTTTGCCTTGCATGCAGTAGAACTGAGACAGACCCAGGGTTGATCCCTGACATCCCATCTAGTCTCCCAATCCTTGCCAGGAGCAATTTCTGAGCCCGGAGTCAGGAGAATCTCCCGAGCACCACCAGATGTGGCCCAAAAACAAAAAATAGTAAATTTGAGAGTCAGAGCTTGTATTAAATGCTGCTGATTGAATTAATCTAAATTAAACTAAATCTAATTAAATAAATTTAATCTAATTTAATTAGGATTAGATCTGCAGGAGTGTAGAGCCAAGAGTAAGCCCTGAGCATCACCAGGTGTGGCCCAAAAACTAAAACAATGTAAATTTTTTCTTTTTTGGAGGGGTCACACCCGGCAGCTCTCGGGTTACTCCTGGCTCTATGCTCAGAAGGTGCTCCTGGCAGGGTCGGGGACCATAAGGGATGTCAGGATCCAAACTGCTGTCCTTCTGCATAAAAGGCAAATGCTTTACCTCCATGCTATCTCTCCGGCCCCCAATGTAAATTTTTGTACAGAAAATATTCTCATAACAAAATATAAATTAATGGTATGGGTGGGTTAATATATGTAATGCAAACATTTTCTTCTGTAATACACAAAGGAACTAATAAAATGACTAAAATACCAAGCAACAGAAATCTAGTCAGTGTTTAATTAGACAAATTACATATTGAATAGAAAGAGACTATTAAAAGATGTTTGAATTTGGGGCTGGAGAGATGGCGCTTTGCAAAGGTAAAAAAGCATCTGCTTTGTCCGCACTAGCCTAGGATGTACTGCAGTTCGATCCCCCCGGCGTTCCATATGGTCCCTCAAAGCCAGGAGTAACCCCTGAGCGTCACCGGGTGTGGTCCAAAAAAAAAGGGGGGGGGAAATGTTTGAACTTGCTGGCAATTAGGGAAATGCAAACTAAAGCAATAAAGTATCCATTTATATCAGACTAAACAAAAGTATAAAGAACCCAAACCTGGTGTGTTTCAATTTGAAGAATTATGTTCTCTTTAGAAAGCACAGAGAGGGCCGAGCAGTGGCGCAGCGGTAGGGTGCTTGCCTTGCACTTGGGCTGACCTAGGGGGACCATGATCTGATCCCCTGGAGTCCCATATGGTGCCCCAAGCTAGGAGCAATTTCTGAGTGCACTGCAAAAGTAACTGCTGGGCATCACCAGGTATGCCCCAAAAGCCAAAAGAAAATAAAACAGCAACAGAGAAAAAGAAAATCAGTTACAGTGGGCCAGAGCAATAGCATGTGAGGAATTGTCTTTCATGCAACTGACCTGTTTGGTTCCTCCAACCCTGCCAGGACTGATCCCTGAGTACTGAGCTCAAAGCTAGGTGTAACCCAAAAACCAAAAATCTTTTTCTCCATATATATTTTATAGCACTATACTACTAAGAAATTATATAGACACAGATGTGCAGTGTACATAATTTATGAGAATACAAATGTGATTATAGCATTGTATTTGCCAAGAACTAGGATTTTTGGTTGCAAATCTCATGTAGGTCCTTACCTCTCTACCCCAACAGCATCTTCTGTCAACACAATTCACACCTAGATTGCATTAGTGTATGAGATGGGAAATGTTAGTATAACAACAGCTGGAACCAAAGAGATAGCATGGAGGTAGTGTATTTGCCTTGCATGTGGTTCGAATCCCGGCATCCCATGTGGTCTGAGCACTGCCGGGTGTGACCCAAAATCAAAAAAATAAAAAATAAAATAACAGCATCCCTCTATCCTAAACTCTGACCATTATTAGTACAAAGTAAATACTCTGTGAGTTCTTCATTTCATTTGCAGGCCCCATTTAGACCATATGTGGTGTAGAAATGCCATTTTCAGGGCCAGAGATACTAGAGTAGATGGTTACTTATATGGAGCTGACCCAGGTTTGATCCCCACCACCACATATGATCCCCTAAGCACGGGTGGACCTTGACCCAAACTAAAGACATTTTCAATGGCGACTTTTTGACACTACTCCCCCCCCCCCTTATTAGTATTTACTAACTTTCTTAAGAATATGCCTCGATGGCGAACCTGTGGCATGCAAAGGCCTTGCAGCTGGTGCGCGGGAAGGCTTGCAGTGACGCATCGGGAGGCAAGTGTGCCCGTGTCTGCTTTGCAGCTCACCTGGCACAGAGCTGGACTGGCCATTGGGAGGACCGGGCATTGTACGGCAGTTTGGGCACTCGCACTCAAAAAGGTTAGCCTTCACTGATAGATTTATCCTTGTTATCCCTAACAGGATACTGGGTACTTTATTAGAAATGCCTTTTTTTTTTTTTTTTTCAGTAATTTTCCTAGGATCTTGGAATCTGCCTCATTAAGTTCGCCTTATTAATAATTTAGTTTTTCTTTTTTTTTTTTTTTGGTTTTTGGGCCACACCCGGTAACGCTCAGGGGTTACTCCTGGCTATGCGCTCAGAAGTTGCTCCTGGCTTGGGGGACCATATGGGACGCCGGGGGATCGAACCGCGGTCCGTCCAAGGCCAGCGCAGGCAAAGCAGGCACCTTACCTCTTGCGCCACCGCCCGGCCCCAATAATTTAGTTTTTTACTTGCTTCTGTTTTGGCTTTTTGGGCCACACCTGGTGACACTCAGGGGTTACTCCTGGCTATGCACTCAGAAATCACTCCTGGCTTGGAGGACCACATGGGACACCGGGGATCAACCCCGTCCTGGGTTGGCTGCATGCGAGGCAAATGCTTTACCATGGTGCTATCACTCAGGCCCCTAGTTTTTTAAATTTCATCAAATTTAGTCTGCTTAATTGGGTAGGGTACTAAACTTTCAACAATTACAAGTAACTTCTTACTTTATAGCTATTGACTGAGGTGCTTCTCTAAGCACCATTTTCTTGAGTTTTCCCAAAAACTGTATATACATGAAATGCCATCCCCTTTCTACAATGAACTCCCCAGTATGACTTTTGACTTATCCCAACAATTGTATATATATAAAACTATCGCCATTCTACAATAAATTCTGCATAACCTCAGGCTGATGACTTGCTTATTAACACGTTTTGTATTTAGGCTGTTTTTTAGGTTTTAGCTTATTCCTTCTGAAATGTGGGAAGGCATAATACTTGGACTCAATTGAGTGCTTGCAGTCATAAGTCCTAACAGAAGGGGCACATGGGTAGGGCATTTGCCTTGTGTGCAGCCGACCAAGGATGGACCTGGGTTCAATTCCCAGCATCCCATATGGTCCCTGGAGGCTGTCAGGATTGATTTCTGAACACATAGCCAGGAGTAACCCCTGAGCACAGCGAGTGTGGCCCAAAAAACAAAATTAAAAAATCCTAACAGAAAAACACTTGTTTGTTCCATCGAAGATTCAAATAAGTTGTAATCACAGAAAAAAAAGCCTATGTCTAAGCAATAAAATACCAATGGAAGCACATGAAGGCCTTTCTGACCTCTGCTGTGATAAGCTGGAACCATGGCCATGCCTGTTACTTTAAAAGATAAGTGCTTCAAAACAATGGGACAGTAACAAGGGACCTAATTCTCTTACTATAGAACTGTGGGGTTGGGATTAGGGTGGATTGAGGGATCAGAGGGCAAGGCTTTGGGGTTCTTTGATGTTAATGCAGCAATTTTGTGCAACAAAAATAGGAACATTCATGCTAGTGTAAACAATACAAAAACCAGTCTTTTAGATTCATCTAAAAAATTACTTATACGGCAGTAGGGCGTTTGCCTTGCACACAGCCAAGGGTGAGGACCGTGGTTCAATTCCCCACAACTCATATGGTCCCCCCACCAAAAAAAAAATTATACCTTGTCAGAAAACAGCTTAAGACATAGTATATAACTGGATTCCTATCTTTAATTGTAGAAATGTGGATTATTTATAGTAATTATATGATGCTTTTATTAAAAATTGTTACAGTATTGGGGCAGGAGAGATAGCATGGAGGTAAAACATGTCTTTCATGCATAAGGTTAGTGGTTCAAATCCCGGCATCCCATATGTCCCGAGCCTGCCAGGAGCGATTTCTGAGCACAGTCAGGAGATACTCCTGAGTGCCACCGGGTGTGACACACACATACACACAGAAAAAGAGAAAAATAAGGTATGCTGATTATGGGATATTGTGGGTGGATATCAGGCTTAAACGTTGTGAATAAAAGATACTCAATAATTTTAAGGAAACATTAGTTTGCTGCCTAGGTTTATGTGCCTTGTTTATAATCTGTGGTTTCAAAGACCTCAATCTCATCTAGAAATGGAAACTAGTCATTTACCAAGGTTAGGGGCGCTGATGCAAATAGTTCCTTACAGGTTGGTTCACCCAAGCACTTGAATTGACTTTGTTTTACAAAAACTGCCTTGTTTCGCAAAAACAAAATTTGAAATTTGTGTTTGAACAGAGGTGAAGTGAGCTAACATGAACTCTAGGAACAAATTTAAAGATACAACCCAGTTTTTAATTGTTCTCCCCTGCATATTGCAAACATCTGATCTAATGATCACTACACCTAAAAACTGAGAACAGTGGGCACTGTGTGCCACAATTCATACTCGTAAAAGTGAAACTTCAAAATTTACCTTATGAGTGAGTCAAGATGACCCAGAGCATACAATTAGAAGGACCCTGTGAGATAGAATGGCAGCAGAGGTGATTCTGAAGTGTGAACTCTGGTAAACCAGTTAAGTGTCTAAAGAGATTCAACTGGATTCAAGTTATAGTAATACAAAAAGAACATGCCTTGAGTGCTATTTGTTCTTGAAAATGAAAGTAATGCATCTTAAGCCAGTAGAAACAAGGATTAGATCCTCAAGTTTTTGAAAAGTTGACCTTCAATAATGGAAGGAAGAAAGGAATCTTTTTTGGGATGGTCACACCCGGCAGTTCTCGGGTTACTTGACTCCTGGCTCTGCACTTAGGAATCACTCCTGGCAATCTCAGGACCATATGAAATGCTGCGGATTGAACCTGGGTATGCTAAATGCAAGGCAAGTGCCCTACCAACTATGCTCTCTCTGGCCTGGAAAAGAATCTTAAAACCACGAGAAGAGAGTCAGAGATTAAGTTAAATTGCATAAACAGGTAGTATTACTACACCTCTTGTTTTGGAGCCATACTGGTAATGCTCAGAAATTACTCTTGGCATTTGGGATACTGGAAATCTAACCTGGGTTGGCCATGTGCGAGGCAAGTTCTGGCCCCACATTTTTTTAAGAACAGGGACTGTTGAACAAACTGATTGAGGCATTTATTCCTGAGGACCAAAGTTTTAAATTAGTGTGCCTTGTGATAAAAGCTCTGTAATGTATCTGGATAATATCCCCTATTTTTTTTTTCTGTAGAATGGAGATAACAATACATAGATTTGTGAGGAGTAAGTTATTGTAGAGGGCTTAGAATAATTCCTAACATATTAAGGTATTTGCAGTGTGGTAAAGCTTATATTGTTCCCTCCATGGTACTGTTCATCACTTTGGTGCTTCAACTAAACAGTAAGAATATCAAGTTTGCCTTTTGTCAGTAGTAAATTGAAATCACATGTTCTACATGAGAAATATGTACTTTTTTGATTACACACATTACGAAACAATAGTTTACATAAAATGCTAAGAGCACTTTCATATTGTAAAGACTTGACAAGTGGACTTTTTTTTTTTTTCGGGCCACACCCGTTTGGTGCTCAGGGGTTATTCCTGGCTAAGCGCTCAGAAATTGCCCCTGGCTTGGGGGGACCATATGGGACACCTGGGGGATCGAACCGTGGTCCTGATCCTTGGCTAGTGCTTGCAAGGCAGACACCTTACCTCTAGCGCCACCTCGCCAGCCCCGGACTTTCTATTAATAGCCATACTAGATCATAGTCAGTGCTAACTCCTAAATAAATGATTAAAATTTGTTTAAAGTTTAAAGGCTTAATGGCAATAATGAGGGGAGAATAAGTTTATTTTACATAACTGAATGAAAAATACCCCAAGAAATAGCAAATAAAATTTAATATGGTCTCATGCGCCCTGATGGTGGTGGTGCCCGATTTGGAGGGGTGATTGCTATATCCAAATAATCTCCTATCTGGAACTTCTGTGACTGCAGGGTCATAGAATCATCTGTCCCCTTTCTCCCAGACATGGTGCTGCCAATTTCCTTTACTCTGCAGGAAAGAAAAAGATTAAAGTTATATGAATCACAAACCAGTGAAAGTTTCAACGTAAATATATATCCTTCCTCCCAAAGAGATTCAAGGGGTGGGGTAACCATATCAATTAAACATATAAAAACAAGAAGTCAAAAATGCAATTACCTACCTGTAGCCAGGTCTTTTAAGGTCTGTAAAAACAATTGCAAAATTGAAGTGTGTGCCCTTCTTTCTAGCTTCTGGATACACTTCCTTTACTAAACTAGTCAACTCTTTCAGGGTTGCATCCATCCTAATTTAAAAAAAATATATAGTTATAACAACAAAATAGACATAAAATGGGTCAGTTATATGTCAACTGATATGCACTAGAAATTCTCAGGGGCCTGAGTGATATAATAAAGCAGATAGGGTGTTTGCCTTGCATGCAGCTAACCCAGGTTCAGTTCCTGGCACCCCATATGGTTCCCTGGCCCCACCTGGAATAACAAACCCTGAGCACCACCAATTGTGATCCAAAAAGGAGAAATTGGGGCAGAGCGATAGCACAGTGGTAGGATGTTTGCCTTGCACGCAGCCAACACAGGATGCTCCGGTTCAATTCCTGGGATCCCATATAGTCCGGAGACTGCCAGGAGTGATTTCTGAGCACAGAGCCAGGAGTAACTCCTGAGCACCACCAGGTGTGGCCCAAAAACCAAAAAAAAAAAAAAAAGTGATTGAAAAGCATTTAAGACCTGCAGTGTTTCCTAAAACAATCTTGTGTTGGTAGAACAGATGAAGACCTAGAATCAAACTGAAAAATGCTCAAAAAGCATCACAAATTCTTTTCATAATATGTTGTTGTACAGCAAATACCTGAATTCAGAATTTAATGGTAGCATTGAGTGAATATAGCACAATCCTACAGGAAAACATAGAACTCTCCATGACACTGAAGCTAAAGATGTGGAAACAAAGACACATGGGACATTACATTAAGAAGCTTCTGCATACAGCCGATACAGGACCAAAGGTGGTTGGTTGGAATCCCGGTGTCCCATATGGTCCCCTGTGCCTGCCAGGAGCTATTTCTGAGCAGACAGCCAGGAGTAACCCCTGAGCATCGCCAGGTGTGCCCCAAAAACCAAAAAAAAAAAAAAAGAAGCTTCTGCAACTCTAAGGAGATGCTGACTAGGATACAAGTAACATCCAGAATAGGAGATATATAAAGCACTGGTAGAGCTTAAGAAGGAAAAAATCCACCCCATCAAAAAGTGGGGAGAAAAGATGAACAGAACCTTCCTCAAAATAGAAATGCAGATGGTCAAAAGATTTATAAAAAATGCTCCCTATCATTAATCTTTGGGGAAAAGCAAATCAAAACAACAAAGGGGGGGGCCCTATCACTACCACAATCTAATGTCTCATCAGAAGGCCCACTGAGAAGCCTTTTCTCAGAGCAAATGGCTGGCCAACATTTCTGAGAGTGATATTTCTCATGCTTAGTAACAAACATTTATTTGGCCTAAATATGAATTTCCCGCCTGCTATATTAAATATGCACATAGTTGAGCTTTTACTTCCAAACATAAGGATTCACACAAGCAAATATATCCTTGATTAAATTTCTCTGTACAGGGGCCGGAGTGGCAGCACAGCGGTAGGGTGTTTGCCTTGTACGTGGCCAGTTCAATTCCCAGCATCCCATAGGGTCCCCAAGCCAGGAGCAATTTCTAAATGCAAAGCTAGGAGTAACACCTGAGCTCTGCAGGGTGTGGCCCAAAAACCAAAATAAATAAACAACCAATTCTAGAGCAGGTGCAGGGGGAAATATCCGTCACCTATTAAAATGAGTACCTATACATCAACTCTGAAAGATTGGATGACACTGATTTGCAACTAGGGGTCATGTGGGCTCCTCCCAGATATTCCAAGAGGAACAGGTAAAAATTGCATAGTGGAGGAAGGGTGCAGGAGCCAGCTGTTAGATGGGTGGGTGTGGGTGCAGATGGGCGTGTGTTGCTCTGAACTCCTAAATCCTCGATGGGGAACCTATGGCACACGTGTCAGCAGTGGCACTCAAAGGCCTTGCAGCTGGCACTTGGGAAGGGGTCGCAATTAAGATATGCAGCGCAGCGGGAGGCGAGTGTGCCAGTGTCTGCTTTGCAGCTTACCTGGCAACAGGGCCAGACTGGCCATTGGGAGGACCGGGCACTGTGTGGCAGTTTGGGCACTCGGGCTCAAAAAGGTTAACCATCACTCGTAAATAGAGAACAAAATCATTTTTTCCCATCCCTACAATCTCACCTTATGCAATTTTCACCTGTTCCTTCTTGGAATACCTGGGAATACTTTCAAACCCCTGGTTGAAAAAGTATCACTCATTCTTTCAGAACTAAACTCATTTTAAGCTTTAACATAATGTCTATGCAACTAGGGGGTATTTGCTTAAAGACAGATTTGGGGGCCATAAATATAAGAAGAGCTAGTTCAATCTCCAGCATCCCATATAGTCCTCCAAGCCCTGAACTCAAAGGTTGTGGCCTCCCCAAACTTGAAGGGAGAAAGACAAGAGATTTTTGCTTTAAGAAAGAAGTCACTGAATGACCTTTTTTTTCCCCCCTGAAAAGGGAAATTTGGCTAAATAAGCATGGAACCAGATTAAATCAATTTTCTTGGAACTTTATTCTGGAATAATGGTAAACTATCTGCCTACATAAATTTAATAAGATCCCAATCCACCCCAATTGAATTCTATGTATTAGGCTAATATAGCATAGTATGCAATATGTATATTCTTTTTTTTTTTTTTGGTTTTTGGGCCACACCCTGTGACGCTCAGGGGTTACTCCTGGCTATGCGCTCAGAAGTTGCTCCTGGCTTCTTGGGGGACCATATGGGACGCCGGGGGATCGAACCGCGGTCCGTCCTAGGTTAGCGCAGGCAAGGCAGGAACCTTACCTCCAGCGCCACTGCCCGGCCCCACAATATGTATATTCTTACCAATGTAAAATGGTGTCATCTCTATAAAAAGAATGTCAGTTCTTCAAAAATTAAATACAAATTACATATGATCCTGCATCCACTGAGTACAGGTTTCTCCTGTAACCCAAAAACGTTATGCTATTTAGTATGACTTTTTTAGGTTGCTTTAAATAAGGGTCATCACCTTTACTTCATAAGGAATATAAAACCAAGGGCATTTTCAAACCCCAAAAATAACCTATCAATTCACACCAAATAGAAACAGCAAAAGAATAGCTATTTTGCCTTTGGGAACAGGAGAGATCTATCTGTACACACCCCCAAAGAATAGAAAGTTGGGGCTTATATCTATTTCTCCACTTTGACATCTGCATTATTCAGCAAAGTCCAAGGCTTGTTAACAACTCAAAGGCAGCTCTTTAACCTACTAGTGAACAAGTAAAATGTGTGAAATTCTCACCAGAGACCATTACTCAGCAATAAAAATGAAAGTTCTAAGACACAACATGGGTGTCCCTAGAAAACATAACGCCCAGCAGAAAAAGCATACACTGAAGCATAAATATTGTGCGAGGTCATATGTTAAGCATTCCAAGATAAATGCTTTTAAAAGAGCAAAGACCAGAAGGAGAGGGAGACTTGGGTCACATCTTACGGAATACAATCTCTATCCAAGGAATGACAAGTTTGGAAATAGTCAACAAGAAAGCTTGCACTGTACAAGTTACTTATGAATGCCCGAATTGAGAATTACAGACAAATGTAATGCTCCGTGTCTTACCAAAACGAGACAAAATTCAAACAAACCCAAGTGTGGGGTTCATATGTACCGCAGTGGTACTATGCACTGTGCTGGGCCTACAGGTCATGCCCCTGAGCAAAAAAAAAAAAAAAAGTGGCCTCAAGAAGCCTTACAAGAAAAAAAAAAAAAAAAAGAAGAAGAAGAAGAAGCCTTATAAGGGCCAGAGTGATATAGTGGATAGGGCACTTGTCTTGCCAACCCAGGTTCAAGTCCTGGCACTCCATGTCAAGCCCACCAACAGTGATCCCTAAAGGCAGCGCGAGGTGTCAGCCTGAGCACGCCCGGGGTAGCCCCCAAACAAAACAATACATAACCAGAGTGCAGCTTTTGTCAAAGCTCTGTGAAAACGGAGAACAAGGTGGGTATTTATTTCTTCCGAACAAAGGAAGCAAATCCATGGTAATGCCCGACGCCCTCTACCACCACCCCATACATGCCAGGGCGCCCCTCTCTCCCCCAACCTCTGCAGAGGCCATCCCCGCACACAACCCAGCATCGCTCCCACCCGAATGCCAGGCCGCACACACCCCGCTCTGCAACAACCCAGCCCCAGCCCTTTGCCCCTCGGACCAACCCCGAGCCCACGTCCTCACCAAGTGTAGATCTGCAGCTCGCTGGACGGCACGTTGCCCCGGGAGAACTCGTCCATGCGGTGGTGGCGGCCGTTGTTGGTGGTGAAGACGCGCAGCAGCAGCGGGCACGTCTAGAGGGAAGAGCGGGCAGGGATGAGTGGGCGCGGGCGGCGCGATCGAGGCTTCCCGCCCGCAAGCAGACGCGCTCTCCGCCGAGCAGGCCCCGCTCCTCCTCCTCCCTTTTCAAGCTGCACCTTCTCCCGGTCGATCGGCTTCTCGGGCTCCTTCTTGATTTCCTCCTGGGTAACGCGCGACTCCACCGCCATCTTCCTCCTCGGGCCCGGCAGACGCTCGGCTTGACCTCCGACCCCCGCGGAGAGCATGAGCGCCGAGTGTCTCGCGAGGATTCGCGCGAAGCTTTATAGAGCCGGAGCGGTGGGCGGGGCGAGATAATGTCGCGCAGGCGCACTCCTTTGCGCGGGAGCCGGGGCTGGGCCGCGCCTGCGTGTTTCGTGCCTTCGGGAAAAGGCTGCTCTCGTGCGCCGAGGGTTTTCTGTTGTTTGTCCCGGCGGATGGATGCTCTTGGCTTCATCCGGTGATAACAGACTGAATGAGCGGAATAGATGGTTTTTTACACACCATCACGACAACTTTCCTGAAACCCCAAATGCTTCAACCTATAAGCCTTTTGTGAGAGTTACAGACCTTCCCCTTTCAGAGGGGAGTGACAAAGCGGTGCTCTAGAGGCGCCTAGGACTGCGTCCCTGCCTTAACTAAGGTGCAGAAGAGACTCTGCCACTGCGCACACATGGCCCTGGGCTTCCACGCTGTGGAAGGGAGGAAGAATCTGTAGGATTGAGAGAGAGTGCCCAAGATTTGAGGATCAGGAAAGAGAAAGATACAGCTCTCTGGGTGAAGAGACCTGAGCAAAAGTACAGAGATATGCACACAGGTGCACAGCCAGGATTTGGCCCTTGGCACACCCCGAGTTGCTTGCTAGGAGTGATCCCCGAGCACAAAGCATTAAGCATTACGCGCTAGGAACCTTTGTTTTGTCCCCAAAACAAAATAGCTAAAGGAAAACTGAAGCACCCCAAGTTTAAGTTAAAGTTCAGTGAGTTGGACCACAACTACATCTCTATAGAATTAGACCTCCATGAAGCAATATGAATTTTGCAAACGACAATGTTGTGTAAGAAGCTAAAGACAAAATGAGCTAAAGATAAAATAACCCCATGTGAATTCATTTTTTAACATCCAATGCAGAAAATGCTAGATCAGGATGCATTTCTAATAAATAAAGCTATAAAAAGGAAAATATTTAAAAATAGTATAAAATTTAGGCACATAATTACCTCTGAGAAAAAGGGGTTTGGGACAAAGATAATTCTGGAGTGTGTTGAGCAGGGAGGGGTGAATGCAGTTGTGATCAAGCAGGAAGTTTGGGAGGTCAGAGAGATAGTATGGAGGTAAGGCGTTTGCCTTTCATGCAGGAGGTCATCGGTTCGAATCCCAGCGTCCCATATGGTCCCCTGTGCCTGCGAGGAGCAATTTCTGAGCATGGAGCCAGGAATAACTGCCAGGTGTGACCCAAAAAACAAAACAAACAAAAAAAAAGGCAGGAAGTTTGGGGTGAGGAAGACTAGCAATAAGTTCTTGGGAAGTGATAACAAGATGTGATTCAACGAAGTTGCTCTCACTAGGCCTAACATCGCCTAGTGAAGACTGATCCTACTTTTTGGGGTGGGACCCCAAAATTTTTTTTTCTAAAGGCAATCAATGTGTATTCTCTTTGGAGAAGTGTATACACTAACCTGATGTGAGTACTCTCAATTCTCTTCCCTTTAGAGAATGCTGCATTCTCTCGAGTTCTCCCTTTAATGTGTTATTTTCACTTTAAAAAAATTGTAGGGGGCTGGAGAAATAGCATGGAGGTAGGTCGTTTGCTTTGCATATAGAAGGACGTTGGTTCCAATCCCCATATGGTTCCCCGAGCCTGCCAGGAGCGATTTCTGAGTGCATAGCCAGGAGTAACCCCTAAGTGTCAACAGATGTGGCCCAAAAGAGAAAAAAAAAGTTTTTAATTTAAACACCATGATTTATGAAGTTGTTCATAATACAGTTGTTTCAGTCATTCAGTGTTCCTACATTAGTCCTATTACTAGTCTGACCTTCCCTACACCAATGTCCCCAGTTTCTCACCCACCCTCAAAGTGTCAACTTGCAGGTTCAAGTTTGGAAATATTACTGTACTGTAACATACTATTAATGTCTGTGTTACTGTTTTCACTTACTGAGCTTCTATACAACTTACCCTTCTAATTTGATGTGTTCTTGCTGAGTTGTCAGTATTGTGAAATTGGGAGGTGTTGGTGAAGTCACATCTGTTGTGTTAAATAAATAACGATGGGGCTGGATGGTGGATGATGCCATCCAGCCCACATGGCTCTGCAACCTCCATGCAGCCGGCGAGTTCCAGGCCCAGGTGAAATCACTCACTCACACGCAGGCTTCAGGAAGAATCATCTTTATTTATGCCCTAGCCACCACAGGTGTGTGGCCTATGTCAACCTTTTAAGCATTTAGCTATATTTTGCTAGCCCTGCATCTTATCTCCTGTTAGCCATCTTCCCTTTGGGCTCCATGCGGCCCAGAGATCCAAAAGCCAGGAAGCCAAGCCGGGCCAAGAGAGAAACGGCAAAAGGCCCCGAATCCCCTGGCTCAGAGGTTTATCTATCCTTTTCCAGACCCCTCCCAGAAATGGGAGGTCTAGCAGGTAGTTACACCTATTATCCGGTTCCCAAGACCCCTCCCAGATATGGGTGGGTCTTAGGGTCTTTGCACCCAACTTCAGGGTTTTAGCTAGGTACACCAACATTTCCTCCTTTTCTTAATATTTTTATGCACCAACGTAATAGAGTGAAAATTAATATACCAGCCCTTTTCAAAAACATATTATTTGCAAAATATACTTTACACCTGTAACCTAAAATTCTATTAATGCTTTTTTACCAAGCACTATTTTGGAACTTTCATGTTCCTATTCTTTTAAATTATATTGGGGGAACTTCACTGTTCCTATATCTTTTCTATACACAAGTACTGCAGCATACATGCATAGCATACATTTTAAAAACAGGCTAAGTACATTAAAATACACAGTAAAACATTTTGCAATTGAAAATATTAACTTTGAAAGACAACAAAACACATTTAAATCATAAAGAAAATGACTAAGACAAAGATGCAGGTGGTTAGAAATTAGATGTTAAAATGGGCTAATCTGTATTACCTCCCTTATATTTTTATTTTTTAACCACTAACTAATTAAAACTTATTCCATCACCAACTATGAGTAAAATATTACTACCCACTAATTTTCTACACCTAAAACCATAGTTTAGATTAATTTGTCCCACGCTGATTTCACCACGTGGCTTTTGTAAACTTTTAAAGTTCAGATGTTGGTTTGTTCCACGCTGATCTTACCACGTGGCTTTCTTCCGTAGTTCCAGGCTCCGCTGCCGGTTTGTGATCTGGAGCGAGGATTCCAGGTTTTTTGCTTTTCCGGGCAAAGCTGAGCCCAGCCAAGCCGATCCCAGCCGCTTGGAGCTTTTCGCAGCTTTTTTTTTTCTTTGGGCGCACTTTGCAAGCAAGTTTTCGGCCACTTTTCTGATGCTGGAGGGGCTTCACCGCTGCCTTATTTTTCCCTCCGGGCGCACTTTGGAAGCAGCTTATGGATGTTCAGAGTTTCAAGTGATTTAAACTAAAAGTTCAGTTCGAAATTTCCAAAGTCGAAATCCAAATTCAAGCCAAAGGTCATTTTTAGAAAATCAGTCCACTTTAAATACAGTCTTTTTTCTCCTCCGTTTCCAATTTAGACTTTTAATAAGTCTTTGAAGAGGCCCAGGTTTTTGTTTCTTGTAACAAAGTTTCAGTTTTGGGCCTGGGCCTGGGCTGGAGGTGATGCAAGCTTCCACCTCTTTTGTTTTAATTGCCCTTCTTTCCCTAGAAGGGGTTACGGCCATGTTTGAACATGGCTCCACGTGGCCCAGTGTTTTGGGCTCAGTGCACCCGAAAAGAGCCAAAATGAAACAGAAGAGCAGAAATTTTACCATTTTTGCTGTTTTGTTGGGTCCAGGATTCAGGTTAAAGTTCGGAGCGCCAGATGTTGTGTTAAATAAATAACGATGGGGCTGGATGGTGGATGATGCCATCCAGCCCACATGGCTCTGCAACCTCCATGCAGCCGGCGAGTTCCAGGCCCAGGTGAAATCACTCACTCACACGCAGGCTTCAGGAAGAATCATCTTTATTTATGCCCTAGCCACCACAGGTGTGTGGCCTATGTCAACCTTTTAAGCATTTAGCTATATTTTGCTAGCCCTGCATCTTATCTCCTGTTAGCCATCTTCCCTTTGGGCTCCATGCGGCCCAGAGATCCAAAAGCCAGGAAGCCAAGCCGGGCCAAGAGAGAAACGGCAAAAGGCCCCGAATCCCCTGGCTCAGAGGTTTATCTATCCTTTTCCAGACCCCTCCCAGAAATGGGAGGTCTAGCAGGTAGTTACACCTATTATCCGGTTCCCAAGACCCCTCCCAGATATGGGTGGGTCTTAGGGTCTTTGCACCCAACTTCAGGGTTTTAGCTAGGTACACCAACAACATCGATGGGCTGCATGCTCCAGGAAGTGTAGAACTGGAACCAATCTTTGGCTTATTCGTCTCTTGAGATTAGTTGTAAAGCTAAGCTGTTTGTATGCCAGAGGGTGTAGGGTGTGGGTGAGACTGCTGGGGCTTTGACCCACCTGCCTCCCAAGAAGACCTTAGTTTCTAGCATGGAGATGGTTCTTCCTGGGAGATTCATCAGCTTGACATCTCTTCCAAGATTAATTGTAAGGCTGGGAAACTACACTATTTACATACAAGAAGTCAGGGTGTGGATGCATCCGCTGACACTTCCAGTAGAACAGCTAAGTATAGGGTGGGAAGGAGAATGCCTCCTGAAATTTTTCTCATCCAGGGAAAGAAATAAGAATCTGGGTAGAAGTAAGATTTCTTTTTATTTTCTTGGAAACTCTATCATGAGTTCCATGAATTCTTGAGAACTCCATAGATAGGTGAAATTAAGGTGCAGTTTTCACAGCTGCCATGTGGCGCTGGAAAGATGCTAGGTGTACTAGCAGCAAATTGGTTTGTTTGTTTTTGAGCCAAACATGGATGTGATCTGTGCTAATTCCTGGCTCTGTTCTCAGGGATCACTCCTGTTGGGACTTGTAACATATATAGTGCCAGGAATGGAACACAGGTGTACTATCTCTCTGGCCCATTGTGGGATACTTTCATATTAATCCTAAATATTCCAAGCATTTTTCACAGGTAACTGAGAAGAGTTAAGATGAATCCCTGGTACTAAACAGCCCCCAAAGTTTCTGTCGTTCTAATGGCCATAACCACTGATGGTTATAGTGGTTTGAAAATTAGTCTTTTGATTATTTGATCAATGAGTTATTTTTTTAATTTATTTAAAGAAAATGCATCACATAGTTGACATAGTTGAACATAATTCATTTGTTTCCAGATAAGTGAAAGCAAAGTTAGAAAAGATATGGGGCCGGAACCAAAGCACAGCTATAGGGTGTTTGCTTTGCATGCAGCCAAGATCAGACAGACCCTGATTTTTTTGTTTTTGTTTTTTGGTCACACCTGGTGAATGCTCAGGGGTTATTCCTGGCTATGCGCTCAGAAATTGCTCCTGGCTTGGGGACATCAAGGGATCGAACCACGGTCCATCCTAGGTTAGTGTTCGAAAGGCAGATGCATTACAGCTTGACGCCTTACAGCTTGTGCCACCGCTCCAGCCTCCAGACATCCCATAAGTGCCCCGAGCCTGCCAAGAGCAATTCTGAGCGTAGAGCCAGGAGTGACCCCTGAACCGCCTGATGTGACCCCCTGCAAGAAAAAGGAAAAATAGAAAAAAAAAAAAAGGAATAAAAGAAAGTTAAAAACAAGAAAGAATGGGCTGGAGAGATATTTACCGCTGGCAAACACCCTACCAAGGACATGCAGTGGTTCGAATCCTTGCACCCCATATGGTTCCCCGAGCCTGCCAGGAGCGATTTCTGAACGCAAAGGCAGGAGTAACCCCGAACGCTGTAGAGTGTGACCCAATAATCAAAAAAAAAAAAAAAAAGAGAGAGAGAAAAGGGAAGGAAGGAAGGATAAATACAGTATGCAGTACATTTCTGAAAATTACTGTATCTTCAATGAGGTCATGGCAGAAGGTCTAAACCTTAGTAAGTTCTTGTTGCTGTTCATTCTGTTGAATTGGATGACATCAAACAAATTAAGTTGTCCAGAAATTCAAAACACAATTACTGATACTATGAATGCTAATCCTCCTGGAAGAAGGAAGTTATGGGCTGGGTACTTAAGGAGGTCTTAAAAGTTGCTTCTTTATAGTTATTTGCTTGCAGCAGAAAAGGGGCTGGAAAGTCCTAGAACAAAGTTTCAGGGGCCAGAGATGTTTGATGTTTGCCTTGTGTGAAGCCAATTTAAGGTTCAATCCCAGGCACTTTATATGGTCCCTTGAGCAATCTGAATACAGATTCAGGAGTAAGCCCTGAGCACCACTGGGTGTGGACCCCCCCACTACCACCACCACCAAGATGGGAAGGAAAGCCAGGAATGTGGTCCAGAGATTTTGTAACTCAAAACTTACCACTGGATGGGGCTGGAGAGGTGGTGCTAGAGGTAAGGCTTGCCTTGCAAGCACTAGCCAGGATGGACCGCAGTTCGATCACTGGTGTCCCATATAGTCCCTACCCCCCAAGCCAGGGGCTATTTCTGAGCTCGTAGCCAGGAGTAACCCGTGAGCATCAAATGGGTGTGGCCTAAAACAAAAAAAAAAAAACTTACCATTAGACATATGAATTTTTATAATAGTTCAAGATCTATTGTCAGGAACAGGATGCCAGGATTCGAACCACCAACAGTCCTGGGATGGCTGCATTCAAAGCAAATGCCTTACCACTGTGGATAGCTGAGTTTTAGATATATAGTATTTCGGGTGTCTGGTTTGTAATGGGATTTAATGAGTTTTTATCTTGGCCTAAAGTTTTTGCTTTACACAAGTGACATGTCCTCCATCATGTGCTGATCCTTACATATCTCCACATTTTAAAAAAATGTATTAAAGGGGCTGGAGTGATAGCACAGTGGTAGGGCCTTTACCTTGCATGCGGCTGACCCAGGGTGGTCCTGGGTTCTATCCCCGGCATCCTATATGGTTCCCCAAGCCAGGAGCAATTTTTGAGTGCATAGCCAGGAGTAATCCCTGAGCATCATCAGGTGTGGCCCAAAAAACAAACAAAAAAATGTTAAAAAGTTTTATAATAATCCCAACTTGATTTATCAAGTTGTTTATAATACAGTTGTTTCAGGCATCAAAAGCTCATCCTGGGCCAGAAAGATAACACAGTGGTAGGGCATTTGCCTTGCACACAGCCAACCCAGGATGGATGGTGGTTCGAATCCTGGCATCCCATATGGTCCTCCCCTGCCTGCCAGGAGCGATTTCTGAGCACGGAGCCAGGAGGAACTCCTGTGGCCCAAAAACAAAATAAAACAAATAAAGCTCATCCTACCATCAGTGTGACTTTCCCTCTACCAGTATGCCCAGTTTCCCCACACACCACCCTTAATATTTTTTGTTACAGCTCAAAAGCAAACAGAATGGTCAAAACTCAGATCAATAAAGGACAATTTCTAGTAATTGTTATATCCCTCCATGGTGCTACTAAAGTCAGTGTCTAAGGCTTTACTAGGCTGTGGTTGGTGCTAGTTGAGCCTTCTGTGTTACTGTTTAGGTTCACTGAGCTTGGTGGTCTACTATGCAATTTTCCCATCAGATTTTCTGTGATTTTATTGGACTGACACTACTATAACTTCTTTTTGTTTGTTTGTTTGTTTGTTTGTTTTTTGGGCCACACCCGGCACTCAGGGGTTACTTCTGGCTGTCTGCTCAGAAATAGCTCCTGGCAGGCACGGGGGACCATATGGGACACCGGGATTCGAACCAACCACCTTAGGTTCTGGATCGACTGCTTGCAAGGCAAACACTGCTGTGCTCTCTCTCCGGGCCTGACACTCCTATAACTTCTGAGGTGTCATGCAGCAGCAGGTGGTCATGTGGTCTAGGATGTATAGATCTGGAAAAAAATTGATGGCAGTTTGATAAGGTTAAGTTGCTAAGAGGGCCATTTCTGTCAGAGGGTGTTGGGTGTAGTAAAGTTCTTCAAGAAGGCCCCAGAGTTGTAAGCCCAAAGCAGACTACCAGGGAAGAGCAGGTGGTCATTCCCATTTACCACTCTAGATGGGTCAGTTATCAGATGTAACTTATTGATTGATCAACTATGTATGTTATATGTATGCATGTGTGTATTGTGTGGTGACCACCTTTATGTTAGTCTTGTGTCTATGTTGTACATAATCTCTCTACCTTCCATCCCACCTGCCATTAAGCAAAGCCTTTTCTATTGTTTTCCTATGCTCACCTATGCCTGATTTGTTGTTTTTCCTATTCAACCATTACTCCTACAGCTCAACACCCCTTATGCCTTGGAGCACTGCCCTACTCCCAGATGTCCCTGCCTCCCCCTGTACCCTTTCAATCTCTTGTGACCCTGGACTGCCACCCAGACTAGAATTGGCTTTTCGAGTGGTTCCTGGCTCAGGGACTGATCTCTGCTTATGACTCCATCCAGCAGCTGCAGGATATTTCCACCACCTTCACTTCATTAGCTGGAGCAGTAATCCAGATTCTACCTACAGTGGATTTAATCACAACAGACTGGGGGAGGGGGTATAGATGTATGTGTATTTCTTTATATGTATTTCCTGGGGAACAGTGTTGTTATTATACCTATGTATCAGGGACTATAGAGTTTGACATCTTTTTTTTGGGGGGGTTGTCACACCCGGCAGCACTCAGGGCTTATTTCTGGCTCTGCGCTCAGAAATTGCTCCCAGTAGGCTTGAGGGATCATATGAGATGCCCGGATTCGAACCACCGACCTTCTACATCCAAGGCAAATCCTTACCTCCGTGCTATCTCTCCGGCGCCAGAGTTTGACATCTTTTAGGAATAGATACTACAACAAAACTATAGTCCCCTGATGTTCCAATATTACCTGTGGCAATATCCTTTTTTTCTTATTGCACAGACCCTGTATAATGGGGAAGTCATATGAAAGAGAGGAGTTCCCATCGATTAGGATAGTAGTTCCAAAATTTATATGTTGCAGGTGACCATTTGTCATATTGACTTAATTTCAGCTTCAGTTGCTCTGAGAGTGCTATCTCTGATAACCACCGCCACCGAAGAGAAATGTTACTGTTACCCCCTCCCCAAAGCCAAATGTTAATCTCACCTGGATGGTCAGATCCACCCACAGCTGGGAGGGGTCTGCGGTTGGTAAGTAAGAGGTTGCCTGAGGGGAGGAGTGAGAGGCAGACTCTGCAAGAAAGGAGATCTGAGACACTGGATGGAATTTGAGAGGCTACTTAGCATAGAGGCCACGTGAGGAATATGCACATGGCGGCTAGAGCCATGAAATAAAGCTGACTATCTCCTGAAACTACATTTGACTGCCTGTAGATCATTTCTCCACCATTACCCTGCAACCTACAGGCCTGCCAGGCAAAGGGGATGCAGGCGCTAAGCCAACCAGAGAAAGGTCTGCACCTCCCCACACACTAGAACTTTATATTTTACATTAATAAAACAGTTACTTTCCCGGACTCAGAAGATAGACTCTCTAGGATTAAGCAAATTTAGGTCTGAAGCCTGCAGTTAGAATATATGACCAAATGCTTTCTGGGAAAGGCCACCCTGCTCATATTTAAGCTAAAAGTATTTTTCCTTGCCTATGCAAAATGACAGCCAGTTTTATAATTTCCTAAGTTTCTACTGGCGGTTCCTACCTCTTGTGGAGAACAGTAGAACACATCAATATGGCTGCATTTTAGTAAACAGAAAAGGGGGAATGTGTTGGTTTACAACTAAACAACGCTGGCTTCCGGCCTCTTCATTGCTCTCTTTACATGTCAAAGTCTCACCTAGGCAGGACGAATTTCAGATAAACCTGCCCTTTGTCTTTGCTCTTCCACCTGGGGGTGGTTTTGTCTGCAGTTTGGCTGACAGTTCTGTCTCTCTCAATCTCTCTCTCTCTCTCTCTCTCTCTCTCTCTCTCTCTCTCTCTCTCTCTCTCTCTCTCTCTCTCTCTCTCTCTCTCTCTCTCCTCTCTCTCTCTCTCCTCTCTCTCTTCTCTCTCTCTCTCTCTCTCTCTCTCTCTCTCTCTCTCTCTCTCTCTCTCTCTCTCTCTCTCTCTCTCTCTCTCTCTCTCTCTCTCTCTCTCTCCCCCCCCAAAGAGAGAGAAGCTACACCCCTAGAGGCAGGTGAGGGGAGACAGAGAAGAGGGCAGGGCAGACGGTGGGAGGAAAAATGGGTACATTGGTTGCAGAAAATATCCACTAGTGAAGAGGGGTGTTGGATATTGGTTTTTTTTTTTTTGTTTGGTTTGGTTTGGTTTGGTTTTTGGGCCACACCCGGTGACGCTCAGGGGTTACTCCTGGCTATGCGCTCAGAAGTCGCTCCTGGCTTGGGGGACCATATGGGACGCCGGGGGATCGAACTGCGATCCATCCTAGGCCAGTGCAGGCAAGGCAGGCACCTTACCTCTAGCGCCACCGCCCGGCCCCGGGTGTTGGATATTGTATGAGTGAAACTCAGTCATAAACATCTCTATGACTATCTCACTAGTGGTTCAATAAAAAAAAAAAAAAAACTTTTTAAAAAATTCTGGGGGCCGGAGAGATAGCACAGCGGTAGGGCATTTGCCTTAGACACAGGACGGTGGTTGGAATCCCGGCTTTCCATATGGTCCCCAGAGCCTGCCAGGTGTGATTTCTGAGCATAGAGCCAGAAAGAACTCCTGAGCACTGTCGGGTGTGACCCAAAAACAAATTCTTCAGGAAGTTTTCCTATAAATCTTGAATCAGGTTTATCTAGTAAAGCTGGAAGCACTGATCTGGCTGCTTTCATCCACTATTCTGAGTTGAGGCGGGGTGATGAAGGACCACAGTTGAGATAGGAGGATGGTGGTGTTGGCTGATGGCACAGATCTTAGAAGCCCTAGAATGAACATCTCAGTTACAGCTACACATGGTACTACCCAACATATGAATTTGGCCTGACTGGCTGTGCATAATCATATTTGTTCAAATAAAAACAGATCTGTCTTGGCAATGGAGAAGGGACATAAAAAAAAAAAAAAAAGAGAGCCCAGGGCCAGAGCAATGGCGCAAAGCATTAAGGTGTCTGCCTTGAAGGCACTAGCCTAGGATGGACCCAGCGTCCCATTTGGTCCCCCAAGCCAGGACATTTCTGAGCACATAACCAGGAGTAACCCCTGAGCGTCACTGGGTGTGGCCCAAAAACAAACAAAAAAAAAATATTAAGTAAATTTTTTTTCCTCCCAAAGGCCAAGCTTGGGGGAAAGTTGGGGACAAGGCAAGGAAATGTTACATTGGTAGTGGGATTGGTATTAGAACATTGAATGCCAGAAATAACTATATTATGAGCAACTTTGTAGACTATGATGCTTAAAATAAGGAAATTTATATTAAAAGAAAGAAAAGGCTACATAACAGCTATGAAGTGATATCCTATTATGATTTTGATTTGCAGTTCTCTAATGATGTTATTTTCAACACCTTTTCACCTATTATTTTACTTGACTAGATAGTTTTGTTGGTTTGTTTTTGGGCCACACTAGTGATGCTCAGGACTTACTCCTGGCTCTGCTTTCAGAGATCACTGGTGATCAGAGATCCCTGGTGGTGCCAGGGACTGAAAACTTCAGTGGTATACTCTCTCTGGCCCCCTAAATTGTTTTCCTTTCTCTCTCTCTCTCTCTTTTTTTTTTTTTTTTGGTTTTTGGGTTTTTGGGGTTACTCCTGGCTGTCTGCTCAGAAATAGCTCCTGGCAGGCACGGGGGACCATATGGGACACCGGGATTCGAACCAACCACCTTTGGTCCTGGATCGGCTGCTTGCAAGGCAAACACTGCTGTACTATCTCTCCAGGCACTCATCTATTCATTTTTGAGACACATCTATGGTGCTTGGTTATTATTCTCCAGCATAGTAGTAGGAGCTGTTTGGAGCACCATGTAGAGTTGTAGGTCAAATCTGGGTCTCCTACGTGCAAAATCCAGCTGCTCCAACACTTTGTGCCATTTCCCCGCCCTCCAGAACTATTTTCTTTAATACAAAGTGAATTTCTGAAATTTGAATTCTATATGCACTACAAATCTTTAAGAGGGGTCTCAATCTCTTAAGTATCTTAATCTCTTAAATATTTATTTTATGTGATCACTACCAAAAGTTTATTTGCCACCTGCCCCCTTTAATTTTTCCTGTGTTCCAATTCTCCACCACTGAAACCTTACTGCCTTCTAGTCTTCACCTGAGTCCCCTCAGGTCACGTCCTCAGCCACGTCCCTCCCCCAGTCCTTACCTCCATCCCACCAGCTGAGGCGGCTTAGGGGACGGGGCATTTGGAGTTCGATGGGGAAGTGTCATCCTACATCATACCGCCAGTGGGCGCTAACTTTGGAAATGACCTCGTTCAAGATTTGGAAGCGTTTTTCTTCTTTAAATTATTTTTATTTTTATTTATTTTTTATTTATTTATTTTTTTGGAGGGGGCACACCCGGTGATGCTCAGGGTTTATTCCTAGAGGAGCATATGTGGTGCTGGCTGTGTGCAAGGCAGTATCTTCCCTGCTGTGCTATCTCTCAGCCCCTGTTTTTCTTTTTGAAATAGGGACCACTTTCTGCAGGTTACCACTTTCAACCAGGTTACACCTGTGTGCTGGAGTTGTGGGGGTGGGGGGAGGATGTTCAGGATAAGAAATCAAACTTGGGGGTCTCATAGATAGGAGTCATTATGCTCTACCGCTTGATCCCTAAGGTTTATCTTGTTGGTTGGTTTGGTTAGGGGCCATCAGTGGCAATTAAAGATTACTTAGGGTTTATTCCTGGCTTTGCATGCAGGAATTAGTCCTAGTGCTTGGGGGACCATATAGGATGCCAGAGATCAAACCCAGGTTGGCTATATTCCAGGTAAGTGCTCTACCTACAGTATTTTTCTCTCTGGCCCCTATTTTTTGTTTTAGTTTTGGGGCCAAACCCAGCTATGCTCAGGGTTTACACCTGGTTCTCTGTTCAGGGATCACTCTTAGCACATCAGGGAGAACTATATAGAGTGCTGGAGATCAAACTAAGGTTGGTATATACAACACAAGCACCCTACCCACTGGACTATCTCTCTGGCATCAGATTTATTTTGAATTTTGCTTTTAAAGGAAGCAAAACCTACACCTATGTAGAATAAGAGAAAAATCATATTTTATTCCAATCAAAACTCTAGAATTTTCTGGAAACTATGCAATGCTTGACATGACTTAGCAATTTTCCACAGTTCTTTCTTGTTCTTTCAGTTTTGTTTTGTCTAAACTTCTTAGGTTCCCTCTAGTTTTTAGATAGAGCACAGTTGCCTGGGGAAATCAGTGGGATCATAGTCTTTTTCTCCCCTGTTTGGTATGAGTTCATACACCATCAGTTTTTCCATAGTACCTGACACCCAGGTGCAATGCCACCTGAGAACTTTGAAGTCTTTCTTCAGTCCTTAATTCCAATTCATAGGCCATGAGGTGGAAGGCAATACAAAATAGGTTAAAAAGCAAAGAAAGTTAAATGTGGCATAAAGGCCACAATCAACTGGTAAGCTTTGCAAAATATCCAAAGTAGGTATTTTTGGGACATGACTGAGTAGGGTACAGGTTGGGGTTGTTGGGATGAAGTTGGCTTGGTGGACAGAGCTCAAGGTCAAAGGAGCAGAAAGTTAACAGGTGAACTTTGGCTTGCTACCTTCCTTCTCTCAAGAGTTGAATTGATTTTTTTTCAAACTTTTGGTTCAAACTTCTCAAAATCACTCATCTGTAAGTTGCAGTGAGTTTTGGGGATGGTAAAGAGTCACTCACCACTTGCCATATTTCCCAAGAGCCTGAGAGAGCACATGAGGGGGACTATGAGGCAGTAAGGCAGTGAGCAATGGGGTCCAGTGTGCCCTTTCATATCTTCACACTGCTATAGAAGCCTGTCCTTGCTCAGTAGGTAAGAGACAGCAACTGATCCAAGCTCAAGAGCACTACACGGGCCAGTTTGCAATCCATCCCTCAAGATTACACATAAAGAGGTCAGATTCTAATTCAGCCTTCAGGACCACCATACAGATCAGATTCCAGTCCACCCATAGGATGCACAGGTCAGATTCCAGCTCTCAGGATTCCACATACACAGACCAGATTCCAATCCATTGGGGTCACCACAAAGGTCAGATTCCAATCCATCCCTAGGACTACCACATACAGACCAGATTCCAAACATCTCTCAGGAACAAATATACAAGGGGAAGATCCCAAACGTCCCTCAGGATCTCCAAAAGCAAACTAGATTCCAATACATCCCTAAAGATCACATATACACAGACCAAATTCCAATCATCCCTCAAGATCATACACAAAAGTCAGATTCTGCTCCATCTTTCAAGACCAGATTCCAATCATCTCACAGAGCCACCATAAACACAGACCAACTTCCAACCAATCCCTAGGGACCACTAAAGGCCAGATTCCAATCATCCCTAATACCACACAAACCAGATTCCAAACATCCCTCAGGCTCCTGTTCCCTGGACATTAGTGACCATGTAGCCTGCAGCCCCCTACTGGAGGAGTGTCCCTCCGGAGACTGGATCAGCCTCTGCCTTAAAGCACTTTCTTAGGTCTTTGCCATTAAAAGATATTATTAGGGGCCCGGAGAGATAGCACAGCGGCGTTTGCCTTGCAAGCAGCTGATCCAGGACCAAAGGTGGTTGGTTCGAATCCCGGTGTCCCATATGGTCTCCCGTGCCTGCCAGGAGCTATTTCTGAGCAGACAGCCAGGAGGAACCCCTGAGCAACGCTGGGTGTGGCCCAAAAACTAAAAAAAAAAAAAAAATATTATTAGAAAAATGTTTTAGGGGGTCGGCGAGGTGGCGCTAGAGGTAAGGTGTCTGCCTTGCAAGTGCTAGCTAAGGAAGGACTGTGGTTTGATCCCCCGGCGTCCCATATGGTCCCCCCAAGCCAAGGGCAATTTCTGAGTGCTTAGCCAGGAGTAACCCCTGAGCATCAAACGGGTGTGGCCCGAAAAAAAAAAAAGAAAAATGTTTTAGGGGCTGGAGAGATAGCATGGAGGTGGTGCATTTGCCTTGCATGCAGAAGGACGGTGGTTCGAATCCCAGCATCCCATATGGTCCCCTGAGCCTGCCAGTAGTGATTTCTGAGCATAGAGCAGGAGTAACCCCTGAGCGCTGCCGGGTATGACTCAAAAACAAAAACAAAACAAAACAAACAAAAAAAAAAACAAAAAAAAATCTGAATAGAACTAAAACCTTGGATTAGTAGACATAGATTTGCTCTACTTTGTTAACATAATCTTTGTGAGTTTTGGAGGGCTACTAGGCTATTCTCAGGAAACTGAGGGGGCTCTTCTGGAAACTAGTTGTTCTGGCACTTGACTGTAAAGCCCAGGCATGTATTGGGACTGAGATTACAGGGCAATTGTAACTGTTCCCTTCTTCCTGTTCCCCTCTTTTCAGGTGTAGTCCACAGTGCTAGGTACTATGTGTGCTGGGATCTAACCAGGTCCCCTTGCCCCTGTCTATATCTCTCCAGCCCCAACTTAGCCATCCGAAAGCAAAAACTTGAATCCAGGTGCAAATGTACTATTTAGTACATCAGCCATGTTGAGCATGTCACTTCTTCAGTTTCACATATGTTCAGGAACTCTGAGATGCCCAGAGTTTGAGGCCAATAAACTTGAAATGTTCTGAACCCCCACCATGGGCAGCTCCAACTGAGTATAATAGACCTTCACTAGCTCAGGTTACAGCACATCTATGACTGCCATCTAGTTAGTGCCCAGGGAAAGAAATTACTATGAAGAGTCTACAACATATAGAGAAAAGAAGAGTGTCTGCCATAAAGGCAGGCTGGGGGGTGGGAGAGAGAGAGGAGAATAACTGGGGAAATAGGTGGCAGGAAATGAACATTGGTGAAAGAATGGGTGTTGGAATATTGTATGACTAAAACTCAACTTTTTAACTTTGTATCTCACAGTAATTTAAGTTAAAAAATAAATAGGATGGGGCAATAGTACAGTGGAGAAAGCATTTGCCTTATAGATAGCTGACTTTGGTTCAATCCTCAGCATCCCATATATATGGTCGTCTGAGCCTGCTAGGAATAATTTCTGAGCACAGAGCCAGGAGTAGCCCCTGAGCGCTGCTGGATGTGGCCCCCAAACAAAACAACAAAAGTGTCTTGTGCAAACTCATTGTCTTAAATTATAAAACTCAGAAGATCAGGGATAAGGTGAAAGAGTGGAAGGGTATTGAGGAGGTAGACTCAAAGCAACAGGACAGTGATGGAGGGAATTGTTCACTTTGGTGATGGTGAAGTGCAGTAACTTTGTACAAGCACTAGTATGGCAGGTAGGGTGTTTGCCTTGCGTACAAGTGATTTTAAGAATAGCCTAGTAGCCCTCCAAAACTCACAAAAATTATGTTAACAAAGTAGAGCAAATCTATGGTTTTAGTTCTATTCATATATTTTTTTTTTTTTTTTGGTTTTTGAGTCACACCCGGCAGCGCTCAGGGGTTACTCCTGGCTCTATGCTCAGAAATCACTACTGGCAGGCTCAGGGGACCATATGGGATGCCGGGTGCATGCAAAGCAAACACACCACCTCCATGCTATCTCTCTGGCCTCTAAAACATTTTTCTTTTTTTAAGTCTATCCCTCAAATCCCACTGAGCACCACCTGGAGTAATTCTTGAGTGCAAAGCCAGGAATAACCCTTGAGGATTGCTGGGTATGCCCCAAAATAAAAACAAACAATAAATTGAAATTGCATAAAAGTATTTTATATTTAGTATAATAAGAGTCCCCCAAATGAGCTCCTATTGGTAAAATGAGTTTTTCAAGTCTGATTGGCTAAAACAATCTATATTCTTCACTCTTTCATGAACAGAATATAAGAACACAGAGGCTGGAGCGATAGCACAGTGGTAAGGTGTTTGCCTTGCATGCAGTCAATACAGGATGGACCCAGGTTCAAATCCTGACATCCTATATGGTCCCCTGAGCCTGCCAGGAGTAATTTCTGAGCGCAGAACCAGAAGTAATCCCCTGATCGCTGCCAGTTGTGACCCAAAACAAAACAAAACAAAAAAGAATATAAGAACACAGAGATGATGGCCATCCTGTAAGATGCGGCAGCCTCTGGGCCCAGAATACAGGCTTTGCATATTAGAGAATGTACCTTTGCTGCTCTGCAGCTGACTGTAGAGTGATGACAGGATAGAAAACAGTTACCTATGGGAGTCTCCAATGCAGTGTGGACTATTTCCTGCTTGCTCCTCCAGTGAATGTTTATCTGAGAAAAAGTTTCTGTATATCGCTGATAGTTCTGGATTTTGCTTTTATATAATCCTGTAGGAGGAAGATGGGACAGGGGTTGTCAAGTCTGATTGCTTCAAAACTCTTCTGCAGCTCTCATCACCTATCATAGGAAAATGAGGTTTCATCACATTGATTCAGATTAATTCTAACAGCAGAGAACACATTCTTTGATACCCAGATAATTTGGGGAATTTGACATGGCTGCCTCTTCAGAAACTTAGCTCTTTGCCTCAGTGCTTTGGACATTCCTTCCTCAATACTCAGTGCAGAATTGTATGACTTCTAAACTTTATGTGATCTCTGGGGTTCAGAGATTCCTGAAAGTCTGTGGATAGAACCTAAGAGCAAACATACATCTTTCTTTCCCCTCAAACTTTGGACTGAACTCTAATCTTTCTTTGTGCCACCACTCTGGACCCTCTTTTTACTTTTATTTTTTATTTCTTGGTCACAATTGGCTGTGCTCAGGGATTAATCCTGGAAGGTCTGGGGACCATATGGGATGCCAGGGATCAAACCTGGGTCTGCCATGTGCAAAGCAAATGCCCTGCCAGCTATATTATTGCTCTGGCACCTTTCCTATCCTTTTCTACCTTTTTTACCTTTTCTAACTTTTCCTTCTAAAATGAATGTCAAAGGCAAAAACCTGAGCATTCACAGAAGCTACAGTTTTTTTGCAACGGCAATTAGATATTTTTATATCTTATGACAATGGAAGTTACTTTTTGTTCATTTTTTTTGTTTATTTGGGGGGTCACACCCAGCAGCACTCAGGGGTTACTCCTGGCTCTAAGCTCAGAAGTCACTCCTGGCAGACTCAGGGGACCATTTTGGATGCCGGAATTCGAACCACCATCCTTCTGCATGCAAGGCAAACGCCTTACCTCCATGCTATCTCTCTGGCCCAAATTACTAATTTTTTAATAATGTTTTATTAGTCATTGCCTAGTGACTGTTTAGTACTCCACTGTTCTAGTGCTAGCCTTTGATATTCACAATAACAATTTTTTAAATCTTCACTTATGTGAGTCTGAATATTTTCAGTGGTACAAAAACACAAAGCAGATTTCTTGCAAATGTACAGTTTTCAGCAAAGCTCAACCTTGGCCAAAAATGCATGATCAAGTGCTTCTGTTTTGCTGGCTCAGAAACTGAAGTGGAAGCAGTTCCAAGCACAAGATGAACACAGTGTGTATAAAAGAAAGAAAAGGGGGCCCAGAGAAATAGCATGGAGGTAAGGCATTTGCCTTGCATGCAGAAGAATGGTGGTTCAAATCCCGCCATCCCATATGGTCCCCAGAGCCTGCCAGGAGCAATTTCTGAGTGTAGAGCCAAAAGTAACCCCTGAATGTTGCTGGGTGTGACCCAAAAAACGAAAGAAGAGGAAAGAAAGAAAGAAAGAAAGAAAGAAAGAAAGAAAGAAAGAAAGAAAGAAAGAAAGAAAGAAAGAAAGAAAGAAGGAAGGAAGGAAGGAAGGAAGGAAGGAAGGAAGGAAGGAAGGAAGGAAGGAAGGAAGGAAGGAAGGAAGGAAGGAAGGAAGGAAGGAAGGAAGGAAGGAAGGAAGGAAGGAAGAAAGAAAGAAAGAAAGAAAGAAAGAAAGAAAGAAAGAAAGAAAGAAAGAAAGAAAGAAAGAAAGAAAGAAAGAAAGAAAGAAGAAAGAAAGAAAGAAAGAAAGAAAGAAAGAAAGAAAGAAAGAAAGAAAGAAAGAAAGAAAGAAAGAAAGAAAGAAAGAAAGAAAGAAAGAAAGAAAGAAAGAAAGAAAGAAAGAAAGAAAGAAAGAAAGAAAGAAAGAAAGAAGAAAGAAAAAAGGACAATCCAGAAGATGCAGTGAGAAGTAAGAGTGGAGGGAGGGGAAAGAATGTGAGAAGGGCAGAAAGGAGTGAGAGATAGAGACGGGATAAAGGAAAAAGAGAAGCAGAGGAGGAAGGGGAATAGGAATTAGATCTGGTCTTAAAATCCACTTCTTCACTTACTAGGCTACTTTGTACCAATCACGGTCTAAACCCCATTCTCCTCTGAGAAGTAAAGTTTATTAGAGCAGCTGCCACAGAGGGTGTCTCTAGGGCTACCCAGAGGAACATGCTGGAAGCACCTGCTGGGCCTGCAGCAGCTCCCTGTACTGAAAGCAGGAGCCTGGCCTTGAACAGAGGAATCCTCCTCACTGAGCTGGAAGATCCACAGAACTCACCATATTCCATGTAGTACATTAATTAGATGACATTGCATTCACTGCAGTATGTGGGCACCAACTATCTCTAGAACTGTTTCATCTTCCCAAACTATCCCCCGCATAAACATAGTTCTTACCCAGGCAGTTTCCAAATCATGTCTGGTTCCTGTCAGACTAACAGATGTGGGGCCTCTGGAAGAGCTTGGCATAGGTCACTGCAAAATCTCTGCACTGTGTAAACAATGAGCATGAAGGTGAGGTTTCAGGCACAGTTCCCAACATCTACCAGTGTCCACTTTCCTCCACTTTTCCAGTGTCCCCAACTTTCAACTATCCCCCAGCCCATCAAAGATAAGCTCAGTTCTGCGACAAATTCTCAGGCTTTATTTCCTCTGGCCATTTGTTATTCCCCTACTATGTTTCCTTATATTCTGCATTAGTTCATTTCCTTCAGACCAACCACTCAGAACCAATCTCTCCAGATCCATCCAGTTAGTGGCAAAATGCATGATTAGAGTTTTTCATTATGTATAAGTACCACAATTTATCCAAAAAGTTGTATGCACAGGGAGCCGGAGAATAGCATGGAGGTAAGACATTTGCCTTTCATGCAGAAGGTCATTGGTTTTAATCCCGACATCCCATATGGTCCCCCGAGCCTGCCAGGAGTGATTTCTGAGCGTGGAGCCAGGAGTAACCCCTGAGCGCTGCCGAGTGTAACCCAAAAACCAAAAAGCATTTAAAAAAAAAAGCTGTATGCATAAAATCTACAGGATTATAAATCACAGTGCCTAAAATTTTAAATTAAAATTTTAACATAAAAACCTCATGGTCAGGGGGCTGGAGAGATAGCATGAAGGTAAGGCGTTTGCCTTTCATGCAGGAGGTCATCAGTTCAAATCCCAGCGCCCCATATGGTCCCCTGGGCCTGCCAGGAGCAATTTCTGAGCCTGGAGCCAGGAATAACCCCTGAGCACTGCCGGGTGTGACCCACAAAAAAAAAAAAAAAAAAAACAACCTCATGGTCAGGGCGCAGCAGTAGGGCATGCTGCTGACCTAGGACTAACCACAGTTCGATCCTCCAGTGTCCCATATGTTCTCCTCAGCCAGAAGCAATTTCTGAGCACAGAGCCAGGAGTAATCCCTGAGAGTCACCGAGTGTAGCCCGAAAACCAAAACAAAGGGGCCAGTGAGGTGGTGCTAGAGGTAAGGTGACTGCCTTGCAAGCGCTAGGCAAGGAAGGACCCCGGTTCGATCCCCCGGCGTCCCATATGGTCCCCCCAAGCCAGGGGCGATTTCTGAGCACTTAGCCAGGATTAATCCCTGAGCATTAAACGGTGTGGCCACACACACACACACACACACACACACACACACACACACACACACACACACAAACAACAACAACCAAAAAAAAAAAAAAAGGGCCAGAGAGATAACATGGAGGTAGGGTGTTTGCTTTGCATGCAGAAGAACAGTGGTTCGAATCCCGCCATCCCATTTGGTCTCCCAAGCCTGCCGGGAGCAATTTCTGAGTGTGAGCCAGGAGTAAACCTTGAATGCTGCCAGGTGTGACCCAAACACCAAACACCAAACACCAAAAAACAAACAAACAAAACAAAAACCAAAAAACAAACAAAAAACCCCAAACCCTGATGATTATTACACAAGTCTCCAAACTTATTCACATCACTATTCAACAAAAAAGGAGTCTTTCCAGTGATTATATGTCTCTCTATACCTCCACCATGAACATACGAGGAAGGAAGAGCAAGAAAAGCATTGCACTAAGAGTCAATCTGGAAGACTTAGGTATCTAGACATAGCTGGAAATTATGTGGACCCACAACCCCACCCAGCCTGTATCTTCAGCTCTCTTCAAATGCCATTCCAGTTTCTCTTTTTGTTTGTTTGTTTGTTTTGTTTTGGGGCCACACCCAGTGATGCTCAGGGATTACTCCTAGCTCTGCACTTAGAAATCGCTCCTGGCTTGGGAGACTATATGGGATGTGGGAGGGATCAAGCTGCAGTCTGTCCTAAGTCAGCACGTGCAAGGCAAATGCCCTACTACTGAGACACTGCTCCGGCCCCCTTTCCAGTTTCTCAAAGAACAGATTATAGTTGGGACCAGGGAAGTAGCTCAAACATTGGAGCTCACACTTTGCATGCTGGAGTCCTTCCTAGACTTGACCCCACAGCACTACATGGTCCCTCAGAGCCTCTAGGAGCAACTCTGAGCATCAAGTCAAGAGTGGCCCCTGAACATTGCCATGTATGACCCCAAAACAGAACAATAAAGTTCATGGTGATAGTGTTCTGAATGTAGAGGCAGTATTTTATCCTTAGTGAAAAATGGGAAAATACAGGTAAGTGATGAAGAAAAACATGGCAAGCATTTTGCTGCAGTTTTAAATTGACTGATTTTTTTTTCCACCAGCAGAGCTCTGCAGCTGCTATTTGCTCACACGTCCTATGTCTAGACTTATGTTAGTTCAGATTGTTCTGTACCATTTGTCGCCCATGTTTGCTACTTGGGAAATAATTTTATACAGAGAGAAAACTTTATTTTTTGCCCAACTGATTTTGTACTATGCATTGTGCGCACCTTTCTTAAATATTTAATTTCAGTAGAAACAAATTTTAATTTGGCAACATGAACATAGTACCTAATACACACCTGGTAAAAGGCTCTGTAAAGTCAATAATTTGAACAGTTTTCAGAAGAAATATTGTTAGTGAGTATGCTTTTGGTTTTGTTGTTTTATTTTGGTTTTGGGGCCTCACCAGGTGATACTCAGCGGTTACTCCTGGCTCTGTGCTCAGGGATCATTGAGACAGAGATTGTCATCTTCCATGACAACTGGGGTGCTGACTCTGCTTCCTGTGATATAAACTGAGAAATTGGAAGTAGGTCTGTTTCCTGGCTTCAAAATACTTCCCTACACCACTTCCCATCAAAGAAAACTATTTAAGTCAACACACTTTATGTGGGAGGGGTGTTTGGGTCACACCTGTCTGCACTCAGGAGTTACTCCTGGCTCTACGCTTAGAAATCGCTTCTAGCATGCTCGGGGAACCATATGGGATGCTAGGATTCAAACCACCGTCCTTCTACATGCCAGGCAAATGCCCTATTTCCATGCTCTCTCTCCGGCCCAAACTCAACACATTTTTAATGACATTGGAACCAAGATCATACAGCAAGTAGGGTATTTTCCTTGCACACAACTAACCTGGATTAGATCTCCTGCTCTTTATGGGGTCTCCTCATCACTGCTCCTAGTGGTAAACTCAGAGTAAACTCTGAGCACCACTGGTTATGGCCCCAAAACAACAGAAATAATGATAAAATGTAACCTAAAGTCTAATAACATTATAGGAGCCTCACTTTAAACTCCGTTAACAGAATTTAGTCACCCTTTGGCTTTAGTCTGGGTGGCTCTGGGAAAATAGTGAGGCCCTGTCCTCATTGCTGACTGGAGACTAAAGGTTGCAGGAAACCTTCCAAAAGAAAAGATCACAGCAGGTGGGAAGATTGAGGGACAATCCTGGAAATGCCCCCTAAGTGGTGACAGGAACAGAGAAGAGACCAATAATAGTGGCCATCTTTGTGCTCCTCTTGAACCTCAATACCTTTGAGCCAGCTTCCAAGGCAAAGCTTTGGTTTGGTCATTTGTCCCATCTGGATTTATCTCTCCCCGAGACAGAGTGAAGTGTGAGAATTTTGGGGCTGGAGCCATAATACAGTGGCTGACTTGGGTTCAATCCCAGGCATTTGGAATAGTCCCCTGAGCCCACAGGGGTAATTTCTAAATGCAGAGTCAGGACTAACCCCTAAACACTACTGGATGGGATTCAAACCTCCCTTCCCCCAAAAAAGAATTTTAGTCCAGTCTGAGCTACTTCTTCATACCTCTGAGAACATTTGTAACAGTCATGATCCATTATTTTCAAGACATACAAGCATGTCATTAAGATCAAATATAACTGGGCCCGGAGAGATAGCACAGTGGTGTTTGCCTTGCAAGCAGCTGAACCAGGACCAAAGGTGATTGGTTCGAATCCTGGTGTCCCATATGGTCCCTGGTGCCTGCCAGGAGCTATTTCTGAGCAGACAGCCAGGAGTCACCCTTGAGCACTGCCGGGTATGGCCCAAAAACCAAAAAAAAGATAAAATATAACTGACCTTGGGGCTCAAGCAATGGCACAGTGGTAGGGCATTTGCCTTGCATGCAGCCAATACAGGATGGACCTCAGTTTGATTCCCTGCATCCCATATGGTCCCCTGAATCTGCTAGGAGTGATTTCTGAGCACAGAGCCAGGAGCAACCCCTGAGCATCACAGGTATGACCCCAAAACAAAAACAAAACAAACAATATATAACTGACTTTGTGCAAGGTAAGCCACATGAGAGGAAACTAGAGATCTCTGTTTCAAATTGGAGTTCTTCTTGGAGCTCTTAAGAGAACCCCCAAGGACAAGTGTTGAAAATAAACTTTTCTGAATGGCAGGTGGACTTATGATGTCTCATTCCATAAGAAAGTCAAACTACTCAAGAGGCATGCATGGATAAAGGAAAGGGAAAGATCAAAACCATTCAGGAGCTAGGAAAATAACTCAAAGCCCTCATCTTATGTGTTTGAGAGACTCAGGTTCATTTTTTAGTACTGCTAGGTGTAGCCCAGAAAACAACAAGAAGTACAAACATTTATTCTCCTTTCCAGTTAGAACTGACTTCAGGGAAACAAAATAGTTGATGTAAAGAGGATTATTTTCATATTAGCAATATAAAATTGTTCAATTCATGAACATCATGAACATAGAATTTAGTTTTTCTTTCACCATAGCAATATATATATTGGTTTGGGGGCTACACCCAGTGGTGCTCAGGGGCTACTCCTGGCTCTGCACTCAGAAATTGCTCCCGGCAGGCTCAGGGAACATTATGGAATACCAGGAATCAAGCCACCATCCATCCTGTGTTGGCCAAATGCAAGGCAAACACCCTACCACAGTGCTATCTCTTCAGCCCTTTTCATGTATTTGTTGATCATGTTTATTTCTATTGTAAATGAATTGTTCTTTGGCAATATATAGAAATAGGATGAATTTTTGACTGTTGCTTTAACATCCTTCTACTTTGTGGAATTAATAATTAGGTCTAATAGTGAATATAGTGGTGTCTGTTAAGTTTTTTATATATTAGATCATGTTATCTAAAATAAAGACAAGAGGAAGCTAGAGAGATAGCACAGCAGGTAGAGCATTTGCCTTGCACATAGGGTATCCAGGTTCAGTTCCCAGCATGCCATATAGTCCCCTGAGCAACATCAGGAATGACCCTTGAAATAAATACTCCCCCAAATAAATAAAATATTTGTTGTTGTTTTTGAGTCATACTCAGAGATGCTGCGAGGTTACTCCTTTCACTGCACTCAGAAATTAGTCCTGGCAGTGCTCTGAGAATTATCTGGGATGCTAGGGATTGAACCCAGGTTGACTACATGCAAGACATTCAACCTACCTACTGTGCAATCAATCAATTATTGCTCCAATCCCTAAATAAACTATTTTTCATTAAATAAAATAAAAATAATAGTATTTCTCTGTTTTTTTTTTCCTTTTAGGTCACACTTGGCAGTGCTCAGGGGTTACTTCCTGACTGTACTGAGGAAGCATTTCTGGTGGGCTCAGACCATATGGGATACCGAGGATCGAACCTGGGTCAGCCATGTGCAAATGCCCTACCTGCTGTACTTTTGCTCCATAACCATCTTCTCTCTTTTCTAATTGGATGTTAGATTAAGCTTAACATTCAAATAACTAGGGCTGGAGCAATAGTACAGTGGATAGGGCCTTTTCTTTGAATGTGGCTGCCCCTAGATTTGATCTCTACCATCCCAGATAGTCCTTGAGACTCCCACGAGTCCTTGAGGGCAGATCAGGAGTAAGCCCTGAGCATGGCTGAGTGAGACCCAAAAAGCAAATACATTTTTTTTTTAATTTTTGATTTTTGGGCTATTCCCAGGGGCACTTAGGGATTACTTAGTTACTCCTAAGTAACTAATCTGGATGCTAGGTTTCTGTTGTTCTTTATAAAAAGTGTATATGTATTTTAGGGATAAATACTTTATATTTAAAGAAAAAATGCTGCCTGGGATCTTCTTCAAAATAATCAGAAATGGGGTGACAATGGTGTAGAATACTATTCTTACAATACAGTACAAATATTGTATTTGTTCCCATCTTGTTTCTTCACTTGAAAATATGATATATGCAGTGTGCATAGGAATTTGTTCATAGTTTTTGTTTTTTCTATAGTCCGGCCCTCCAATGGTCTGGAGGACAGTGAACTGGTTCCCTGTTTAAAAAGTTTGAGGACCAAAAAAAAAAAAAATTGAGGACCACTGTAAGATGAAAGAGGAGTTTAAACTGGGTGGAAATTCATCACATTGATTTCTTTACTTTTTTTTTTTTTTGGTCACACCCGGCAGTGCTCAGGGGTTATTCCTGGCTCCAGGCTCAGAAATTGCTCCTGGCAGGCATGGGGGACCATATGGGGCGCCGGAATTCGAACCGATGATGACCTCCTGCATGAAAGGCAAACGCCTTACCTCCATGCTATCTCTCCGGCCCCTGATTTCTTTACTTTTATAAGTGTTTAAATCTTCCTGCACTCAAAAGCAAACTAAACAGTCTTAAGCCACCACAGACTTCTGGACTTAGCATTTCTGGTATCTTCTTTTTGTTTTCCTTTCAACATATTTTGGCTATGAACGCCCACAGCTGCACAGGCGCGACTGTAGTGCTTGTACATCTGGCTGCAGGGCCTCACATTTGGCTGAAGCACTGTATACTCACCCATGGCACTCTCTGGGCATCTCACACTTGTTGGCAGTGCCAGAGGTCCCATTCAGCATAAGTGTTGGACCTTACCTGACTCATGAGGACAGCCAAATGAATTCACAGCCTGCTGCTTCCAAGCTGGGAGCTTTTGCCACCAAGTTACCTCAAGGCCCAGGGACCTCCCACACTCACCCCTCTTTTTTTCTTTGACTATATCCAGTGATGTTTAGAAATACTCCTGATTCTGAGTTCAAGGAAAACTCTGGCAGGTTCAAGGAACCATATGGAATACCAGAGATTGAATCTGGGTTTGACTTGTGTAAGGCAAGTGTGCTACTTGCTGAACTATCACTATAGACCCTTTCCTCATCCCCAGTTTTTCCCAGTAGAAAACCACCAGCTAGGAACACAAGGAGCCCGAGGCCACTCCTTGAAATGCTCAGCCTGGTGAGAAGCCTGGTGGCTTGACTCTTTGCTTGATGATGCTAGTTGGCCTACTAGGACCACTCTGGATGATTCCCAGGGGCCATGTAGAGGTAGAACTTGAATTCAGGCCTCAAATACACCTGACATGTGCTTTTACCACCTGAGCCAGGTCCAAGACTTTCTTGTACTTTTGTATAAGACTTTCAGCTCCTGCTCTGGCATCCCTCCACATTTCCACCACCCTATTGCTCTGCAAAGCCAGGTCGGAATTCTGGAAAGCACAGTGAATGATGTCTCTTCACTGAAACCAAGACAGTGTGATTCATGTACTGGTGAATGTTTTGTTGTTGAGGATTCTAAATTATATTAATTTGCCTCTGTAACTGAGAACTTATAAAAATAAGGGCTGGGCCCAGAGAGATAGCACAGCGGCGTTTGCCTTGCAAGCAGCCGATCTAGGACCAAAGGTGGTTGGTTCAAATCCCGGTGTCCCATATGGTCCCCTGTGCCTTTCAGGAGCTATTTCTGAGCAGACAGCCAGGAGTAACCCCTGAGCAATGCTGCGTGTGGCTCCCACCCCCCCCAAAAATAAGGGCAAATAAGAGCTAGAACTATGATATAGCAGATAGGCTCTTGCCTACAAAGCTGACCTGAGTTTGATCCCCAGCATCATATATGATCCCTTGATCCCTTCAGAAGTGATACTGCTGGATGTGCCCAAAAAAATAAATTAGGAGCTGGAGAGATAGCATGGAGGTAAAGCGTTTGCCTTGCATGCAGAAGAACAGTGGTCCAAATCCTGGCATCCCATATGGTCCCCCGAGCCTCTCAGGAGCAATTTCTGAGCATAGAGCCAGAAGTAACCCCTGAGCACTGCCAAGTGTGATCTAAAAACTAAATATTAATTACTTGATATTCTAGTACCTATACTTTTTCTTATTTACTCAAGAAGCACAGATTTAATAACAAATTGTCTTCAAACCAAATGTCAGTAACTTCAGGGGCACATGCCAAATTTTTATTTTTTCAAATCAGAATAAGTCAGTTTAGTAGACACAGTTTTTTATAAATACAGTACAAAATGTATTAAGGTCTATTGAGGTTGGAGAGATAATACAGTGGAAGGGCTCTTGCTTTGCACACAGACAACCAAGATTCAATCTCTTGCATCCCATATGATTCCCTGAGCACTGATATGAGTAGTTCCTGAATGACGAGCCACGAGTAACCCCCGAGCATCTCTAGATGTGGCCCAAAAGCAAAACAAAAAGTATTGAGTTCTGCCTTCTAGGTTTTAGGGGTGAAATAACTCTAAGTCTAGTTTTTGGGTTCTGTTTGAAAACTCAGCCCTTGGCCCATGTTTTTAAACAGCCCACTGTGTGCTCTTGCTTGTAATTTCCACAGGTACTCTCATTTGAACTTCAGATTCTAACTGATTCTGGAACGTTTTGTCATGCTTGTTTTGTCAGTAGGTGAATTTGGATAGTTGATTTTTAGTTGCTCATCAAAGAAATCTTCTTTGCTTTTTTTCAGAGAAGTTTGATTTTTTTTTCTTTTTGGGTCACACCCAGCAGCACTCAGGGGTTACTCCTGGCTCTATTCCTGGTAGGCTCGGGGGAACATATGGGATGCCGTAATTCAAACCACCGACCTTCTGCACACAGGGCAAACGCCTTACCTCCATGCTATCTCTCCGGCCCCAGAAGTTAGATTTCTTTCAAGAAGAAACCTTCTGTGGTAGCTTCTCTCATGGGAGGCATTTCCCCAGCACTCTATTGGGATCCTTCAGTGTTTGGTGCAGTAGATCCTCTGAGCCACTTTCCACTCCTATCCAACCACAACAAAACACACATTTACTAAAAGAAGTATTGCTCATACATACTTAAGACATTTTAGAGACTATAGAATCAGCATGCTAAACAAATCAGGAGACCTTCTCACACAAATTGCTATTATTATCTGTTGCAAAGCAATGTGGAGATGAGTGAAGTTTAAATACAGAATTTGTCTTTTGGACTGGAGAGATAGTACCTATATGTACAGAGTCTTTAGACTCTGGCTAAAATCCTGACATCATATATGGTTTTCTAAACTCCAGCAGGGGTGCTTACTGAGCACAGGACCAGGGGTAAATCCTAAAAACTGCCAGGTGTGGCCTCTAAAACAAAAAAAAAAAAATGTTGTTTAGGCAGGTGGTTTCCTCAGTTGTTCTCAAGAGCTGGAGGGTCATCTCCACCAGTCCTTGGCCATTTGTTCTGGTCAACAGGCAGATATTCTGGCCTTTTGGTTAGATGTCATAGCAGTGCTATGTTAGGCTACTAGTGCCTTGTTTTGGTGCTGCTTGGGATATAATTCAGGGACCTCCCTCTGAGCCCTCTCCCCAACCTCCAAATATGAAATGTGCATTCCGTTGAGCAGAAGACTGCTGGATTTTTTCACATAAATGAAGCTTTATATATCAGTGTTTTGCCAGGAATACTTTTTGGTCATACTTATTTGTAATGACATCATTGCAAATTAACATCCAGCATTGACAAGGAATGTTCGGGCTAAGCCCCTCAACCTGGCGTTTATCTGTGATTGGCTCATTTGGCATTTGCTATTATGCCCATTAGACTGAACGGTTTTCTGGAAATGAAAGAGCAAATTCTTCTGAACATTCCTCAGGGCATGAGGAATTGTTCCTCTCAGAGAAGGAATTGGAATTATTTGACCATCTATCTTTACCCAGAGCTTCCATTTCCTGATCTCTTTCAGTTTTTTTTTTTTTTTGTTGTTTGTTTTGTTTTTGGGCCACACCCTGTGACGCTCAGGGGTTACTCCTGGCTATGCGCTCAGAAGTTGCTCCTGGCTTCTTGGGGGACCATATGGGACGCCGGGGGATCGAACCGGTCCGTCCTAGGCTAGCGCAGGCAAGGCAGGCACCTTACCTCCAGCGCCACCGCCCGGCCCCTCTTTCAGTTTTTTAGCAACACTTTCTATATGTCTTGTGAACTCAGCAAGCAGAATATTGGTGAGTGCTACCTCACAGAGATTGCTGCGCGAGTCACTGGTCTGACCAGCTCTCAGCTCTTATCTGCTGCTCAAAATGAAGTCATCTGGTGTGCTTGTGTGAATGTAGATGTCTGTGTCTGTGGTGCTTATGTGTACAGGTGTATGTCTACATGTGTGCATGTACTCTCACACATGTGGGTATGTACATATGGATATGGATGCCCACACAAATGTGTTCCTGTATGTAGGAGTCAGTATGCCCATGCCAATGCACATGTGTATCTATGTTGCATGTGGCATACTCATCTGTGAATTTCCTACACAAAGAGGGTTTAACTTTGATCAATTTTGCTAATTATCTTAGATCAATTCTGCTAATTGATAAATGTTAGAAATAGTACTCCAGGGCCCGGAGAGATAGCACAACGGCATTTGCCTTGCAAACAGCCGATCCAGGACCAAAGGTGGTTGGTTCAAATCCCGGTGTCCCATATGGTCCCCCGTGCCTGCCAGGAGCTATTTCTGAGCAGACAGCCAGGAGTAACCCCTGAGCACTGCCGGGTGTGGCCCAAAAACCAAAAAAAAAAAAAAAAAAAAAAAAAAAAAGAAATAGTACTACAGAAAATGGTGATATGACAACAAAATACCATGTCATGTCAAGAAATTCAGTCATTTTTTGCATATTTACAGTCTAACTTGTAAGTTCTTTCTCTTCTCTTTTCATTAAAGGAAAACTAGGAATATCCCTGAGTTTCAGAGATCCTCCAAAACACATTGCTTTGCTCCTGCCAAACTACTTGTGCGGCATTAAAATGGCTTAGAAATAATTCCACAGCTGGTAGTTGAGATGTCTAACTTGTGGTGTTTCTTCTTAAGGTTAGGGAAATTCCATTCAAAGTCCCCAGATTCTTTGAGTTTTTTCAGCATGTATAATTTTAATATAGCTAAATAGTTTCATGTTCTCAAAAAGCTATTCAATATCTATAGGGTTTTGGTCACAACTATGCCTTTTAAAAATCACAAAAGTCTTTATAAATTTTCTATTCATGATTCTTAGGAACACAGAGCTATGGGCTGTAATTGGTAGCATATGGTGCTATTGCCTTGTGTAAAAATTAATTTGCCTCCCACATTTGAAGTTAAGATGCCTCCCACATCTGATTTGTTAGACTGAAAATCCAAGGAAAGAATATTGAGTTTATTCTCCCTTCTGGAATGTCCTTTTCACTCCTTTGAGATTTGAAAAATGCTGGTTTTCTTTGAAAAACAGTTTATTTGTTCTACAAACACCTGCTCTAAGTCAGGGACTTTGCACCTATGGCTGTATTTGAACTTCAAGACACTGGAGGCTGTCAGGATACTCTGAATCTGTTCAATAAGTACACAGAGCTAATAGTAAGCCCTGTATCTATAAAACAAAACCAAAAAAAAATCCTCCAAAAACTGAGCCCTAATAGTGGGAGACACTGATGGGCAGTTATGGACTGATAGCCCTGGCCTGACAGGCCACCTTATTTCTGCTGTGATCCCTGGATCTGGGAGTGGGTAGACTAATCCCTGGTAGACTAATGTGCTTGTTAGCTGATGGAGTTGACTGGCTGTTGGTTTAGCTGTTGATTCTGTCTTTCATCTGACAACTAATGCTACTATAGACCTGGGGTGGGTAGAGCTCACTTTCCAAGTGACAGTCAGGTCCCTAACCCAGCCAACAGAGACAATAAAAAAGAGTGTCTCCATTAGCTCAGCTCAACTCCTGGTTGGCCACTTATTTCCTGTCTCTGAAAGAATAAAGATCTCATAAGCCTCTTTGAGAAACAGTTCACACCCACCTTCACCTCAGTACTCAGATCCTCAGACCCCGTTGAGGGCCAGGCAGAACCTCACTTCTCCATGTCACTTGCCATCTTCTATGCTTTTCTTCTCACTACTGCTTCCCTCTTGACATAGCTCTCTCCTGGGCAGGATGCTTGTTTTTTTTTTTTTTTTTGGTTTTTGGGCCACACCCATTTGACGCTCAGGGGTTACTCCTGGCTATGTGCTCAGAAATCGCCCCTGGCTTGGGGGGACCATATGGGACGCCGGGGGATCGAACCGCGGTCCGTTCCTTGGCTAGCGCTTGTAAGGCAGACACCTTACCTCTAGCGCCACCTTCCCGGCCCTGGATGCTTGTTTTTTATTGTTGAGGAGAGGTTGATAGGGGAGCATGAAGGTCAGACAGATGCCCCTTATTTAATTATTCCAAAATTAGTAACTGAAAGAGTCCAGTAGTGTCACCTCACATCCTTGAGGGTGAAAGCTGCTTCAATAGCACAGGTAAGGAATAGACCTTGCCAGGTGAGATGTCAGCCTCATATCCCCAGCTGTTGTGGACAAACACTGACAAAAACTGAATTCTATGAATTCAGACAAGCAGGACCCAGTTTTGCCTGGGGCATGCTAGAAAAAAGCCACCCTAATTGTCTTTAATAAACCTGGTAAAGCTGTGTAAGACTTTTCACCTCCAAACCATGAGATAATAAATGTGTGTTGCTGATCTGTGTTGTGGTATTTGTGTAGTGTATTTGTTTATTTGTGACAACAGTAGTGGGAAACCACTCACTCTCCTGTGTGTGCTAGTTTCAATGGAACATTCTCAGTAGTATTATTAATGAGCCTTTCACTTTCCTCACCTCTTCACTCCCATCCGGCTACATGTGACTGAATCCTAAAGACCAAAGTCTGTGATCATGGTCATTTGCAGACTTATTCTTTTTATCCTATTATATTTTAGCTTGTTGAGGTAAGAACATGATTTAAATGGGTCTTTTTTTTTTATATTTGATTGATTGATTGATTGACTGGTTTCTGGGCTACACCCAGCAGTGCCCAGGAGTCACTCCCAGCTCTGCACTCAGAAATTGTCCTTGGCAGGCTGGGGGACTACCTGGGATGCCAGGAATCAAACCAGGTCCCTCCTGGGTACGCTGCACACAAGACAAATGCCCCACCACTGTACCACTCCTCTAACCCCCTGAGGAAAGTCTTGACACAGGTTGGTCACTGAGAGCCCAGGGTTTACTTTTCTTATTACTGTCAATAGTGGTAAAGTCAAAAGAACATGGCTTTCTTCCAAAGGCTTGTCTGCAAATGTTCCACAGACAATCTATTAATCTTTGATAAAGGGGTAATAAAAGCAAAATGGAGCAAGGAAAGAGAATGGTGTTGGGACAACTGGTCAGCCATACACAAAAAAGCGAACTCAGACCTCCACATAACACCATGCACAAAGGTCAAATCCAGACCTTGATATCAGGCCTGAAACACATAGGTAAAACACTCCATGATTTGTAGTTTTCTTTGTATAGGTCTTTCAAGTTTTTAGTTAAGTTGACTCCAAGATATTTGAGTTTGTGTGACACTAATGTGAATGGGCTTATTGTTTTTGTTTTGTTTTTGGGCCACACCTGGCGGCGCTCAGGGGTTACTCCTAGCTCTGTGCTCAAAAATCGCTCCTGGCAGGCATGGGGGGTGGGGGGGTAGGAAGGAACCATATGGGATTCGGGGATTCGAACCACCTTTGGTCCTGAGTTGGCTGCTTGCAAGGCAAATGCCCTACCGCTGTGCTATCTCTCTGGCCCCCTGGGCTTATTTTTTTAATGTCCATTTCTTCTCTATTATTATTGGTGTATAAGAAAGTCATTGATTTTTGCATGTTAATTTTGTAGCCTGCCACTTTGCTATACAAATCTATTGTTTTTAGAAGCTTTCTGATAGCATCTTTAGGGTTTTCTAAATATATTATCATGTCATCTGTAAACAGTGAGAGCTTGACTTCTTTCCTACCTGGATGCCCTTGATACCTTTTTCTTGCCTAATCTCTATGGCAAGAACTTCTAGCACTATGCTTTTGACAGTTAACAAATGAATAGATGAGACATTATTCCAAATATTATACAAATATACATTTATTTAATACTATTAATTGGTGGTTTTTTGTTTTTGTTTTTGTTTTTGGGTCACACCCGACAGTGCTCAGGGTTTTTTCCTGGCTCCGTGCTCAGAAATTGCTCCTGGCAGGCACAGGGGACCATATGGGACACCGGGATTCAAACCGATGACCTTCTGCATGAAAGGTTAACGCCTTACCTCCATGCTATCTCTCCAGCCCCAATACTATTAATTGTTATCACTGCATTAAAGTAAACCATATGAAAGAAAATGCTGTCGATGACCTCTACACTAGATGCCACTCTTTATTTACACATTTTCATAATATCAAGAATTTTAAATACTGAAAGAAAATCATGTGGAAAAGATGATTTTTGTACATTTGTATATGTTAAATGGGATAATATAGTAGTAGTCCTCATATATTAATGTATACTGGTTATTAAATTTTTATATTCTCAATCTTTAAAAATAACAAATGCCTGTTTGCATTTTAACATAAACCTTGCCCCACTTTACTATGGTCCCCATCTCAATATGACCAGACTAGTCTCCTTACAAAATCTGGTGAGATACAGAGATGAAATCACACCCAGGCTTGAGATGGAGAAGTTTTTCATACAGAAAGCATACAAGATGGTTCTGTGGAAACAATCTGTGGTGAAACAAAATGCCTAAAAACAATTGAGACTTGCAGGTTGACTGCTGTATAGCACTGTCAGACTAGCCAGACCTGTGAGAACTGGATAGAGACCTAATATAAGATGGCAGAGACTGTACCTGGTCCTTCTTCAGCTCATCTGGAACATGACACAAGGCACATAGGGATAATCAGGAGAGAGCCCATGTAGTAGAGGCAGACACCCATAGATAGGAGGAAGTGCATGCACTCTAACTGAAACTTCTCTCCTCCAGTACCCAGAAACTCAACTTGTTGAATAGCTGTTACTGGGGCCACAGCAGTAAGTCTTTACTCAGACCAGCTAGATGTTGACTCTATCCACTTCCAGACACCAACAACATGGAGCCAGAGGTTAGAGCCAAGTACTAAAGCTGCTCAAGTTCTACATGGAACCACCTAACCATGTGAACTCAGGCCCACACAATCTCAGAGTCAGTCTATCTGAGTTGTGGGTCCCCAGCCATTGATCATACCAAATGGAAACTGGATTTCTACTCCCAGCAATCATCTGGCACCAGGCTTAACTAAAAATGGGAGAAATTTGATGGCACAGATAGGCACTAAAACCCCAGGAAAGGGGGCCGGAGAGATAGCATGGAGGTAAGGCATTTGCCTTTCATGCAGAAGGTCAGTGGTTCAAATCCTGGCATCCCATATGGTCCCCTGAGCCTGCCAGGAGCGATTTCTGAGCATAGAGCCAGGAGGAACCCCTGAGTGCTGCCGAGTGTGACCCCCCCAAAAAAAACAAAACAAAACAAAACAAAAACCCAGGAATATCTTCACACACTAGAATTTTCTGTACTTATAAAGGAAGACTTCAAAGAAACTTTCTATTGCTACTGAATGAAATGAATTAGTGGAAAGACCGTCAATGAAGACAGTGACAGAAAAGTCTGGTCTTTGGCACTTCGCTGGTGGTGAAAGTGCTTTATATATCCTAAAGAACAGACATTAATACTATTTTATTTCATGTTTCCTCAATAATAATTTTCTGGAAGAAAAAAAGGTAATAACTCCTATAGGCAAATTATTCTAGTAGCAACAGAATTCTTTCCATTAAAAAGAAAATGTTTGGCTAGGGTAAAAGTTAAGCTTATATGTCTTGCTTATGATCAACCTTAGTTTCATCCCTGGCACCACACAATTCTCAAGCATGCTTGGGTTTTGCTTTGGAGGCCCCTGGAACTATATTGGGTGTGGCCTCCAAATAATCCACAGACCAGAGTATGTACTCTGGGGTCAGAGTAGCAACAAATTTATTACCCCAGTAATGGGGCCAGAGTTGCACTAAATCCTTGGAACCTTTCTTTGAATCACCGTTCCCATTGGCAAGAATTGAAAGGAGAGGACTCCAGTCTTCTGAGCACATTTTAAGAGGGAACCCTGCAGAAAAGAATCATGTCTTAGTTTGCTGGAGCTGAAACTATTGTATATCTGGTTTGCCTTGCACAATGCTGATGGGGGTTCTAGTCCCAGCGTCCCACATGGTCCTCTAAGTCTGCCAGGAGTGATCCCTGAGCTCAGAACCAGTGTTATACCCTGAGTTCTGACAGGTATGGCCCCCAAACAAAAACAAAATAATGTCTTAGTTTTATGTTTATGCATCTTCTAACTACTATCTTTACTTAACGCATCTTCTCACTACTTTCCTCTTTTTCTCTACTGTCTCAGAATTTTCCTTGTTCTGTGATGCCTTCCTTAGCATACATTTCTCCCTCTAGTATCTGCTTTCATCATTGAATTATTCAGAATGCTCCAGTAATTGCCAGGCGTTATTGCCATTTTTTCTGCTTTCATTTACTTGACATTTGGGCATGTGATCTGTTGATCACTTCCTCTTGTGAAATCATATCTTCTTTTCACTTTTTGTGCGTAACTCCCAATGTTATAGTTTCTAATCCACAAATCAATATCTATAACTGCTTTCACAACATCTCATTTTGTTCACAATATCTCAAAGCATGTTTCTGAAAATTTATGGTCATAAACGAACTAATAGTTTCCTTGCCCACCAGTTATATAACTCAGTATGTCAGGAACCACTTTTTTTTTTTTTTTTTTTTTTTGGTTTTTGGGCCACACCCAGCGGTGCTCAGGGGTTACTCCTGACTGTCTGCTCAGAAATAGCTCCTGGCAGGCACGGGGGACCATATGGGACACCGGGATTTGAACCAACCACCTTTGGTCCTGGATCGGCTGCTTGCAAGGCAAACGCCGCTGTGCTATCTTTCCGGGCCCAACATTTAACAGTTTTAAGCAGTCATGCCATATAATTTGCCAACCTCTCTGTCTACTTGATACCTCCTGTTTCTGAAACATTCTCCCTACAGTTGCAGTACTTCATTCTCTGTGACTTCAGTGTTAATTCTTCCAACTTTGTGACTTGCCTTCCTAAGTAAATTTACTTCAAATATGATATCTTCCTCTCACCTCTTTCTGAAGAGCATCAGCTTTGGGAAAAATATGTTTTTTGGGGCCGAGTAAGGGCACACCCAGTAATGCTTGGGGGGTTACTACTGACTGCTTTCAGGAATTTCTCCAAGGATTATATGGAATGCTGGGGATTGAACCTGGGTTAGCCTCATAAAAGGCAAATGCCCTCCCGACTCACTGTATTCTCACTTCCACCCTAGCTCTTAGGCAATTTTTGAGTTCCAAATCCACCTTGGAAACTCTTCCTAGCTGGAATTGCCAGCACACACAGGCAATCTGTATGACTACATCTTGGTTCCTCCCCTTGGCTCTTCGAAATTGGGAAACTGACCAAACTCATATCAGTGGCCTCCTTCCACTCATCCGAAGTCTCTCTGTCACAAATTAATCATAGCTTTTATAATCAAAATTCAGTTATCAAGCATCTGAAAATAACACAGATTTTCTTTTTTTATATATAAAATCTTTAAGCACCATGATTACCTGCATGATTGTAATTGGGTTTCAGTTATAAACAGAATGCCCCCTTTCACCAGTGCAACATTCCCACCACCATTGCCTCCCCTGTCCTTCCCAACCCTTGCCTGTATTTGAGACAGGCATTCTACTTCTCTCACTCATTAAGAGTGTCACGATAGTTGTTGGTGTAGTTATTTTCCTAACTGCAGCACTATTCTTTGTGGTGAGCTTCATATTGTGAGCCAGTCCATCTGGCCCTCATCTCTATTGTCTCTGGGTATTATTACAATAATGTCCTTAATTTTTCTTAAACCCATAGATGAGTGAGACTATTCTGTGTCTATCTCTCTTCTTTGACTTATTTCACTCAGCATAATAGTTGCCATGTACATCCACATATAGGAAAATTTCATGACTTCATCTCTCCTGACAGCTGCATAATATTCCATTGTGTAGATGCACCACATTTTCTTTAGCCATTCATCTGATGAAGGGCATCTCTTGGTTGTTTCCAGAATCTTGCTATGGTAAGTAGTGCTGCAATGAATATAGGTGTGAGGAAGGGATTTTTGAATTGTATTTTTGTGTTCCTAGGAGTGGTATAGCTGGATCATATGGAAGTACAATTTCCAGTTTTTTGAGGGACCTCCATATTATTTTCCATAAAGGCTGAACTAGACAGCATTCCCACCAGCAGTGAATGAGAATTCCTTTCTCTCCATATCCCCGCCAGCACTGATTGTTCTTGTTCTTTGTGATGTGTGCCAGTCTCTGTGGCATGAGATGGTTTCTCATAGTTGCTTTGATTTGCATCTCCCTGATGATTAGTGATGTGGAGCATTTTTTCATATGCCTTTTGGCCATTTGTATTTCTTCTTTGAGGAAGTGTCTGTTCATTTCTTCCCATTTTCTGATGGGGTTAGATGTTATTTTTCTTGTTAAGTTCTGTCAGTACCTTGTATATTTTAATATTAGCCCTTTTTCTGATGGGTATTGGGTGAACAGTTTCTCGCATTTTGTGGGTGGCTTTTGTATCCTAGGCACTATTTCCTTTGAGGTGCAGAAGCTTCTCAGCTTAATATAATCCCATCTGTTTATCTCTGCTTCCACTTGTTTGGAGAGTGCTGTTTTCTCCTTGAAGATGCCTTTAGTCTCAATGTCATGGAGCGTTTTAAGGTTTCCTTTTTATAATTTTTTTTTTTTTTGGTTTTTGGGCCACACCCGGCGATGCTCAGGGGATACTCCTGGCTGTCTGCTCAGAAATAGCTCCTGGCAGGCACGGGGGACCATATGGGACACTGGGATTCGAACGAACCACCTTTGGTCCTGGATCGGCTGTTTGCAAGGCAAACGCCGTTGTGCTATCTCTCTGGGCCCTCCTTTTTTTTTTTTTTTTTTTTTTTTTTTTGGTTTTTGGGTCACACCCGGTGGTGCTCAGGGGTTACTCCTGGCTGTCTGCTCAGAAATAGCTCCTGGCAGGCACAGGGGACCATATGGGACACCGGGATTCGAACCAACCACCTTTGGTCCTGGATCGGCTGCTTGCAAGGCAAACACCTCTGTGCTATCTCTCCGGGCCCTGGGCCCTCCTTTTTATAAATTTTTTTAAAACTTTATTTGAGCACCATGTTTTATAAAGTTGTTTATAATACAGGCTTTTCTTTTTATTTCTTCACCATTGTCCCCAGATTTCCATACCCCCAAACCTGTCCTCTTAGCAGGCACAAAATAATTTATTTTATATTGCTTCTTACAATAAAACGGCTAATGGAATTATCCAAAGATATTTCAGTAAAGAAAAATTTGTGAAAATTGTTAGATCTCATAATGGGGTTATTAAGGTCATTGTCTGAAGATTTATTAAGCTGTCGCTAGTTAAGCTTCTGTGCTTTTGTTTTTGTTTCTTGAGCTTAGTTGGCTTTTATGCTACTTTCCCATCAAATTTAGTATGTTCCTGCTGAGAAACTGATGAAGCTGCAGAACCAGCGAGGTGGCCAGATTTTCCTGCAGGATATCAAGAAACCAGACCGTGATGACTGGGAGAACGGGCTGAATGCAATGGAGTGCGCTTTGCACTTGGAGAAAAGCGTCAACCACTCACTACTGGACCTCCACAAACTGGCCACGGACAAAAATGACCCACACTTGTGTGATTTCTTGGAGACTCACTACCTGGAGGAGCAGGTGAAGTCCATCAAAGAATTGGGTGACCACGTGACCAACTTGCGCAAGATGGGGGCCTCTGAGTCGGGCATGGCAGAGTATCTGTTTGACAAGCACACGCTGGGGCACAGCAAGACCTAAGCCTTGCACTGGCTTTCCGGAGCCACAGCGACCTGGTTCCCCGGGGCACCGCTTGCATGTTCGGGTGACTGTTACCTTTTCTAGAAAATCCAAAACAACTATTTCAGTCTTTGATTTGTATCAGACCTTCAAATAAAGTAATTTGGTACCCCCCCCACCAATATAGTATGTTCCTACCAAAGCTTCAGAATCTATTGAACTGAGTTAATGAGTTTCAGCAGCTTCCCTTGGCTTGCATTTCCTGATATTAGCTGTAAAGCTGGGCCACTGTTTGCATGCTGGTGGCTGTGAGGTCTGTGTATGGTGGTACAGTGGGGGCCCTAAAGGGAGGCTGCTTGTCCCCTTCCAAGAAGACTCCAGAATTTTCAGCCTGATTACTGGTGTATTTCAACTTTTCACTGGCTTGATATATCTTTAGGAATTATTTGTGAAGCAGTGAAGATGGCCTTTTTGCATGGTTTGCATGGTGGTAGCTGTGAGGAGTGGTGCAGATGCCGGGACTTTGGCCTGACCTCCTCTTGAGGGCGCCCCAGAGTTTTGAGCTCAAAGAACAATGTACTATCGAGTTTTAGTGACCTGGTGTACATCTCTTTTAAGATTAGTTGTGAATCTATAAAGCTGGACCGTTGTTTATATGGCAGCCGCTGTGGGTTGTGGGTTGTAGGTTCAGGTTTTTCTTTAGTTCTGGTTGACAAAGCAGATATTTGGTTTAAGAAGCAACTGATCAACCTAAATACCCAACCCAAAGTCAACAACAATAGAATCAAGAGACCCAAACTACAACAAGCTATACACAAAAGGGACCTGTTACACTGGATAAGGGTGGAGGTCTGGGAGGCATGCTGGAAACTATGGTAGAGGGAGGTCAACACTGGTGATGGGAATGGCCCTACTTTACTATCACTATGTACCTTAAATACAACTGTGAAAGACTTATAATTCACATTGATCTCAATAAAAATTATAATTAAAAAGAAAAAAAAGAAGCAACTGATCAATAACAACCAAAACATATACTATTTAGTTTTACAAATAATTCTGATTTAATTCAAGATAGGTTATGAAATATTTCTTTGACAAACACAATTACTTTTTTTGTTTTGTTTTTGGGCCACACCCGGTGACGCTCAGGGGTTACTCCTGACTATGCGCTCAGAAATCGCTCCTGGCTTGGGGGACCATATAGGCCCCAGGGTGGGGGGAGGATTGAACCATGGTTCGTCCTAGGCTGGCGCGGGCAAGGCAGACGCCTTATCACTTGTTCCACCGCTCCACCCCCATACAAACATAGTTACTTTTGTAAACTTAGACTAACTCAGATGCTTCCCCTTGAAAATATCAATTTTGAAAAAAAAATTTTTTTTTTTTTGGTTTTTGGGCCACACCTGGTGGTACTCAGGGGTTCCTCCTGGCTGTCTGCTCAGAAATAGCTCCTGGCAGGCACAGGGGACCATATGGGACACCGGGATTCGAACTAACCACCTTTGGTCCTGGATAGGCTGCTTGCAAGGCAAACACCTCTGTGCTATCTCTCCGGGCCCTGAAAAAAAAATTTTTTTTTGGTTTGGGGCCACACCTGGCAGTGCTCAAGGGTTACTCCTGGGTCTGTCCTAAGAGATCACTCTTGGTGGGCATAGGGGACCATCGGGGATGCTGGGGGAAAAACTTTGGTCAGCAGCATGCAAGGTGTGTACTTTATCTACTATAATATCTGGTCCCAGATATAGATTTATAACGGATAGAGATATGGCATAATATGAGGAGCACAGGCTTAGTGTGACCTTCCCTTCATAGGTCTCCCCAATTTTCCATCCACCACTCTAGCCTGTCCCTTTGCAGGAACAAATTTACTTTATATTGTTTGTTATAACACAAAGGCAATGGAATTAATTCAAACTTTGATCAACAAGGGTCCATTTGTAATAACTGTTATATGTCTTAATGGTGTTACTAAAGTCAGTGTCTAAGAAATAATTGGGTGGTGGTTGGTGCTAGTTGAGCCTTCTGTTACTGTTTAGGTTCATTGAGCTAGATAAGTTTCTATATAACTTTCCTGTCAGATTTGCTGTGATCCTATTGGGTTTACACTGATGAAAATTTGAGGTATAACATGACAACAAGCATTTATAGATTTAGAGCAAATTTGGTAGCTTGGCAGTTTGGCAAGTTAAAGTTGTGGAACAGCCTTACTTTAGAAGATTGTTGGGTATAGACTGTGGGCTGCTGTGGCTTCGGGCAGAAAGGGGAATCTGCCCGTACCCATTCTAAGAAGGCCCAGAGGTATCAGCCTGGAGCAGATTACATGGGAGAGTTGGCAACCATTATTTTCTTTTGGAACCTGGTAGAGAAAGGCCATTTTCCTGCCAGGAAGATGGAGGAAGTACGCGGAGGCTGCTGAGTTTTCTGGGAGTGGTATGGGGAAGTGACCCAACTCCATTCCAAGAATATTCCAGTTATCAACCTGTAGTCTGGTCCCACCCCATTTTTTTTTTTTTTTTTTTTTGGTTTTTGGGTCACACCCAGCGGTGCTCAGGGGTTATTCCTGGCTGTCTGCTCAGAAATAGCTCCTGGCAGGCACGGGGGACCATATGGGACACCGGGATTTGAACCAACCACCTTTGGTCCTGGATCGGCTGCTTGCAAGGCAAACACCGCTGTGCTATCTCTCCGGGCCCCCACCCCATTTTTTAATATTTTTTTTTAAGTTTAGGTAACAAGGTTACAATAGAATAAATTTAATTTAATGGCTTTAAAGAACAAAATGATTGCATCTTCATCATAAACAAAGTGCTCCAAAACCTCTACCACTATTCTTGTATCTTTCTCTCCCAACCCGAGAGCCTGGTAATTTCATTTCTACAATAGTCATTTGATGCTGTCTATTCCCTCATTTTGTTTTTCTATACTCCACAGATGAATGAGATAATCAGGTTTGTCTTTTCTCTCAACTTTACTTAATACGATACCCTTCAGTATAGCAAACTCAAGATTTCGTTTCTTATAGCTATATAGTATTACATATTCATACCACGCAGAGTATACCATGCAGTACACCACTTCATTTTTGTATTTTTGGACCACATACCTGGCAGTTGTCAGGGCTTACTTCTGGCTCTGTGCTCAGGAGGGGCTCAGAAAACCATATGGGGTGTTGACCAAACCCTTGTCAGCTGAATGCAAAGAAAGTGCTCTACCTGCGGTACTAATTGTACTAATATTTGTGTTTGTTTGTTTGTTTTGTTTTTGGGTCACACCCGGCAGCTCTGGAGTTAATCCTAGATCTATGCTAAGAAATCACTCCTCGCAGGCTTGGGGGACCATATGGGATGCCAGGATTCCAACCACTGTCTTTCTGGATGCAAGACAAATGCCTTACCTCCATGCTATCTCTCCATTCTCTGGTACTATTTCTTGGACCCTTCAATCAAAACTTACTTACCCATTCACCTGTTATTGGACATTTAGGTTGTTTCTCTATTTCTCAGTGTTTCCCAGTGCAATGAAGATGAATGAAATGAAGTGCAATAAAAATATTGACAGTGTACAGGGCTTACTCCTGGCTCTGTACTCAGAAATTATCCCTATACCATTTGGGATGCCAGGACTGCCGTATTAAAGGCAAACAACCTACCACCTGTGCTATTACTTCAGACCCTATATCCCATTTCTATTGCCATGCCAAAATCATTTTAATGTAGTTCGAGAAGTGTGTGTATGTGTGTGTGTTTGTATGTGTGTGTGTGTTTTTGGTCTTCTTTGTCAATGAGTTGAATCAAAGACATCTCTGAGGTCTGAAGGATATAGATCTAGAACTCCTGATATTTTCTTTTAATATTCTGATCATGCCTACAAATTAACATAAAGTGTGAAAATAAGAATTTTTGAAAAGCAGAATGTGATTTGTATCTTGACAGTATTTCTTTTTGGGGGGGGGGCATACCCAGCGGTGCTCAGGGGTTACTCCTGGCTGTCTGCTCAGAAATAGCTCCTGGCAGGCACGGGGGACCATATGGGGGACCATATGGGACACCGGGATTCGAACCAACCAACCTTTGGTCCTGGATCGGCTGCTTGCAAGGCAAACGCCGCTGTGCTATCTCTCCGGGCCCTTGACAGTGTTTCTTTAGAGGTCTTCTGGAAACCAATCTTAAAAGAGTGAGCGAATCTGACTTACGCAAGTACATTTTTTTTTTGGTTTTTGAGCCACACCCGGCGGTGCTCAGGGGTTACTCCTGGTTCTGTGCTCAGAAATAGCTCCTGGCAGGCATGGGGGATCATATGGAATGTAGGAATTCGAACCAACGTCAGTCCTGGGTCAGACGCTTGCAAGGCAAATCCCTACCGCTGTGCTATCTCTCTGGCCCCACAAGTATATATTTTTAACTTGTCTGAGGAGTGCAGAGAGTAGCTAGTCAGGGAAAGGAACTACTCTGGGTTTCAGAATATAGCTGGAAAAGCAAGTCTGCATGGAAGCCTGCTGGGGCTCTGAACCCTTGCATAAATATGCAAAAGAGAGGTTTTACCAAAAATTCCAAGACATTCTTTCTGTTTTCCCAAATAACTTAAAAGTAATCTGAAGTAAATTAAAATCAGAGAAGAATATCCTCCCTGCCTGCCAGGAATGATTTCTGAGAGCAGAGCCAGGAGTAACCCCTGAGCACTACTGGGTGTGACACCCCCCAAAAAATAAAGTTTTTAATAAACTTTCAAAGACAAAATTATAATTAGCTTTTGAGAAATATTTAATAAAACATTTATTAGCCACAAGTGGCAATATAAACGAAGTGTCACCTATATAGACATAAATCCTAGACATGTTTTTATTTTTTAAGTCCACATATTTAAATTTTATTGGATTTTTGTTATTGTTGTATGAATAATATTATTTATTTTTGATTTTGGGGTTACACCAGCAGCACTCGGGGGTCACTCCTGGCTCTACACTCAGAAATCGTTCCTGGCAGGCTCGGGGGACCATATGGGATGCCGGGATTCGAACCACGGTCCTTCTGCATGCAAGGGAAATGCCTTACCTCTGTGCTATCTCTCCAGCCTGAGTAATACTATTTACTTGTTGATATAAAGTTTTTTTCAGGCTTCTGACTATTATGAATAAAGCTGCTATGAGCATTCATGTACAAGTCTTAATGTATTCAAGTAATTTTGTTTCTCTTAGTAAAATTATGGGGCTATGTGACAAATTTATATTTAACATTTTAATAATGTTTTAAGACATATATTTATAAATATAATTATATAGAAATATTTAAGCATTTTATGAATACTAGCTATTTTTAAATATTTTATTACCGGGGCCGGCGAGGTGGTGCTTAGAGGTAAGGTGTCTCTGCATTGCAAGCGCTAGCCAAGGATCAGGTCCACGGTTCGATCCCCGGCGCCCCATATGGTCCCCCCAAGCCAGGGGCAATTTCTGAGCGCTTGGCCAGGAGTAACCCCTGAGCATCAAACAGGTGTGGCCCGAAAAAAATTTTTTATTACCACATCAACATATAAAATGTTATCCTCATCAAATCCTGCTGGTTGTTTTTCGTCATTTCTGTGGATATCTATTTAGTATTGATTTGCATTTCTCAGTGATTATTGTATGTTTTGATGTTCATTGTCTTTTAATTTTTCTGTTTCTTGTAAAAATAAAACTTGCACCTGATTGTTATAAAAAGTCAGAGAACAATGGACTCATGATTTGTCTTGGAAATATATGTAAAATTTGCTATTATTTCCTTTTAGAAATTTGCCCCCTAGTATCATGATTTTTTTCATTAATGAAAAAAGTAATTTTTTTTTTGTACACTTAGGGGATAGGGTGCGACTGGAAAGATAGACCAGGGGTTAAGGGCATGGTTTGCAAGTGGCCAACCCAGCTCTGCCTCCAGGATGGTAGGTTGTGGTTCTTGAGCACTCCAGGGTTGTTGGCTGAGAGGTGCTAGGAAGGGCCTTTAGACTTCCTGAACATAGATTGCTAGAAATGGTAAAAATTATCTGGTATATTTTATCACGGTTAAAACCTTTTTTTGTCCTTGGTCACATCCAATGGTACCTAGGATTGTGTCTGGCTTAATCCTGGCTCTGAGCTCAGGGTTCACTTCTGGAAGATTTGGACCACCATTTGAGGTGTCAGGGATTGAATTCACGTTGGCCACAAGCAAGGCAAGTGCCCTACCTATTATACTATTTCTTCAACCTTTTTTTTTTTTAACTTCAAAAAGAAGGACGAGGCCTGGGAGAATCAGGGGCTTGCCTTGCACACAGCTGATCCTGACTCAGTCCAATCTGGTGGTCCCTCTGAATGTTGAAACCCCCCCACCCAGTCCAAAGGGTGTCATGGGTAATTTTGGGTATCACAGTACCCAAGTACTGTGGGTACACCAGGGACCATGTTGAGTAAGTCAACATCCCCAGTGCTGCATAAGTTACCCCCCAATCCTGCCATGAGTGGTTTCTGAGCACAGAGACAGGAGTAAGCTCTGTGCAATTCCAGGTGTGGGCCCTTCCAAAAAATAATATATAAATAAGAGGAGCTAGGACTAAGGCTTACGATCATCTTGAGTTCAGCCCAGATCTGGGTGTGGTCCCCAACACCACTGCTGCCAGCCTGTATCCACTAGGTTCACTCTGCTGAGTCACACATCATTGGGAGGGACCCATGGCTACCCAGGGACCTCTGGGGTGATCATGCTGTCAAACAGTGAAAAAAGAAGTCTATTGGGGGAACCTATTAAGCAAAAGCTTTAGAAATACCAGATATAGTGGCTCTATGGCTCAAAAATATGTGCATTGGCAGCATGAGGCCATAAGTTTGATGTTTGATCCTTGGTGCAGGGCACAGTACTGCCAACTCTGATCCCTGGGGGACCCTTGACTGTGGAGCAATATGTCAATGCCAGGCCCAGAGAATGATGAGCCACATGACTAAGATGTGGGAACCTATGAGTAAAGCAGCTGCTCTGCTGTAAGTGCTGAGGTCAGGAAAGACCACATTGAGCTACCAGATGAGCTTTCAGGGAAGCATTACTTGAGTGGCATCCAGCATCCAGCCCCTTAGCCAAAATGTATGCTGGGACCACAACTAAAGAAATGAGCTCCTGTGATTATGTTCCAACTCTGCAGCTCATGGGCCAGATATCTGGTAAATACCGCATCTTAGCTGAGTGAGCAAAGTAGAGGTGCCACCCCTGGCAGGCACAATGGCAGCAATAGGGGGGAAGAAGTTTTCTAGGTATTTTATAATCTGACTCTACATTTTTTTTAATTTGGGGCTATACCCTACAGTGGTTATGACTTACTCCTGGTTCTGGTGTTGGGGTTCAAATTAAGAGTGAGTGTCCTATGCAAGGCCAGCATCCTACCCTGACCCCACATTTTCACTACTAAAGAACATTTCATTACATATATAATTTATTTTTTGTAGTTGGGTAGATTTGCTAAGATTCCTCCATACCTACGAGACCTTTTCTTAATAGGAAAAAAAACGTATCTGATAACAGAGTATTTGCCTCACTAACACAAAGGTCTGCAGGTCTAAAGCTGAGCTAAAAACAGCTTCCTGCACTATAACTGGAAGAAAGAGAGACCATTAGGAAAGAATGCAGAGGATTGCCATCATCTGGATAACACAATAAGGGTGAATTCACTCTGCTCACTCCCCACCCTGAGGGTAAAGAGGCACTCTTGAGCATCCTTCTTTCTCCAGACACAGGGAGTTTACTTGGTTTCATTTCCTCAGTACATTGTGTAGATGACTTTTTGGAGACTGAAAGCCTTGTAACTCAGAGTAACTGTTTAGAGGCACCAAGGCTTGAACCTCTTGTAGGTTCAGGCCCAGGGATCTTTCATGTATCTGAGTCACCTGGATTCTCTATTTGAAGGCCCTCTAGTATAAAATGGGGTGTAAACATAGATAAATGCTGAGGGTAACACCTGGTGAGGAATGAGTCCTCACACATGCATACCCACACAAAGGCACAACACACATGGACACAGTCATGCACCTCATATTCATGAACACAGGTACATAAAGCACTCAAACATGTAGATAGCATGCATGTTTACAATGTGTAAACATGTAACATTTATATATTGTAAACCACTTCATTGCAATTTAGACACTGTTGGTGTTGTGTTCATCTTCCCTTTTCACTGCACTCTTCCTCCTGTCCGGCAGACTTAATTTTAAAGTCCTTTTATTCAGACTCCTATTGTCAGTTTATTTATTTATTTTTATTTATTTATTTATTTATTTTTTGGTTTTTGGGCCACACCCGGCATTGCTCTGGGATTACTCCTGGCTGTCTACTCAGAAATAGCCCCTGGCAGGCACGGGGGACCATATGGGACACCGGGATTCGAACCAACCACCTTTGGTCCTGGATTGGCTGCTTGCAAGGCAAACACCACTGTGCTATCTCTCCGGGCCCGGTCAGTTTATTTTTTTGGAGAGCCATGCCAGACGGTGCTCAGGAATCACTCCTGGCAGGTTTGGGACCATATGGAATGCTGGGGATCAAGCCCAGGTTGGCCACATGCAAGGCAAACACCTACCTGCTGTATTATTGCTCAGGACACTGTCAAAGGCTGTTTTTTGGTTTTTGGGTCACGTCCGGCAGTGCTCAGGGGTTCCTCCTGGCTCTATGCTCAGAAATCGCTCCTGGCAGGCTCGGGGGACCATATGGGATGCCGGGATTCAAACCACCATCCTCTGCATGTGAGGCAAACGCCTTACCTCCATGCTATCTCTCCGGTCCCTGTCAAAGTTTTTTTTTTTTTTTTTTTTTTTTTTTTTGGGTCACACCCGGCAGCGCTCAGGGGTTACTCCTAGTAATACACTCAGAAATCACTCCTGGCAAGCTCGGGGGACCATATGGTTGGTGGGATTCAAACCACCATCCTTCTGCATGCAAGGCAAAGGCCTTACCTCCATGCCAACTCTCTGGTCCCTATTTTTAAGTTTTTTTTATGTCTTTCTTTTGGGAGTGGCCACACCCAGCTATGGTAAGGAGTTGACCTGACTAAGGATGTGGGACACTCTACACTCTGCACTCTGGAATTACTCCTGGCAGGCTAGGAGGTTGGGGGATTGAACTTGATTGGCTGGCAAGTGCCCTATCCACTCTACTATTCTCTTCAGCCCCTCATCTACATCTTTGAAGACAAGACCTAGGGCCGGAAAGGAAGCCTAGCAACATTAACTCCCATGGATTACCCGAAAAAGGAAATGCAGAGCCCTGCAGAAATAAGGAGTAGAAATTGAAAACCGACTTCCAATTTACTCAACAAAGAGAGAAAAAGGAAAGAGGATTCAGGGCTAGATCGAAGAGCAGGCAGGGCTGAAAACCTGGGTAGGTTTTGACAGACTGGGTGGATGAGTGGTCAAGCAGCACATGAAGTCTTATAGTTCAATAGTATAACAGCTCAATAGTTTAAGTTATAATGGCCTTCACAACTGTTCCTTGCAAGATTGTAATAAAAAAGAAATCACTCCACTAGTTCAGTAATTGGAAGGAAACTAAGTAGAAGGTGGGTGGGTGGGTGGGGAAACAAGGTCAAGACACAAGGTAAATCCAAGGTGCCACAAGAGCACGTGATACTAGGAATAGGATCTGGCTTCCATGCTTTCATGCTCCTGCCTGTCAGAATCCCTCCAGCATTGTGTTTACTAGCCTCAGCCATCATCTGTCTAGGCTAGAGGTGGTGGAGATTATGTGAGCAGAGCAGGAAGTAGATTAGAAGTCGCTTTCTAATTTATTTTTGTTCCCTGCTCCTGCAGAGCTCGGCACTTCCCAAAACATCCAGTCTAAAATGCAAAATAATAATAATAATAATAATAATAATAATAATAATAACAAAACAAAACCCAAAACCAAAAACAACAACAACAAAAAGAGCTGGAGCACAAAGAGCGGATAGGAAGGACTCTTGCCTTGCACGGGATCTATCCAGATTCTATCCTAGCACGGATCCCACCAGGCTTGCATGAGCTTTTCAGCACAAGAGCCAGCAGGAAGCCCCGCGCGTCGCTGGGCGTGGCCCCCCCAGCCCCACTAACACGCCACGAAGAACCAACAAAAAGCCACCAAAAGCCGCCAAAGTACGACTAACACCGCGGGCCAGATAGCTTCCGACACCTTCCCTAGAACACAGCGCGGACGAGGCGCACGCGGAGACCGAAGCGCTCGCCGGCCGTGCCCGCCTGTCACCGGACTCCGCGAACAGCTGTTCGTCCTCCTCTGCCCTCCTCGGAAAGGAAATTCCGAGCAAAAGTTTCGGCCCAGATGCTCGGGCCGGCGGGGAGGCGGGCGCGCGGCGGGCGCGGCGCTAGGGGCAGGCCCGGGTCGGGGGCAGGTGGCGGCGGCGGCGGCCGGGCCGGGGCCGGGGCCGGGCGGGCAGGAAGCGGCCGCGGCTCGCAGGCAGGCGGGCAGGCAGGCGGCGCGGGCCCCGCCCCAGCCGGGCCGGGCCGGGCCGGGCCGAGCCGCCGCCTGGCGTGACGCGGGAGGCGGGTCACGTGACGGCCGTGGAATGCCAACAATGTGGCGAATGTCCCACTTGGGTCAGCGCGCTGGCAGCGCGGCGTGAGCGCCCAGGAAGATGGAGCCGCCGCCGCCGCCGCCGCCGCCGCCCCGGGCTCCGCGGAGCGCCCCCCGGGGCCAGCCGCCGCTGCCGCCACCGGCGCCCGGATCCCCGGCGCGCGAGGACGCCGCGGAGGGCGTGGACCGCGCGCGGAGGTGAGGAAGGGGCGCGGGCGCGGGGCCGGCGGCGATCTGCGTGCCCGGCCGAGGGGCGCGGGCCGGCGGCACCCCCGGCGGGATCCGCGCCCGGCGAAGCGGCGCGGCGCGGCGCGGCTCGGCTCGGGGCGGGCGCGGCGGCCGAGGAAGTCGGTGGCGGCCGGAGGGAGCCCGCGCCCTGCCCCCACGGCCTCCGCCCGTCCGGGGCCCGGGGCCGCCGGCGCGTCGTCTCCAGCCACCCGCGGGGCCGCCCGCCCGCCCGGCGCTTCCCGCCGTGCCCGGGGCGCTGGGGCCGCGCCGCTTTGTTGTGCGCCCCGTCCGGCCAACGGGGCGGCCCCCGGCGCCTGCTTGCTCCGCTCTCCTGCTCTGCGCGGACCCCGGAGCCCCAGAGTCAGGCCCGCCCCGGCCCGGCCCGGCCGTCGCCCGCCTCCCGGACCTCCTCCCGGGCCGTCGCGCTCGCGGGGCTCCGTCCGCCAGGGCTTCGGGGCTCGGCCGTCCGTTGCATAACGCGCCCCGCCGGAGCCAGCTTTTGGAGCCCGGCCGGTCTGATGCAACCGCGCCGGCGGTGGGTCCCCGGCCGGCCCTTCCCGTCCCCGCGCTCTGTCTGGGACAGAGGCGACCGAGGCGCAGCCCGGCGCCGACCTGACCTCGTGAGGTCGGCCCATTCCAGCCAGATTCGCTTTCCGGGACTTGAGGAGAAGGAAGGGGCGCCGCCCCCAGCAGCCTCTGCAGCTCAGGGGGAAACCCGTGCACCGCGGCGGCGGGACGCGAGTTTGCTAGTTGTCACACTCAGAGGCTGCGAGGGAGAGCGGCCGTCCACGCAACCATCAGCTGCGCCCCGAAGAGTGGCTTAGCTTACCCCAGTGGGTGCGTACCCAGTGGGACTGGCACAGACTCAGATGCCGGCTGGCGCTCCTCACAGATACGCATCGATCCGTCCTCTCCACTCCATCATCACTGTGGTTATTGCTGTTTCTGAGGGCCTCAGAACCAGGGTCTCTCTCTCCCATAGCCACATGCTATATAAGCAAGCAAACCCTTAACCTCTGTGCTCTCTCTCTCTCTCTCTCTCTCTCTCTCTCTCTCTCTCTCTCTCTCTCTCTCTCTCTCTCTCTCTCTCTCTCTCTCTCTCTCCCTCTCCCCCCCCTCTGTCCCACACACTCTCCAAACAACCTGTCTGCTTCTCTCTCTCGCTCTCGCTCTCTCTCCTCACAAACAGAAGCAACTAGAATTTAATCGAAGAAGCCAACTTTACTCATGTTATGAAGAGATATGCCAAAATTTGCTTGGAAAAATGCCCGCTGTATGTATATGGTGTCCTGAAAGGTCATTTTTAACTCGGTAGGAAGGAGCCTTCACTGAGTAATGGGGAAAGTGGTCTGTGGAAATTTGTCCCATAGAGCTGATGCTAAATGTTTTGATTGGAATCTCAGCTAAAATCCACATGTAGGATCAGTGTTTGATCCCTTTCTCAGGAGACGAAGCTTGCCATCTTCCCCGGTGCTTTCTTTAGCAGCTTGTCATAGGTGTGTGGCAGCCGGGAGAATGACCCAGAGGAGTAGGGCCCCCTCTGGTTTATGAAGTGGAGAGGTGAGAAGGGAGTCTACTGGTTTCCTCTCTGAGCAGGCCTTGGGGCAGTGCCTGTGGAAGCTGGACTTGCTGGGAGTCTGTGCTAAGTCCCAGCAGATACAGACCTCTAGTTTCACCAGTCCCTGGAGGCAACCAGCCATCAAACCACGCCTGAGTCTCACTGCTTCTGCCACGTGTGGGAAACAATTTGTGCCGTCCAGTGTCCAGTTTCTCGGGAGCTTCCAAGCTGGAGCCAGGAATCGCTCTTTACAGGAAATGAAAGTCAGTTTTAAATCTTATCCAGGTTCCCTCGCCTTCCCTTTCAGAAAAAGGTTTCAGAAGACAAGAGCGGAGACAAATTTATATGCCAGAGGGAAAGAGAGAGGAAGAGAAGAGGAAAGAGTGAGAGAAAAGAAAGCAGCAGAAACACAGGCTTCTTCAGAAGGGAGAAGAATGAGGAAGGCACACCAAAGAAGGGAACACTTCTCTTGGAGATGTAGGCTGAAGAACTACTTTCCTCTTAGTTTAAACTTTTTTCGACAAACTGCACCCCTTACTTCCCTTCCCTCCTACCCCAGTTTGTTGCTAGTGTGGTTGCCTGGGGGTGAGAGCTTGGATCTATGGATGTTCTTTTGATATTCTTAGCAATGGCCTTTGTTCCAGCTTTCCATCCTCTCCTTTATGGTGTCCCAATTTTGCTCTAGTCCTGGAATTCTGCATCTCTATGGCTTCCCCTTCTCAAATTGGGCCCCTGTGTCAAAGACTTTGATGCCTTTTAGTTGTTTCCTGACAGTTCTTATTCCAGTTCACATTTCCAAAGAACCCTTGTTTCTCTGCAACTGGTAGCAGCAAAAATATTCCAAAATAGAATGTAGAAAAGTTTTAAATTACAATTATCTGGACATGTTGCCATTTGGCCTCTCAAAAAATAAAATCTCTGGGGGTCGGAGCGATAGTACAGCGGTAAGGCATTTGCCTTGCATATGGCCAACACTGGATAGACCTGGTTCAAATTCTGGCATCCCATATGGTCCCCGGAGCCTGCCAGGAGCGATTTCTGAGCCCAGAGCTAGGAGTAACCCCTGAGAACCGCCAGGTGTGACCCCAAAACAAAGAACAAAAACAAAATCTCTGGGCCAGAGCAATAGCACAGTGGTAAGGCGGTTTGCCTTGCACGTGGTCAACACATGATGGACCCTGGTTCGAATCCCGGGATCCCATATGGTACCCAGAGCCTGCCAGGAGTGACTTCTGAGTTCAGAGTCAGGAATAACTCCTGAGCGCTGCCGGGTGTGATCTCTCCCCCACCCCCGAAAAATCTAAGAATGTCAACCAATTTTTTTTTTTTTTTTGGGTTTTTCGGGCCACACCTGTTTGATGCTGGCTAAGTGCTCAGAAATCCCTGGCTTGAGGGGCTTGAGGGGACGCCGGGGGATCGAACTGTGGTAGTGATCTTTCCTTGGCTAGCGCTTGCAAGGCAGACACCTTACCTCTAGCGCCACCTCGCCGGCCACGAATGTCAACCAATTTAAAATGACATCTGAGTGAAAGATGTCACAGAATTAGTAAAGTGAATTCCTAGAATCATAGGAATTAAAACTGGAGGGAATTTTCTTTTCTAGTTTGACATGGTTTTAAATGTAAATTAGAGCTCTACAGATTTCTTTCTTTAACAAATTAAGGTAATGTGGGAGAGACTTTCCTTTGGTAGAAGAGGAATTTTTACAATAAGAAGTCTAGTTACTTTAAAGAGTGGGTTGTAAATAGTCAACCCACACTCCTACACCCCACTGTGTGTGAGTGTTGAGGGAATTGTTAAAGCTGATGAATTCGACATATTATACAAAAATGATTGGGGTGAAGCAGGTGCACTTCGTTGAAATGCTGGTTTTATAATTTATTTCATTGTTATGATACTGTGAAATCTTTGAAATAACATTCCTTTTAAAGATGTACTAGAAGTACTGAAATAAATTCTGATTATTTTTTACATTGTTTTGACTGTAAATCTCTTTTTTTTTTTTTTTTTTTTTTTTTTTTTGGTTTTTGGGTCACAGCCAGCAGCGATCAGGCTCCTGGCTCTATGATCAGAAATCGCTCGGGGGACCATATGGGATGCTGGGATTCCAACCACCGACCTTCTGTATGCAAGGCAAACACCCTTCCTCCATGCTGTCTCGCCGGCCCCATGTAAATTTGCTCTTTAAAGAACCAAAATAATGATCAATAGATAGAAGGTGTTAGGCTTGATACTTAAGTCACTGCTTTGTCACTCCAGCATTCTGAATTTCCTTCCTTTAAGAAAAGCCTATTGCTGAGTAATTCTTCTGAATCGACTGATATGCACGGGTGTGGGTCACATTCCATGTGCACGGTGTGGCTGTGGGCTGTGACCTGGCTTTCTTACCAGGCTCCTGGCATGCAGAGAAGACTTTGGGCACAGTTTCATTAAGGCCAGTATCTGCTCTCCCCTCGCAAATCCTGAACCTAATGTGAGTTGATTTGTGGTTTCATTTTGAAAGTATTGTCAGACTAGGATAATGTTGAAAATAAAGAATCCTTCTGATTCTAAAGTTAGAAGGGAAATTTGACATTGCTTAATGATTGTCATTTACTGCAATGGAAATTGGTGTTGCTCACCAGGGTATGTCAAACTCAATTGTGACATACTTTCAAGTTACATACTTTCTATTCATGGCATAGTTGACATGCATAGGAATCTTTCTGGAGGACAGTGGAAGCTCATTCTGTAGCAGCAGTTGGTATCCTTGGTAGCTTATTGTTAGCTGTGATGTTAGGATTGTATGCTCTAGTAATCTCTAGAAAGGCTCCTAAAACATGGGAATTGCGTTTTGGGTAGACGGGCCTCCTGGAGTGTGGGCTTCCCTGCCTCCAAGTAGTTATCTGAGGAGGGATACTGATGAACTTCTCTACCTGGGGTGTCTCCCTAAGGTTAACTACTCTGTTATCACTTTTTCCTCACTCTTTCCCATGTTGAACAACCTTGGCAGCTCTCAAATGCCAAGAAGGCTTCACACTCCTGGATATAGTCTATATCTTTAACATTTCCAGACAGCCATAGTTTTGCTTCTGTCTATAGCAGTGATTATTCAAAGGGGATGGTTTTATTCCAGCTCCTGAGCCTGGGGTCAGTCTGAGGGATGGGGGCTCGGAGAGGGGTTTGGTTGACAGATGACAGGGCTTCCTCAAAGGTCCAAAGTGGGTTCCATGAAGTGTGGAATCTAATCTAACATTCGGAGAACTGTCCTATTCAATTGCTTGCTCTTGAGAATCTATAAACAACATGTTTTCTTCATCTGGACACTCCATATGAATGTTACAAGTATATTTCTATGTTGTAGCTCCATTTGGGGAGGTGGGGATGGGCCACACTGGGCTGTGCTCGGACTTACTCTTGGCTCTGTGTTCAGGGATCATTCCTGGTGGGGCTCAGGTAACCATGTGTCAATAGGGGGTGCATGTGGTTTTTTAGCTATGTGCAGGACAAGCAACTTTACCCCTGCACACTGTCTCTGGCCCCATTCTTTATGCTATCATTCACAGAAGATAACTAAATCAGTAGAAAATGTGGTGGTTTGTTTACCCAGTGGATTGTAAGCTTATTTAAAGGTGATACCTCTTTACCTGGGTGAAACCTCAGAATGCTCAACATGGAATTTGGCCAGATGCTTGTTGGAGAGCCTGAGGACTGTAATCTTTGGTTTCCTCACAGTCCTTCATTTGTGGTGTGACCCCTGTGTTAGGGTTTCCGGGAAGGATACAACAGTGCAATGATTTATGATTGTAATAATTCACATCTGACTGAAGTCCGATATTTGATTTAGTCTCAGCTTGGCTTATTTTATCAGAATATTATTTAAATAATAGCAATGGTCAGTTCCAAGAAATAAGGTCTTTTTCAACAATGCCATGAGAGGGCATGAAAGGTGCTTGCCTTGAATGTAGCCAGGCTGGGTTTGCTCTCCAACGTCCCAGATGGTCACCCAGGAGTAATTCCTGAGTATAGTTTAATCCCTGAACATTGCTGGGTGTGACCTAGTGCCCCCCACCCCCCAAATGCTAGTGTCAGGGTGAACCTTTGGTTATAACACTGGGATGGGCTTATGAAGCACACTAAAAGAAATAAGAGCAAAAGTTTGAGCATCTGATAGCATTTGCCATGGTCAGATGGAGAATTGAATTTGGCAGGACCAAATTAAGGGATGCTTAATACTTGTCTCAGGGCTCCAGTCTTGAAAGTATGCTGCTTTTGTTTCATGAGTTGTGTTCCAATTTTAAAATTCCAGACTTATCATTTCTTTTTGTTTTATTTCAATTGTGAGGATACCAAAGAGATCTCCAAATTACATTTACTTTTTCTTGATACCCATATTTTGTGGGGTTTTTTGATACCCATATTTTGTTTTATTTTATTTATTTATTTATTTATTTTTTTTTTTGTGTGTGGTTTTTGGGTCTTTCCTGGCAGTGCTCAGGGGTTACTCCTGGCTCCATGCTCAGAAATTGCTCCTGGCAAGCACGGGGGACCATACGGGATGCCGGGATTTGAACCAATGACCTTCTGCATGAAAGTCAAACGCCTTACCTCCATGCTGTCTCTCCAGCCCCGATACCCATATTTTGTAAGCCCAAATCCATGAAGTCTTAGAATCATAGATATAAAATTATCAAAAAATTTCCCATGCTACCTGAAATAAACCCTGTAGTATATTTGAGCAGCTTATTTTCTGACTGTACCTTAATTTCACTGTTAAAGAAAACGGGGAACCTATCTCTGATAGAGGGTATCTGCATTTTCACTGACTAATGATACTTTGTACATTGTACATTGGTATACTGAAATGCTGGGGGGATTGGGATGAAAAACAGAAATGAGGATAACAAAATTGAGACTCTGGTAAAGGCATATCCACTGGCATGTTTTAACTCTTGGGTAACAGGCAACAATGTGGGGATATTTTTGTTTGCTGGTCCTGGATTGCTCTGCCACTGGAGTGTTTGTGGGAACCCCCCCACCCCCGCCCGGGGGTGCTTCTACAAGGAGTTTCACAAGTGTGGCTCTGTCTGTTGACATGCTTCCTTCTTGGTGCTTGTGTTGGGTGGTGCTGAGACTCGAAGCTTGGGCTTCACTATTCCAGTGTTTAGTCCTGAGACCCAAGCTTTGTAAAAGTGTGGCTATATTTGAAAAGGATCCACAGGTTGGCCAGATGTGACTCTTATTTAACCTTTTTTTCATCCCTTTAAAAAAATGAGATAAAATACACACATCTATATATACCATTCATAAGTACAATTCATCACCACTAAACATACTTCAAACCTTTCCATCATCCTCCAGTGGTCCTCAAACTATGGCCCGCGGGCCACATATTGTATTTGTATCTGTTTTGTTTCTTCATTGCAAAATAAGATATATGCAGTGTGCATAAGAATTCGTTCATACGTTTTGTTTTTACTATAGTCAGACCCTCCAGTGGTCTGAGGGACAGTGAACTGGCCCCCTGTTTAAAAAGTTAGAGGACCCCTGTGATCTAAACAAAAAAAAATTTTTTTTTTTTTGGTTTTTGGGCCACACTTAGCAGTGCTCAGGGTTACTCCTGGCTATCTGCTCAGAAATAGCTCCTGGCAGGCACGGGGGACCATATGGGACGCTGGGTTTCGAACCAACCACCTTAGGTCCTGGGTCAGTTGCTTGCAAGGCAAACACCGCTGTGCTGTCTCTCCGACCCCTTTAAACAAAAACTTTGAATACAGTCAGTCCTTTCCCCTAGCCCCACTAGCACTGAATTTGTCAGCTCTAAGTACCTTATTTAAGTGAATCAAAATTTTGGCCTTTTGTGATTGGCTGATTACATTTGGCAGACTACCTTTGGATTTGTCCACTTCGTGCTATGCAGCAGTTTCATTATTTTTATTTTTCAGCAGAACAGGATGATTACAATTCTGGCAAGTAACCCTGTTGGGGGCTACATTAACCAGGAGGAAATGCTGCCACCCTCCCCCCCCCCCCCCCCCCCCCTCCCCCCCCCCCCCCCCCCCCCCCCCCCCGTCCTTCTGGTCCTTCAGCCAGTGTTCAGTGACTTCTGCCACCTTCTCTACGCAGGAGTGGGCAGCACAGACAGAGTGGTACCATATTTTCTGGCGTATAAGACAACTGGGTGTATAAGACGACCCCCTAATTTTGCAGTTAAAACATAGGTTTAGGCCTATATTCGTTGTATCAAACAGAACATTCCTGTGCTGCAACTGTATGTACCACAGTGAGCCAATCACAACAAGCAAAGGTTCAAAGGTTATACTATAATCGACTTCCTCTCTGACTCTGGCCAATCTGAGTAGGCTTTTTACAGTGTAGATTTGGGTCCAGAACATTGTCTAATTTGCATGCATAAAAAGCCTACTTGAATTGGCTGAGTTAGAGAGGCGGTCTGAGCAGCCTTGCAGTGATTGGTGCAGGATCGAGTTGGAAAATTTGTTTTGTGGCAATATTAAGACAATTTTCGTTTAGCGGCATATTGAAACATTTTTCGGGATATACTCGGCGTATAAGACGATTCCCAATTTTCGGTTGACTTTTTTGTTTGTTTGTTTCAAAAGTCGTCTTATACGCCGGAAAATACGGTAGGTGTCTGCTCATGTTTGTCCAGTGACTGCCTCCTGGTGTGTGGAGTGCACCTGTTCTCACAGTGCTTACAGATTCAGTGCTTTAAGGGACACCCAGTGGGCTGGAGTGAGTTTGAAACTGGACAATGGTAATGTAGAGGTGATGTGCTTGCTTCTTTCTGTTCTGCTGCACTGGGTGCTGAAAGCAGGTATGAAAACCATCCTCCTACTTTCTAGGGCTGTTTCTTTTGTCCATCTCATTTCTTGTTCCCCAGCTCTGTATATCTCCCCCTGAGTTGTGGGGAAGAGTTAGTGTTAAACATACTCGGGCCGGAGAGATAGTACAACGGTAAGGCATTTGCCTTAGACGTAGAAGGATGGTGGTTCGAATCCTAGCATCCCATATGGTCCCCCGAGCCTGCCAGGAGTGATCTGAGCATAGAGTCAGGAGTAACCCCTGAGCGCTGCTAGGTGCGACCCAAAAATCAAAAAAAAAAAAAATCTTGTACTTACACAATTGTCAGATTTTATGTTATATGTGTCATGCTGATGTCAGAGGCTGGTCATTCTTTTATGCATTCTAGTGGCCCAGACTCCAGGAGGCCTTGTGTGAGCTACAAGGCCTTGCTCAGGGATCTCCACATGCAATCACACCACAGATATACTAGTTTACTGGAAGGCCTGGTTTGTCTTGTGGTCTCTGTGCCTTATGGAAGACTCTTATAGTAGGGAGCTGTCCAGCAGGCATCATTCCCGTGTTCTGGATCACATCACAGCCGCAGCTCCCTGTTTGCACCAGGCCAGTCCATGCTGTCCCATGCTCACCCTTCCTGCTCCTTTTGGTCTGATCCTTTCTACTAGGCTCACTTGAGTGTCTGATAAAAGTAAGCTACCTACAAGATTCCCGATGTTCTCAGAGCGGGTGATGCTTGTGTTATGCAATGATATGGTTCCAGAAACTTCACCTCAGTGGGAGTGTCTTCCCCTAACTCTACCAACGTGGTATACAGCCACCAGGTACTGTGATTTCCTGTCAGATACCAGGCAGGAATGTTGGCTCTGGGGTGCTTGGAGACCTTTCACATTAGGTGACTCCTCACAGCGGCATGGCAGGAGACTTAGGACAAAATGATCCAGTGCCCGTTGGTGGCACAGAAATGAACATGTATGTTTTTTTCTTTTGTTTTTGGGCCACACCCAGCGGTGCTCAGGGGTTACTCCTGGCTGTCTGCTCAGAAATAGCTCCTGGCAGGCACGGGGGACCATATGGGACACCGAGATTCGAACCAACCACCTTTGGTCCTGGATCGGCTGCTTGCAAGGCAAACACCGCTGTGCTATCTCTCCGGGCCCAAACATGTATGTTTACACTACATATGAGCAACAAAAAATGGCAAACTTTTGCTACATGCTGCCAGTTTGTGAATGGTAAAGTCAAGGAAGGGGAAGAAGTAAGTATTCAAAATAAAGTGATTTGAATGAATTCACATTGGAGAAGGTTAGAACACTTCTGCCTGTTGCCTGTTCCTGAATTATTCCTAGATTCTCAGCTCCTTGAAAGTGTTTGCATTTTTTTTGGAATGTGAGCATATGGTTTTATAAGTTCCCTCTCCCTTCCCTTTCCTCCTCCCCTTTCTCTTTTTCTTTCCTGGTGCTTCTCAGGTCTTGACTCTGCTCCTGGTGTTTCTTTGGGGGGGGGGGGATCAAACTGGGGTCTATTGTGTGCAAGGCAAACACATTAACTGGACTGTCTCTCCAGTCTTGAAAGTTTAGTATTCCAAAACTAAACACTGTATTTTCCAGCATATGAGACAACTATTGAAACAGAAAAAGAAAAGTCACTCAAAAATTGGGGGTTATCATATAAGCTGAGTATATACCAAAAAATGTTTCGATATGCTGCTAAATGAAAATGGTCTGGATATTGCCACGAAACGAATTTTCCAACTCGATCCTGCACCAATCACTGCAAGGCTGCTCGGACCGCCTCTCTAACTCAGCCAATCCAAGCAGGCTTTTTATGCATGCAAATTAGACAATGTTCTGGACCCGCATCTACACTGTAAAAAGCCTGCTCAGATTGGCCAGAGTCAGAGAGAAGTCTAAAATTAGGGGGTCATCTTATACCCTGGAAAATACAGTACTCAAACTAGAGAGTCTAAAGGAGTTATTGTACTACTATTACTGTTACTGCTACTGTTACATTGTACTACCGTTACACAGTGTACTACTGTGCACTGGGCATCAGGTTCAAGTCTCCCTGGGCTCAGGGAGTCTCAGCTATCCATGTCCCAGGGATTTAAGGAACATGGAGCATGTTTTTCACAGTTTTGAAGTTATTTCAGTTACTTCAGTTATTAGAAACCCATACTAACGTATGGATTTTTTGTTGAAAATTTTAGTCTTGCTCTTACCTGCTGAGGTGTTCCCTGGGCAAAGCCAGGTGTAGGCCCTCTCCGCTCAAGAAAAACCATAGAAGTAACACATCCACTGTTGCATTAAATAATTAACGATGGAGCTGGATGGAGAAGGATGGATGGAGGAATTTTTCTCTGCCATTCCAGGCCACGTGGCTCCGCAATCCCCATTCAGCTGGCAGGTTCCAGGTTTAGGTGAACGACGGAATTAGACTCATCCAGAGACAGGCATCAGGAAGCATCAACTTTATTCATGCCCTAACCACCACATGTGTGGCCTATATCATAACCTTTTAAGCATTCAGTCATTCTTAGCTAGCCCTGCATCTTAACTCCTGTCAGCCATCTTCCCTTTGACCTCCATGCTGTCCAAAGACCAAAAAGCCCTAATCCCCTCTGGTCAAAACCTTATCTACCTTTTCCAAGACCCCTCCCAGGAATGGGCAGGGTCTTGCAGGTAAGGTCAAGTTACCTAGGGAGAATGGATGGGGGATGAGGCTTCAATCCACCTTCTGATTATGGGGGAAACCTCAAAAGGATGGAGAGGCCTCAGCAAAATCAACAGCCTTATTCCTCACCTAAAATAGTTTCAGTCTGAAACACAAGATGTTGAATAGAAGCAGGTAAAACACTGCTTATATGACACGTTTTGGGATGTTTTTCAGGAAATTCAGGGAAGGTTTTTATATCAGGAAAATGTCCAGTGAAAGGGACCCACTCCATTTTTGGAGTGGGTGCAGGTAGTCAAAAATGCGTCCACAAATGCAGTTGCCATGTCTGCATTCAGCCAGCTTCATAGACTCACTCTGTTCTCAAAAGAGATGTGAACCAAACTGTAAAAAATAATCTGAGGTACACCAGCCACACAGCTGAAAATGGCAGATTTCAGGAGAGGATGGGCAAACTGCCCATATTGCCAAAGCCACATCAGCTGTACCCACTACCCATAACTGCCGTTTAAACAGTGGCCATGCTTCACCACTCATCTACTCTGTAGACTCCAATATGACCAAAACTCCAGATCTGCCAAGATTTGGGCTGATATCACCAGGACTTTTTTGGAGTGAGTGTAGGCACCCTCTTTCCACTCCTGCCTTCTCATATTTCTGAAAGATTTGAAAACTGAAAACATGTTCCACAGTAGCCTCAGTATCAGTGATAGTGCTTGGAATTTCTGGACCACTCATCACACAACTCCAATTTTTTTTTTTTTTTTGGTTTTTGGTTTTTGGGTCACACTCGGCAGAGCTCAGGTGTTCCTCCTGGCTCTACACTCAGAAATCGCTCCTGGCAGGCTCGAGGGACCATGTGGGATGCCGGGATTTGAACCATCGTCCTTCTGCATGCAAGGCAAATGCCCTACCTCCATGCTGTCTCTCCAGCCTCACAACTCCAATTTTTATTTATTTATTTTATTTTTTATTATTATTTTATTTTATTTTATTGTTTTTTTTTGTTTGTTTTTGGGCCACACCCGGCGGTGCTAAGGGGTTACTCCTGGCTGTCTGCTCAGGAATAGCTCCTGGCAGGCACGGGGGACCACATGGGACACCAGGATTTGAACCAACCACCTTAGGTCCTAGATCGACTGCTTGCAAGGCAAACACCACTGTGCTATCTCTCCGGGCCCTTTTATTTATTTATTTATTTATTTATTTATTTATTTAGGTTTTTGGGCCACACCCGGCGTTGCTCAGGGGTTACTCCTGGCTGTCTGCTCAGAAATAGCTCCTGGCAGGCACGGAGGACCATATGGGACACCAGGATTCGAACCAACCACCTTTGGTCCTGGATTGGCTGCTTGCAAGGCAAACACCGCTGTGCTATCTCTCCGGGCTCACAACTCCAATTTTTAAACACTCATTGTAGGAATGTCTAAATGTCTAAAACCAATTTAGACACAAATGTTATCTGAGGGCCCGGAGAGATAGCACAGTGGCGTTTGCCTTGCAAGCAGCCGACCCAGGACCAAAGGTGGTTGGTTCGAATCCCGGTGTCCCATATGGTCCCCCGTGCCTGCCAGGAGCTATTTCTGAGCAGACAGCCAGGAGTAACCCCTGAGCACCGCCGGGTGTGGCCCAAAAACCAAAAAAAAAAAAAAAAGTTATCTGAAACCACCTAATGTTCAAATGCAAAAGAAGCAACAGAATGATTAAGTAGCTACAAGAGCTTAATATTAAACTTTCTGACCATGATTTAATGACCACATTGTGAGATAGTCATTTTCACAAGTTTTCTTGTAGTTTCTTTCTTTCTTTCTTTCTTTCTTTCTTTCTTTCTTTCTTTCTTTCTTTCTTTCTTTCTTTCTTTCTTTCTTTCTTTCTTTCTTTCTTTCTTTCTTTCTTTCTTTCTTTCTTTCTTTCTTTCTTTCCTTTCTTTCTTTCTTTCTTTCTTTCTTTCTTTCTTTCTTTCTTCTTTCTTTCTTTCTTTCTTTCTTTCTTTCTTTCTTTCTTTCTTTCTCTTTCTTTCTTTCTTTCTTTCTTTCTTTCTTTCTTTCTTTCTTTCTTTCTTTCTTTCTTTCTTTCTTTCTTCTTTCTATCTTTCTTCCTATCTTTCTTCCTTCCTTTCTTTATTTTTTTAATAATTTTGCTCCTACTTACCTGGAAATGTATTTTGATCAACTATGTCAACTATGCAATACATAGTCTTTATTTATTTATTTGGTTTTTTTTTTTATTGTGGGGGCACAACCGGCGGTGCTCAGGGGTTACTCCCGGCTCTGTGCTCAGAATCACTTCTAGCAGGCTTGGGGAACCATATGGGATGCTGGGGATTGAACCACCATCAGTCCTGGATTAGCCATGTGCAAGGCAAATGCCCTACTTCTGTGCTATTTCTCTGCCCCTAGTCTTTAAATAAAGTTTTTTTGTTTTTTTTTTTTTTTTGTATTTGTGGCCACACCTGGTTACTTACTTGACTTTACCCCACTTATCTGGAAACAAATGTATTTTGATCAACTGTGCGATACATAGTTTTTATTTATTTGTTTTTGAGGGGTGCACACCCGGTGGTGCTCAGGAATCACTCCTGGCTGACTTGGGGGACCATATGGAAATGTCAAGGATTAAACCTGAGTCAGCTGCATGTAAGGCACGTGCCCTACCTGCTGTACAATTGCTCTAGCCTCTAAATAAATGTATATTAAAAATAAAATAAGAAGTTCCAGAAATATGGAAAGATGTGCAGCACAGAAGGGAAGGAAGCCACATGTAAGCACAGTGTGTGCAGGAGTAGTTATTGCTTATTAGGAGCAACCAGAACTCCAAGGCCCCAAGTAATTCAGACCCAAATTAAGCTGCGCAACAGTGGTGGGAAGCAGTCAAGGTAGTGTCAGGTGGGAGGAGTGCTCACAGTGGTGGAGGGTAGGTACTGGACTAATCTTACCTGATGGTCAGACCAGCCCACAGCTGGTGGGGGGTCTGAGGTTGGTAATTAAGGCCTGGGGAGGGGTGAAGGAGAGAGACTCAGCAAGAAGCCTCAACAGGATGCAGCATGGAGAGATGATAGAAACAGGATAGATGCAGGGCAGCTGAAAGAGGCTGCTTAAAAGATTAGCTGAGAAGCCATGTAAGATATGCACATGGCGGCTAGGGCCTATTAGTAATGAAGCTTCATGGCTCCTGAAATCTGACTGCTGAAATAATTTCCTCGCCCTTATCCTGAACCCTCAGATTCGCCAGGCCAAAGAAGCTGCAGGTGGCGCCTGGCCTGGCCGAGAAAGACCTCACCATCCATCCACCATCATCCACCACCATCAGGGACTCTTTTTTTTTTTTTTTTTGGTTTTTGGGCCACACCCGGTGACGCTCAGGGGTTATCCCTGGCTATGTGCTCAGAAGTCTCTCCTGGCGTGGGAGACCACATGGGACGCCGGAGGATCTAACCGTGGTCCGTCCTAGGCTAGCGCAGGCAAGGCAGGCACCTTACCTCTAGCGCCACCACCCGGCCCCTACCATCAGGGACTCTTTTTTTTTTTTTTTTTTGGTTTTTTGGGCCACACCCGTTTGACGCTCAGGGGTTACTCCTGGCTATGTGCTCAGAAATCGCCCCTGGCTTGGGGGGACCATATGGGACGCCGGGGGATCGAACCGCGGTCCGTTCCTTGGCTAGCGCTTGTAAGGCAGAAACCTTACCTCTAGCGCCACCTTCCCGGCCCCCCATCAGGGACTCTTATTAAATTTAATTAATACAACAGGACATCACAGTCTTGATAAACATCAGAAGAAAAAGATGTGGAATTCAAATAATGTAAAATCATTATGATAAAATATTTTAATTAAAATGAAATAAAACAGGTGAAAAGAAAAAATTAACTATTTCAAATGAGATATCAGAGGTTCTCCCAGTGTTGTCCTGACTTGTGATGATGGTCAGGTGGGAGATCCCATTAGTGTGGATCTCATGATAAAAACCCTTTGAGGAAAGTCCAGTTTCCTGCATTTTAATAATTGGTATGACTTTTTGTCGGGTTTTGGCTATTTGGTCTTCAGTCCACACCAGCGTGCCCTTAGAGTCTACTCTTAGCTCTTCACTGAACTGAAGATGTGGTTCACTCGGGTAGTGTTCGGGAGACCATCTGGGGGAATCAAACTGGGATTGGCTGTATGCAACCAACTCTGTACAAGCAAGTGCCTTCCTTACTTTGCTGTCTTGGCCCTGGGGAGCATTTCCATAATTTCTGAGAGGTAATGTGTTTTTCCTTGTTTTTTTTCAAGCAGATTTCCCGGAGTAGCCAGATTTCTGCAAAGGATTTTTAGCAATTATGTGAATGAAAACCACAAATAACTGCTTTCTTCCCATTTTCTCTTTCAGATAGTGATGATCTTCATGATGAAGACTGGAAAATTTCAGGTTCTTTATAGGATCTAGAAACACGGAAGGAAGAAAAAATTTTATAGTGTTTTTTTGAAAGTTTGTTTACAATTGACCGATGCTATTGACTTTTTAAAAAATAAAACATTGAAGAAGATTGTATTTATGGTAAAAGCAAACTGGACTAACAATGAGGCCAAAGACTTTTCCTGCCACCACTTATTCTGGAAACAGTCGGCAGCGCTTACAGGAGATAAGAGAAGGGTTGAAGCAGCCTTCTAAGACCTCAGCGCAGGGACCACCTGTGGGACCAAACAGCGAAGTTCCCCTGGATGCTAAAGTCCTAGGGGGCAAGGATGCTGCACGGCAGCAGCAGCAGCAACAGCAGCAGATGCGAACTACACCCAAGTTTGGGCCATACCAGAAAGCATTGAGGGAGATCAGATATTCCTTGTTGCCTTTTGCCAATGAATCAGGCACATCTACCAATGCCGAGGTAAACCGGCAGATGCTGCAGGAGCTGGTGAATGCTGGGTGCGACCAGGTGAGTCCTGTCTCCCACGGAACCCTAATGTAACGTTATGATTGCGAATTGGTCTCTATACGGTGGATCCTTGCCACCTTTCCAAAAGGACCTGTTTTAGCTGTTTTCCCTTTTAGGCCAATTCCAGACATTTCTGAGTTCTGAATTTGTTGGGTGTATGCTTTCTGTGGGGAGACAAGGACTTTGCCACGGAGTCCTTCCTTTGGAACCTTTTTGATTGGAGCTGTCAGGGAACAGGGACTGGCTTCCTTTATTTTTTGTCTTTTGTTTTTATACTTTTTAACTTGGTTAGGGAGAAAGTTTATTAATTTTACTTAACTATTCATTGACTTTTTCCTATTAAAAATTTACATGCACATGTATACTGTTAGAGGAGACAGTTTGAGAAAAATCATAAAATGCTTTCTCAAGCGTGAGATCTCTCAGAATAAAGGGCACAAGAGTAGAGCTGGTACCATTTACATATGAACACACAATGATTATAATCAGATAGTGAATAATATACTGGATAAAATCCATATTGAGTGACAACACTTAATAAAGTCCATATTAAGTGCTTCTAGTGTCCAGCAAGATAAAGTATAATTTGAGGAGGCCAGAGAGATAGCATGCAGGAGTTCTATCCCTGGCTCCACATGGTTCCCTTTAGTACTGGCAGGAATATTCCCCAAGCACAGAATCTGGAATATCCTCTGAGAATATCCAGGTAGGCCAAAACTGCAATTTGTGTATTCCAACTAGTAAAAAGTAAAAGTGCCTTATGGAATGGCCTTTCCTTTTTAAATTGAAGTTGAGGTGATACACTAGTATTTATGTGTGGTTTTGATGTACAAAATTACTGCACCCTCATATCACCAAAATATCTAAGGTCTTCTAGAATTACTTTTGAGAGCAGGAGCTTTTTTTCTTTTTTTCCCTCTTTGCAGGAGATGGCACCCAAAGACTGAGCAGCATCCTCAGCCTGAACCATCTGCCTCCTTAAAAGTTTCAATTGTGGGTCTGGTGCAGTAATATAGCTGGTAGGACATTTGTCTTTAACACAGCCACTTGTCCCCACAAGCCTGCCAGGAATAATTCTTGAGCATATGGCCAAGATTAACCCCTGAGCACCTCTAGGTATGGCTCTCCCCTCAATAAAATGTTTTAGTTGATGGAAATAAACTAGTTATTTTTGCTCTGTTCGAAAATCAGTAAGGTTTCATGCTCAGAATATGTTGGGATGACTTGTGTGAGTCCTGTTGGTTTTAGGAATAACTAATAAAATACTCCTGGCTTAGCAGTCACATGACAAGAATAACATACTTTCTATTGTTTTCACAGGCAATCAGAGCCCTCTTACAAAAATTATCGTAGAATTTAAGGATTTACAGTTCTCAGATGCTATGTTTCTGAGCCTTAATTATGCGATTTTGCAGGGTACTTCCTTGAAACTTGGGGTTCACTGGGATTTAAGAGTTCTTTTTGTAAACCACAGCACTATGCATATGGTGTGTTAGCAGTAGGAACTAACAGCAAAGGCCTGACCTTCATTATGAAAATCCAAAGTTAAATATCCTGCTTAGTGTTCTACCCTAACAAACAAAACTCAGTAGTTTTTGAATGGAAAGAAGCATTGGGTGAATTTTGGGAGAAATTGCAAACTTGAAAACCAACAGCTAAGTTTAAAGCCTTCTGTAAATTACTTGCAAACAAAAGAAATAATCAGAGCCATGATGCTGTTTAGAGTTGTGTTTCAGCTGTGATAAAAAGAAACAAGTAAAGTAATCCAGAATCAGGTGGGATCTAATTATAGTAAAAAGATCCATTAGTGAGAACTACATGCAATAAATAATAAAGATAGAGAAGTTTTTTAATATAGTAAAATACAAATGCAATAAAAATAAGGATCATGACACTAGTAAAATTCCCTTTCGCACCTAATTTATGTCAATTGCTAGCAGTGAAGACTCCATTTATTATATTTAAAGCTCCTGAAATAATTCAGCTGGTGTATAATGTTACTTTATAATTTAAAACATTTCTGTTTTTATCTTTACCTTCCAACTCAGTTTTCTTTTGTTTTAGACATTTACTTTCAGAGAATTCTGGTCAGAAAGTCATTAAGGGAATTTACCTAATGTGAGGGGAAAGGGATCAGCAGTTGTGTTTGTCTTAGAAACTGGAGTCCTGGAATTCGAATTGTCATAGGTGTAGAACACACCCAAGTTAACACCCTCCCATCTCTTACTGCATTGCATTTTATTTTAGGTTCTGGTTTTGTTTTGTTTTGGGGGTCACACTCGGCAGTGCTCAGGGGTTACTCCTGGCTCTGTGCTGAGAACCTTGGCAGGCACAAGGGACCATATGGGATGCCAGGATTGGAACCACCATCCATCCTGAGTTGGCTTCCTGCAAGGCAAATCCCCTACCGCTGTGCTATCTCTCTGGCTTCTTAGATTCTGTTTTATCCTCTTGTATTTTGACTTTAAATGCCCTTTGTTTTTGTTTTTGTTTTTGGGTAACATCAGGCAGTGGCTATGAGCTCAGGTATCACTCCTGGAAGGGCACAGGGGGAACATAGAGGGTGCCGGGGAATTGAACCCTGGTTGGCTTTTTGCAATGCAAATGTCCTATCCACTGTACTACTGCTCCGGCCTCATTAAGTGCCATTTTTAACCTATACATAAATAATATTTATCTCCTATAAATAAAATGATAATTTGGGGCCGGAGAGATAGCACAGAGGCATTTGCCTTGCAAGTAGTCGACCCAGGACCTAAGGTGGTTGGTTTGAATCTCAGCGTCCCATATGGTCCCCCTTGCCTGCCAGGAGCTATTTCTGAGTAGATAACCAGGAGTAACCCCTGAGTACCGCAGGGTGTGGCCCCCCCCCCAAAAAAAAAGGTAATTTTATTCAACACAATGGCAGTACATTCCATATTCTTTTTACTTATTTGTTGATAGATTTTTTGCTTGTTTTTTTGAGCCACACCTCCTAGGGCTCAGGGCTAAATTTTGGCTCTGTGCTCAGGAATTACTCTGGGAGGTGGTCAGGGACCATATGTGGTACTGTTGTGTTTAAATATGAGTACATTATTTAAAGTCTTTTCTTTTTTTTTGTTTTCATTTGAACACAGTACCTTACAGAGTTTTTCATACACAATTTGTTTCAGCCATTCAATGTCCCAACACCAATCTTATCACCAGTGTGACTTTCCCTCCACCAATGTCCCTAATACCCCTGCCCCTTCCCTCCCACCCTACCCTGCCCAAGCCTGCCCCCCTAGCAGGAAAAATATAACTTACTTTATATTGCTTGTTAAAGCAAAGTGGCAAATAGGATTATAAAAAAATAGCTCAGTTAGAGAAATTTGTTATATCTCACAATATATATATATATAAATGACTAAAGTCTGTGTCTCTGGAGCTGAGAGTTGCTGTGTCCTGCTTCAGACCCCGCTTCGAAAAGCATTGCAAAATGTGCTCATTGTAGCCATTCATCCAGACATCACCTCTGATTGAAAAATCAGCTCAAATTATTTTATATATTTTTGTTTTGCAGGTTAAAGTTTTGTTTTAAATAAAGATACATTTATAGTCGCGCAGGGGGCGCAAAATATTTTCTTATTTCTAGGGGGGCATGACAGAAAATAATTGAGAAGCACTGGTCTAGGAGGAGGGGGCCACAGGAGAGAGGAGGGCTTTTTTCTTGCATTTGCAACCAAATACTGTGGCACCTCAGCTTGGGTCCTTCCAATGTCACAGCAGCCAAGCTGTTCGGCAAGAGTACTGTGTGTACATAGAGATGGCAACTGGGTTTATAAGCTACTATGCACTTGGTGCTAAAGATTATGTAGACATTCTGTAGAGACTATGTCACAAGGATTCCTACTTTTATCAGTGTTTCCAAAGAAGGAACATCTTGGGAGAATGGTCAAGGTGTGTGTCAAGATATCTGCCACTCTCCCTCACCTCCCCACCTTGTGAGGGTGAACCTGTAGCTCCCATTGCACACCTCCCCTCAAAATTTAAACCCTGAGTATCCTTTGACCATGTCTTTCTCCAAGTGAGGTGCTGATTTCCTTGTGGCCTGTTACTGCTGAGTTAGTTCTGTGTTTGCTAATATTCCAACTCACAGGACACTTTATGCCTTCTGATCTTATTTCCCTGTTGCTTAGGGTTCCTCCTGAGGGACATTTGTTTCCCTCCCAGCTTCTCCAGACATGTGCAGTCAATATTGCTGATGTGGTGAGAGGTAAAACAAGAATTTTCACGCTTTCACAGAAGCAGCTTTACTTTTGGTCCAGGCATGGGCCTTTCCCTAAATCTGCAGATATCTGAAGAGATGGAAATACAGTTGTTTTGTTTTGTTTTTTTGGTTTTGGGCCACCCCTGGCAGCTCTCAGGGGTTACTCCTCGCTCTGCGCTCAGAAATTGCTCCTGGCTGGCACAGGGGACAATCGGGATACCGAGATTTGAACCACCATCTGTCCTAGATCTGCTGCATGCAAAGCAAATGCCCTACCACTGTGTTATCTCTCTGGCTCCTGAAACACAATTTTATCTTGATGTTTTTAGCTTAGCTTGAACAATAGGCATAATAAGCAGGCATCTTCATAGAGTGACCTAGAGAATGTCAGTGCAAAACTGTTTCCTGTGGCAGGAGCATTAGTAGTACAGCAGGTAGGATACTTCTTGCATGTAGCCAACCTGGGTTCAATCTCCAGCACCCATATGGTACTCTAAGCACCTTTAGGAGTGATTCCTAAGCACAAAGCCAAGAATTACCCCTGAGTACCATTTGTGTGGTCCAAAAGGAAAACAACAAAATCCTGTTCCTTTCCCTCCATCTTCATAACAATATCCTGCCAAAGTTCTTGCACTGTCATACAGGTATTTTATGAATGGGAAAGAGAAAGGGACTTCTTTTCTTCTTCCTCTTGCTCTGATATATGAATAAGAGAAGTAACCAGAAATGCTGAGGTTTAGGAATGTCGGTAATGTAAGAGGAAATTGCATTACAATGGCAATTGGGTGTAGCGGTTCCTTACACACACCCTTTTTATTTATTTTTGTTTGTTTTGGGCCCACATCCAGCATTGGTTAGAATTAGATCTGGCTCTGTGGTTAGGGGTCACTCCCGTTGAGGCTGGGGACCATATGCGGTGCTGATGATTGAACCTGGGTTGGCTGCGTTGCAAGGCAAGTGCCTTAACACTTGTTCTGTCTCTCTACTTTGCTCCTTTTCTGTCTTTTTTTAATTTAGATTTGGCCTGGCCTTATGCATGCCTTCTTAAGCATTTCAGGTTACTTGAATGAGACATGTGCCTCAATCCTACACTGCTCATTCCTCTACAACCTTCCTTCTGGTTATTTACATAGTATATGTGCATTGTCCGTATTTGGAAGATACAGGAAAATACAAAAGAAAATAAGGACTAGTTCTTTAAGCCCAGATAACATTTTGGTATAAAAGTGACTGATAGGGGCCGGAGAGATAGCATGGAGGTAAGGCGTTTGCCTTTCATGCAGAAGGTCATCCGTTCAAATCCCGGCGTCCCATATGGTCCCCCGTGCCTGCCAGGAGCAATTTCTGAGCATGAAGCCAGGAGTAACCCCCGAGCACTGCCGGGTGTGACCCAAAAACCACAAAAAAAAAAAAAAAAAAGTGACTGATAGGGGCTGGAGAGAGCACAGAGGTAAGGCATATATGCCTTACATGGAGCCAATCCAGGACAGTGGTTTGAATCCTGGTATCCCATATGATCCCTCATGCCTGCCAGGAGCAATTTCTGAGCACAGAGCCAGGAACAACCCCTGAGCACCCAAAAACACTTTACAAAGCAAGTGCTTTACCCCTCTTCTATCTCTCTAGTTCTTTGTCAGGTTTTATTTTGGGATCATAGGAACATGGGTTACTCCTGGCTCTGTATTCAGGAATTACTCCTGGTGGTGCTCAGGAGTCCATATCAAATGCCAAGAACCCAGGACAGCCAATGCAAGGCAATTGTACTATCTTTCCAATTCTTTATATCCCATGTTAATAGAAAATAGAAAAATAAACTAATAATAGTTTTCCAACCAAGTTTTCCACTACAATCACTAGCTATTACTTTCTGTTATCATGCACTTTGTGTCACAATTAAGAATACTGAAGAGGGGGCCCGGAGAGATAGCACAACGGTGTTTGCCTTGCAAGCAGCCGATCCAGGACCAAAGGTGGTTGGTTCGAATCCCGGTGTCCCATATGGTCCCCCGTGCCTGCCAGGAGCTATTTCTGAGCAGACAGCCAGGTGTAACCCCTGAGCAACGCCAGGTGTGGCCCAAAAACCAAAAAAAAAAAAAAAGAATACTGAAGAGGGGACGGAGAGATAGTATGGAGTTAAGGTGTTTGCCTTGCATGCAGAAGGACAGTGGTTCAAATCCTGACATCCCATATGGTCCCCCGAACCAACCAGGAGCGATTTCTGAGCGTAGAGCCAGGAGTAACCCCTGAGCGCCGCCGGGTGTGACCAAAAACCAAAAAAAGGATAAAAATAATGCATCCTCATTATGGTGTTACTAAAGATGTCTGATGATTTATTGAGAGCTTCTGCTACTGTTTGTCTTGGATGATAATTAATGTTTTTTGGGGGAGGGTTGGGCCACACACTGTGCCCCTCAGGGGACCATATGGACTCTGGGTCCAGCTGTGTACAAGGAAAACACTCTACTGCTGCACTCTGGCTCCTGCCCTGATAATTAATGTTTTAGCTCACTAAGTTTAGTGGGCTTCTTCAGAAGCTATAGTGTAGACCCTTAATATGGTGCAGGTCAGGTATAGAGGCTTCTGAGAGGGACTCCGCTTTCCATTCTGAAATAGGCCCAACTATGTCAGCCAGAGGCAAGCCTCACCTGGGGTTGCAGAGCAGCAAGTAGAAAGTTCTTTTTAATTCTTGCTTGCTTTTGGAGCAGGAGTGAGGAATCATTCCCAATATGGTGCAAGAGACTCTATGTGGTACTAGGAATTCAATTTGTGTTGGCCGCCTGCAAAGCAGGTGTCTTCCTACCCACTTTTCAGTTCCAGTGTTTTACCATTTTATTTTTAAAAAATTATTTATTTTTTTGGGGGGGGAGTTTGGGTTTTGGGTCACACCAGCAGCACTTAGGGGTTACTCCTGGCTCTGTGGTCAGAAATTGCTCCTGGCTCAGGGGACCATATGAGATGCTGGGATTCAAACCCAGGTTCATCCTAGGTTGGCCGCATGCAAGGCAAACACCCTACCGCTGTGCTATCTCTCCGGTCCCCCAAATAGAATATGTTTTAAGGTTTTGTTATGTTCTTTTCGTTGTTTCCCTTGAAATTACCAGCACTTTTCTGTTACAGAAGCATGTTCAAGGGATTTGGATCCACCTCTGTGCCTCCTGAGCTAATTTTTGAGGAGGCATTTGGGGATTACTCCTGGGGGATCTTGGGACTATATGTGGTGCTGGGGAATTAAACTCAGGTCAGTAGTGGTCAGGGCAAACACCCAACCATTGTACATCTCTCCTGGTCTTGACCCAATTTTGGTTCAGTACTGACAGGACTATGTCTGGTCTCCTGGAATCTAATCTCCAGGTCAACACTGTGACTGAGCCCAGATTGAGCACTGTCTTCTATTATCTGGTCTTTTGCACTCCTATTTAAGCACTGCCAGAGGAGCTCCAGAACTACTTCCTTTCCAGATAGTCCACCACTTCTCTGAGGTCAGGAGCACAAAACCTAGTGTTCTACCACCTTTGCTATGGAAGGAGAAGAAAATCAGTGGGAAAGAGGATTCCAGTTTCCGAGAGCATTGCTATGAAACATCCCACTTGAGCATTGTTGTGACAGATACCAGAAAAGTTCCCATTTCCTACCAATCTTCTCTCTGGCTGACCCACTCAATCTCAAAGTGGAGGTCTGCTGGGCCTTTTTCTTCACCAGCACTCATTGGATCCTGCTAAAGCCTCACTTTCTCACATAGTACTTACTTCTCTGCATCCTGGCTCCTGGCTTCGCTTCATCGGTTTTTCCAGTGTCATTAAAGATTTTGCAAATACCCCACACACATAGTAAATAGTACAGAGACTGTAAGTCTTTCCAAATCAGGAAGAGGTTTGCCTTTATTTCTTCACAAATTGTAGTTGTACTATGATTGATTTCTCATAGAATTCTTCATATTTTACAAAGTATTGAGGAATATTTTAGAGACTTTTTACCTTCACATTACAGATCTTTACCCTTAGCTGGTGTCCTTGTATATAAGAAATTGATACAAAAGAATGAAACTAGATCAGATAAAAACTTCCTGTGTGTATGTGGTAGCTGTAAATGTAGAGGAGACAGCACCGAAGCAAAGGAGCAGAATTTTCAAAGGCTTCATATAAGTATGAAGAAAGTGTTATTTGCTGACAACTGTCAAATATTTTTGGTAGTTTGTGTTTTTCAAACTACAGAGCTTGAAATTGATTCTTGACTGGTTCAGGAATCTTGAATGGCTCAGAGTTGACCACTTGTGGGGAGAATTTGAACTAACTATGCAAAGAATTGCATCGCTTGTATAGAGAGAAGTACTTCTGTGAAATTGTGAGTCATGGGTGAAGCAAAGTACAACTTCATATAAAATGCTTTTATTTTTCCTGTGTGCAGAGATGGCCAGGGATGGCCTTGGGTGTGAGACTTTATCATGCCCACTGCCCTGCAAGGGAAAAACACTGCTTTGGCTTTGCCTAGATGTCTAAATTCCTTAGGAGATGAGAGCTAGGGAAATAGTATAGAGGCAAGACACTCACCTTGCACAGAGTACACCTGAATTCGATCCCCGCACCTATATGTATGGTCTCCTATCGGGAGTGATTCCCGAGTATAGTTAGGTGTGGTCCAATCTCTCAGTGTTGCTCCTACCTCTCCCCTCCATCCAAAAAACAAATTTAGGAAAGAAGTGCTTACAAGTAAAGATGAATTTGTTTCTGATTCTGCCATATTTCTCTTTCGTATTTTTTGGGCCACACCTGGCAGTGTAGAGGGCTTACTTGGTTATGTGCTGAGGGATCACTCCTAACAAGGCTCATATTAGATGCCAGGGATCAAACCTGGGTTGGTCATATGCAAGGCAAGTGTCCTACTTTCTCTCTAGTGCCACATATTCCTTTAGGGGACTTGCTTTTTCTTTGGAGCAATTTAGCACTTTGAATCATTTTGTGTTTGAAACCAAGTGTGTGACTGCGAGTTATCTATAATCCTGTCCACTGTCCGATTTCCTGCCTCTTCAGGGAACTGTACTTAAACAGAAAACAAATCAGTAATTGTCAACTTTTCTCTTGGTAGGAAGTTGCCTCTGTGGAGTGTGAGTGACGAGAGGTTGGCTCATTTTTCGAAGGACTTTTTACCATGGGTATCAAGAAACCCTTTGGCTCACTTACCATCTCACAGGAGACAGTGCAGTGCCTTATGTTTGTAGTAGAGTATTGGAGGAAGGGGTTACGTGTGAGACAAAGCACTTTTAAAATGATTTTATAGAAAGGAACTGCCTAGAGACTGGTAATTGTGATGAAGTAGTGCCCCGAGAGAAACAGTTCTCCTGGGTGGTCCCACAGGTCACTTGGCTGTCCCTACAGTGTTGTGAGTAATGTGTGTCCTTGAGAGGGGGGGACGACTTTGCTGCCTTCCTTTTGGCCCTCTGGGTTCCCCCAGCAAGTGCTGGAAGGGATTGGACTAGTCACATCCCATTTGTTCCACACCTATGCATTATGCATTGTGCCACTCCTGAGGTCACTTCAGCTCCTACCTCTGAAGATCTCCAGAGACTGTAGCCACAGGCAGGAAAGGGAAAACAAATCCCCACCTTGCCCCAATTCCCAGTCATTTACCAACCCTGGGAAGAAGTTTGGGAGGAGAAAAGTGAAGTCAGTTACCTTTATATGGAAATGGGAGGGCAAGGAAGAGAGAAAGCTCATTCTCACATCAGTTTCTCCAGCACATATTATGGACCACTTGCTTGGAAAGAATATGCAGCATGTTATAGACTACCTACTCAGGGAGAATCTATTCAAAATATATCATAGTATTCCTGTTCAGAGAATATACTCAGATATAAAGTACCTACCTTGTGCCAGGTCCTATGTTGGATTCACAGGAGTACAGTAATGAATACATAGAGCTGATAAATACTCTTGGAGTTACAAACATTTTCATTGTCTTTTTCAAACTAATTTATCATAAAACACACAAGATTTTGGAATAGTTTGATTCGCCCATGTAGAAAAAAAGTGTCTTGTGTTATTTGTGAATGTCCTGCAAGGTATTTACATGTGAATGAACCCAAAAACATAAACTACTTTTATTTGATTTGTTTTTGTTTTTGGGCCACATCCTGTGGTGCTCAGGGCTTATTCCTGGATCTGTGCTCAGAAATTACTCCTGGCAGGCTCATAAGTGTGAATGTTAAGGTCATGGAATCTGAGTATCTCTAACTTCATTAGATGTCAGAGTGTCTCCTGTGTTAGTTATACTGTGGTTATTCTGTCTCAGGTTGCCAGCAATTGATAGTGGTGAAATTTTGTTGTTGTTGTTGTTGTTGTTGTTGTTCAGTATTTTATTTTAAAAATTTTGGAGAACTCCCAAGTGATGCTCAAGACATTCAAAAGACTCTGCCAGTGATTCATGACCAATAGGCCCGTGATTCAGTTATATGGCCTGAGGATATGGTGTCTGTATAATGTACAAGTATGGTGCCTCATGGTGCCCTTGGGATTAAACTGGGTTCAGTCAAGATGTGTACCATATCTGAGTTCATGTTATTAACATTTTGAATCTCATGAATTTTGTTGTTATTATTATTAAAATTGTATGATAGCTGGGCCCGGAGAGATAGCACAGCAGCGTTTGCCTTGCAAGCAGCCGATCCAGGACCAAGGGTGGTTGGTTCGAATCCCGGTGTCCCATATGGTCCCCCGTGCCTGCCAGGAGCTATTTCTGAGCAGACAGCCAGGAGTAACCCCTGAGCAATGCCGGGTGTGGCCCAAAAACCAAAAAAAAAAAAAAAAAAAAAATTATATGATAGCTAATGATGTGGATGACTTTGGACTATTTGGGCTTTAAATTCTGACCTTTTTTTTTTGGGGGGGAGGGCCATACCCGGTAACGCTCAGGGGTTATTCCTGGCTATGTGCTCAGAAGTCACTCCTGGCTTGGGGGACCATATGGGACGGGGGATCCAACCGCAGTTCGTCCTAGGCTAGCGCTAGCAAGGCAGACACCTTACTCTAGCGCCACCGCACCAGCCCCTAAATTCTGACTTTATCACTGATTCTGTGAACCTAGGAAATGACTCCTCATTCAGCACATCATTTCGTTTTAGATATAAATGAATATCTGTATTTTTTATCTTATTTTTTGATCGAATAACAGATATAGTTACAGAATTTTTTATGATTGAGTTTCAGTTACACAGTGTTCCAACACCCATTTATTCACCAATGTACATTTCCCACCATTGGTGTCCCTAGTTTCCCTCTTGCCTCCCACCCTATAAGGCTTCTATGGCAAACATTTCTCTCTCTCTCTCTCTCTCTCTCTCTCTCTCTCTCTCTCTCTCTCTCTCTCTCTCTCTCTCTCTCTCTCTCTCTCTCTCTCTCTCTCTCCCCCTCCCTCCCTCCCTCCCTCCCTCCCTCTCTCTTTCTGTCACATACACACACACTCTTACTTCCTTTTAGTTACTGTGGTTTGCAATATTGTTGTTGTAGCAGTATTTTGCAAATTACTTTATTTCCTTTCAGCATCCAGTTGTTGTCTAGAGAGATTATTTCCAGCTCTCATTGTCACAGTGGTTGTTTCTCTACCCTAACTGCACCCCCACCTCCTATTGTGCCAGGTTTCCTTCCATAGATTGTTTCTCCTAGCCCTAATCTCTTTTGTCTTTGAGTATAATTACCATACTACCTTTCTTGGGGGGAGGGCTTTTTGGTCACACCCAGTGACGCTCAGGGGTTACTCTGGCTATGCATTCAGAAATTGCTCCTGGCTTGGTGGACCATATGGGACAATGGGGAATCAAACCTTGGTCTGTCCTAGGTTAGCCACCTGCAAGGCAAAAATGCTTTACCTCTTGTACAACTCCAGCCCCACCATACTACCATTTTTTTTTTAAAGAATATCCCACAAATGAATGCAATCATTTTATGTTTTATTCCCTTTGACTCATTTAACTCAGCATAATACCACCACCATATTCGTCCATGTATAAGCAAATTTCATGACTTCACTTATTTTTTTATTTTATTTTTTTGTTGTTGGCTTTTGGGCCACATCTGGCAGCAGTAACTGTATCCTCTTTGTTCTGGCAGGCTAGGGGGACCATATGGGATGCTGGGAACCAAACATTGGCTACTCGCAAGGCAAATGCCCTACCTGCTCTGCTATTAATCCAGCCCCTCATTTATTATAACATCTGCATAGGGATACCTGTATTTTAGAGCTGTTTTGAGAATTCAGGACCATGTATATAGTTTCTGGCTCTATTCTGCCTCATTGTCCACTTATTCTACCCATAATTTGGAACTCACCCCAGTCTCAACATAGGAACCAGCAACAGAGTGCCAGGGGGACATGAGGACCTTCCTAATAGCCACCTGTGGGTGCCCGGGCACAGAAAATGACGGGAATCGAGTGTGGACGTAGGGAAATAAAGGGTCTGTGAGCATATGTGTGAATGTCATGAGGGCACTTGTGTGGGGAGCAGAGGGCCTGTGAGAACATGTGTTATTCACTGGCCCCAGGAGCAAGTGACATCTCACTTTAGGAATTGCTGCTCTCATAGTTTCCTCTCTCCTGCCTTTATCCTGGCCTTCTCTGGTTTGTCACCTTTAATAGACCCAATTCAGTTAGCAGATAGGAGCAGCATGTCAGAACAGTAAAGCAGAGCTTTGACTAGAGCGCTGACAAGCTTGAGACAGTGGATGAAACCATGTCTATGTGGTGGGTTCTCCTACAAACATATTGTCCATGAGACTCCTGCAGTCAGCGTCATCCCTGTCGAAGAACACAGTATCAAGATGTGCACCAACCATATTAAACAGTCTTAGGACCTCAGCTTATTCCTAATTAATAATCATCATTTTCCAGATGGAAGAGATTGGAGGTGTCAATTAAGTGGAGACATGGAGATAGAACTGTGTGTTCTTGATTCTTTCTGTAACTGCAGAATGAGGCTTTTCCTTTTTAAATCTTCCTCTTAAATACAAATTACATCAGTTTGAGAAAACCCTATCTAAACTAACTGATCCATATCTACTTTCTGACTCTTGCCAATCAGTCTCTATTGAGACCTTTTTTTTTTTACTTTTCTGCCTCCAGTGGCCATAGATGTCTAGCCTGGTTGGGCCCATCTGAGGCTGCTTGATTGCACCTGACCTAGGCATATTCTCCAGCAAAGGGCCTTTCGGTACTTGTGGGTTCTTTGAAGGGTTTCAGATTTTGGGCTGAGTCCTTAGTGTACTCAGACATTTCTTGGATGACTTTATTCTCTCAAGGAAAAAATGGAGACATAGAGGCATGTTTGACTGCTGGCCTTAGTATATACCAAATCTTTTTGCCCTGTTGAGCAAAACAGAAATTCCAATGCAACATTTTATTTAAAATTAAATATATATATATATATATATTTGGTTTTTTTTGGACCACACCCATTTGATGCTCAGGAGTTACTCCTGGCTAAGCGCTCAGAAATGGCTTGGGGGGACCATATGGGATGCCAGGGGATGGAACCACGCTTGCAAGGCAGACACCTTACCTCTAGCGCCACCTCGCCGGCCCCTAAAATTAAATATATTTAATGAAATGAACACACTTTCATTTTGATACAAGAATTTGCATCACTATGTCAAAGTGTATCTCCCAAGATTATACCATCTGCAAAATGGAATTATTTTTTTTTTCCTTTTCAGCTAGAGTTGGTGATGCTCAGAGGCTTTGTACTCAGGAATTACTCCTGGTGGGACTCTGAGTACCATATAGGATGCCAGGAATTGAACCTGGCTGTTGCATGTAAGGTAAGCACCCTACATGCTATGTAGTGTGTTCAAGGGAATGCACAAGAATTGAGAGGCCTGAAAAAGCAGCCAAGTACTGTGTGGTGGGCCCTGGGACAGGGGCATGGGGAGAAAGTACTTGCTCTCAAATTCTCAAAATGGAATTTTTAAAAAATCTGCTAGCCACGTTCATGTTTTTAAATAAAATGATTAGATTTTAACATATTGTTGGAGAATGAAAACTATTACAGTGATTGTAAGCCTTTGGATGTGAATAAATAACAGATCTATCAGTTTTCTTTTTCACAATTTTCAACAGAAAAGGTAAGACCTTTGTAATTCATACTCAGATACCCCTTATTTTGGTGCTTACCTATCTGAAGATAGTCAGCAGCAGAGTGAGATGTGAGCAATGCTGTGGATTGTGAGCACAGAACACTCAGGAGAGCTGCATATTTATTTACTCAGGATGGAAGAAATTTTGTGGGTTGCTTTGGGCAAAATGGGTCATCCAGACACAGACTGGAATCACAGGCAATTTTTGTCTGAAGGTGGAAAACAACACATCTCCCCATGTTTCAGCAGTATTTGAGGATCCAGGGGGGAGGCAATCTTTTCTTCCAGAATTACATGAAAGATATTGGCACTTCAGCGTCAATGACTCCAGTTCATCTTTGGCCCGTAGGGACACATCTGTTGCTGGACCTCATCTGTCCTCATAAATACGTTCCTCATCACTGAACTTATTCCCAACACATTACTTGTCACATCTTTTTCTTTGTGGTTTCTTTCTTTGGACCACAGCCACAGGATGCTCAGGGGCTTATTAGCTCCCTCGGGCTCACAGGGGATTCTAGCTTGCAGCTCTAGAAGGCAGACTCATGGTATGAAGTTGAAAGTGCCGTTAAATCACCCTTATGATTGGTATGGGCAGTGGATGTTAGAAACCAGAGCCCACCTTTGTGGACATGTGCAATGGGTGGTGGAGACCAGGGTCATTTTTCTCTCACAGATTTCACCTCCTAAGCAGCCTGTTAAATTTCTTTCTTTACTTTTTCTTCCTGGGATTTCATGAGCTATGGCAGACACAAAATCCTTTTCTTTATGAGAACTTTCTTGTGATGGAAGGATTTCCAGTAAGAATTTGTTAAGGAGCTGGAGAGATAATGCAGTGGTGGGATGTTTGCCTTGCATGTGGCCGAATGGGGAGGGATTTGGTTCGATTCCCGGCATCTGATATGGTGCCCCAGCCTGTCAGGGCAGTTTCTGAGTGCAGAGCTAGGAGTAACACCTGAGGCTTCTGGGTGTGGCCCAGAAACCAATAAAGTTGTTTTTTTTTTTAAAGAATGTGTTAAAACTCCATATTTATTCCCTTCTCAATTCTGCTTCTTAATCTGGGGAATGCCCCTCTGGGTCCCAGAAGACAGAATGACCAGTGACTTTCCTTCTTATCTTCAGTCTCTCATAGCTGTCCCTTGAGAGGCAGTACAAGCTGGGGATTGAGTGTGCAGATGAGCTCTGAGCTGGATCCTGATTTCTTTTATTTTTACCTTCTTTTGGTTTCATTTTCTTTATTTTGGGCTTTAAGGTGCTTGTCTCCCAGCTGGGCAAAGCGGGCTGGTGCTGGGCCCCTAGGACCACCCTGGTCTGGAGCAACAGGGCCGCACCCAGCCTACCTGACTTTGGTGCAGGATTTTGATTGGGGGCCACCTTGGACATGCCACGGCACACACCCATGCTCCACCCCACTGGCATCTCAGCTCTCGAGGAGCACGCAAAGGCAGCACCTGGGTGGCCAGCAGGCAGATGGGGTCAAGGCCCTTTGTCAGGTGCACACAGCGCTGTGGGCACCAGGCAGCAGCACTTGGTGTCCTCCACCACCTCCATCTCAGCAAGCGCAGTGATGGGGGCCCATTGGAGCTGGCTGGCAGAGGGGGTCGTCGTTATGAATCCCTGCTAAGTGGAGTTCAGCTCCTGGTTCTTGCAGTAGCAGAGGCTTTTCCTGTGGCTGGCCCCTGCCATGAGCTGCTTGCTGAGGGTTGAGCTTGATGGGCCATGGGTAGCGGCTCTCTAGGCCCAGTCGTATTCGTAGTCAAATACAAAGCATGTCACGTCAAAGAGGCTCTTCTGATGACGCTTGTGCAGGTGGTAGATAGGTCTGGATTCACAAGAAGTCAGGGCCCGGAGAGATACGCACAGAGCGGCGTTTGCCTTGCAAGCAGCCGATCCAGCACCACAAGGTGGTTGGTTCGAATCCCGGTGTCCCATATGGTCTCCCGTGCCTGCCAGGAGCTATTTCTGAGGCCAGATAGCCAGGAATAATCCCCTGAGCACTGCCCGGGTATGACCCAAAAAAAACAAAACAAAAAAAAGAAGTCCAGGCATCACATGTAGCTCAGGTACATGGCCATCTCCTCAGGGAAGCTCTCGCACAGCACCTCGATTGTCATGGCCCATCTGGTGTCTCCAATCTTCTGGTCGATGATGTGCATCGCGTGCTGTCACTTACTGCCTGGCCTTTCCACCAGGAGTTCTTGACTTCACATCACGGTATGTGAGGCTCTTGGAGTGCACATACTCTACGCGGGTGATGAGCTGAATAGCGATCAAGAGTACTGTCTTGAGTGAAGGTACATTCACACAGGTCTGGGCAGGCTGGGCTCCAGCAGCTCCAGCACATAGCCTTGTACTTCCCGTACGACCCAAAGTAGTATACCTGGGGACGCCCTCTGCAGTGCTGAACTGCTTGTGGAAGTGGTACTCCAGGTGCAGCTGTGGCACCCGGGACTTGATGGGCTCCAGTTTGATTGCTGCATATTCATTTATGTAGAGATTTTCCCCAGCCAGAGTTCCCCGAAGTTGCCACAGCCTACCTTCTAGCCGACCCAGAAGTTGGGGTCCACCATCAGGACCCTCGAGCCAGCTCCCACGCTCCGCATGCTTGGTCTGTGCGAGAGGCCGCCTTGGCCATTTTCCGACTCCCTTTCTTGTCAAAATTTATCAGTTTGTGGTACCCCGGTCTCCCCACGGTTTCGCCACTGGGGGACTTTTAGCTCAGTGCAGTGCCCGGAGCTAGCACCCCATGTGCCTGCGCTGCACCCACTCACCTCACGAGGCTGGCCAGGCCAGTGGGCTGGAGTGATAGCACATGTCCCGGGATCTGCGCCTCAAAGCTTGGGGTTCCAAACTGTCGTCGGCGTCACCCAGTCCCCGAGGCTGGAGAGCTGGGCAGGATGCCCTGCTTCCTCTACAGGACAGGGCCCCTGTGTCCGCTCAGCTCGGACCCCCCCCCCTTTTTTTGTTTTGGGGTCATGCCCGGAGGAGCTCAGAGGTTATTCCTGGCTCTGTGCCTAGAAATCGTGCCCGCCAGGCTCGGCAGACCATATGGGGTGCCTGAAATCAAACCTAGGTCTGTCCTGGGTCTGCCGCGCGTAAACAAACATGATAGGCAAAACACCCTACCGATGCTGCTACTTCTCTCCAGATCTGAATCCTGATTTCTGTACCCATTTGTGAACCAGCCAGAAGAAAGCTGCCCTGAGATTAGCATAAACCCGACCGAAATGCTGGCTCTGGGCCCCTCCAGCCCATCACTCTGACTACAAGCCATCTCTAGCATGCTAGGGTCTGAGTCTGCTCTGTGTTTTCTGTCCCAGAAAGCTCAAATTTCTTTCTCTGCATTCTGCGAGCTGAGCCCCACCCTCTTCCCAACATCCTGCAGTTTATTTCTTGGGAAAAGGCTCATCTCTTTTAGAATTAGGTTTTGCTTTTATGCTGGAAAACTAAAAGGGCTCCTGACCTTCCTGTGATGTTCGACCCACTTGGTGTTTTCAGAACTTTCCACCAGAAATTTCTCGTCTTCTTTGGGACCAATGCTATGCCTCCTGTTTCGTGAAGAGAGCAGGTTTCTTGCCTCTTCTGGCACCTGAGTTCCTGCGGCCTGGCTCTTTCTCCAAGGAGGATAGCCTGCGTTTTCTTTGGGAAGTAGAAGTTTGAGAAATTTTGTGACAATTTTGTAGGATAATTCTCCATTTCTTATGTACTTATGTGTATTTGCTTATCTTGCCTCATTTTTGCAAATTGTAGAAACTAATGTTTTAGCTTGTTTTTTTTTTTTATTCGGGGTGCATCAGCAGTTCTCATGGCTTACTTCTGCCTCTCTCTTTAGGGATTGCTTCTGGTGGGGCTTGGAGAGCCTTATGGGGTGCCAGGGATCGAACCCAGGTTGGCCACATACAAGACAAGTGCCTTCCCTGTTTTACTATCTCTCTGGCCTTGAGAATAAATTTTTAAGAAGTAAAACTATTAAATGCGGGGAGGTGGTGGTACAAACTCTTAAGGAAAAACTTAAGGAAGTTTTCTTTTTTCTTCCTTTCCTTTTTGTTTTTTGTTTGTTTGTTCTTGGCTTTCAGGCCACACCCCGTGGTGCTCAGGATTTATTCCTGGCTCTGAATCAAGAATCAAGGTACTCAGGAAGGGCCCATATGGGAGTGCCCGGGATCATACCAGGTTGTTTGCATGCAAGACAAGAGCTTTTCCTCTGTACTATACTCCAGCCCTCTTTATTTTATTTTATTTTTAATTTTTTTGGCTGGTCTCAGGGATTGAATCCAATGACTGTAACACACCACAAAGCAAATTCCACTGTCACTGAGGGCCCCTCCTGCCCTTCCCTATTTATTGCTATTTAGTGTGATGTTCCAGGCCTGGCACCCAGGCTGATTTTGGTGTTCACAGAGTATTCACCAGAGTTCCCTAGTATTGCTATTTTTCAGGGTTAGTGCTCACCTCATACATGCTGTGGGAGGCATCTATGGTCACCAGTCCTGTCTTTGGTCTGTGCAGCCTCATTGGACTGGGAGTACAGTAAGAGTGACACTCACCTGGCAAGGCATGGTATTTTCCGTACTGAGGCATGCCCAGGAATGGATGGTCGTTATTTCCACAGTGAGGTGTTTTCTAGGCCATTTGTCTTTACAATTATCTATTTAACTTTGGGACTAACAGGAAGATGCTATTTCAGTAGGGGAGAGGGTGTTTGTGGGGGTGGGAATCATTGGCATAATTTAAATTTTTTTATTTGTTTAATTTAAATTTTTGGTTTTGGGGCAGCAGCACTCAGGGTAATTCAGTGCTCAGAAATAATTCCTGGCAGGCACAGGGTACCCATATGGGATGCCAGGATTCGAACCAACGTCAGTCCTGGGTTCAACTGCTTGCAAGGCAAATGCCCTACTGCTGTGCTATCTCTCCAGCCCTATTTGCTTAATTTCTAGACCATTTTTTTTCTCCATTCTTCTAACTATAACAGCTTCAACAATGGTTTTTTCCAGGCCAGAGCAGGTGGTTCAAGGGGTACAGGTCTGGGCCGCACTGTCTCCCAATGTCCCATATGGTCCCCCAAGCCAGGAGCAATATCTTGAGTGCCATAGCCAGGAGTAGCCCCTGAGCGACACTGGGTGTGGCTCAAAAGCCAAAAACAAACAAACAAACAACAAAGTTTATTTCCTCACTGGTGACAATGGGTTACCCTGACCCTGTGTGTCAGTTCTAATATTGTTTTGGCCCTGGCTGTAGCTCAAGTGCAGGACCTATGTCGTCCATGTGCAAGCACTCTGGTACAGTGTGATCCCACAGCAATTTAAACATATCTATTCTGTGATTGTGGTGGGTAGTCCCACAGGTAGCAAGATAAGAACTTTTCTCGCCTGCCCCCCTTACTCTGCACACACTTGAAAGTCTGGGTGCTATGGATTTATTGCTTATTTTCCTTATTTGGGGGTCCCAACCAGGTCAGTTCAGGGATCACTCCTGATGGAGATCATGGGACCCTATGTGGTACAAGGAATCAAAACCTTATTGTGTATGCCAGACTTTGCCCTCTATGCTTGCCCCTGCACCATGTCTTAGTTGCTGTGGATCTATCTAGCAGACTTTTTGGCCTTTGCTCTGGGGCTGACATTTCCAGTTCTGTCATGTGTGTGCGGTAGTGTCTAAAGGTCATTATAATAAATCATGATAAATAATGTCGTAATAGGGGGCCGGAGAGATAGCATGGAGGTAAGGCGTTTGCCTTTCATGCAGGAGGTCATCGGTTCGAATCCCGGCGCCCCATATGGTCCCCTGTGCCTGCCAGGAGCAATTTCTGAGCCTGGAGCCAGGAATAACCCCTGAGCACTGCCGGGTGTGACCCAAAAACCAAAAAAAAAAATAATAATAATAATGTAATAAATGTCATTATCCCGCACTCTTTGCCAACCATAGTTTGAGCCCATGTCACAGTCTTGCTTGTCTTTGGGAAGTAGCAGGTGCCATTGGTACCTGGCGGGCCTGTGTCCCAATGCAGGCTGGCAACTGCCAAAGGAAGTCACACAGCGTGGTTAGAGAAGGGGAGTATATGAGTGTTGGAGTGTCTTCTGCCATCTGGGTATATGTGTAGCTTCATCATCACAAGGGCCTTCCTCCCTGGGAACCTTATTGCTTGGGGCTTCAGTCTCATCTCTATTCTCTTCCCAGCTCATTGTCTTTTCAGGGGCAGGGGACAGCACCATCCTCACCAATCCGATGCAGTGCCTGACTTTCCTGGAATGGTAGTGTCCATATTTCCTCCAGAACAGGCTACACTGGGACTTCCCTTCCCTCTGTGTATATACAATGTGGGCAGTGCTAAGAGGTGGATACCCCATAGCCAGTGCTCATCAATTCTGGGTCCAACCATCCACAGCTCATCTGTGAAATTTTGGGATATGGCTCTGTTGGCATCAGAAAATTGCAGTCTTGGGGCCGGAGAGATACCATGGAGGTAGGGCATTTGCCTTTCATGCAGAAGGACGGTGGTTCAAATCCCGGCATCCCATATGGTCCCCTGTGCCTGCCAGGGGCGATTTCTGAGCATAGAGCCAGGAGTAACCCCTGAGCGCTGTTGGGTGTGACCCAAAAACTAAAAAAAAAAAAAATTCAGTCTTGCTGGAAAGGGAGTACATGCATGAGGTGGGGTCTTTATAGGAAATCCATCCTTCCTACATATGGAGAGATAGTACAGGATGTAGGGTGCTAGCCTCACATACTGCTGACCCTGGTTTGATTCCTCGCATCACATATTCTCCCCTGAATCCCTCCAAGTGTGCCTGAGGAATAGAAATATCAGAGCTGCAAAATACCCTCATGAGTACATCCTGCTGCTATTCCTCTGAGTCACCATAACCCCTCGTGTAAGTGCAAAGCACTGACCCTTCCATGGTGCTCCTTGCAATGTCCCTAGTATTCTGTCTCTTGAGTCTTATTCACAGTGAGGAAGCTCGGGCTCAGAGTGGATCTCTCTTAGGCAGCTCAGGCAGGTCATAAGACTGGACACATAAGGGCACAGCCCAAGGGAATTGGGAACCATCTCTTGCATTTCCTTGTTTGTTTCTTTTTTTTTTTTTTTTTTTTGGTGGGGGAGCACCAAAGCAAATGCTTTCCTCCATGCTATCTCTCTGGCCCCGGGCCTGGCTTTAACATCACCTCCATCCTTGTTCCAATCACCTCCTCCACTGATTCCTGCCATCACATGCCCCTGGCAGTAGCTTCTCACCACATCTTTGCTACTATGCTGAGAGGCTGGAGAAGCCTTCAAAGTCATGATCTAGAGTACCATTTCCTTCCCTGTCCTTGTCAGTGTGTCCTTCCTGTTTCATTGCCTCCAGCACTGCTTATCCTCATTAAACAACATTGTCCCACTGCAGAACAGCATCCATCGCTGCCTTCACAGGAGACACAGTTCTCTGTGGGGTCCTCCCCTGCACACGAGGGTGTATCTGTGCTACTATGTGTCTATCCTCCTGGCCAAAGCTGCTGCCCTGATTTTGGGGCAAAGGCACCTGGCTCAGTTGAGTGTTTTTCCTAGTGGCCATTTTCCCTGGACTTGTTTTCTGTCTTGTTTTCTCCTCCTGTATTCTACACTGAGCTCCAGGCTCAGACCTCTGTGCATGAACTGTTCAGTAGTTTTTGGGGAATGATGCTTGAATGCCTTCTTCCTTAGGGCCACAGCTCTCGTGCTTGTGTTAGCAGGACAAACCAGGAGCTTTAGTGCCTTCCCAGAAGGGCACCAACATGGGGTTCAAACCAGCTTTCCCACCTTGCACAGGAAATTGCCCTATCTGCTATTCACAAACCAGAATCATATGCATCTAAAGAGAAAAGAACTGAAGTGCTCTTGAACCACCCTCCAGATCCTGCCTGTTCTTTTTTTTTTTTTTTTTTGGTTTTTGGGCCACACCCGGCATTGCTCAGGGGTTACTCCTGGCTGTCTGCTCAGAAATAGCTCTTGGCAGGCACAGGGGACCATATGGGACACCAGGATTCGAACCAACCACTTTAGGTTCTGGATCAGCTGCTTGCAAGGCAAACACCGCTGTGCTATCTCTCCGGGCCCATCCTGCCTGTTCTTGCTTGCCCTCATGTAGCATTTCGGGTGGTATGTGTGAGACACTGGGGTATCAGTGTGAATGTGTGTCAGCTCTGCTCCTCCTGACCTGACATGTAATCTCCCAGGACCCTAGTAGACACTAGCAGATTTAGGCAGAGATGAGGTCCCCTCTGGCTGTGTCAGGCCCATTGACTCATGCCTTGCTTCTCTTCCAGGAGATGGCGGGCCGAGCACTCAAGCAGACGGGCAGCCGGAGCATTGAGGCGGCCCTGGAGTACATCAGCAAGATGAGTTACCTGGACCCCAGGAATGAGCAGATCGTGCGGGTCATCAAGCAGACTTCCCCAGGTGAGCCAGAGCTGGTGAGGGAGGGCCATGTATGGCTTGGAAAAGAGAAAAGGGGGGAGGTAGGGTTGGGAGGGGCGGGAGCAGAGAGAAAGAGAAAGAAATGCACAACACACAGGCTACAGCGCTGCTTTTGTTCAAGTTCCCAAATCCTAAATCCAGCCTCTGCCTGTAGCGCAGCCAGATCAAAGCAGCTGAGCTATAGCGTTGCCAGCCATACTCCCAAGTCCAACCCCCAAGCACAGCTGGGAGGCCCCTATAGAAGATAAAGTAGGCCAGAGAGAGAACTTTGGGCTGAGCATATACAATATGCTTCCCAGAATCACAGAGGCAGGAGCAGGACCCAGAAACAAACATACAGACTATAGGACTTTTAAAATAGAACCAGAAGCAAAAGAATCAGCAGCCCTATGCAGGAAGGAGCTGCCATAGGCCCAGATCCCCAAATTGTCCTGTGAGTGGCACTTTGTCCTCCTGCTGCCTAATAATTCTAGTACTAGGAACTTAGCCTGCTCCTAGCCCTCATCAGAAACAAGTCAAGCTTACCAGCCCAGGATATTTGTATACTTGTTTTGTTTCTGAAATATCAAAAGATTCAGCATTATGCACTCTAGTAAAGTTAAAATGTCCTTTTTATTTGCTTTCTCTTGCGATTATTCAGGGCTTTCTGGAAAGGTCTCTGAGAGACCTTTATGGAGCATGTCTCTGACCACCAGCTGCCCCTGTGCAGCAGAAGCTCAAAGCTCAAAGATTCTGGAAGAGGGCGGGACACATACAAACCCTTTTCCTGACTGCCAGCGAATGCCCCTTTGTGATGGTGCAGCAGACAGGACGTTTTTATGGCATTTGAGAAATTCAGAGTACAATTTAAATTAATGTACAAAATTAAATTTAAATTTGAGGAATTCAAATTCAGAACAAATGAGTTTTCTTTTCTCCATTTTGTAAGCATCCTTACATTAAGCCTGTTTTATCTATATGGTGAGAAAATCATGCACACGAGCTTTATTGTCTTTGAAAAGGGTATAGCCTCTCCTGAGGCTACTTCCTGAGGGAAGTATACTGGATCCTTCAATCTCCAGTTAGCATTCATGGCAAGATATTTGAGTCATAGAGTCCTAGGTTTATCTTGGAGTACTGGATCCATCTCAGAGTCTCAACCCTAGAATCCAGCATTGGCCACAGTAGCCATGATGTATGCTGAGTCCCACCACATAGTCATTAACCAAGGAAAGGACTGGTGTGTGGTCTGTACATGCTTTGACCACTATGGAGGGGAGGGATCAGAGAGAGCCAGGCCACCACAGGGCAGCCCCTAATTGTCTTGCTTTTTGTCCCCACAGGAAAGGGCCCCACACCCAGCACTGTGCCTCGGCGTTCAAGCTTCGAAGGGACAGGCGACCCTTACCCGGCCTTCCAGCACCTGAGTGTTGGGGCGTATGAGGGCCCTGCTGCCCTGGAGGAGGTGCCCAGGCAATACATGGACTTTGTCTTTGCGGGAGTCAGCCCCCACAGCCTGCCTGGCACCCACCCACACCAGCCCAAAGGCTACCCTGTGAGCATGGAGGCAACAGGCTTTCCTGTGGGCAGCTCTGGAGGCCCAGCCCTCCCCCTGCCAAGCCCTCTCTACAGGACCCACATGCTGGTGCCAGGGGAGCCCCTGGCATTCGGGATCCAGCGCAGCCCCTCCTTCCAGAACAAGGCCTCAGAAAACCCGAGCTACACTGGCCTCTCCTCCAAGGGTGCTGCCCTGCCACTGGGCTCCAGTCATGGCTTCCAGCCTACAGGGCCTGTGGCGGGTCTGTATGTGCCACACCCACAGCACTCCCACCACAAGCCACACCAGCTCCATGTGGTGGGCTCCCGGGCCCCAGTATTTGCTGGGGATAGCCCTCCACAGAGCTTGCTCACCCCCTCTAGGAATAGCCTCAACGTGGACCTGTATGAATTGAACGGGGCTCCGGGACAGCAGTGGCCAGCCACTACCCTGTCCCGCCGTGACTCCCTGCAGAAACAGGGCCTTGAGGCACCCCCGCGCCCACATGCTGCCTTCCGACCTGAATGCGCTGTCCCCAGCAGGACCAACTCCTTCAACAGCCACCAGCAGCCGGTGGCCACTGGGCGTGGCACGGTTCCTGGCAAAACGGAGCCTTCCCTGCCCTCCCCCAATACTATCACGGCTGTGACAGCTGCCCACATACTGCACCCAGTCAAGAGTGTGCGTGTCATGCGCCCTGAGCCTCAGACGGCCGTGGGTCCCTCCCACCCTGCCTGGGTGCCAGCAGCTGGGGTGGAGAGCCTGGACCCTAAGGAGGAGCACCCCACACCTTTGGGCGCAGCGAGTACCTACTCACTGGAGGCTGAGTATGGCAGTCCTGGGCCTGAGCTGCGGTGCCCACCCCCACCCTATCCCAAGCACCTACTGCTCCAGAGCAAGTCAGAGCAGTTTGACGTGGACAATCTGTGTGTTGGCATGGAGCAGGGCCTCCGGGGCAGCCAGGCAGCAGAGCCCACTGCTGAACGCAGTGACAAGAGCCACAAAAGCACCAAGATGGACAAAGGGGGGAAGGATAAGAAGCAGATTCAGACATCCCCTGTACCGGTGCGTAAGAACAGCAGGGATGAAGAGAAGAGGGAGTCTCGCATCAAGAGCTACTCACCATATGCCTTCAAATTCTTCATGGAGCAACACGTGGAGAATGTTCTGAAGACCTACCAGCAGAAGGTCAGCCGCCGGTTGCAGCTGGAACAGGAAATGGCCAAAGTAATTGCTTCTTCTTGCTCACCTTCTCCCCAGATATAGGAGCCTGCAGCATGAGCTGTGGTTTCTGCTGCTGGTACTTCCACTGTAAGCAGGTGTTCTCACTGGTGGTAGCACTGGGGGTGAGGTCGCCTCCTCCTCTCCTGGGTTCCAGGAGATGTCATCACCACACACGTGATATAATGATTTCCAGGCCACACCCCTATTCATTAACAGATGCCCACAGATTTTAATCGCTGGTCAGCAAGTTGGAGGTGAGGGACATGGAAACAAAGTTTAAAATGGTGGATTTATGAAAAATATATCTTTTTTTTTTTTTTTTTTTGGTTTTTCGGGCTACACCCGTTTGATGTTCAGGGGTTACTCCTGGCTATGCGCTCAGAAGTTGCTCCTGGCTTGGGGGACCAAATGGGACGCCGGGGGATCGAACCATGGTCCGTCCAAGGCTAGCGCAAGCAAGGCAGGCACCTTACCTCTAGCGCCACTGCCCGGCCCCCTGAAAAATATATCTTAATGGTGATCCATTGGTTCTTTTATTTCTCTGAATGCCAAAAAATGTTTAAGATCTGTTTGAAGCCAGGGGAGATGGCTCTGGTAGTAGGCCACAGTCTGCCTGCCTGCATGTGTCCTATGCTTGCTCCCAGCACTGCTGTGTGTGACCCTCCCAAAAAAACAATTTAAAAAATAAATTAAAACCCCAGAGAGATAGCACAGCGGCGTTTGCCTTGCAAGCAGCCGATCCAGGACCAAAGGTGGTTGGTTCGAATCCCAGTGTCTCATATGGTCCCCCGTGCCTGCCAGGAGCTATTCCTGAGCAGACAGCCAGGAGTAACCCCTGACCATCGCTGGGTGGCCCAAAAACCAAAATTAATTAATTAATTAATTAATTAAAAAATGAATATACCCTAGTTGATCATTATTAACTGCTATAAAAGTTGCTTAATAATATACTTATATAAAGTATCATGAAATTTTTTGTTTTGTTTTTAGTACTCCTGGTAGTACTCAATGATTACTCCTAGCTCTGTGTCCAGGGATCACTCCTGGTGGGCTTCAGTGCAGAGCTAAGAGTTAAACCTGGGTTAGCTACATGCAGGGCAAGTGCCTTAACTCCTGCGCTATCTTTCTTGCCTTCTACTGTACTTCAAATCACAGAAGGCCAATAATTTTAAGTTTTAAAAATCATTTATAATGCTTTTTTATTTTCATTTACATTTTTCTGTTTTCTCCTTCCTAGGACAGTTTTAGATTGAGAGCCCATGAAAGTTGTTTACTGACAGCTCTCTGTCTTGGAGGTATAAGGCTCCAAATCTTGGCACCTGTCGTCACTGTCTAGTGAGATAGAAGGTACACTGCTGTTTGGTATGCCAGCACCTCAAGTGCACTGTGAGTCCCCAGCTGAGCAGCACGGCCAAATGTGCAGCCAATTGTGCAGCTGCCACAGCCACTGGTGCAGACATTGAGCCAATTGTGCAATTACTGAACCAGTTCTGCAGCACTCCATCCACATTTACAAACACAACACTGTATCCAAGCCTTGTAGACAACAATGCTCAAGCGTAAGGCACTACATCAAATTATGTGTTCCATACTTAGCTCATTGTAACAGCAAACAAAAAGTAGACAGGAGAAATGAAAATAAGTGATAGAAAGTATTGTATTGTTAAGAGCGCAAATTTTTATATTTTACACTTTTTTGAGGTAACATTGCTATGTAATATTAGTCACAGATATGAGATATAATTCAGTTCCATTTACTCCACATTTTGATCACATTCTCATAGATTTTTGTGTATTGGTTCAACTTACTCCTGGGTCTGTGCTCAGGCTAGGCTTGGGCATTATGTAGTGCTAGAGATTTTGCTGGGCTTGATTGCATGCAAAGCAAGTGCCTTAACCCCTGTCTTTTTGGCCCTACAAATTTTTATTAAAGCATTTTCCTTTTAATTTTAGGCCTTAAAATCATGTTAAGAAAGAAACCCTCATTTTTTTTCTTTTCATTGGATTATGGACTTGTGTCTGTGGAGACAAAAGAGCAACGCCAGTATTGTGTTCAGTGTACAGGAGTCCAAATGAAGTCAGAGGCTCCCCAGCTTCAGCTGTTTCCTGTCACAGGCTCCATCTCTCACTGCCTCCTTGTTCTCTTCCCCAGGCTGGACTCTGTGAAGCTGAGCAGGAACAGATGAGGAAGATCTTGTACCAGAAGGAGTCGAATTACAATAGGCTGAAGAGAGCCAAGATGGACAAGTCCATGTTTGTGAAGATCAAAACCCTGGGCATCGGGGCCTTCGGGGAAGTGTGTCTGGCTTGCAAGGTGGACACACATGCCCTTTATGCAATGAAGACACTGCGCAAAAAGGACGTGCTCAACAGGAACCAGGTGGCTCACGTCAAGGCTGAGAGGGACATCCTGGCCGAAGCCGACAATGAGTGGGTGGTGAAGCTCTACTATTCCTTCCAGGACAAAGAAAGCCTGTACTTTGTGATGGACTACATTCCTGGAGGTGACATGATGAGTCTGCTCATTCGCATGGAAGTGTTCCCCGAGCACTTGGCCCGCTTCTATATAGCTGAGCTGACCCTGGCCATTGAAAGTGTCCACAAGATGGGCTTCATTCACCGTGACATCAAACCAGACAATATTCTGATAGATCTTGATGGCCATATCAAACTGACCGATTTTGGCCTCTGCACTGGATTCAGGTGGACTCACAATTCCAAGTACTACCAGAAAGGTATTGTTTGGCATGCTGTTCACTTTCCACATCCAGGTAGAGCTGAGCACTGGGGTTATTAGTGCATATGTGCTGGATTTTGATATTTCTAGGTCAGTGAGCCTGTGAATATTGCAGTATCTGTGAAGAACCATTGCTATAATTATTTAAATGAACTTTGAAAACAATCAGTTTCTCATCCTTCCAAGAAACCATCTCATAGTTAATGTGAATCTTTTTCTAGGTTTCTGTAGCTGTCGTTATATAATGTCATTTCATCTGTAGTTCTGGTATTTGAATTGTTTTTGGTTTTGTTTTTGGGTCTTACCCAGCAATGCTCAGGGCTTACTCTTGGTTCTGTACTCAGGAGTCACTCCTGGTGGTGCTCAGGAGACTGGATGCTGGAGATTGTACCTGGGCCGGCTTCATGCAAGGAAAGCTCCCTACCTGCTAAACTATTTCAACCCAACTTAGAATAATTCTTGAAATAATTATTTTAATGCCTTATCTCTCACTTCTTTTATTTTTATTATTGGGTTTTGTTTTTGTTTTGTTGTTGTTGTTGTTTTTGTTTGCACACTCCTGGCTGGCTTGGGGATCATATGGAATGCTGGGGATCAAACCCAGGTTAGCTGTATGGGAGGTAAGCATCCTATCTGCTGTAGTATCTCTTCATATCCCCTTCTTTTTGGGGGTGGGGGCCACACCTGGTGATACACAGGGGTAACTCCTGGCTATGTGCTCAGAAATCGCTCCTGGCTTGGGGGACCATATGAAATGCCAGGGGATTGAACTGTGGTCCGTCCTAGGTTAGCATATGCAAGGCAAATGCCCTACCACTTGCATCACCGCTCCAGCCCCACACCCCCTTCTATTTTGCTAAATTCTGTTTCTCCTAAATTACTAAATTCATTCCTTTTTTATGGCTTTAAAGCAGTGGTCCTCAAACTATGGCCCGCGGGCCACATATTGTATTTGTATCTGTTTTGTTTCTTCATTGCAAAATAAGATATATGCAGTGTGCATAAGAATTCGTTCATAAGTTTTGTTTTACTATAGTCAGACCCTCCAATGGTCTGAGGGACAGTGAACTGGCCCCCTGTTTAAAAAGTTTGAGGACCCCTGCAAAGTAATTTTATTGATATTTTTTATAATCTTTTTTTTGTTTTTTTTTTTTTTTTGGTTTTTCGGCCACACCCGGTGACGCTCAGGGGTTACTCCTGGCTATGTGCTCAGAAGTCGCTCCTGGCTTGGGGGACCATATGGGATGCCAGGGGATCGAACCGTGGTCCGTCCAAGGCTAGCACTGGCAAGGCAGGCACTTTACCTCTAGCGCCACCGCCCGGCCCCGATATTTTTTATAATCTTATACTTTTTGTTGTTGTTGGTTTTTGGGTCACACCCGGCAGCACTCTTCACTGCACTCTGGTCTCTGACTTCCCATTCATGTCTGTATCTCCCTTGGAATCTCCCTCCAGGTCTGTCTTGGCCCTCCAGGTGGGAGGCAGGTCATTCCATTCCTGTGCTGGGAACAGAGCTGTATTACTCTTCTCTTTAAAATGCCTGAATATGGGGCCAGAGAGATGGCACAGTGGTAGGGCATTTGCTTGCATGAGGCTGACCTGGAGGGACCCGGTTCAATTCCCAGCATCCCATACGGTGCCCCAGCCTGCCAGGGGCAATCAATCAATAAATAAAATTAAAAAAAAATAAAATGCCTGAGTCATTTTCTCATGTTGTTTAGTAGTAACTTTGCCATTTGTTTCCACTCTCTTGCCCTGATTTTGGGGTGAAAGGTAGCCACATCAGACAGGACAGCATGGAGCCTGGTGACCTCTGGGACGACGTGTCTAACTGTCGCTGTGGAGACAGGCTGAAGACCCTAGAGCAGAGAGCGAGGAAGCAGCATCAGCGGTGCCTGGCACACTCCCTGGTCGGGACTCCAAACTACATTGCACCTGAAGTACTTCTTCGAAAAGGTGTGTTTCCACATCTGCAGTATTGACAGATCAGACCTGTGCCACTTCATGATATTTTCAAGGCTGTCCCACTCCCTCTTTCTAATCTGAGTCTTCCCTTGTTACCCCCAAATGCTTAAGGGCTAAGCTATTTCCTTACATAGTAGCTTCAAGCACACCTCGAGTTGTCTTACCTCAAACATGTCTGCATTCTTCTTGTCAATATTGATATCCAAAAATGATTACTCCCCATTACCCCCATGGCCTTCCCATCAACCCAGAAAGATTTACCTTACCCACCAATCTTGCAGAGAGACTGCCGTATACATCAGGCTTGTTGTTCATGTGGAATCTCACTCTGTCCCTGTCTGAGTCAGTGGGAGAGAAGATGCTGCCCTCTGTAGCTTGCAGGGCTAGGCAAGGAAAGATGAGGGTGGTGACTTTTGCTGACTGAGCCCCAGCAACACACTTGGGAACAGGGGCTCTCCTCTGATGCTTTTCTGCATTTCTCTGCAGAATCCCATTTCCTCTTCTCCACTGTTTTCACATTACCTTCTCCAAGTAGTCTCTGTTATATTACTTTTTTTTTTTTATTTTGGGCTATATGGTGATATTCAGCGGTTACTCCTGGCTATGTGCTCAGAAATCGCTTCTGGCAGGCACAGGGGACCATATGGGACACCAGGAGATCAAACCGAGGTCCATCCTAGGCAAATGCCTTACTCTTGTGCCACCACTCTGGCCCCTGTATTACTATTATTGTTTCAGTCACTACATCACTCCTGGATGCCTGTGTCCCTGTGGTATCAAGGATGGCACTAAGGTTTCCTGCATATATAACCTGCAATCAGTTCATCAAGCAGTATCCTTGGGCTCATGCCTGCGGGCTTTGAGCCTGGCAAGTGCTCTTCAATGCTCTATTCAGAGCAGGATGTGCCAGGGACACACCACATGGCTGCTGTCCCTTGTGTTCCCATATTAATGCTCTGACATGTGTTGTCATTCCTTATTAACATAAGGGATGCACTATGTGGGTGGGCCAGCACAGGGCCTGAATCCTGCTTTGTCTTACAGGGTACACACAGCTCTGTGACTGGTGGAGCGTCGGGGTGATCCTCTTCGAGATGCTGGTTGGGCAGCCACCCTTCCTGGCCCCCACTCCCACGGAGACCCAGCTGAAGGTGACAGAGGGAACTAAGTGCCCAGGGTTGACCTTTTATTCTGAGAGATGCTGGGGTGTCAGTTGTACATAAGCTGCTACTACATACCTCTATAGACCTTTTCATTTTATTTATTAAGGGGGTAGGAGTACCAGGAGATTCCCAGAATGATTGGCACAGGGTTTAAGTGTCTTGTGCCTTGAGGCCCTGCTCTGTGGGGAAACTTGGCCACCCCTGTGCTGCAGGGACATTGAAAGCCACACCTGCAAGCCTGATGGTGCTCAGAGATTGTGGTGCCACGTATACAGTCAGGGTCAGAAACCAGCTAGGCATGAGCCTAAATGCTATACTAGCTCAGGAGCTAGTAGTATAGCCCCCTACACTTTTTTTTTTTTTTTTTTAGATTTTATATTATTTTGCGTTAGGAAGTACTCTTGGAGAGGCACGGGGGATCATATGTAATGGGTCTGGTGTGCAAAGCAAGTGCTCTACCCATTTTCCAGCTCCCTTGCCAAATTGTTTAATTTTCATAAGTCAGAGTTATACCTAAGCTTTGATGTATATGGGTATACATGAAATGTTCCCTGCCAGGTGAGAACTCCACTGGATGAAGTCGTGATGATAGGGTATGAATCTGTTCTCCCTGCCTACCAGGCATGCTCAATCAGGGAAGTGTAGATCACAAAGAAATAGACTTATACAGGTGTTATATGTAATTACTTTGGGTTAGATTTGTATTTTTCTGGGGCAAAAGAGATATTATAGCTGGTGGGGAGCTTGCCTTACATAAAGCAGACATATGAGAATCCCACATGGGCTCCAAAGCCCCACCAAGAGTGATCCCTGAGCACAGCTAGAAAGAAGCCCTAAGGACCACTAGGTATGGGGCTGGAGCAGGTAGGGTGTTTGCCTTGCACACGGCTGACCCAGGTTTAGTCTTTGGCATCCTGTATGGTCTCCTGAGCCTGCCAAGGAGTGATTTCTGAGTGCAGACCCAGGAGTAACCTCTGAGCACCACTGAATATGGCCCAAAACCCAAAATAAAATAAAATAAAATAAAATAAAATAAAATAAAATAAAATAAAATAAAATAAAAAAGGACCATCAGGTATGACCCAAAAACAAAGGGATATATATATATATATATATATTTTTTTTTTTTTTTTGGTTTTTGGGCCACACCCTGTGACGCTCAGGGGTTACTCCTGGCTATGTGCTCAGAAGTTGCTCCTGGCTTGGGGGACCATATGGGACACCGGGGGATCGAACCGCGGTCCGTCCTAGGCTAGCGCAGGCAAGGCAGGCACCTTACCTCCAGCGCCACCGCCCGGCCCCAAAGGGATATATTTTTAATAATTCATTTGAATTCATTGATTTTTCTCCCGATGCCCATTTCTTTCTGGCAAAAGTGGTAGTTTGTTAAGGCTCACTGAAGGTAGGGTGGCAGCATGGCAGGTTGGACTTGACTCCACACCCACCTGATCTTCAGGCACTACCAATGTAGACCTGACATGGAAGGTTCAGAAAATAAGACAAGGAAAAGATTTAAATTAAGACTTTTTTTTTTTTTTTTAGTTTTTCTTCTTCTTAAATTAAGACTTTTATAGGGGCCGGAGAGATAGCATGGAGGTAAGGCATTTGCCCTGCATGCAGGACAGTGGTTCGAATTCTGGCATCCCATATATGGTCCCCCGAGCCTGCCAGGAGCAATTTCTGAGCAGAGAGCCAGGAGTAAACCCTGAGTGCTACTGGGTATGACCCAAAAAACAAAACAAAACAAAACAAAGGAATCTTATAAAGTTGTTGGTACTACCCTCTAGGACAGCAGCTCACTCACTCATGGATGCCCCTTGAGCAGTCTATGACCAGGAGGCCAGGATCTTCCCTAGGCTGACACCCTCCAATTAGAGGGTGTCAATCAATACAAAACTGAAAGGTCGTTGATGACTGAGTTTCAGTCCTACAGTGTTCCAACACCCATCCCTTGGCCAGTGTTCACTTCCTGCCACCAATTTCCCCAGTTCCCCTCTCCCTATCATCCCCACCCTTGCCCTTGCTTGCCTCTATAGCAGATACTTTTCTTTATCTCTCTTTTTCTAGTTTTCATGTTAGGCACCAATTTTGCAATACTATTTTTTTTTTTTTTTTGGTGATTTTTGGGTCACACCCGGCAGTGCTCAGGGGTTATTCCTGGCTCCATGCTCAGAAATTGCTCCTGGCAGGCAAGGGGGACCATATGGGACGTCGGGATTAGAACTGATGACCTTCTGCATGAAAGGCAAACACCTTACCTCCATGCTATCTCTCCAGCCCCAAATTTTGCAATACTATTACTGAAAGGGTATCATGCATATCATTTCACCTCCTTCTAGTACCCAGTTCCTGTGTATGGATCCTGGGGCCTCACACATGCAAAATGGGTGCTCAGATTCTAAACTGTTTTATATCCTGGCACCTGTTTTAGTAAGCCTGGAGGCAGTCCAACTAAAACTAGATGTGAAGGAGGTTGTGAGGCAGCATCTCATTTTGATTTCACTTTATATTTCCCTAATAATTCATAATTTATGTTGAGTCTTTTTTTTTTTTTTTTTTTGTATTTTTTTTGGGTCACACCTGGCGGTGCTCAGGAGTTACTCCTGGCTCTGTGCTCAGAAATTGCTCCTGGCAGGTTCCAGAAATTGCTCCTGGCAGGCTCGGAGGACCATATGCACATATGCATATGGGATGCCGGGATTCGAACCACCATCCATCCAGGATTGGCTGCATGCAAGGCAAATGCCCTACCGCTGTGCTATCATATTGGCCCATGTTGAGCCTTTTTAAATGTGTTTATTGGACATTATATTTATTTTGGAGAAGTGTCTATGCATTCTATGGGGCCCCCTCTTTTTTTCCATACTATACAGGGATCTAATTCAGGGCTCCACACATATGAAGCAAGTGATCTCTCACTGAGCCACAACTTTGTCCTTAGTTACTGTCCTTGTCATTGAGTTATAGGAATTATTTGTATATTCTAGATATTAACTCCATAATTAGAGAAAAGATTACAAGTACAACCCTCCAGTCTGTGGGTTTCTTTCTATTCTCACTGTCAGGGTTGGGCTTTTTGTTGTTTTGTTTTTGTTTTTGTTTTTGTTTTGTTGTTATGGTTTGAGGGGTAACTCCTAGTTTTGTACTCAGAATTTTTTTTTTTTTTTTTTTTTGGTTTTTGGGTCACACCTGGCAGTGCTCAGGTGTTACTCCTGGCTCTATGCTCAAAAATTGCTCCTGTCAGGCTCAGGGGACCATATGGGATGCCAGGATTCAAGCCATCGTCCTTCTGCATGCAAGGCAAATGCCTTACCTCCTTGCTATCTCTCTGGCCCCTCAGGAATTATTTCTGTGGATACTCAGGGGACATATGGGATGCTAGAGATCTAAATTGGCCATGTACAAGGCAAGCATTCTGTACTATCTCTCCAGCTACTTTATTCCCACTATGTTCAGATTTGGAGGAGGGGGTGGACCACACTCAATGGTGCCCAGGGATTACTCCTGACTCTGCACTCAGAAATCTCTTCTGGCAGACTTGGGGAACCATATGGGATGCTAGGAACTAGGTTCGTCTCAGGTCAGCTACATGCAAGACAAATGCCCTGTCAGCTGTGCTAATGCTCCAGCACAAATGTGTTCAAATAATTTTATGTATAAAAGTTTTAGGAGAGATGGCATGGAGGTAAGGTTTTTTGCCTTACAAGCAGAAGGACAGTGGTTTGAATCCTGGCATCCCATACGGTCCCCCTGAGCCTGCCAGGAGCAATTTCTGAGCTTAGAGCCAGGTGTAACCCCTGAGCACTGCCAGGTGTGATCCAAAAACAAAAAAAAAAGTTTTAAATTTTGCTGACTTGGGGCCGGAGAGATAACACAGCGGCATTTGCCTTGCAAGCAGCTGACCCAGAACCTAAGGTGGTTGGTTCGAATCCCGGTGTCCCATATGGTCCCCCGTGCCTGCCAGGAGCTATTTCTGAGCAGATAGCCAAGAGTAACCCCTGAGCAACGCTGGGTGTGGCCCAAAAACCAAAAAAAAAAAAATTTTTTTTGCTGACTTACATTTTTTTGTTCATTCTGAATTTGCTTATGTATATATCTAAGATATCATTGTCAGATCCAGTGGTCATAAAGATTTTTACCTATGTTTTCTTCTGAGCTACATCATTTTAACTCCACTTTAATGAAACAACTATCAGTTTCATACCAACCCTTTCATCCCCACACATGCCCTCCTCTAGCCTCAGTTATCAGCAGAAGCCAGTTCTAGGGACCTTGTTTCTTCCTGATTCAGTGGGCAGAGTATTTGTTTTGCATGTGACTGACTTGGGTTCTATCCCAACACCTCATAATGGCCCTGGACCCCTCCAGGATTGATGTCTAAGTAAGCCCTTTGCACCATCGGGTATGACCCAAAAACCAAGAGGGAGGGAGGAAGGGAAGAAAGGAGGGGGGAGGGAAGGAGAGAGAGAGAGAGAGAGAGAGAGAGAGAGAGAGAGAGAGAGAGAGAGAGAGAGGAGGAGGAGGAGGAGGAGGAGGAGGAGGAGGAGGAGAGAGCGATGTTCAAGCCTTACTCCTGAATCTGCATTTAGAATACTCCTGAGAGACAAAGAGAAGAGAGGAGAAAGCGATGCTCAGGTCTTACTCTTCAATCTGTACTTAGGATTTACTCCTGGCTATATAAGATGCTGGTGATTGAGCCAGTCATCCTGTGCAAGACAAGTGGTCTACCCACTGTACTATGACTCCAGCCTGTTTATTATTTTTTATTGTTTTATTTTGCTGTGTTTGGGGTCACAGTCACTGGTGCTGGAGGACTACTCAGAGCTCTGTGCTAGGGGAATGCCAGTGGTAATGGAACAGGAACGCCTGCATACAAGGCCTTCACTGTCAGCCCTATAAGCTATTGTTCCAGCCCCCATTATTAGGTTTTTCGGTTGGTTGGTTGGTTGGTTTTTAGTGAAAGTATCTCAACCACAATACGTGTTCAAGAGAGAAGCCGGAGGCATGCAAAAATGTGTTTCTATATTTGATCTGTTCTGTCTTGTTCTGTGACACCTACTAACTCCTTCCCAAGACAGACAGACAAACACACACACACCATAAACCTACCCCTCATCTTCCACGCTCTAAGCGACTCTGTCCCTGGCTACCCCTGTGATGCCCAGGAATCCTCAAGATGTAAAGGGAAAGTAACATTTGGTTTTTGGTGTTCTCCAGGTAATAAACTGGGAGAACACACTCCACATTCCAGCCCAGGTCAAGCTGAGCTCGGAGGCACGTGACCTCATCACCAAACTGTGCTGTGCCGCAGAGCGGCGGCTCGGCAGGAATGGGGCTGAGGACCTGAAGATACACCCATTCTTTGCTGCCATGGACTTCTCCAGTGACATCCGGAAGCAACCTGCTCCTTATGTACCCAAGATCAGCCACCCCATGGACACCTCCAACTTTGACCCAGTAGAGGAAGAAAGCCCCTGGCACGATGCGAGTGGAGACAGCACAAAAGCTTGGGACACACTCACCTCCCCAAATAACAAGCACCCCGAGCATGCCTTCTATGAGTTCACCTTTCGGAGGTTCTTCGATGACAACGGCTACCCATTTAGATGTCCGAAGCCCTCAGGAACAGATGCCTCTCAGGTGGAGAGCTCAGATCTAGAGAGTCCTGGCTTTGACAAGCAGGCAGAAAGCTGTCAGCCCGTGTATGTGTAGACAGTGGCACCATGGGTATGTGGCCAGTTGTTTCTGTAGACAGTGAGTTGGTAGCACCATGGCTGTGGCTGTGCTGCTTCAGAGGTTTTGGGCCCTCCATGAGGTTGAGGTTAGCTTTGTTTTGAAGTTAGTCTAATGGTTTCTTCTCTTGTAAGTCTAGTCTTCACACACACAAAAAGCCCCAAACAAAACGTAGGTCTTTATTTCTCCATTCTGGATGACAGGAAAGTGTACATCAGCATTGCTTTGAATTGGTTTTAGAGAACTTTAACTGCATTAAACTGCATTAAAACTATTTTTTTTACTTTAGTATAGTTTAGAAAGAGCACTTATTTTGTTTATAGCCATTTTTCTTACTAAATTGTAGGGATTAACTTTGACAAATCATGCTGCTGTTATTTTCTACATTTGTATTTTATCCATAGCACTTATTCACATTTAAGAAAAGATATAAAAACTGAAGAACATGGGATAAGAAATCTCTGTGCAATAATGTTAAGAGAGAGCGAGAGAGAGAACACTGTTCTGATGTTAATTGTACCATTTTTCTTCACACAATGGTTTTTATTCCCCACCCCACATTTCAAAAATTGTGATATAATGTTAAATGCTGCTTTTTTAAAGTTTTTTGTTTTTGCATATTATAGTATAATAGAAAGTGAACAAGGTGGTTTTGTGGGTATGATTTCAGATGTCTGGTGCATGAACAGTATCTTTCTATTATAAAGTTACCATATCTTGCCATTCACAGCAGGTTCTGTGAATATGTTTTTACCAAGTATCTTAAGTGTGTTAGCCAGTGTGCTGATAATGTATCATGTAGGGTGCCTTCTTTGCTATGATTGCATCCCGTATTTTGTTAAAAAAAAAAAAAAAAAAAAGAAAAGAAAAGAAATGCAGATGTATAATGGAAATGAAGTTTGTGTGTGTGTGTGTGTATGTGTGTGCGTGTTTTGTGAGTAATGAATTAGGGGGGGAGGGTAAACATTTATCATATATGAAACTTGTATACATCAAAAGGGATTCACTGAGCAATGCCAAAACCTGTTGACTTATTCCTGGAGCTGTGCTCATTTCACCAGTCAGTTTGACTTGTGAAGCCAAGAGCTACAGCCAAGTGCCAAGCGCTTCCCATCCTCATGTGCAGGATGCTGCGACCCTCTCACCAACAGCAGACAGTGCGCTCAAGTGCTGCCAGCATGAGGTCTGGTCACCTGAGAGAACTGTCACATTCTTCCTATTGTGCTTTCACATATCAATTTTAACTTGGTTAAAAAAAATACTTTTTTCTCAACCTTGTGAAAAAGCAAGCAGTATTCAAAGTGACATTGGGATACAAAATAATTAAGCCATAATTATTTTCTTAGTCATGTAGGTGTATATATAACTATATAGGTAAGCACATCAGATATTTCTTATTTAAATTAGTATGATTCCTATTCAAAGTGATTTATATTTGAATAAAAAGTTCAATTCTCTTTTTTTTTTGCTTTTTAAAAAGCTGATGCTTCATATTTTTATTATATTATTACACATAATTTTCCTTCCATTGTTTAGCATAATGTATCCATTATTTAGTCTGTCCCTGGGCAACAACACTTAGAAGTCTATCAATGCCTATACAAAAAGAGCAAACAAATCCTGTGTGCTGGTTTACATGTGTATGAGTGGCAGGCTATAGCTCACTGTGTGGCCAAGCGTGTCTGGACTCTTGCTGTTTGCTAGGAATGCCATGTTGTTACTCACAGTGCTCTGACAGTCCTTTATGTGGTAGGTCCTTTCTCAGGAACTCAATATAACTATTATTTATTGATATATCTTTGCCTATGAAAAGCTTCTACTGGCACAATTTCTTATTAAAATTTTGAACCCATATCCGCAGTCAGTGTTATGATTCATTTGGGGTTCTGTCTCTGGTTGACTGTGTTTGTCACTTCCCACACATGGCTTCACCTTCAGGGTCCCCCAATGCATTACAGTTGCTGTAGAACCCTGGGAAGTATCAAGTCCCTAGGGACATTTCTTAGAATGGTTTGGAAATGACAACTCTAGGATCTTACACAGAATTAAAATATCCCTTGTTAGGCTTATTCAGGGGGGATCCCAGCCATGTGATTGATCAAATAAATTCTGAACAGGCACCAATTCCTCTGCACAAGACAGTTTTAAACAGAAGATAAGTGAAAAGTCCCAACTTTGATTAAAATGGTGGTAGTAAGGCAGGAGCCATAGCACAACAGGTAGAGCATTTGCCTTGCACTCAGACATCCAAGGTTTGATCCCTGGCTATCCATATGGTCCCTTAAGCCTGCCAGGAGTAATTGCTAAGTGTAAAGCCAGGAATAATCTCTGAGTGCACCTGGGTGTGACTGAGAAACCAAGAAACAGTGGTGCTAATAAATTCAGAAATTTGTTAGTTTACTTTAGCTTTCTATTTTGTGGGTTTGCTTTGTTATTAATGGCAGCATATTATTTCATTGAGCATACATACGACCACTTCTTTTTTAGCCATTTTCCCTTTGGACAAGCAGAGGGTAGAGCTGGGGGTTTAGGGCCACTATACAGATGGTGCTTAAGTGAGTTTGTACGAGGAATTGAAACCAGTGTCTGAGCACACATAACTGGAGCTTTGCCACTGGAACTATTGTCCTTGTCCCTTTTGCAGCTGTCACTGAGGTGAAATTGTTTTCACAGCTGTGTTTTAAAGTACAACTTTATGCCTTTTTAAAGTATGTTACTTTGTCCCCCACTGCTACCACTATCATTGGACCTCTCGTCACTTTGTTTTATGGGCCATTCCAGGTTGTGCTCAAGGGCTACTCCTACTCTGCTCTCAGGTCTCACTCCTGAGATTCAGGGGACTATATGGGTTGCTGAGGATTGAACCTGAATTGAACTTGCATCACACACAGTAATCATTTTATCAATTGTACTATCTGTAGTTGCCTCTCCACACCTTCACTCCAGCCTGGTTTTCAACCACAGATCTGTGATCTGAGTCTATATGGTTGTTATTGTCTTTTGGTTCATTTTGCTTCTCTCATGCTTTCCTATCATACATGATTATCCAATAATTGTCTTCCTTCTTTTTTTTTTTTTTTTTTTTTTTGGTATTTGGGTCATACCCAGCAGTGCTCGGGTTACTCCTGGCTCTATGCTCAGAAATTGCTTCTGGCAGGCTCAGGGGACCATATGGGATGCCAGGATTCAAATCACCATCCTTCTGCATGCAACGCATACACCTTACCCCCATGCTATCTCTCCAGCTCCTGTCTTCCTCATTTGACCTAACTTTATAGCATGACACCTTTCATTTCTGTTATTGCTGTTGTAAAAGCAAAGTCACTCTTTTCTTACTACAGCTGAGTAGTATCCCAGAGGACCTAAGTACCGAACCAATAGTTCCTTATTGATGCTGAGGATAGTTCTGATTCAAAACACAAAAAATGTATATCCATGGGACTGGAGCAATAGCACAGTAGTAGGGCATTTGCCTTACACACGTCTGACCCAGGACAGAGCTGGGTGTGATCCCCAGTGTTCACTATGGTCCCCCAAGCCAGGAGCAATTTCTGAGCACATAGCCAGGAGTAACCTCTGAATGTCACGAGGTATGGCACAAAAACAAAAACAAAAAAGAGTATATCCAGTGTTAGAGTACATTCCATCCCAGGACTTAAAGAAAAGCACAAAGCAAAATTTAGAGTGTAGATAGAGCTCTTTTTTTTTTTTTTTTGGTTTTTTGGGGCCACACCCGGCGGTGCTCAGGGGCTACTCCTGGCTGTCTGCTCAGAAATAGCTCCTGGCAGGCACGGGGGACCATATGGGACACCGGGATTCGAACCAACTGCCTTTGGTCCTGGATCGGCTGCTTGCAAGGCAAACACCACTGTGCTATCTCTCCGGGCCCAGGATAGAGTTCTTGCTTTGCACATATGCAACCGAATTCAACTCCTAGCAGCCCATAGGATTCTCCAATCTCACCAGGAGCCCAGAGTCAGGAGTAGGCCCCGAGTGTGTAGTCAGGAAATGCCCAAACTCACTCCCACAGAAAATTTACACCTCTTATCAGTCATCTTATTTATAAGCTTATAGATAATAAAAATATTTTCTTGGGCCCAGAGAGATAGCACAGCGGCGTTTGCCTTGCAAGCAGCCGATCCAGGACCAAAGGTGGTTGGTTCGAATCCCGGTGTCCCATATGGTCCCCCGTGCCTGCCAGGAGCTATTTCTGTTTTTTTTGTTTTGTTTTTGTTTTTGTTTTTGGGCCACACCCTGTGACGCTCAGGGGTTACTCCTGGCTATGCGCTCAGAAGTTGCTTCTGGCTTCTTAGGGGACCATATGGGACGCCGGGGGATCGAACCGCGGTCCGTCCTAGGCTAGCGCAGGCAAGGCAGGCACCTTACCTCCAGCACCACCGCCTGACCAGGAGCTATTTCTGAGCAGACAGCCAGGAGTAACCCCTGAGCACCGCCGGGTGTGGCCCAAAAAACAAACAAACAAAAAAAAAAGATCATGTTGGAATAGATGACTATTTTGTGCATGTACAGATATCTATGTTGGATAGATTATTAGATTACTAGTGGTGGAATTGCTTAGTCAAATGTGTATTGAAAATTTTTAGACTAAGTGTCTTTCTATTGGGAAAAGAACTAGTGATTACAACATGGAATAAAATTTTTTATTTGGAGGGGTCATACCATTGGTCTTCAGTTCTTACTGTTGTTCTGTGCTCAGGGTGGGTTTAGAGGACCATATGGGATAGCAAACAAGCACCCTACCTGCTGGACTACTGTGATTTCTTGAGCAGCATTTTTTATGACTGTGATCTACTCTGCTAGTTCCAAGTCATGATTCATAACTTTCATTTGCTTTGTTTGGGAGTCAAACTTAATAGTCCTCAGGACTTACTCCTGACTCTGCACACAGAGCTCACTACTCCTTGTGTTCCAGGTGCTAGGGATCTAAACATAGTTGACTGCATATAAGGCAAGGAACTTCATGAAATAGAACACATATTGAACTTAGGATCTGTTTGCACCAGCTCAGCCATGGTCCTAGTGAGGGGAAGAAGAACAGAAGGAAATGGGAATGGGGACAGAGGATTGCTGTATCTGTTACAGTGAGGGTCTCTTGCTGTTTTCATTTTAATGATGCTCACTTTATGCATTACTGGAATATCAGTGCTAATGACTTTTCTCAGATAATCCCACTCCCACTTGATTTCCAATCCCTTATGCTTCATGGTCTCTTCCTGCTCAGCTAAAGTGAACTGTTTAACAGGGCCAGTGGCCAGATGACAGATTACTTGGAACAGATTTTCAGTGATTTTTTTTCCAAATTCCATAGGAGATGAATGCTTTACTCAGAGTATCACAGTAGCAAACGGCCAAGCCTAGATTCAACATATTTGTGGTCACTGTGGGGCATGATTAGAGTCTGCTGAGGAGACAAATAGTTTATTCCATTCCTTCCAAATTTTCTTCTTCACACTGCATGTTTTGTTTCCCTTGATAATTCTAAATGCAAATCACGAAGAGAAAAAAAATATGAGCCCACATGACAGATGCCCTCTGAATCTCCTGAAACTTAAAAGTAACCCATTTTTTGGTAAAATTTTTAAATTAATTTTATAATTATAAATTCACCTACTTTTTTCAGATTTAACTTATTTTTTTTTGTTTTTGTTTTTTGTTTTTTGGGCCACACCCGTTTGACACTCAGGGGTTACTCCTGGCTATGCACTCAGAAATCACCCCTGGCTTGGGGGGACCATATGGGATGCCGGGGGATCGAACCGCGGTCCGTCCTACGCTAGCGCTTGCAAGGCAGACACCTTACCTCTAGCGCCACCTTCCCGGCCCCTGATTTAACTTATGAATAAAATAAATCACCAGAGCAGTAGTACAGTAAGATGCTTGCCTTGCACATGGCTGACCCATGTTCCATCCCCAGGACCCTGAAGAGTCTTCTGAGCCACATTCAAAGAGTGAGAGTGACCTTAGAGCTAGAAGTAAGCCCTGAGTGTTGCAAAGTATGGCCCCCAAACAAACATGAAATAAATAGCATGATACTAAATATATTATTTCCACTAACAAAATCCAGCATAGTCCAAATTACCTTTGCCATTGACTGAATGCTTATAGGTAGTAAGTTGATAGCATTAGCATTATAAATTTTTCTGTCCACTCAGAACTTTTTGTTTTGTTTTGTTTTGTTTTGTTTTTGTTTTGGGGCCACACCCATTTGACACTCAGGGGTTACTACTGGCTATGCGCTCAGAAATCGCCCCTGGCTTGGGGAGACCAAATGAGACCCTGGGGATCAAACCGAGGTCCGTCCTATGCTAGCGCTTGCAAGGCAGACACCTTACCACTAGCGCCACCTTCCCAACCCCTCACTCAGAACTTTCTTTACCAAGAGTTTTCCATTTCTAAAAGTGGCAGCTTAAAAAAATATGTCACGGGCCGGGAAGGTGGCGCTAGAGGTAAGGTGTCTGCCTTACAAGCGCTAGCCAAGGAACGGACCGCGGTTCGATCCCCCGGCGTCCCATATGGTCCCCCCAAGCCAGGGGCGATTTCTAAGCACATAGCCAGGAGTAACCCCTGAGCGTCAAACGGGTGTGGCCCAAAAACAAAAAAAAAAAAAATATGTCACAATAAAATGTGACTATTTACCAAAGATGAAAGAAAATTTTATTGTGATGCTGGAATGAAATAATCTGAACGACAGTATTGTTCTTTGTCATTAATATCAGTGTTGGGTTTTTTTGTGTTTTGTTTTGGTTTTGGTTTTTGGGCCGCACCCATCGGCAGTCTGGGGTTACTCCTGACTCTGCTCAGAAATCGCTCCTGGCAGGCACAGGAGGCCATATGGGATTCAAGCCACCAATGGTCCTGGTTCGGCCACTTGCAAGGCAAATGCCCTACCACTGTGCTATCTCTTCGACCCCAAGAGTGTTATTTTTGTTTGAACTGTCAAACATACTTTTTTGTTGTTTTGTTTTGTTTCTTGGGGGAACCACACCCTGCAGCGCTTAGGGGTTACTCCTGAATCTGCACTCAAATTTCACCTGTAGACTTGAGGGACCATATGGGATGCCAGGGATTAAAGCCAGGTTAGTCACATGCAAGGCAAATGCCCTAACCTACTGTGCTATCACTCTAGCACTTGAACCATGAAACGTTCTTTTGAAAACTCAAGAAATGAATATATACTGGTAGTCTTGTTTAGCTTATAATTTTCCTTCATACTTTAAGATTTCTTTGTTTCATTTTTCCTTTAAAAACAAATCCGTTAGGGGCCAGAGAGATAGCATGGAGCTAAGCTGTTTGCGTTGCATGCAGGTGGTCAGTAGTTCAAATCCTGGCATCCTATATGGTCCCCCAAGCCTGCCAGGAGCGATTTCTGAGCATAGAGCCAGAAGTAACCCCTGAGAGTTGCCGGGTGTGACCCAAAAACAAACAAACAAAAAATCCTTAAGCCCCCTACTCTAGGGAGGAGGAGCACAGGGAGGGGCCGGGCAGATAGCTGGCTTCCAGTGTTTTGATCCTGGAGGCCTGCTCTTCCCAGGTATGGGGTTAGGGGACACCCTATACCGGAGGCATTTTCCCTAGCTTGGGGGGTGCTTCGAGGCTTGGCAGGCCTCCAGCCATTCCCCTATTTCCCCCACTACTTCAAGTTTTCCCTGGTTGCCGGCCCAGGTGGATTCTATCGTGGTCCTCAGGCTTTCCCCCTTTCTCTCCCGACACTAAGGGGGGGACACATGGGGTGGATGGCGGGCCGATGCAGCACTGGTGTATGTTGGGACATTATGTCGTGACAACCACTGGCATTTTTTTTTCTCTCATTGGTCTCCATTTCAAAAGCCATATTTATTTAAAATAAAAATGGGAGGATAGACTCTCAGTTTGGGAAGAAACCAGTTCAGGTGGGGGTACCATATATTTTCAAAATAAAAATGAGAGGATGGACTCTCAGGCTGGGAAGAGGCCAGTACTCTTTACCTACTTGTTTACTCCCAGGGCCTCTTGGCCTCTTCCTTTTCTCATTGTGTAACTGTGGTTGATACCATACTAGGTTTTTTATTAATTCCCATAAACGGTGACAATTGAGTCCACTGTCTTATGTTAGATTGTTTATTTTCCCCACTTTTTATCTTTTCTCCTCTTTGGGAACTGTTCAATAAGGTATTTTGGTGAAAGAGTCCCTCTCTATCTTTCCTTCCCTTTGTTATTTGTTAAATAAAAAGTTTGTAGAAGTGTCCCTCCTTTTAACATTTATATAAGAACCAAGTCAATTGGATTGTTGGACTTGTTCTAGCATCCCCATAGGTTCCAATCTCGCCATGGGATACTTTGCATAGGCACATTAAAATGGGAAATTATATATAAACACATTCTTATCTTATAGAGATGGGAACACACAAATTTTCTTAAACGGTGACAATTGTGTCCACTGTCTTAAGTTAGATTGTTTATTTTCCCCACTTCTTATCTTTTTTTCTCTTTGTGAACTGTTCAATAAGGAATTTTGGTGAAAGAGTCCCTCAGTTTAATGCTTATGTTTGAACTAGGTCACGGGGATTGTTGGACTTGTTCTGGCGGCCCCCTTATGCGCTAATAACGCTAGTTGGCATTATTCCTTGTTTGCATGGGCACATTAAAATGGAAAATACTATACATACAAATAAGTTCTTATCTAATAGAGATAGGAACACACAAATCTTGTGGTGCAATGGAACCTTCCACCCTGAACATTGACATGATGACCTGGCACAGGCCTCAGAAATTTGGGCATTTTCCAGTCACCCCTAAACCAGGGAAGCCATCTACGAAACATCCAAAGTTGTCTATGACATCACCTGGAAGCAATTCTCTACCAGGGAAGACCCTACTGCTGCTCTGACATCGATTTACTCAAAAGAGTCTTCCCTTAACACTGAGAAGATTTAAACAACAACAACCACCTGCGTACTGGACAGGGCTTTCTGCATTGCCCTTCAATTGTGTGTTGAAATTAGACGCCGCTCTGCACATCCTGACTTCAATGTAGGATATACAGATTCCAGGATCTTCAGTACAGAAACATGATACCAACAACAGAGACTGTGAAAAATATAACTGTATGGGCACTACAGACGATGACTGGGATTAGACAAACTAGTTTGCCTGGAGCCTAGAAATGGTCTTATGTCAGGAAACTTCAGGGGTAGGGTTTCCGTGTACTTAGGCCAAAGTTTTTCCTTTCCATGACCCCCATACTTTGGTGGGCCCATGCAAACAATAATTGCCACTCTAACATTGTTTTTACAGAGCTCCTTTGACTCTAAACCTTTAAGAAACCACTAGTAAAAAATATCTGGAACTGCATATATGCTTTTAGTTACACTAGCATTCTGGGGGATAAAGGAGGGAGATAAGGGATATAGCTTGGGAACAGGGATGAAGGGAGGACAACACTGGTGGTGGAAAGGCCCTCATTTATTGTCACTGTGTACCTTAAATATCACTGTGTAAGATTTGTGAAAAAAATTAAAAATGCCTCTAATAATGTAAGCCATTAACGATAAAAAAAAAAAAATTGTGTTTTCAGCGGTGTTTGCCTTGCAAGCAGCCGATCCAGGACCAAAGGTGGTTGGTTTGAATCCCGATGTCCCATATGGTCCCCCGTGCCTGCCAGCAGCTATTTCTGAGCAGACAGCCAGGAGTAACCCCTGAGCACCGTCAGGTGTGACCCAAAAACAAAATAAAACAAAACAAAATTGTGTTTTAATCAGAAATGTTCGAGCCCGGAGAGATAGCACAGCGGCGTTTGCCTTGCAAGCAGCCGATCCAGGACCAAAGGTGGTTGATTCGAATCCCGGTGTCCCATATGGTCCCCGTGCCTGCCAGGAGCTATTTCTGAGCAGACAGCCAGGAGTAACCCCTGAGCACCGAGGGTGTGACCCAAACCCCCCCCCCAAAAAAAAAAAGAGAAATGTTTTTTGACTTACATGTATTATTATATTATATTATATTAATTATATTATATGTTATGTTACTATATTATGTTATGTTAGTTCACCTCAATATGTTAATCAATTTTGTCTCTTGAATAAATTCTTACAATAAAAAAAAATCCTTAAGTCAACCTTTTAGGGTCAGATGCTTGGTAACAAATTTCCAGGTTCCTTCATCTGAGATTTTTTGTTGTTGTTGTTGTTTTTTGTTGTTTTTTTTTTGTTTTTTGGGTCACACCCTGTGGTGCTCAGGGGTTACTCCTGGCTGTCTGCTCAGAAATAGCTCCTGGCAGGCACGGGGACCATATAAGACACCGGGATTCAAACCAACCACCTTTGGTCCTGGATCGGCTGCTTGCAAGGCAAACGCCGCTGTGCTATCTCTCTGGGCCCCTGAGAATGTTTTTATTTCCTACTGCAATAGTTCAGGTATGTCTATTTTGATTATATTCCTCTTGGGAACATAGTATCTTCCATTGACAGTTTTATTTTTATTTATTTATTTGTTTATTTATTTTTTTTTTTTTTGTTTTTAGGTCACACCCGGCAACGCTCAGGAGTTACTCCTGGCTCTATGCTCAGAAATCGCTCCTGGCAGGCTCGGGGGACTATATGGAATGCCAGGATTCAAACCACCGACCTTCTGCATGCAAGGCAAATGCATCACCTCCATGCTATCTCTCTGGCCCCAACAGTTTTATTTTTTAATCACGTAAGAAATAGCATGCCACTTCCATGCAGCCTCCCTGGTGTTAGTCATTCTGTTTCTTTTCATCAACAAACACATGTTTTGTTTTGATTTTTGGTCCTAAGAATCAAACTCAAACATGCAAGACATTCACTCTATTCATGAGCTATGTCCTGGCACAAGCACTGTGGGTGTGGACCAAATACAAACAAACAACACGTTTCACAGACTGGGAGAAGATATTTGCCTACTACTATTTTCTACTACTACTCATCTGTTCATCTTTCAAAGAATTAACACCCAAACATCCGAGATATATAAAGCACTGGTGTTACTTAAACAAGAAAAAAATATATTAAAAAATAGAGGTGGCTGGGCCAGAGCAGTACAGTAGGCAGGGCTGGAGAAATAGCACAGGAGATAGGGTGCTTGCCTTGCATGCATCCAACCTGGGTTCAAACCTTGGCAACTCATATAGTATTCTGGGCACTGCCAGGAGTAATAATTTCTGAATGCAGAATCAGTAATTAACCCTAAGCATTGTGCTGGATATGGTTCCAAAAGTACAATTAAAAGAAAAAAAAATAGTACAGGCCAGCGAGGTGGCGCTAGGGGTAAGGTGTCTGCCTTGCAAGCACTAGCCAAGGCAAGGACCTAGGTTTGATCCCCTGGCATCCCATATGGTCCCCACAAGCCAGGGGCAATTTCTGAGCGCTTAGCCAGGAGTAACCCCTGAGCATTTAATGGGTGTGGCCCGAAAAAAAAAAAAAAAGAAAAGAAAAATAGTACAGCAAGTAAGGCACTTGACTTGCATGTTACTGACCTGCATTCAATTCAATCCTTTGTGTCCCATATCGTCCTCCAAGCCCACCAGAAGTGATCCCTGAGTACAGAGTCAGGAGTATGCCCTGAGCATAGCAAAATATGATCTTAAAAAAAAAGGTAGTGGAGTGACCGGAGAGATAGCATGGAGGTAGAGTGTTTGCCTTGCATGCAGAAGAATAGTGGTTTGAATCCCGACATCCCCTATGGTCCTCCATGCCTGCCAGGGGCGATTTCTGAGTGTACAGCCAGGAGGAACCCCTGAGCACTGCTGGGTGTGACCCAAAAACCAAAAACAACAACAACAACAACAAAAGATAATGGAATAACTCATACCACTGAGATGGAATCACAAAGAATAAAAACAAGTAATTTTGGTATGGATGTGGGGGAAAGGAACTCTCATTGCTGGTGGGAATGCTGACTGTTCTGACTTATTTGGAAAACAACACTGACTTCTCAAAAAAACTGGGAATTGAACTTCCTTATGACCCAGCAATTCCATTCCTTGGCATCTACCTTACAGGCCCAAAAACTAAAATAAAAATAATATAGTACGGCAAATATGACCATGAAAATTGTCAACCTGAGTTTAATCTCTACTACCCCATAAGATCCTCTGAACCCCACAGGAATGAACCAGGAATGACTCCTGAGCACCATTGCCAAACACCAAACCAAAAATTAAAAAATCTTTTGGGACTGGACTGGAGCGGTAGCACAGCAGTAGGGCATTTGCCTTGCGCGTGGCTGCCCAGGACAGACTTGGGTTCGATCCCCGGTGTCCCATGTGGTCCCCTTAGCCAGGAGTGATTTCTGAGTGCATAGACAAGAGTAAACCCCGAGTGTCACTGAGTATGGACCAAAACCCAAATAAATCAATAAAAATAAAAAATTTTAAGAGCATTCAGTATGTCACTAGATCCGTGACTACTGAAAAACCTAGCTGCTCTGCTTTCCCTACACCAGGGGTCTCAAACTCGCGGCCCGCGGGCCGTTTGTGGCCCTCAGTACAACATTTTGTGCCCGCGGCCAGCCTTCAAATATCGCAGTATTCGCGATTATTCGCTTACCGAATAATCGCAATAAAAATCGCATTAGTAAGAAAAAAATCGCATTAAACATTCGCATAACCCGAGCAGTTCCGTTCGGGGTATGCAAATGTTTAATGCGATTTTTTTGCGATTTTTTTTCTTACTAATGCGATTTTTTTTTCTTTCTTTTTCTTTTCTTTTCTTTTCTTTTTTTTTTTTTTTTTTTTTTTGGTTTTTGGTTTTTGGGCCACACCCGGCGGTGCTCCTGGCTGTCTGCTCAGAAATAGCTCCTGACAGGCACGGGGGACCATATGGAACACCGGGATTCGAACCAACCACCTTTGGTCCTGGATCGGCTGCTTGCAAGGCAAATGCAATCTCTCCGGGCCCGCATTTTCTATTATTAATGTCACTGGCCAGGCAAATAGAAGCAAAGATCAGCAAAAAGGCAAACCAAGAAGTTTCCATACAGCAAAATAAATGATGACCAGAATAAAAAGATCCCTACTTCACAGGGACCCAGGTATTAGCATAACAGCTAAGGTGGTTTGCCTTGCTCTTGACCAGCCTGGTTTGATCCCCAGCACAACATATGATCCTCCAAGTCCTGCCAGGAGTAGTTTCCAGCAGTGCTGGGATAGTCCAGAACAACAATAACAACAAAAAACCCGTACACATAAATAGAACTCAGTCCCTTTTCTCTAATCAGATATAGTAGCTACAAATTCTTAATGGTTACCATAGTGGGTAGCATAGCTCTTAAAGGATTATAATCTGGAGACTGAAATGACAGTACAGTAAATAGGGGATTTGTTGTTCACATGGCCAAATCAGAGTCAATCCCCAGCATCTCATTTGGTCTCTTGAGTGCTGTCAGAAAGCAAAAATAAAATAAAAGAATTATAATCTACTTTTACATAACCCTTGCATTAAAAAGATTCTTGCTGATTTGTTTTTGTTTTGGGGCCACACCCAGTGGTGATACTGGTGGTTTACTCCTGGCTCTGCATTTGGGGATCACTTTTAGTAAGGTTCAGGGGCTATATGTGGTTCCGGGAATGGAACCTGGGTTGGCGATGTCAAGGCAAATGCCCCACCTGCTTGCTACACCTCATCCCTCATACTTTTCATCTCTTTGGTGCTACACAGTTGTGGGCAATGGAGAGACCATTCTGTTTCTCAGGGAAACAGAGGTCTATTAGAGGTCTGCAGTGCATCCAACATAGTGCCTTGGGTTTAGCTGCAGCATTGTCCAATTCCTTCTCTATTTTGCAGTTCTGACTCCATGGCATTGCTGGTAATAAAATAAAATGACCAGTTATTTGACTGACTCCTTAAACTGGTGACTAATATCTCCAAAAGTATTGTGACATCTTATAAAATAGACAGGATGTCAAAGGTAACACACCAACCACATCTTCTCTGTCCTTTGTCTTGCCAGACAGCATTAGTTAATCAAAGCAGGTACTTGGTAAACCCAGGCTGAATCAAATTTCAACTCAGTGCTTGAAACTGATCTTATCTGATCAGAGTAGGCACTTGAGATATACTTACTTGGCAATCCCTTAATTTTTCCTTGACCCTATTATCTCTTACTGTCTGTGAAAGCCTGAGCTCTCCTTTAGTACTTTCATCTAACTCATAATTAGTATGATCAAAGAGCCACACACTCCTTCTCTCCCTAACTATGAATTGGCTTTTTTTTTTTTTTTTTTTTTTGGTTTTTGGGTTACACCAAGCAGCGCTCAGGGATTACGCCTGGCTCTACACTCAGAAATCGCTCCTGTCAGGCACGGGGGACCATATGGGATGCCGGGATTCAAACCACCGTCCTTCTGCATGCAAGGCAAACGCTTTACCTTCATGCTATCTCTCCGGCCCATGAATTGGCTTTAATTGATGCCTCTGTTCCTTCAGTGGGGTTTTGTTTGCTTTTAGTGGGCCTAATATATGCATATCCTGCATGTGTTCTACCACAGCCACACCCCAGGTCTTCTTTTTCTTTTCTTTTTCTTTTAACTAAAATCTTTATTTAAGGGGGCCGGGCGGTGGCGCTGGAGGTAAGGTGCCTGCCTTGCCTGCGCTAGCCTAGGACGGACCGCAGTTCGATCCCCCGGCGTCCCATATGGTCCCCCAAGAAGCCAGGAGCAACTTCTGAGCGCATAGCCAGGAGTAACCCCTGAGCGTCACAGGGTGTGGCCCAAAATCCAAAAAAAAAAAAAATCTTTATTTAAGCATCATAATTACAAACATGTATGTAGTTGGGTTTCAGTTATAAAAAAGAACACAACCCCTTCACCAGTGTAACCTTCCCACCACCAATGCCTCCCATCTCCTCCTCCTCCACTCCTTGCCAATCTTCGAGACAGGCATTCTATTTCTTTCAGGTCATCCTTTTCATTTTTGAATTCCTGAATTTAAATTAAAAATTAATTTTAGGGGCCCAGAGAGATAGCACAGTGGTGTTTGCCTTGCAAGCAGCTGATCCAGGACCAAAGGTGGTTGGTTCGAATCCCGGTGTCCCATATGGTCCCCCGTGCCTGCCAGGAGCTATTTCTGAGCAGACAGCCAGGAGTAACCCCTGAGCACTGCTGGGTGTGGCCCAAAAACAAAAAAAATTAATAATAATAATTTTAATTTGGGGCCAGAGAGATAGCATGGAGGTGGTGCGTTTGCCTTGCATGCAGAAGGACGGTGGTTCAAATCCCGACATCCCATATGGTCCCCTGTGCCTGCCAGGAGCGATTTCTGAGCCTAAATCCAGGAGTAACCCCTGAGCGCTGCCAGATGTGACCCAAAAACAAAAACAAAAAAATTTTAATTTAATCTAATTTTTTTTTTTGGTTTTGGGGCCACACCCATTTGACGCTCAGGGGTTACTCCTGGCTTTGCGCTCAGAAATCGCTCCTGGCTTGGGGGGGACCATATGGGACAACAGGGGATCGAACCACGGTCTGTCCTACTCTAGTGCTTGCAAGGCAGACACCTTACCTCTAGCTCCACCTCTCCAGTCCCAATTTAATCTAATTTTAATTTAACCTTTTTGTTTGTTTGTTTTGGAGTCACACCTGGTGGTGCTTAAGGGTTATTCCTGGCTCTGCTCAGAAATTTCTGCTGGCAGGCACAGGGGACGTTATGGGATACTGGGATTCAAACCACTGTCCATCTTGGATTGGCTGCATGCAAGGCAAACGCCCTACCACTTTGCTATATCTCCGGCCCCTTTAACATTTTAATGAATTTAAACTATATGAATGATACCGGAGCAAATGATAGGACAGCAGATCGGGTGAAGCTGAAACCTCATGGCTCAATCCCAGGGGATTGGGCAGACACAGGTCTGGAAGCAAATGCTGACACAGGAAATAATCCACACACAGTTATGGAGATAAAACAGATTCAGGGTCTTCCACTGCAATTCTTCCTCATGAGCCCTAAGACCAGCAAGCAGAAAATTCTGTAGTGGAAAACTGAAACCACAAGCAGCTTTTCCCTGAGGCCTGGGGGCTTTATTGAGAACCCAACAACCACATCTAAGGGAGGAAATAAGATCAAAAGGGACTAATGGGTTGGAGAGATAGCATGCCTGACATGCAGAAGGACAGTGGTTCGAATCCTGGCATCCCATATGGTCCCCCGTGCCTGCCAAGAGCCATTTCAGAGCATAGAGCCAGGAATAACCCCTGAGCGCTGCCAGGTGTGACCCAAAAACCAAAAAAAAAAAAGGGGGGGGGGACTAATCTGGAGCTGGAGAGATAGCATGGAGGCAGAGTGTTTACCTTGCATGCAAAAGGTGGTTCGAATCCTGGCAGGAGCAACCTCAGAGCAGCCAGCTGTGGTCCAAAACCTTCCTCAAAAAAAAAAAAAAATGAATGCATGATGCATTCGAATCCCAGCTTTGCATATGGTCCCCGTGCCTGCCAGGAGCCATTTCTGAGCGCAGAGCCAGGAGTAACCCCTGAGCACCTTCGGGGGTCCCCCCATAAAAAGAAAGAAATCATTCCTGATGGGCTCAGGGGTCCATTTGGGATGCCGGGAATTGAACTTGGGTCGGCCATGTGCAAGACAAACACCCTATCCTCTGTGCTATTGCTCCATCTCCAGTAGATTTTGTTTTGTTTTGTTTAGGTTTGTTTTGGTGGGGTTTTTTATTTGTTTTTGGTTTTTTTTGGGGGGGGGGGGTTGGCCATACCCGGTGACACTCAGGGATTACTCCTGGCTATGCACTCAGAAATTGCTCCTGGCTTGGGGAACCATATGGGATGTTAGGGGATAGAACCACGGTTAGTCCTAGATCAGCCAAGTGCAAGGCAAAAGCCCTACCTTTTTTTTTCCCCCCTCTGGCCCCAACCCCAGTAGTTTTTTTTTTTTTTTTTTTTTTTTTTTGTGGTTTTTGGGTCACACCCGGCAGTGCTCAGGGGTTACTCCTGGCTCCATGCTCAGAAATTGCTCCTGGCAGGCACAGGGGACCATATGGGATGCTGGGATTCGAACCGATGACCTCTTGCATGAAAGGCAAACGCTTTACCTCCATGCTATCTCTCCAGCCCCCCCAGTAGTTTTTTAATTCTTCAAAATCAATAGCATCAGCGAGGTCTTTCTTCAATGAGGTGTTTCCTGACCTGTTTCTTTCAGACTAGTTGTAGTTCATTCTGAGTAAGATTTAAAAAGTGAATAAACATAAGCATCACAATGGGGGACCTGGGATAAGGGTTAGTTCCCAGTAATTCAGCCACACTGCAGCCAGTCATATATGAATGCAGTAAAGGTGTGTGTTCCCCTAGCAAGTACTTTACCTAAGAGGATGTACTGGGGCCAATCCACCTTTGCTCCCCAGCACATGGTCTCTGGAGCATCACCTGTAGTATCCCTAGCACAGAGCCAGGAGATAACACAGCACTGTTGGGTGTAGCCCCCAACAAACAAAAATTAAAAGAACTGAAGGATGTGGGAAGAGCTTCTTCATATGAAAAGTTTCAGAAAGGAGGGAAGCTGGAGGGAAGATGAGTTTGGATGAGATGGAAACATTAAGCTCCAAGGTTAGGAGGGATTGGGAAGGTTTCAGGAGCACAGAATTCTTCCTGAGGAAACAAGGCTTATGCCAGACAAAGCTGTGCCAGAAACCCCACTACATGGGAGTGAGATCACAGGGGGTGAAAACAAAGGGACTCTCCTCTGAGGAAAAGAGGAATTCAGGGGAAGGCAGTGAATAAAAGAACACAGTTCCATCACAGGTGGGAGATGACTTCACCAGAAGAATAAGAAGGAATAGAAGAAGGGCGTTTGCCACTTCCCTCTTTATCCATCTCAGCCGGGGCAGTGCCTCAGAAGTCTGTGCTGAGCACAGCAGATCTCTTGGCTCTCCACCCCAAGAGGCAGTCATCAGACTCTGCCTGGTTTAACTGGTTCTGCCCAGCAGCCTTCTCCATTCTCAGCGAGCTAAGAAGCTCAGCAAGAAATTGCTCTTTGCTGGGGCCGGAGAGATAGCATGGAGGTAAGGCGTTTGCCTCTCATGCAGGAGGTCATCGGTTCGAATCCCGGCGTCCCATATATGGTCCTCCCGTGCCTGCCAGGAGCAATTTCTGAGCCTGGAGCCAGGAATAACCCCTGAGCACTGCCGGGTGTGACCCAAAAACCACAAAAAAAAAAAAAAAAAAAAAAAAAAAAAAAAAAAAAAAAAGAAATTGCTCTTTGAGGAAAAGGAAGATTGACTAACCTACAGTCTAGCCAGTACTTCAAAGTCAGTCACCTTCCCACACCTGGTGTGGGAAGTCTGACAAGTTTATTGGGGAAAGCTAACAAGGAGGGAAGAAGAGAAAGAGGAAACAGGCTTCTCCAAAGCAGGGAAGAAGCACACAGGGACAGACTGGAGGTTTCCCCATAATGGGACCTGAGCCAAAAAAGTAAGAGATCCCCATCATTACAAAAAAAAAAAAATGGGGGGAAAAGGGGGATTTTTAAAATCAAAGGAAGAACATTAAAATGAAACCTGACAAAAATAAATCAATGATCATTTTATTATTATTATTATTATTATTATTATTATTATTATTATTATTATAGTATGTGACTAGATGTTACTAACTCCTGTGTGGGGAAAAAAGGGTAGATACACATCACATAAGGCTGCTCTGTTCCTTGTATACAGCCCTTCTACCAGTTCAAATGAGGAATCGAGGGGCCAGACCAGTGGCGCAGTTGTTAAGGTATTTGCCTTGCATATGCTAAACTAGGACGGACCATGGTTCAATCCCTGGTGTCCCCAGATGGTCTCACAAGCCAGGGGCGATTTCTGACTGCATAGCCAGGAGTAACCCCTGAGCATCACCAGGTATGATCTCAAAACAAAACAGAAAACAAAAACAAATGGGGAATTGCTAGCTTGCCAAATTATTATCTGATGTAACGCATAAGTATACAAAGCATAAACATAAAATTTCAGAATAAACTTTTTTTTTTTTTGGTTTTTGGGCCACACCCTGTGACGCTCAGGGGTTACTCCTGGCTATGCGCTCAGAAGTTGCTCCTGGCTTCTTGGGGGACCATATGGGACACCGGGGGATCGAACCTCGGTCTGTCCTAGGCTAGCGCAGGCAAGGCAGGTACCTTACCTCCAGCGCCACCGCCCGGGCCCCAGAATAAACTTTTAGGGAAAATTAAGCCTTACATATACTCAAGAGTATTTCTGTAAAGCATTTCATCCCATCACACTGGGAAACTGGACAAGTATCTTCCTGATCCAGATATTTAGGAAACTATAATTCTATTTATAATTGCAGCATATCAGTATCTCCAGTTTAACAGAAAGTGTGCTTTATTTTTGAAATCCATTTAAAGTTGCTTAGTGTGAAAGTTAGTAACTAAAGTTTTGGCCAGGATATATTACACATTTTCTTCTTCCAATGTCTAATCCTACTTTATGCTCAAATAATGCATGGTTTCAAAACTAATGGTAAAGACAATGTTGAGAGTTTTAAAATAATCATTCTTGGGGCCAGAGCGGTGGTGCAAGCAGTAGGGTGTTTGCTTGCCTGCACTAACCCAGGACAGACTGCAGTTTGATCCCCCAGCATCCCATATGATCCCTCAAGCCGGGGCGATTTCTGAGCGCATAGCCAGGAGTAACCCCTGTGTGGCTCAAAAAGAAAAAAAAAAATCATTCTCTCTAGACGTTCACTTGAGTGAAATAGCATTAAATTTTTATGTGTAAAAGCTAGCATTAAGGGGCCGGGCGGTGGCGCTCGAGGTAAGGTGCCTGCCTTACCTGCGCTAGCCTAGGAGACGGACCGCGGTTCGATCCCCCGGCGTCCCATATGGTCCCCCAAGCCAGGAGCGACTTCTGAGCGCGTAGCCAGGAGTAACCCCTGAGCGTCACCGGGTGTGGCCCAAAAACAAAAACAAAAACAAACAAACAAAAAAAAAAAAGCTAGCATTAAAATACATATCCTTGGGGCCAGAGAGATATCATAGAGGTGAGGCATTTTCCTCACAAGCAGAAGGACAGTGGTTCAAATCCCAGCATCCCATATGGTCCCCCGAGCCTACCAGGAGCGATTTCTGAGCATAAAGCCAGGAATAACCCCTGAATGTGGCCGGGTGTGACCCCCCCAAAAAAATACATATCCTTACGTATAGCTAATATAGCCATATTGTTCCTAATATGAGTCCATTCACTGTATTTGGCTAGCTACAACAGTTGATTTATTCAGATTAATTTTATTTCAATATTCTAATATTCTTGTTCATAATGAAAACAGACTAATCTCTTATTTCGTTTTGGTGTCTAGGAGTAGTTATCAAATAGTTATCTATTGTAAGACATTAGAATGTTGGTTGTTATTTTAAGATAAAAATAAATGGGGGAGGGGCCGGAGAGATAGCATGAAGGTAAAGCGTTTGCCTTGCATGCAAAAGGATGGTGGTTCAAATCCTGGCGGGAGCAACTTCTGAGAGCAGCCAGCTGTGGCCCAAAACCCCCCTCAAAAAAAAAAAATGAATGCATGATGCATTCGAATCCCAGCATCCCATATTGTCCCCCGAGCCTACCAGAAGTGATTTCTGAACGTAGAGCCAGGAGTAACACCTGAGCACTGTCAGGTATGACCCAAACCCCCCCCCAAAAAAAAGAGAGAGAGAGAGAGGAAGGAAGGAAGGAAAAAAGGAAGGAAGGAAGGAGAAAAGAAAAGAGAAGGAAAGAAAGAGAAAGAAAGAAAGAAAGAAAGAAAGAAAGAAAGAACGAAAGAAAGAAAGAAAGAAAGAAAGAAAGAAAGAAAGAAAGAAAGAAAGAAAGAAAGAAAGAAAGAAAGAAAGAAAGAAAGAAAGAAAGAAAGAAAGAAAGAAAGAAAGAAAGAAAGAAAGAAAGAAAGAAAGAAGAAGAAGAAGAAGAAGAAGAAGGAAGGAAGGAAGGAAGGAAGGGAGAGAGAGAGAGAGAGACAGAGAGAGAGACAGAGAGAGACAGAGAGAGAGACAGAGAGAGAGAGAGAGAGATGCTTATTGCAACAATAGCAACAAAAAAGTAAAAGACTGCATCTCTCTGACAGTTCCCACCCTGGGAACTAAACTTTAATTAGGAGTCCTGGAAAGGAGGCTCCAGGAGCCATCTTTAGATTCCTCTTTCCCTGCATTGACTGAAATCAAATCAAATGGCCATCAGAGGTATCCTGCACTTCCCTGTCTGCCCCTCCCAGACAGTCGGATTGCTCATCCAACTGCAGAACGAGAGTGCCCACTTTTTCCTGGCTCATTCCCACTCACAGCAGGAATTGAGCATATCTAGGGAAGGGGAAGATTAGGCTACCCAGAGCCCCATTTTCAGCTGCTTCCAGGACGCTGCAGGGACCTGGCCTGCCTTTGCTTTGGCTTCTTCACCACCTATGGAGTTTCTGTCTCTATACAACCTGTGAAACTTGTTGAGCATGAGAGGATGTCCTAGATCCAGTTCCAGGTGTACTTTTAGAGAACGCCCTCAATCTACTAGAACCCACCCCTCATCTAACTTGGAAGAGTACTTTTCCATGACCTGCCTCTTGCTTGGTCAGTCCACAAGTACCGGCAACAGCTTGAGAGTCCAGGATTGGGCCCGGAGAGATAGCACAGCGGTGTTTGCCTTGCAAGCGGCCAATCCAGGACCAAAGGTGGTTGGTTCAAATCCCGGTGTCCCATATGGTCCCCCGTGCCTGCCAGGAGCTATTTCTGAGCAGACAGCCAGGAGTAACCCCTGAGCAATGCCGGGTGTGGCCCAAAAACCAAAAAAAAAAAAAAAAAGAGAGTCCAGGATTCAGGTCCCTGTTTGGACGCCATCTATTAGTAGAGCCCAAGGCTCCAAAATGAGGGTCTGGTGAGATGCAGGCCTGGAAGCAAACGTCAACACAGGAAATAATCCACACAGTGAAGAGATATAAGAATGGGTTCAGGAAATCCAGTGCTCAAGCAAGGAATTCAACCACCCAAGCTTTCTACTTTTTTTTTTTTTTTTTTTTGGTTTTTGGGCCACACCCGTTTGACGCTCAGGGGTTACTCCTGGCTATGAGCTCAGATATCGCCCCTGGCTTGGGGAGACCATATGGGACGCCGGGGGACCGAACCGCGGTCCGTCCTATGCTAACGCTTGTAAGGCAGACACCTTACCTCTAGCGCCACCTTCCCGGCCCCAAGCTTTCTACTTCTAAGATGGAATGCAGCTCAGTGGAAGAAGACTGAAGAATGATTCCCTGCCTTCCTCAAACCCCTGCTTTTATTGACAAGATTCTAGGGTGGGAGAGGAATACCAAGAAGGGTGGAGTACAAATATTGCTTAGGGTAGGATCAGTAACCTAATAGTTTCTGAGATACAATGGCCAGGAGGTTCTCCTATAACCCAGATATTTCCTCAGCTCATGCAGCCACCACAGCATGGAGGCTTATGCCATTAATAGAAGCAGCCTCCACTCTAGAGCCCTGACTTCTGGTCCCTAGAAGAAATTTGTGCTGGTTCTTGAACTCTAGTCATATGATGAGGTTAAACAAAGATCCCAGCACCAAAGAGGCCTGCAAACTTCAGTTTTGACATGACTATTAGTTAAATCAGGGCAATTTAACCTAACCCACAGGAATAAATTCAGAACACTAAATATAATGAGGATACAAAAAAATTATCCCAACTAAAATACCAAAAGTAAATGCTGTAAAAAACTACTAACACAACTTAACTAATTAAACTACCTCAAGGAGGGGCCAAAGCAATAGCACAGAGGTAAGGTCTTTGCCTTGCATGCAGCCATCCCAGATTCGAATTCTGGCATCCCATATGGTCCCCGAGCCTGCCAGGAGTGACTTCTGAGCACAGAGCCAGGAGTCACTCCTGAGCGGCTCTGAGAGTGACCCCAAAATTTTTTTTAATAAACTACCTTAAGTGCGCTGGGAACCTTGATAGGCCCCCAGCCTTCCCCTCTTCTGCCCCCAGCCTCCAGGCCTTCTGGGGTTCCAGCCCAGGAGGCCAGAAATGGTGGGTCTTAACTTGGGGTGTGCTGAGATTTGCTCGTTGCGCTGTTTGTCACTGGCAATTTCTGACTAGTCCACATATGGAAAACGGCGCGGGGGCGCTAGCACTGCATGTATTAAAAGTATTCCTTATCTTTATGTTTGTTTTGCGTATCCAGAATGTCCATTTTGTATTCTTCCCTTTCCCACACCCCTACAAAGCTCATTTTTACTCCTTAACTCTCTCACCCCCCAAAACATCACTAACTCACATTTCTCTTTGTAACTTTAGTATTGCACAATCCTAATCACAGACCAAAGCCGTGCATTGTGTGTGACAAACTGTTTCAAAAGACATAAAATGGACACGTATTTTTTCTAATATTTTGTGTTTTTTCTGTGACAGCTATAAGTCTTACTAAATATTCTCTTATACAGTGACGATTCTAACCACTTTTTATCTTCTTTATGAGCTGTTCAACAAGGAATTTTGTTGAAAGAGTCCCCCAGTTTAATGCTTATGATTGAACCATGTCATGGGGATTGTTGGACTTGTTCTTATGGCCTCCATATGCTCCAATAACGCCACGTGGCATTGCTCCTTTTTTGCATAGGCACATTAAAATGGGAAAATACTATACATATAAATAAGACCCTATCTAATAGAGATTGGAACACACAAATCTTGTAGTGCAAAGGGACCTTACACCCTGAACATTGACATAATGACCTGGCACAGGCCTCAGAAGAAAGGGCATTTTCCATTCACCCCTGAACCAGGGAAGCCATCCACGAAACATCCAGGTTTGTCTATAACATCACCTGGAAGCAATCCTCTATCATGGAAGACCCTACCACTGCTCAGACATCGACCTGCTCAAAAGAGACTTCCCTTAACACTGAGAAGACTTAACAACAACGATCTGCTTACAGGACAGGGCTCTCTGATTGTCCTTTAATGGTGAGGTGAAACGAGAGGATGCTCCACATCCTGACTTCAATGTAGGATATGCAGATTCCAGGATATTTAATACAGAAACATGATACAAACAACAGAGACTGTGTGAAAAATAAAAGTGTGTTGGCACTACAGACAATGTCTTGGATTGGACGATCTAGCTTGCCTGGAGCCTAGAGTTGGTCTTATGCCAGGAAACTTCAGAGGTCGGGTCTCTTTGTATTAGGCCAAGGTTATTCCTTTCCATTACCCTCATATTTTGGTGGGCCTATGCAAACAACAATTGCCACCCTAACACCATTTTTACTGTGCTCCTTTGACTCTAATCCTTAAAAAAAAACCCACTTAAAATTTGAGGTTAACTTAAGCTAATATGCATGTACATGGAAATGTAAAAAATACTATGCCTCTAATATTTAAGGAGTTATGTAAGTTTTTTTTTTTTGTGGTTTTTGGGTCACACCCGGCAGTGCTCAGGGGTTTTTCCTGGCTCCATGCTCAGAAATTGCTCCTGGCAGGCACAGGGGACCATATGGGGCGCCGGGATTCGAACCGATGACCTCCTGCATGAAAGGCAAACGCCTTACCTCCATGCTATCTCTCCGGCCCGAGTTATGTAAGTTTTATGGCTTTAGATTGCCTTGTGTGCTGTTAAGAAATATTATAATGTGTTACAATCTGGGGACTTGAGGGACAAAGTAATTGTACATGAATTCTGTTTTATTTATCTTAATGTTCTTTGGCTGAAAGTTCAAAGTTAAGATATCAGCAGGGGGACTTCTTCTGAGAATTATGTTATGGGTGATTGTCCTTCCACTGTAACTTTACCTTGTCCTCTTTCTTTGCATCTTTGTTCTCATAATTAAAAATAAAAAAAGGAAAAAAAAGGAAAAAAAAACTACCTTAAGGAAACTTCAAAACAATGTTCCTAGGATCATGAGTGATAGCACAGCAGTAGGGCATTTGCCTTGCACGCAGCTGACGCAGGATGAACCTGGGTTCAATCCCCTGCATCCCATATGGTCCCCCAAGCCAAGAGCAATTTCTGAGCTTATAGCCAGGAGTAACCCCTGAGTATCACTGGCCCAAAAACAAACAAACAAAAAACAATTGTCCTAAAGATGTTTACTACAATTTGGTAAATAATGGAGAAACAAGAGGGCTGGAGTAATAGCATAGTGGTAAGGCATTTGCCTTGCACGTAGCCAATACAGGACGGACCCTGGTTCTAATCCCAGCATCCCACATGGTCCCCCGAGCCTGCCAGGAGTGACTTCTGAGCGCAGAGCCAGGTGTGAACAAAAAAAAGAAAAAAAAAGAAAAAGAAAAAAGAAAAAATAATGAAGAAATGAAGTGAGATATTAAGAACAGAGAAAATGAAGCTGAAGCTGTGAGGCAAGTGGTAGGGTATGTGCCTTGCAGGTGCTAATCTAGAATGGAAACGTGGTTCAATCCCCAGAATCCTATATGGTCCCCCAAGCCAGGAGTGATTTCTGAGCACATAGCTAGGAGTAATCCCTGAGTGTGTCACCCAAAAAAGAAAAAAAAATAGAGCAGAGAAAATATGAGGAAGAGTAAAGTAAATCAGAGAGCTAAGAATATACTGGTTGAGGGGCCGGAGAGATAGAATGGAGGTAAGGCATTTGCCTTTCATGCAGAAGGTCATTGGTTCCAATTCCGGCATCCCATATGGTCCCCCAGCCTGCCATGAGCGATTTCTGAGCTTGGAGCCAGTAGTAACCCCTGAGCACTGCTGGGTGTGACCCAAAAACCACAGAGAGAGAGAGGGGGGGGGGGAGAGAGAGAGAGAGAGAGAGAGAGAGAGAGAGAGAGAGAGAGAGAGAGAGAGAGAGAGAGAGAGAGAGAGAGAGAGAATATACTGATTGAGATCATCCTAGAAAAACTTAGGAACTAGTAACATACATCTTTAATGAGGAGTGCCTGGGTTGGCAGTTTCACTGTTGATGGAATATCACAGTTCTTCTGCGTTCCAAATTAAATCAACAGCAGAGGGAGCTGGTGTGCTTTTTTGCAAGTGAAATTTATGCTCTGATTTGTGCTCAAAATTTATAAACATGCAATTTCCAAAGAGAAATATTCTTTTTTTTTGGGGGGGGGGCACACCCGGTAACACTCAGGGGTTACTCCTGGCTATGCGCTCAGAAGTTGCTCCTGGCTTGGGGGACCATATGGGACACCGGGGGATCGAACCGCGGTCCGTCCAAGGCTAGCGCAGGCAAGGCAGGCATCTTACCTTTAGCGCCACCGCCCGGCCCCAGAGAAATATTCTTTATTAATCCATACATATATTGCAGTGTTTCATTTTAGTTCCTAAATTGTATATTTAAAATATTTGTTAACCAATCAAAAAAAGCCTAGGTAGTTGTCTCAGAAACTTTGGCATTACTCCTTTTGTTCTTAAACTTAATATTAATTTATTTTATTACTGAATCATATTGTACTGAGTCAAAGAACATATATTAAACATAATTATGCTCAGTGTTTATATTTAGAATCACTTTACACATATTTGATGATTAAATTAAAAACTTTTCTAAAATTCATGGTGGTCTCTACATAATTTTTTTTTTTTTTTGGTTTTTGGGCCACACCCGGTGATGCTCAGGGGTTACTCCTGGCTATGCGCTCAGAAGTCGCTCCTGGCTTGGGGGACCATATGGGACGCCGGGGGATCGAACCGCAGTCCCTCCTAGGCTAGCACAGGCAAGGCAGGCACCTTACCTCTAGTGCCACCGCCCGGCCCCGTCTCTACATAATTTTATCACAGTTTTTTGTAGGGCCTCAGTATAAGACAAGATCAATTTGCTTAAAAGTCTATTGGTGGGGCCGAAGTGGTGGCACAGCAGTAGGGTGTTTGTCTTGCATGAGACTGATCTAGGCCTGATCGCAGTTTGATCCCCCAGCATCCCATATGGTCCCCCAAGCCTGGAGTGATTTCTGAATGCATCGCCATGAGTAACCCCTGAGTGTCACTAGGTGTGACCCAAAACCAAAAAAAAAGTTTATTGGTGATTCTCCTGTAAAATATAAAATTATGGCATTTACTTGCAACATTTAGAATTTAAACTTTGTAGAGAAAATGATATTAAGATTACAGAAAGAGGGTCCTAGAGAGGGGCTGTCAGAGCAATAGTACAATAGTTAGGGTGCTTAACATGCACATAATTAACCTGAGTTTGAATTTTGGCACCCCTCATGGTTCCTCAAGACCTGCCAGGAGTTATTCCTTACTCTTGTGGCCTAACTACTTCCGATGTGCCCCAAAACAAAAACCAAATGAAAACAAGTTTCTAGAGGCAGAGTGATAGTTCAGTAGGTAAGGAACTTACTATGTACACATCCAGCCCAGGTTGCATTGCCACACGCCTGGGCAAGCCGGTGAGTTGGGTCCCTTGGTGGAGCTTGAAGGTACCCTAGGCCTTCCCCCATATCCATGCGGCTCCTTAGGGAGGGTCTGGGTGGGGCTCTGAACTTCTGTTCTCCCAGCTTCTTGAAGGATCTCTCCTTCCTGGGAGCCGGGAGTCTAGCAGGAGGAGGTTTGGCTGGCACTGGTAATCTCTGTCCAGTCTACATTTTCAAAATAGCGCGGGGGATAGCCCCCGCGCGCACAAGAAACATTAATAGTACTCTCACAAGAAACATTAATAGTACTCACTATCATTGAATTATGTTTTTATGTATGCAGAATGTCCATTTTGTACTCTGCCCTTTTGCATACCCCTTCATAAGTTCATACTTCTCTTTAACTTCTTTAACTCCTATCATCATTACTCCTTTTTTACCCTTTCTAACTTAAGTACTGTTGAGTCCTAATTCACAGACCAAAGTGGTGCCCTAGAGTTAACACCCACCCAACTATTTTAAAAGGCATAAAAAGGACACATATCTTTTCAACATTTTATGGGTGTTTTGACGGCTATAACTTTTGCTAAATACTTTCTTATACAGTGATGACCCCCCCCCCATGTTTTTTATCTTCTCTTTGTGAACTGCTCAATTTGGAATTTGGTGTGAAAGAATCCCTCAGTTTAATACTTATGTTTGATCCAAGTCATGGGTCTTGTTGGAAATGTTCTTATGCCCCCATATATCTGATAGCACCACGTGGCTTTAATTCTTGTTTGCTTAGGCACACTAACATGGGAAAATACTATACATACCAATAAGTTCTTATCTAATAGAAATGGGAACACACAAATCTTGTAGTGCAATGAGACCTTACACCCTGAACATTGACATAAAGACCTGGCACAGGCCTCAGAAGAATGGGCATTCTCCATTTACCCCTTGATCTACAGAAGACATTTACAAAACATCCAAGGTTGTATATAACATCACCCGGAGGCATTCCTGTACCAGGGACGATCCTACAGCTGCTCTGACATCGATCTACTCAAAAGAGATATCCCTTAACACTGAGAAGACAACAAGAACAATGACCTGCTTACTGGACAGGGCTTGCTGTATTGCCCCTTTATGGTGAGGTTTGTCTATAACATCACCTGGAAGCAATCCTCTACCACGGAAGACCCTACCACTGCTCAGACATCGTCCTGCTCAAAAGAGACTTCCCTTAACACTGAGAAGACTTAACAACAACAACCTGCTTACAGGACAGGGCTTCCTGCATTCCCCTTTCATGGTGAGGTGAAATGAGAAGGCACTCCACATCATGACTTCAATGTAGGACATGCAGATTCCAGAATCTTTAATACAGAAACATGAGACCAACAACAGAGACTGTGTGATAAGTATGTTGGCGCTACGGACAATGTCTTGGAGCGAACGATAACTTTCCTGAGGCCTAGAGCTGGTCTTATGCCAGGAAACTTCAGGGGTAGGATCTCTTTGTATTTAGGCCAAGGCTATTCCTTTCCATGCCTCTCATATTTTGGTGGGCCTATGCAAACAACAATTGCCACTCTAACACCGTTTTTACTGTGCTCCTTTGACTCTAATCCTTAAAACACACCCACTTAAAATTTGAGGTTAACTTAAGCTAATATGCATGTACATGGAAATGTAAAAAATACTATGCCTCTAATGTTTAAGGAGTTACGTAAGTTTGATGGCTTTAGATTGCCTTGTGTGCTGTTAAGAAATAGTATAATGTGCTACAATCTGGGGACTTGAGGGAACAAGTAATTGCACATGGATTCTGTTTTATTTATCTTAAAAAAAATAAAAATAAAAAGTAAAAAAAAAAAACAAGTGAAGGAGAAAAATTTCTGCCATCTCCCCACAACTCAAAATCTATTAGCAGAAAAATCATTGATTGCATCCCCCCCAAAAAAAACAAACAAACAAACAAAAAAAAACATGACGGGGCCAGGCGGTGGCGCTAGAGGTAAGGTGCCTGCTTTGCCTGCACTAGCCTTGGATGGACCGCAGTTCGATTCCCCGGTTTCCCATATGGTCCCCCAAGCCAGGAGCGACTTCTGAGCGCATAGCCAGGAGAAACCCCTGAGTGTCACTGGGTGTGGCCCAAAAACAAAAACAAAAACAAAACAAAAAAAAAACCATGAAGATTCACTGGAAAATTTGCTAAAGAAATTTATATTTAAAGATCTTCAACTCCGGGGCCGGGCGGTGGCGCTGGAGGTAAGGTGCCTGCCTTACCTGCGCTAGCCTTGGAAGGACCGCGGTTCGATCCCCCGGCATCCATATGGTCCCCCAAGCCAGGAGCGACTTCTGAGCACATAGCCAGGAGTAACCCCTGAGCGTCACCGGGTGTGGCCCAAAAACAAAAAACAAACAAAAAAAAAAAGATCTTCAACTCCATGAACAGAACATATAGTTTTTCCATTAATTATTTTCTATTGACATTGAAATTGGATAAACTGGAGCTGGAGAGATAGCGTGGAGGTAGAGCGTTTGCCTTTCATGCAGAAGGTCATTGATTAGAATCCCGGCATCCCATGTGGTCTCCTGAGCCTGCCAGGATCGATTTCTGAGCCTGGGGCCAGGAGTAGCCACTGAGCGCTGCCGGGTGTGACCCAAAAACAAAACTAAACAAAAAAACAAACAAAAACAAAAACAAAATAGATAAAATGGGCTGGAGAGATAGCATGAAGGTAAGGCGTTTGCCTTGCATGCCGAAGGACGGTGGTTCGAATCCCGACATCGCATATGGTCCCCAGAACCTGCCAGGAGCAATTTCTGAGCATAGAGCCAGGAGTAACCCCTGAGCAATGCCAGGTGTGACCCAAAAACAAAAACAAAAAAAAAAGAAAATAGATAAAATTTTCCAAATGAAACTGAACTGCAGAATTGTGACTCTCTGAAAGACACATTCAAGTCAAGCAGCCTTCCTAATTTCTATGCCTCTCTCCCTCTAAGATATCTCCTAATCTCAGGAACCATGCAGTCAGAAAGGCAATTATCTTTGGCAACACTTACCTCTGTGAACAGAATAAAACATTTGAAATTTCCAACCAGATCTAGACTAACTGGTGCGCGGTTACATCACTTGTTACAACTAGCAGTGGCAAACATGGAACTGGACATTGACCATTTCATTAGCCAAAAGCAGTCCTATAGTGTTGGAGTAACCAGTTCTTACTTTATTCAGGATAATTCTTCTTTGCATATGCTTGTCCCACCTGGGCGGGAAGTACCTCTAGATTGGCCCCCTATCCTTACCTGTTCTCCACCCATAGGGGTGGTACTTTTCCTAAAAAAAGACCTCAGGTCAGAGAGACTTCTTGCAGTTTTGGTCCCACAAATCGCCTGTCTACCTACCGGTACCCTTTTGTGTGCTTCAGATAGCTTGTGATGGAAATTTCTGAACCTGTTCTATCTTCCTAAACTGTGTATATTATTTCCTATGTCAGCAACTTGGTAAGTGAATCAGCTAATGTGGTCAGCCTTTTCCCTGAAATTGTCATTGCCTCTTTAAATGCCCATAACCAGGTGGTTCAGGATTTGATTCAACAATTACAAGCCCTTTTACAGAAGGATTACAAGCCATTTTTGATCAACTCATATGAGTGATTCTGGCCTCCCAGCGCCAATGGCTCAAAGAAATGAAATGCTGATATTTTAGCTATGCCTATGTGCAGAAAAATGTGCAGCCCTCCATCAAAACGACCACCGCCTTCACATGCACTATCATATTCCACAGACAAGCCAGTTACATTGTTGTTTAATGTACCATGTATGCACCTTTGCTTAAAAAATTACATGTAGTTGGGACCAACCCCCAGTTTGCAGACAAATGGATGTTACACATGTTACTTTCTTTCCGAAGAAACCCTATATCCAGGTGACTGGATATTCACTCTCATTTTATGTGGGCCATACCTATGACTTCCGAAAGCTCTAAGGATGTTTTCAACTTCCTACTATAATGTTTCTATGTCCTGGGCATTCCCCAAGCCATCAAAATGGACAATGGCCCTACCTACACCAGCAAAACCTTCCAATCATTTTGCAAAAAATGGAAAATCAAACACAACACTGGGATCCCCTACAAGTTTCAAAGACAAGGCATAGCTGAATGAACTCACTGAATCCTCAAAACACAATTATTAAAATACAGGAAAAGATGCATGCCATTGATGGATCTTTTATCCTTAACACTATTTCCAGTAAATTTCTTGAATTTGGGGCCAGAGTGGTGGCACAAGCGGTAGGGCATCTGTCTTGCACGTGCTAACATAGGAAGGATCGCAGTTCGATCTCCCTTCGTCCCATATGGTCCCCCAAGCCAGGAGCGATTTCTGAGCACATTGCCAGGAGTAACCTCAGCATTATCGGGTGTGGCCCAAAGACAAAAAAAAAAAAAAAAAAAAAAAAAAAAAAACCTTCTTGAATTTACCTGAAGGAGAGCCCCACATAGCTGCAGAAAGACACTTTCAAGAGGATGCTCAGGTTTAAAAAACAGTTCTCCTATCTGGGTAAAAATTGATAACGATTGGACTGCTGGTAATCTCATTCTAGAAAAAGGACTTGCTTATGTTTCCACAGATGACAACCCCAACAAGAAACTCTGGGTCCCACTACACCTTGTCAGAAGCAGAATTCTCCAAAAGCAATGAAACCCAAGCACCAGTGCAAGTTAAGGAATCCTCCAAACCAAAGCACTCATGTGCTCCCCTCAGACCCAAATACAGATTACTCGAGAGGATGATAGTAGAAAACCAACAGCAACCTCAACAGGTAACCGGGATAACAAGATAACATGACATACTAAGGCAGAGGCTATCAGGATTAGAAATGAGCAGTACCGGGGCCGGCGAGGTGGTGCTAGAGGTAAGGTGTCTGCCTTGCAAGCGCTAGCCAAGGAAAGGACCACGGTTCGATCCCCCGGTGTCCCATATGGTCCCCCCAAGCCAGGGGCAATTTCTGAGCGCGTAGCCAGGAGTAACCCCTGAGCATCTAATGGGTGTGGCCCAAAAAAACAAAAAACAAAACAAAAAAAAAGAAATGAGCAGTACCAGAACCATGGTTCTGTTGATAAAAGCTGTTCTAGCTCCCTCTGAACTTCATAATCTAGGAGACACTTGTTACATAAACTCAGTATTACAATAACTGTGTGATAGTACAGGTTTGACTGATTATTTTAACCAGAACCATTACAAGGATAATATTAACATGTTAAGATCATTGCAACATAAAGGCAAAGTGGCAGAAGAATTTGGCAAAATTACGAAATTCATATGGGCAGGACAACATGGATGTATCAACCTAAAAGACTTTTAAGATAGTCATTGGGAAGATAAATGACCTGTTTGTAGGGCATAATCAACAAGATCCACACGAACTACTTCTATTCCTGATTAATGGTCTCCATGAAGACCTGAATAAAGGTGATAGGCAGAAAAGACATAAAGAGAAAAATAATGACAATCTTGACTTAAGAGCTGCAGAGCATGCTTGGCAGAGACACAAGAAGCTCAATGAGTCTATTATTGTTACACTTTTCCAAGGCCAGTTCCAGTGCCTCACTTGTCACAAAAAGTATCGGACATTTGAAATTTTCATGCATTTATCCTTGCCATTGGCATCCACAGGCAAATACATGCTGCAAGATTTTCTCAAGTTATTTTTCAAAGAAGAAAAACTGACAGACAATAATAGATCATATTGCAGTTACTACAATATGCAGTAGGATTCTCTAAAAAAGACAGAAATTTGGAAACTGCCAGTTATGCTTTTAATATATCTGAAACACTTTTCATACTATAGCAAATGCATGCAAAAATTACAGACCTATGTGAACTTCCCTTTAAGAATACCTTGACTTGTCACAGCAAATTATGTATTTAGGGGCTGGAGAGATAGCACAGTGGCATTTGCCTTGCAAGCAGCCTTCTCAGGACCAAAGGTGGTTGGTTCAAATCCCAGCATCCCTTATGGTCCCCCGTGCCTGCCAGGAGCTATTCCTGAACTGATAGCCAGGAGTAACCTCTGAGAACCGCCGGGTGTGGCCCAAAAACCAAAAAAGAAAAAAAAAAAAAAGAAAAAATTATGTATTCTAAGAACAATTCCAAAGAATACAATTTATTCTCTGTTTTGAACCACTATGGTGACATGGACAAGGGTCATTGCTTGGCCTATTGTAAAAATGCAGCAAGACAACACTGGTTTAATTTGATGATCACGAAGTTTCAGAAATTCCCACCTCCCATCTCCTCTGTGAAGTCTTCAGCAAATTCTTCTTTTTTGGGGGGTGGGGGTGGGGTCACCCTCGGCAGCACTCAGGGATTACTTCTGGTTCTGTGCTCTGAAATTGCTTTGGGCAGCCTTGTGGGAACATATAGGATGCCAGGAATCAAACCATTGTTCGTCATGGAGTGACTGTGTGCAAGGCAAACACACTATTGCTGTGCTATCTCTCTGACCCAGCTTATATTCTTTTTATACTTCAAAGAGATCTGCAGCAACAGACATAGTGGCTTAGATTAAAGCAGGTGTTCAGCTCTTTATAGATGTATATAATAGGGGCTGGAATGGTAGCACAGAGGTAGGGCATTTGCCTTGAATGCAGCAGACCCAGGACTGATGCAAGTTCAATCCTCAACATACTATATGGCTCCCCACGCCAGGAGCGATTTCTTTTTTTTTTTTTTTTTCTGTCTTTTTGGGTCATACCCGGCAGTGCTCAGGGGTTACTCTTGACTCAGTGCTCAGAAATCACTCCTGGCAGGTTTGGGGGACGATATAGAATACTGGGGTTTGACCACCATCCTTCTGCATGCAAGGCAAACGCTCTACCTTCATGCTCTCTCTCCGGCCCCATCCAGGAGCGATTTCTGAGTGCAGAGCCAGGAGTAATCCATGAGTGCTGTCAGGTGTGGCCAAAAAAAAATCTATAGACATATATAATAAGTTCTAATGCTTTTACCCACAGAAACAGCTGTAGGATGAGTTTGGATGCCATGGATTCCCCACTGCAGTGTTCACGATAAGAATGTTTTAGTGACTTAAGTTTATTTATTTTTTTCAAAATAATATTTTCATTTAAGCACCATGATTACAAACATGATTATAGTTGGGTTTCAGTCATACAAAGGACAACCCCTTCACTAGTGCAACATTCCCACCACCAATGTCCCCCCTCACTCCTCCCCACCCCCGCCTGTATTTAAGACAGGTTTTCTACCTCTCTCACTCATTAACATTGTTGTGATAGTTGTTAGTGTAGTAAATTCTCTAAATCAGGGGTCTCAAACTTAATTTACCTGGGGCCCCTGGAGGCAAAGTCGGGGTGAGGCAGGGCCGCATAAGGATTTCACACACACACACACAAAAGTCCTCAAATGTCATTATTAACAGTTTTAATTATTTCTTCTGAACATGAATAGAACATTGAGTGAAGATCATGAACACTTCTTCTGAACACACTTCTTCTGAACATGACATCTTTTGCCTATTCCTTGCTGCCAGAGACTTGACAACGCTTCTTCTCACAAATCTGAACCACATTTGGTTTTAGAGAGGAAGCAGTTGAGAACCTCAGTATGGCTTGAAGATGATCATCATCAAGTCTAGACCTGTACTTTGACTTATCGAAGTTCAATGTGGAGAATAACTTTTCACACAAACATGTGCTCCCAAAAAGGCACATGGTGCGCTTGAACATTTGGGAAAGCTCAGGGAAGCTGAGGGGGGAGGCAATTCTCTCAAAAATTGCCCATGCTTGTCTGCTTTTCCACTAATTTTCCTGAACTTGGCTTTGAGATCAGAGTTGCATTGCAGGTCAATGAGCTCCATTTGAAGCACAGGAGGGGCATCTTGCACATCAAAGGAAAAGGGGTCCACAAAAATTTGGAAAGTGGCTCTGTGCTTTTTGAAGTCTGCAATTCTGTGATCAAATTCCTTCTCTAAGCTTAAAAATAGCATCAACATATTTCTCACCACTGAATGGTATTCCTGCATCCACAAGTTCCTTGCATGCTGGGAAATGGCAAAGGTTTTCTGAGAGAGCTGGGATTTCCATAACACAAGTTTTGTGGAGAATGCTCTCACGTTGTCATAGGTAGCACTGATAAGTTGTCCCGGGCCTTGTAACATCTTGTTTAGTACATACAGCGTATGTGTGATGTCAACAAGAAAAGCTAAGTCCATGAACCATTTGTGATCACTCAACTCAGAAACAGCATTCCCATCCTTCTTCATGAAGGCTTTCACTTCTTCTCTCAACTCAAAAAATCTTTTCAGGACATTTCCCCCTGCTGAGCCAACATACCTCGGTGAAATAGAGCACATCTCCATATTCTGACTCCATTTCCTCTCAAAAAGCA